>NC_138866.1:106196679-106796679 GCF_965194805.1 Balaenoptera borealis | reverse complement strand
GAGATCCCTGAAGAAAAAGCTCTCTCACTTTTCTCTTGCATCCTCTTCTCCCCCCACCCCTTCTCTTTCCCTAGGGTTCAGGCCTGGAGTGTGGTCTGAGTGACAGGCCAGTGCTGAGCTGGCAGACTTTCCACCTTCAGCAGAATCATTATTCCTGCATCCATCTCCATATTTTCTCTGCCTTGGGGCCTTTTCTCTTCTCATGCAGATCAATCCTGAGATCTGGGCTCTGTGGTTGATTCACTCAATGACAGGTCTCAGCTCTGGCTCTGCTGACAGCTAAAAGACTTGGGGCAGATTATTTACCTTCTCCAAGCCTCAGTTTCCTCATCTGTGATACACAGGTAGTAAGAGTACTTTCCATATAGGTGTGGTATGAGACCCCATTAGGTATAGTGATTCAGGCAAAAACCAAACAAAACCCACCACAGATTGGAGTCCAAATAATACTTGGACTAGGTGTTTGCTCAAGGTTTCTTGAGGACACTGAGGAAGGAGGATACACGGCATACACACAGTAAAACTTCCTTAAAATTCTCTGTAGACATTTCTCTCTCTTACCCAAGTTCCATCCTGACAGAAGCTACCTTTTCGCTCTCTCCAGGTGTTGTCCAGTGCCGGGATCATTTTTCCTCACAACTCCATGCTCCTTTTCATGTAGAAAGGGTTCCCTTTTGACCTGTAGCTTCTGCATTTTTACCATCCCTTCAACAAACGAAAGGCTCTTCCTCAAGATCATTCTCTACAGAGAAATTATATATACTTTTATCTTAACCTTTTTTGTTCCTGTTGTAAATGTAAAGCATTACTTTGCCAAAATCCTAAAGCTGATATCCCTTTAAAATAGCTTTCTGTTTTTGCTTATTTGTAGTTCTCAACCTTGGCTGCACCTGAGAATCACCTGGGGAACTTTCAAAACAATCCCAGTGCCCAGGCTGTACCCCAGACCAATTGAATCAGAATTTCCCAGACATGAGTATTTTTAGTTGAAAACCATGACTCTAGGCTCTTGCTCCTTAAAATGTGGTCCACAGACGGGCAGCTTGGGCATCAGGTGGGAGCTAGCTAGAAATGTGGAATTTCAGACCTCTTCCCTATTGATCACAATCTGCATTTAACAAGATCCTTGGGTGATGTGAATGCACATCGAGAGGCACTGCTTTTGGCCTTAACCTGCCGGTGAGGTGAGAGTGGCCAGCAGCGGATGTAAGTACTTTCTTGGAGGCCTTAGCACCAGGCAAACAAATGGCTGCATGATAAACTACCAGAGATCCTGAACAGGGGGTCTGAGAAGGGTCCTCACATCTTTATGTTCACCATGCTCCTGGGGAGATTTAGGGGATTATCAGCCAGTGTGTGTACACTGCCCAGGGAGGTGGTTTTCAGCCTTGGCTAGGCATTGGGATCACCTGGGGGACTTAAAAATAATCCCTATACCCAAGACTGCAGCCCAGACCAACTAAATAAGAATCTGTGGAGGTGAGACCCAGGTATCAGTGACCCAGGTTTCAGGTAATCAGGTGATTTCAATGGGTAGATAATCCTGAGAACCACTGCTAGGTCTTTCTGATCCTTATCAAACCTATCTGAGAAGAATAATATTATCTGAGCATTACGCTCCTAGAAGAATTTACTTTGTATAAAAGTCAAAACCTTGAAGCGCAGGAATTAATCATTAACTGCTGCTGGTGGGAAAGAACTCAACATGGGCAGAGTAGCCTTCTCTTTACTGCCCCTGCCTAAACTTCCTGTCCTCTTGCAAATGTCCTACCTCATCTCTTCCTCTATTAGGCCTAAAATAGTCTATCAGTTTAGAGATCCCTGTGCTGGATGAAAACGGCTTTCAGTAAAATCTGTTCCTGGGTTTGGCCTCCCAGCATGTGCCCTGCAGCTAAACATCAGGACAAGGGGAAGGATGCTGGGAGGCAGGGGTTGCGTGTTTCAAGATGACCAGACTTTTCTTTTTTTTAAAAATTTTATTGGAGTGTAGTTGATTTACAATATTGTGTTAGTTTCAGGTGTACAGCAAAGTGAATCAGTTATACAAATACACATGTCCACTCTTTTTAGATTCTTTTCCCATATAGGCCATTACGGAGAATTGAGTGGAGTTCCCTGTGCTATGCAGTAGGTCCTTATTAGTTATCTGTTTTACACATAGTAGTGTGTATATGTCAATCCCAATCTCCCAATTTATCCCTCCCCCACCCCTTGCCCCCTGGTAACAGTAAGTTTGTTTTCTACATCTGTAACTCTATTTCCGTTTTGTAGATAAGTTCATTTGTACGCTTTTTTTTAGATTCCACATATAAGCGATATCATATAATATTTGTCTTTCTCTGTCTGACTTACTTCACTCAGTATGGCAATCTCTAGGTCCATCCATCCATGTTGCTGCAAAGGGCATTATTTCGTTCTTTTTTATGGCTGAGTAATATTCCATTGTATATATGTACCACATCTTCTTTATCCTCTGTTGATGGACATTTAGGTTGCTTCCATGTCCTGACTATTGTAAACAGTGCTGCAAAGATTTTTCTTGCTTTTACATCAGACTCAACTCAGGCCCTGCTAACAGTCCCCTCCACCCTGCCCCCATCTGTTTATTTCCCTGGGGAATGTGCTGACAGCCTGCCCTTTGGTGTTGAATTCCCAGAGAAAGACAAGCTGAGCATTTGGGTGAGGAATTTCAGAAGTGGGCAGTGGCTGGTTCTACCCCCACCTGCTAGGTCACAGCTGGGCTCCTGCCAGGAACAGAAGTTCTTCCAGAGTCCCAGTCCTCATTTTCTCCCTCATGACTGCCAGAGATGGTGGTGAAGTCTTGGCCCTAGGTCAACTCCAACTGGAAGTAGCTCAAGGCTAGGGATGTTCCCTCAGAAAATTTCTAGGAATGAAGGAACATGCAGGAGAAGGAAGCCAAAAGAGTGAGTCAACCAGGATATAATCCTCCATGTTAAATGACCTTTTAGAATTAACATATTTTTACAGTTTTATTAAGGTATAATTGATACATAATAAACTGCACATATTTTAAGTGTACAATTTGATGTTTTGACATATATATACAACTGTAAAACAATAACTGCAATTAAGGTAATGAAAAGAATTTGTTTTTCCTTATTTTCTGAATAAATGAAAACAAATTTCTAAAATCCTACAAAAAAAGTGTGTGTGTGATCGGCTTCCCTGGTGGCGCAGTGGTTAAGAATCTGCCTGCCAATGCAGGGGTTCCAGCCCTGGTCCGGGAGGATCCCACATGCCGCGGAGCAACTAAGCCTGTGTGCCACAACTACTGAGCCCACGCGCCTAGAGCCCGTGCTCCACAGCGAGAGAAGCCACCGCAGTGAGAAGCCTGCGCACCACAACAAAGAGTAGCCCCTGCTCGCCGCAACTAGAGAAAACCCGTGAGCAGCAACGAAGACCCAAAGCAGCCAAAAATAAATAAATAAATTTATTTTTGTGTGTATTTATGTGAGTTCAGCTGCTTTGAATTTTGGCAAATATATCTTTAAAAAACTCAGATGTAGAGGATCTTTTGAACTTCAAACAAAATTATTGTTCACAAATCATGTATTTTGCAAACTATTCTTTTTTTTCATCATTTCTATGTTAGCTCATAAGGAGTTTTTTTAAATTATATTACTGTATGGTTTATAAAAACTTTGGCATATGTTACTGCATTTCTTCTGGTGTGATTTTATTCTCACCAAAGCCCTTAGTGTTAATTATTATAATTTCTATTTTAAAGCTAAAGAGTGTAAAAGGACTTGGTTAGGATCACACAGTTAGTGCAGCCAAAGGCTTTTGATAACTGATTCCCAGCTCTGTGCTCTTTGTAGCATACCAAGTAATCATTCATGGGTAAGAAAGAGAGGCATAAAAACCCAGACAATTAATTTTTAAAAAAATTCTTCAAACAGCCTTGACATTTATTTTTTAAATGAAGATTTATTTTGCCATGGTACATCATCATTTTTGCACCATGTGTGAATAAATGAACTTTGACATTAATGAATTCTGTTAGACCTTGTGATACTTTTGATGCATTGCCAGTTAGCCTAGGTAAAAGGCCCCAGTAATATCCAGACAGTTTCAATTGGCTTTCTTTTCCTTTTGGGGAGATTTAAGATTTTCTGAACTGAACTTCTTCCTTCCTTTCTTTTTTCTTATTTTTGACAATAGAAGTTGCAAATAATACAGTATGACCAATGATCACTGGGAGGCTTTTTACATGCTACTGCAACATTCTAGGTAGTTAATCCAGAGAGAAAGCCCATTCCCTTTAGGGGAAATGAGAAGATGTCTATCCTCAGTGTGTAAAATAAAGGCCAACTAAGAAGAGCAAGCAAGTTTAACCCTGAAAGTAATCAGA
This sequence comes from Balaenoptera borealis, assembly GCF_965194805.1. Lineage (NCBI taxonomy): Eukaryota > Metazoa > Chordata > Mammalia > Artiodactyla > Balaenopteridae > Balaenoptera > Balaenoptera borealis. The sequence goes on along the minus strand of NC_138866.1, from coordinate 106,792,307 downwards.
TCCTAGGAGTTTAGAATCCCAAGATCCTAATGAATTAGTAGAAAATGTTGCAAGCTGGAAGGGACCTTAGCTATTTTTCTAGTCTAATCTGCTGATCTTACTGAGTGTACAACTGTGGTCCTGAGAGGGGGGGGTATTTTCTCTAAAATTGCACAGCTGGTTAGCTAGCTGCAGAGCCAGGCTTAGCACAAAAGTCTCCTAACTCCTGGGCGTCTTCCCACTGGATCAGCGAGACTCCATCTTCCTTCAGTTGTGAGGAACCCTTTTGGAAGTCAAAACCATTTCAGAGATACTCATAAAAGTCTTGCTTGGTAATGACTGGTTGAGAAAATAGATAATGAGAAAAAGCAACAGTGAATTCATTAATAATTTAAAATTCTTTTTTTTTAAATATTTATTTATTTATTTATTTATTTATTTATTTATTTATTTATTTATTTATGGCTGTGTTGGGTCTTCGTTTCTGTGCGAGGGCCCTCCCTAGCTGCGGCAAGCGGGGGCCACTCTTCATCGCGGTGCGAGGGCCTCTCATCATCATGGCCTCTCCTGCTGCGGAGCACAGGCTCCAGACGTGCAGGCTCAGCAATTGTGGTTCACGGGCCCAGCTGCTCCGCAGCATGTGGGATCCTCCCAGACCAGGGCTCGAACCCATGTCCCCTGCATTGGCAGGCAGACTCTCAACCACTGCGCCACCAGGGAAGCCCTAAAATTCTTGTATATGATGTTGTCTTCTCCTGCAACCAGGAGAAAAGAGCCAGGAATCTCCAGGTAGGGATGGGGATGTTGCTCATGCTTAACACCTGACGATGCAGTCTCACCCTGCAGCTGGACACTGCTGGTCTGGAAGTTTCCCTACCCAGTGGAGGGATGCTTCCACTGAGGGACATGATAAAATCCTGCAGAACTAGGACTGCCACTGGTGATATGATAACTGCTGAGGCTACAGAGTGTTGACAAAGAGCTTGATGTTGATTATCCAGGGGAGGTGCAACTATCAAACAAGAGGCAGAGGACTATAAAGATTAGCAGAAAACAGACTATATCGTACAGGCAGGTGCACCAGTGACCCATTCCCCACTTCTTTCTTGCTCATCTTGATTGAAGGAAGGTAATCTGCCATGACCCAACGAAAGAATCACATCTGCTTTCAGTCAGTTATGATGTTCCTCTCTCCCCTTGCTAGGTATTTGATTTTGCAGCCTCCAGTGTAGCAGGAGTGGTCATCTGATGTCGTTCTGGCCAAGAAGATGGAAGGAGAAGGCTGCTCGAAGCTCTGAGGAAAGCTTTGGCTCTGCTGATGAAAAGTCCAGGTGTAGCCGGTGTCAATCCCTCTCTAGTCATCCTTCCATGAACATGGCCAGGATGCCCATGGTGGCATCTTCTCATCATGAGGCAAAGGGCAAGAATGGAACAGAGATGTGACCCAGAGACCTGACACTGTAGCTAAACCAATCCCAGAAATTGCTTTCAATTTCTTGGTATGTGAGAAAAACGAATCCCTATTTATTTAAGCCACTGTTAGCTGGGTTTTTCTATTATTTGCAGCCAAAAGATCTCCTGATAGCAAAAGTTAGAGTCACCCCATTGGGCAAAAACCAAAAGAAACTTAGAAGAGGGGAGAAGGTAGCTATAGATGTTAGCTACAGCCTCGGGATCAATTGTAGAATTAAGGGCATGGTCCCTACCTCTTTTTCAGGTATATTTTTTGCTCCTTGCTAACGTATCTGAAAATTGAGGAATTATACCCCATTCTCCCCTAACCATTTTTAAAAATCATGGTGGATGTTATTATTTTAGTTATTACTGGCTTAAGAATGTTCTGTTTTCCTCCCAGCCTATTTATCAGGTGTGTTGGTGGTGGTTACATTCACCATTTGCCCTGAGTTTGCACAATGATGAAGAATAACCCCTAGAAAGGGTAGCAGAGGGAACACAAGAGGAGTGAGTCTCATCAGGAGATCGTGGGTTTAACATTGAAAAACAACTTTATAAGTGAACGCACGACATGGTCGTCACACCCAGTCCCTGCAGGATGCACACCTTTGGTTGTCTGCTTGCTGGGAGCAGGTGGGTTGTGTGCAGCTGTGTGTGATGATTCGGATACACTGGGTTGGAACAGTGAAGACAGAGGGTGTGTTGCAGGTGTGCAGTCAGGGGCCTGCTGTGGTCCACATTCTCCTCGAGCTGAAACTCCTTGGCCCACAGCCACCTTCTCTGAGATGGAGCCCTTGGCTGGTCTTTGCACAGGAGAAACCACTGCCTGGGTCACGGGGAGATTGCCTGACTCCAGAACAACAAGGCCCCACACCGGCCTTAACAGAGCCTGCTATGAAAAAGTGGCCTCAATAAGTAGATTTTCTCTCTTGGAAATCTGAACTGAATGTTCAAAACGAATTTGCTACTTGGGAGTAGAAGAGATGTGAGGAGGTGGCTGAGTCCCATTAATGTCTGGGTACTAGTAGATCTAGAGATGCCTTCTTTCCTGGCTCCGTGAAGCCATGATGACTCCTGTTCCTGGATATGCATGTGGGATGGTTGGTATTATACCAACTTGGCTAGGCTATACTACCCAGTTATTTAATCAAATTCTAAACTAGGTTTTGCTGTGGAGGTATTTTGTAGATGTAGTTAACATTTACAATCAGCTGAATTTAAGTTAAGGGGATTACCCCTCAATAATGTGGTTAGGTCTCATTCAGTCGTTTGAAGACCTTCAGAGCAAAAGTTGAGATTTCCCAGAGAAGAAATTCTGCTTCAAGACTGCAGCATCAACTCCTGCTTCTCTTGGTTCTCTTTCTCTAGAGAATCCTGACTGACACCCCATGAGAGTCTGCCTTCTTCATCACTCCATGGCACTGCCACCAAAGAGCCCTTCTCTCTTTGTTCCTTAAAATCAAAAGAACCTACACAAAAAACTCAGTAGTGTTCATTACCTTTGTGAAATGGTGGCTCTTAGTAGTGGGAGACATAGTGATTCAGTCTACAGTAAATGCTTGGTGCACGCATGGATTCTCAGACTCTCAGAATACCTTCAGTCTCCAGGAACTGGGAAGAACAGGTTGACCTGCTCAGCCTTAGGTATAGGATTTCGTTAGCTGCCTTTGCCCTGCACAGCAGAACAGTAGGAAATAGATACGTTGTTCAGGGAAGCAGTCCTATTCTTCCAGGATTACTTAGTGAAACTTGCTTAACCTTGTACTTCCTTGTTAAGAGAATGAACAGCTCAACCGATGGTAGAGCAGACAGGGACTCTAGGATACAATTTGCAGGTCTCCAAAGATACTCCCATTCTGAATTCTCCCTTATACCCCTGCCAACCATGGGAGATGCTTCCTCCATTGGAGACACGCCTACTGCCCTTCCTGTCTGAACCTCAAACTCGTCCCTTCACTGTACTCTGCCCTGTAATTACCTGTGCTCACAGATCAGTCCTTTGCTGAACGTGGCTTATTCTCTTATTTTTATGCATGCACAGAATGAAGGAAAAAATGATCACTGATGTCTGGCAGGCTGGGGGAAGAGAAATGGGGTATGGCATGGGATGCTACTCTGGGTGGGGATCAAGCACTAGGCACTAGAATCCTTCTACAAGAGTGATAAGAGGTAGATATCGGGGTGGTGGAAACAAGAGCCGCCAGAAGAGGAGGGCCCAGGAAGACAAATTTCACCTATTTCATTTCCTCCTTTGGCCTTAAAGAGGCCAGAGCATAGTTTTATGCTCAATTACAATAACCACATTGGTTGTAATGATTGCCATTTGGCACTTTTTTCTCATAGCTCTTATTAATCCTTTAAAAAATGCTTTATTAGTCATTTTAAGAAATAAATGCATTGATAAACTTGCTGTTTTGGAAGGGAATTATCACAGTCTGGAGTAGTAGGAAAGAGTCCAGTTTCAGAGTTGGTCTCATTTGTATTTGAATTCAGACTCTCATCAGCTGTGTGACATTGGTCAAGTTACTAAACCTCTCTGTTTATTCATCCATAAAATTGTGGTAATAATAATACCTACCCTGCAGGAACGTTATTAGGACTCGTGGAGAGTATATGTAACGTGCTTCACATGGTGTCTGGGAGACCTGTCGCACTGCCTAGCACTCTGCCGTAATAGCCGAGGGGTAATGAGCCCTTACAATGCTGCAGGTCATACGCTAAGGACGTTAGCTCATTTGACACAGAACCAGGTCCTTTTGGCCTCTATTCCCTCTGCCACTCTCCCCTGAGCCCCCTGTCCAGAGGCCTTTCTAAGGAAGCACAGCTGTGAGGGAAGCAGAATATAGGCCTAACCCTTCTCCTTAAGACCTGATGACCTGTCTGAGGCCTCACCTGGGCTTTACAGAGGCAGCCACAAGAAGCCTGGGTGTCTAGGGGATACAGCCAGGCTTACTTGGTGATCCAGAGACAAGCTCAGGGAAAGCCCGGTCACCTCTCAGGGGAGTCCCACCTGAAGTGGATGAAGTTGGGTTATGGACCAGGGCCTACGGCTGGTCAAGGATCCTCAGAAAGCTCAGCCCACTCCCCTGGCACCTTTATTGCACGTGGAGTGGCTTCTGCCCATAACCTCTGAGAGCTGGGGATACTGTGAGTGAACAGAGCAGAGCTATGGAGCCCTACAAAGCACATGGCAGGGAGCACTGAGGAGGGCATCCAGGCTCGGCCCTGCGGTGAAGTATTTGGTTACCTCCTGGGAGGGATCCAGTGCAGTTGGAAGGACTCAGGCCAGAAGTGCTGAATGGAAGGACTAAGTTGATGACATAAACTTGGGTCCAGAACCAGCCAGGGAGGGAGAGTTTTTGCCGTGTTGTCCAGAGAAGCCAGGTGCTTGGTTGCCAAGGAACATCTGTGTTGGAATTTTATATGCAGGGCCAACAAAGCCAAATTCCTTAAAAGCAGCTTCTTCCTGCCCAGATGGCTTCAGCAGCCTTGACAGAAGGGTGTGTGTGTGGAGGTGGGTGGCATTCTCAATCTGGGCCTCTCCTTCTTTTTTAGGACTTTGTCCCTTAGTGACTCTTCCCAAGTTAAATTGTACTTCGTGCTTTTGTCAAGCACTTAACTAGGAAGGAGAGAAGATGGGCTGTCAGCGAGGGAAAATGTGTTGGAGATCATTCAGGATCACTTAGGTGGCAGCATCCCACAGTGATTCTCACTCCCAAATGTCCACACATAAGGAGTGATGGATACGTGAAATGCATAAATAATCCTCGTGTCTAATTTAAGCCACAGCTGCCCTTCCCCCAGCCCTGACCCATTGCTACACAGTGCTAATCCAAAAGAGATTGGGTTTATTCAATGCCCACTCAGAAACCAGAGAGTCTGAATTGCCTAAGGATGTACAGATGGTGACTAGTGAGATGACAACTCTCTTTCCTGCCCAACGTCCATTTTTCTGGGAAGTTGAGACCTGGTAAAGTGTTCTCACACGTGAACAAAGGGAGAGAAGAAGATATCCATGGTGGCAGCACTGGGTAAGCCACAGTGGGTGGTTCTAATCAAAGGTGTTCACCAGAACTGCGGGGGGCGCCTTGACAAAATAAAGATGTTGGGACCCCACCCCAGACCAACTAAGTTAGAATCTCTTCTTGGGAGGTGTCAGGTATATTTTGAAAACACTCCCTGGGTATTTCTGATGGGCTGCTCAGATGAAGAACCATGGTGCTAGAGGAATAATTTCCCCTGAATAATCTAATATGGGCCATATTTCTCAGGAAGCTAGTTTTTCACTGATTGCTTATCTTCTAACAGAGATAGCATGACAGTGAGGCTAGGGGTATCTGTTCTGGAGCCCAAGTGCCTCCCACTTCCACCACATTCTTCGGGCAAATTACTTAACCATTTTGCTCTTCAGTTTCCTCATCTGTAAAAGTGAACTAATAATAATGCCTACCGCAGACAGTTGTTGTGAAAACTGAGGTATTTGTGTTGGCCAAAATGTTCGTTCGGGAACAAACATTTTGCCAACCTAATAATACATATCATTACCTAGTGTTTTGCAAATGATAATAAGCCTTACCCTGGATGGACATTAGCTATCATTATTAATGCATTTGACATGATAGTTTCAAATGTAGGATAGAATTGTTATTTCTGGGAGCCTCTGAAACAGGTAGACTGGCATGCTATTTGTTTTTCTCCAACAGAAGTCCATGGGTTATCATCTTTGAAAATTCTTTTTAGCTAGAAAAGGAAGGCACATTCATGCAAATTGGTTCAGGTTCACAGGCGCAGAGTGATCCAGAAATTAGCCTTGGCTAAAAATAAACCAGCTTGATCATTTCTGTTTCCAGCAATAGAATGAATTAGATAGCCAGAATAATTTTCCCATCCAAAACAACGGAAATATTGAATAAAGTATCTTTTAAAAATCTTTAAAAATGCATCTTTGAGCTGACATGAAGGTAAGAAATTCTCTCAGCTCCCAGACAAACTGAAACCAAGAACTCTGAGAGGTAAATGAATACCAAAGCTTGCCTTCAGCCTTTAAGTTTCTGCCAGATGCCAACACCTTGGGCTACTGCCTTGGAGGTTGTATGGGGATGGAATATACGAGTTTAAGTCCAGTGCTTGATCAAGGTGGGGTTCATCATAGGAGATCCTTAAATAAAGCTGGAATCCCAAAAGATTACACATGTTTTACGGTGAACACAGAAAGAGAAGCAAGAAAACTTGCCTGTCTCAATCCAGATAACCACTTTGGCTTGGCACAAACTGACTGCCTCTTGCACTTGCAGTTCAAATTCATTTCACATGTGTGGCCCTAAATATCTAAGTCTGAAAATTTAACCTGTTCTCAGTTTGGTAATACCTGACATGACCAGCTGAATAAACACAAATATATTCCGGAGGAATCCTGCTGCAACTCAGTCCTCTCAGAATTTCTACAAATAATGTCCAAGGAGAATGAGCAGTTTACAGTAAAAAAAATCTCAAAACATGCAAGGAAACAAAGTATTATGATTGAGAGAACCAGCAAAAAATAAAAATAAAAAACAAACACATACTAGAAATAGATCAGCAAGAGCATTAGATAGCAGATTTATTGAACACCACAAGTAAAATAGCTATGTAAAATATGAAGAAGTCTTGAAAATTTGAGCAGGAAGCAAGTAGACTTGAAAATGAACCAACAAAACATAACTTCTAAAAATGAAAAATATAGTAATTGAAATTAAGACCTTGATGGATGGAGTAACAAGAAAATTGGATACAGTTAGAGAGAAATAATGGAGGTGGATGCAATGGCATTATCATGGTTATAAATTTGAGAAGTTTAAAAATATGAATAAAAAGGAAAAAGTGAAAAATTTCAGTCAGATATAAGGTGGGGATTTAATTTTAGCAACAAATGGCTGAGAATCTTCCAGAATTCTTAAAAAAGACACTAAGGTTTAACAAGTCTGAAGGAGGATAGATAAAAGGAAACATCCTCCTAATACATCAGAATAAAGAAAAAGAGGTGATCATAAAAGCAGCCAGAGAGGAAAGATGGATCTTCTACAAAAGAATGGCAACTAGTGTTAATGCTGGCTTCTATAATGGAAGCCAGAGGGCATAATGTGCTGAGAGAAAACAATTGTTAACAAGAATTTTATATCCAGACAAATGATTTTTCAAGAATGAGGGCAAAGATATTTGAAATAAAAGAAAAACATAAAACAGGTAATTATCTCCAGAAGGTCTCCACTAAATGAAATTCTATGTAATATACTTTGGCTAGGAGAAAAATGGTCTAAGAGACAAGATCTGAGATATGAGAAGGAATGATGAACAAACATAAATATTATATGTAGATAAACCTAAATAAACCTTAACTTAAATCTAAATAAACCTTAACTATATAACATGATAAAAATGTCCTATTTTCAGGAAAAAAAAATAGAAGAAAATACCACACAATATAAGCATTGGATTAGGTGGACAGATAATTGGAATTGAAGAAAAAATTAAGAACCTTGACTTTTTCAGGAGGGGGTTAAAAATATTAATTTTAGAATTACTAAAAATAAATTTTATAATTTTTAGGGCAAACCACAAAAAAGATATGGACATGATAACTTCTTTTTTATTTTAATTAATTAATTAATTTATTTATTTTTGGCTGTGTTGGGTCTTCGTTTCTGTGCGAGGGCTTCCTCTAGTTGCAGCAAGCGGGGGCCACTCTTCATTGCGGTGTGCGGGGCTCTCACTATCGCGGCCTCTCTTGTTGCGGAGCACAGGCTCCAGACGCGCAGGCTCAGTAATTGTGGCGCACGGGCCTAGTTGCTCCGCGGCATGTGGGATCTTCCCAGACCAGGGCTCGAACCCGTGTCCCCTGCATTGGCAGGCAGATTCTCAATCACTGCGCCACCAGGGAAGCCCTATATATAATATTATATGTAATATATATTATGTATATACATACAGCTTTAAATACATAAAGCAAACAAATGACAACACTACAATGGAAGCCAGACAAATCCACTGTGCTAGTAGGAGACCTTAATACATTTCTCTCAGTAATTCATAGACCAAACAGATAAAAATCAGTAAGGATATAGAAGATTTAAAGAACACATCAATAAACAATAAAACGGACATATGGAGAACACTGCACCATGCATTTGGAGATTATTGCTTCTTTTTAAGCACTCATGGAATTTCCTATGAATAAATTTAAATGTAATTAAGTTAGAAATCAATAACAAAATATAATGAGAAAAAACCTTACATTTAGAAATGAAAAGCACACTTTAAATAACTCACAGATCAAAGAAAATGTCTAATGGAAATTTACATACATAGAACAGAATATGATGTTTTACAACTTCTGGAATGCAGTTAAAGCAAACTAGGAATGGAAGAGATATTTGTTAATCTGGAGAAGGACCTCTTAAAAACCTGCAGCAAACATCATTATTGATAGTCAAAAGTTTAAGTTCAAGGGATAAGATAGAGATGCCCACTTCCAATATTCCTATTCAACAATGTGTAGGAGGTCATAGCTAGTGTAGTAAAACAAGAGAAAGAAATGAAAAGTCTAAAAATTGGAGAGGAAGAAACAAAACTGTCACTATTTGCAGATGTAGAAATTCTAAAATAATCTGTATATGAATTAGGGTTAATAAGAGTTTAGCAAGATGTCTGCATATAAAGTTAATATAAAAATTAATTGCATCTCTATATACCAGAAGCAATTAGAAAATGTAATTTTAAAAGATACCATTTATATTAGCAATAAAAAATGAAGTGCTTAGTAAATAAATTTCTAAAAGAGACCTAATTCTTTATAAAGCTCAAAAACTTTACTGAAAGACTTTGGTCCTAAAACTATGCAGACATACACTATGTGTACCATATTTTTCAATAGATAAACAATATTATATAGATGTAAACTTGTCCTTTTTTGATCTATAGATTTAGTGAAATTCCAGTAGGCGTTTTGGTTTCTTGTTTGTTTGTCTTTTGGTTGAACATGGCCAGAAGATTCTTAACTTTATACGGAAAATGTAAAGGCCAAGGATAGTCAAAACAATCCTGAAGAAGCAGCAGAAGGTGGTAGGCCTGTCCCTATTACAGATCAAAACTTCTATAACTAGTTGCAAATTCAACTATGCTCAACTTAAGAACTTTGTTATCAGAAGATACCTTTAAGATAGTGAACAGTTGATACAAATATATAGAGATTCGTAGTATATAACTACAAGGGTATATATATATATATATATATATATATATATACCCTTCTATATAACTACAGAATATATAACCATTCTTATGAAGCAATAAGAACAAATGACTATAAAATAGTAGGCAAAGGCATGAACAGGCATTTTACAGAAGAACACACATACGACTCAATCCTATGAAAAGATGCTGAATCTCATTATTTACCAGAGAATTACAAATTAAAACTACAGTGATAAACCATTTTACACTAACAAATTAGCAACAGCAACAAAGCTGGTTATTTATCGTGTTGAGGTTGTGCAAGGAACTCATTAACTGCTACTGGGAATATGAATTGGTACTTTGAAAAACAGGATCGCATCACCTAGTATTACCTAGTAACGGTGAACATCCACGCACTCTACGGCCCAGCAATTCCACTCCTATCTGAAGAAACTTACACACGTGTGCCAGGAGACATGCAAGAGCGTTCATAGCTGCATTGATCTTAATGGTTCAAAATTGGAAACCACCCAAATGCCCATCAACAGTAGAATGAATACATAGATTCTGGTATATCTGACTCAGTGTGTGAAGAAATAGGATACGGCAGTGACAATGAATGCCCTACACACAGCTGCCCTCAAAAATATGAAGGAATCTTAAAAACAGAAAACTGAGCACAAGAAGCAAGTCACAGATCACCTCCTAACAGCATGACCGCATTGATATCAATGTCAAAAACAAAATGAATCTATTTTTTTAGAGGCACATTCGCAGGTGATAAGAAAAGGCAAGAGAGAACCATTACGACAAAAATCAGGCTAGTAAGGTTGGCTTTGCAGGGGAAGAAGAAGGAAATGATCTGGAGGAGGCACGTGGGAATTTTAAGGTACGGTAAGATTCTATTTCTATTCCTGAGTGGTGAATATGTTACCGACCCTTTGGAGTTGGGCCCCAAGTAGGGTTCTCCTGCTCGGTGTCTTTCGAGCCAATAGAATGACACCCAGGTTAGTTCAGAAGCAAAGGAAAGCTTTATTCTTTGATCTAAGAATGGAGGAGGGCAAACTCGTGCTCTACAGAACACAATCTCCCCTGAAAGGCCATGGGCGGGGCTGCTTTATAGGGATCTCTGGGGGGCGTGGGCGGGGGTGGAGTTCTCGAGGGCGGGCGCAGCTGTACTGCTCAGGGCTCAGGTCGCAGCCTCGGCAGCGGCTCTGCGCACGCCCGCCGCCATCTTGAATTGAGGTGCTGTGCGCGGTGCTTCTGCGCACGGTCCCAGAGCTGAAGTGTCGGCGCAGTTATTTCTCAGGAGGAGCTGTGGTTTGAAGGGCCGGGTGCGAGGTCTCTGCATGCGGCCCCCTGTGAGCAAGGGAAACCAGGCTATGCACCAAGGGAAAAAAAAGGTTAGACTTTATTATACTACCCGAATTTTATTTTTATTTCCTGAGAATTGTTAGTGGGCTTTGCTGGTGACAAATACACAGGTGTTCGTGTTGTTAATAGTTTCTAAACTGTATGTAAGCTTTTTATACCCTTCTGTTTGTATAATATAGCTCACCATTAAAGCAAGGCAAAAAAAGCTATTCGGCACGTAAAATGGAGACCGTCAGCAGAACAAAAATTGTGGGGAGTATAAAAGGGAGAATAGCCAGGCGTCGTGTCTCCCACAAGGCAGTGCCACCTCCCCAGGTCCACTTTGACACACCCTGGCTCTGGCCTGATCCTCCCACCCTGGCAAGGGAAAGGAAGGGGCCTTTCCCCTCTGTCTCCTTTTGTATTAATGAGATTGCGAGTCTGCGTCCAACTGCTTTGTCGAAGGTCGCACAGTTACTGAAGGTTCCCCGTCCACCGTTCATTTCACATGTTATTATGCAGTGTTTTATTTCATCCTTCCCGGGAGGACCTCAAAGAAGAGAATATTAAAAGGCTACAATAATTAGCCTCACATTGTAACACCCTTGACTCCGGGCAAGCTCCCGTAGCAGAGGAGGAAGAGGTTTAGTTCTGCTCTTCTTGGATGGGTCTGAGATTCTGGCTGGAAAGTAGGAGAGAATTTCCTGAACATGCCCACTGGTGTCTGGGGTCAGTTTGGGTCACTGTTGTTCCCAGTGGTGCTTGAGTAGTAACTGTGGACTGCCAGGAGGCAAAGCATTAGATCTCATCTGTTCGTTCGCTGGGGTAGGTTGTGTGGGCAACCTGGAGTAGACTGGACGGATTTCCAGGGCTGTGGAATTTTTACTCAGTCCATCCTGAAAGTTTGACCTGTTTTTTGATGTCAGCCTCTGACCTGCAGAGCAGAGCTGCAGGTGAGCAAGCGAGTAGCAGGTGAGCAGGTGAGAGTTGGAGGGGAGCAGATGATAGCTGTAGGGGAGCTGCAGTTGAGCAGGTGAGAGCTGCAGGTGAATGGAGGCTCCTTTCACCAGAGTAGGGTGGGCCCCTAATCCAAGGAGCCTCCTTCCAGTACCCCAAGACTCTGTCCTCCTGTCTCTGCAGTTATCTTAAGAAAACCTTCTTGTAACCCTTTCTGAAAAGTAGTCCCTTTCTGTTAAAACATGTGTAAAATAGTGGAAGGTATAAAATGTGACCTCGGTAGGCTTTAGTCATTGCTGGGGGGCATCAAGCTGGATACTGATAAAGCTTCAGGACTGTCAGTTCTTTGTTGCCTGCAGGGAGTAGGGTTGTGTGGACAGCTTTTCCTTAACTGCCATTCTGGTGAGCCACACCCAACCAAAGATTGCTTCTGCTCTCTTTTGGTTGCTTATCAAGATGCTCATTTGAGAACCTGACAGTAATTTAAAGATCGGGAAGGTAGGAAGAGAAAGTTGTATGGTACCTACATTGTCCCTCGACAAAACCTTGTAGAGGTTTGCTTGGGCCCTGTTGGATTCTTGACCTCTGCCACCCAGCTGAGAGCTGCCATCTGGACATGCCATCAGTGCAGGCACAAACCTGGGGACCCTGGTCCTCCCGCTGCACTCGCCTTGCAAAACCCATTGCCCTTGGCCTATGAACATTTCTTATTCCAGGTTTTTCTTTTCTGCAATTAGCGAGGGAAAGTGTCATCACAGCCTTAATAATAAACCAGCCAACTTTAGAGGAGTGTCTGGGCTTTAGAGAAGACTTATTTAACCTCAAAAGACAAAGGGAGAAGTGTACCCTTAAACACGGTTAAGGCAGTAAGTTCTATGTTTATGAATCTAAACGTATTACAATGTATGATGGTCAGTATTATGTGTCAGTTAGGCTAGGCTACAGTTCCTAGTTATTCAGTCGAACACTAATGTAGATGTGGTTGTGAAGGTATTCTGTAGCTGTGATTGAAGTCCACAATCAGTTTACTTTAAATAAGGAAGATTATCCTAGATAATCTGGGTGAGCTTGATTGAATCAGTTGAAAGGTCTTAAGAGCAGAGCTGAGGATTCTCTAAAGTAGAAGAAATTCTGCCTGTATACAGCACCTCAGGCCCTATCTCCAGCCTGCCCTTCCTGATGGTCTTCCCTGTTGATTTCAGATGTGCTTAGTTATGGTTGAATTGTGACCGCCCCAAAATGCAGGAGTCCTCACCCTCAGTACCTGTTAATGTGACCTTTTTTCGGAAATAGGATCTTTGTAGATGATCAAGTTAAGATGAGGTCATTAGGGTGGGCCCTAATCCAATATGACTGTGTCTTTATAAAGGGGGAAATTTGGACACAGGGAAAGACATGCATAGAGGGAAGACGACATGCAGAATCAGGGAGAACACAGTCACCTACACGTGAAGGAACGATATATGTATCCATCTCCACATCCTCCTGTGACTCTGTTTCTCTGTTAAAACACTAACTGATGCACCAAATCAGAAGGGGTACCACTTTTGGGTGGTATCCCTGGGTTTGATCCTGGAACAGAAAGAGAATATTAGTGGGAAAACTGGTGAAACCCAAATAAAGCCTGGAATTTAGTTAATGTACCACTGTTGGTTTCCCAAATGTACCCTGGAGGAGGAAGCTGTGTGATGGTATATGGGAACTCTGTACCATTTTTGCAACTCTTCTGTAAATTAAGCATTATTCCAAAATAAAACGTTTACTTTTAAAAAGGCAACCTGGATCCAACTCTTAACAGTTGTGCGACCTTGGGAAACTTATTTAATCTTTCAGGGCATCAGTCTTGTTTTTGTAAAATGGGGGTTAAGTATACAACCTGCCCATAGGGTTGTTATAAGGATTAAATGAGTTAAAAACACACAGACTGCTTAGGACAGTGCCTGGCCCAAGGTAAGTGCTTAATAAGGGTTAGCTCTAATTATAATATTTTTGTTTTATTTTATACACAACTTGTTCTCCATGACTACTTGCTCACTGTGTGGTAGTCCCATAGACGAGTGTTTTCCTAAATTGAGTGTAGGCTTGTTGTAAGACTACCCATTGGAGGGTAAGAAGAAAAACTAGAACTTCTGTATACTTGCTGTATTTATTTCATTCTTTTAAGTTTTCTATATCTGTGTATGTGCCATAATGCATGTTTTAATCCAGTGTAACATATGCCTTTTTTATTGATAGAGTAAATAGTCAAAAAGGCATGGGGACCAGTACTGTGCTCTTAAGGCAGGGTACACTCTTAGATCCATGTGCCCTTCTTTGTGCTCAAAGACACAGCCACTTAGGCAAACTAATTTTGCATTAAACCCTAATCCCTAAGCCATTTAAATCTGCATGAAAATAATCTTTTAGCTCAGAAGGCTGAAAATGTTGAGGTTGATTCGATATGTATTTACGACCCAGTGTTTCTTCAGCCTGAATTATTTCAATTTGTTCTATTACTGGACAAAATCTCTCCACTTACTTTTGAGAATCTAAATTTTCCCTCTGGTTTCTATTAGACCTTATTTGTTGCTTCACATCCTCTTCAAGTTATTTCAGGCACAGGAGATTTATGAATCTCAAGCCTTTTGGTTCTAGATGGTGATACTGGTAGCAAGATAGAATGGTAGTTTTTGAGGCAAGGAACAATGTAACTGACATTCATTTTGAGTTTTATATGCATTCATTTATTCACATTCATTCACAATAATTCCTTCAAATGTTGATTTAGTTTAAAAGGGCTTAGAGACAGTCAGACTTAGATTCAAATCCTGTTTTCAGAACCTGGGTTCAAATTCTGCCACTAACTAGTTGTGTGTCCCTGGACAATTTCTTGTTTTTTGAATTCCTTTACATCAATTTCCTTGTTGGAAAGATAGAATATTTACCTTGCAGGGTTGTGTAAGGAATAACAATATATATGTAAAGTACTTGTACATGTTTGGGGCATGGTGGGTGCTTAACAAATAGATGATATTACTGTTATTGTTATTTTACTGCTATTGTGCAACTACTAGGCTAGACCTGCAAAAACAAAGATGGCTACGGCATCGTCTGTGCCTGTAAGGAAAATACACATACACACATCAAAAATATTACTGACACAGTTGATGCACTTGGTATAAAAGTAAAATAGCAAAAGCAAGCTTACAATGAAAAGCAACGTCTCCTGGCCTACCTTGCCTAAGCCCTACTCTCATTCTTCTGAGACAAACTTTATTCGCTGTTTCTTTTTCATCCTTCTGTGATTCATTCTGAAATTCAAAATAATAAGCTTGTATTACTTTTGCCTAATTTTATCAGCTTTAGAACAATCTATTGACTCCTCGTTATGATAGAGGATTTAGTAGATCACATGACCCTGTACTTCCTCTACCTCTTCCCTTCCTGACGTTTGATAGTTATATTATTTTCTAAAAATTCCTCTACTGCTGATATTTTAAACTTTAAATACTATGCTTAAACGTCTATTTCTTGTTCTATCACCTTCAGTCAATATTTTAGTTCCCTTAAGGTTAGCACCCTTTCTCTTTAATCTTTTATCTCCTGTAAGAGGTAGCCCGATTCTCTAAATTGCAACTTGATGAATAACAAATTTGCTGAATTTACCAAATTTAGGAGTTTGGCATTTCATAGTGATTTGATTGCTTTGGATTCCTCCGCAGCAATTTCGTTCTTAAGAGATGCAAGCCTACTTATTAAATTAATCTAGAGCCCCTTTTGTCAGCTGCACATTGCTTTCATGTTATCAACATTCATAATATTTGCATTCAGTTCTGCAATTGTAGTAATGGCTTCCATGCTTTATCTATGGTTGATTTTAAAAGTTTTAACTCACAAAGAAGGCATTTGCATTATTACGATTACTTAGTTATTGCCCACTACAGGGAGGGGCAGTATCTGTAGTTTGTATACACCAATCTAAGGGCCCTTTGTCAGGCTACTTGAAAGGGAGGAGACACAGTAACATCAAAGTCAAATGGTTTTTCTTTTCTTTCACTCTACTGGTTACTTAAAATCATGCCACTTTTTACTTTGCTTTGAAGTTGGGTCACTACCTTCTTGTATAGCCTTTGGTCTTTCCTGACATTTCTCATCTTTCATCTTTCTTTTTTCTTCCTCCCTCCCAGAGCCTCAAGTTTACTAAGCCTTTCAGACATAGCAACTCTTGCAAAGCCCCTGTCTTTATCCAGGTCTTAGCCTCCCCGACCTGAGTTAGGACCTGTCGCTCTCTTCTGGACAGCTGTCCTGAGATTTTTCTATACAACCTTCCCAGGTTGGATCCACTGGTTTCCTGGATCCCATGTCTTTCTCTTTCTGGAGTACATCCCTTAGTAACTTCTTAAGAAAGTCAGAAGTAGTTTTTTGAGGCCTCGTTTGTCCCAAAATGTCCTTATTTAGATAAATCACATATGATCGATAGCTTGGCTGAATATGCCATTCTATCTTCAAAATTTATTTTCCCTCTAGTTTTTTTCTGACATCCAGTATTGCTTATGAGAAGTCCAATGTCAGAATGTTACTTGTTTTTTGTAGGTAGTTACTCTGCCCCCCGACCCAACACCATGGAGATTTTTTATATTTCTTTATTCTTGATCTTTTGTGTCTAGTTGTAGATCTTTCAGAAGTTTTATTGTGCTGGGAAAAGTCATTGTGTGATGACATAAAACTTTCATTTGGAGGAAATTTTTTCTATTACTTTTAATAAATCCCTTCTCTCCGTTTTCTTTTCTATTTTTTTTTAAAGCCCCCATCCTGGTCTTTATTTTTTCCTTCCTTCCTCCCTTCCTTCCTTCCTCCCTTCCTTCCTTCCTCCCTCCCTCCCTCCCTCCCTTTTGTGCAGGGTCTTAGTTGTGGCATGCGGGATCTTTAGTTGCGGCACGCGGACTTCTTAGTCATGGCATGTGGACTTCTTAGTTGCGTCATGTGGAGTCAGTTACACCATGCAGACTTCTTAGTTGCGGTACGCGAACTCTTAGTTGTGGCATGCGGGCTGTTAGTTGCGGCATGTGGACTCTTAGTAGTGACATGCATGTGGGATCTAGTTCCCCAACCAGGGATCGAACCTGGGTCTCCTGCACTGGGAGCACAGAGTCTTACCCACTGGACCACCAGGGAAGTCCCTCTCCATTTTCTTTACTTTTTAGTAACACCTATTAATTGGATAGTTTTCTGTCATATTTCTTATCTATTTGGGTTTTGGCTTTCTAATATAAAAGATTTACTTATACTTTAGCCCTACTACTAAATTTTTAAACTTTATATAATTTCAAACTTTCTTGTTTTTTGACTCTCACTAAAGGGTAGCAAACTTTTATATACATATGTAACAAGAATAACATAAGACAAAACTCTGAGTTTATATACATATATAATTTATATATTGGCACTAAAAATTTTTTTTAACATCTTTATTGGAGTATAATTGCTTTACAATGGTGTGTTAGTTTCTGCTTTATAACAAAGTGAATCAGCTATACACATACGTATATCCCCATATCTCCTCCCTCTTGCGTCTCCCTCCCACCATCCCTATCCCACCCCTCTAGGTGGTCACAAAGCACGGAGCTGATCTCCCTGTGCTATGTGGCTGCTTCCCACTAGCTACCTGTTTTACATTTGGTAGTATATATAAGTCCATGCCACTTTCTCACTTTGTCCCAGCTTACCCTTCCCCCTCCCCGTGTCATTTATACATCTAAAATTATATGTAATAAATATTATATATTTTCATATTTCCCTTTAGGCGTTAGATGGTATTATCTTATGTTATTGTTAGCTTTCTTGCTTGCTTGTGATTTGATACTTTGTTCCTTGAATTATTTCTAATTCCTCAAATCAAGTTTTCTTTTATTTTTTTGCTAGTTTTTCATTTCTTTGTGCTGTTGGTTTTCTTATACGTATTTATGTTGATTCTTTATGTTCTCTGATGTGCGTCCAATACAGTCCCTTTCTGCCTGAGTTCACAAGTCTACCTACGTTAGTTCTCGGCAAGGAAGAACTCTGATTCTCTCACATTTATCCCACCTCATGAAGTAATTATGATGAAGGGGAACACCTAAATGTTTTGAAAATAACTGCAAGGCTGCTTTCAAGGTTATTCTTAATGCCAGTATATAAAACCTGACATGTTCAGACTAGCTAGAAGAAAGTCCAGCTTGAATTACTCAGAGATGTTTTAAAATATAGTTTTATTATTTTAAGTTTTTATAAAAAACTTCACCTGAGCTAAGAAAATGCCACAGGTAAAGTCTACTGGAGATGGAACAGATAAGAATATGTTTTATTTAAATGGTGTCTTTTATACACTTGAACTCTCTCTAGTGTTTCATGTGGACAAACGTGAGTTCCATAGTCTTACAACATTTGCATTCATTACTGAATAACTTCTTTAATATGAAGATAGGAACTTAAACTCTAGTCCAAAACCTTAATTAGAATTTGAGATAGTGAGAGTAAAATTTGTCATGAACCTTGTCTTCCCAATGAGAAAGTATGAGAGGGTCCATTTTTATATCACACATATATGATATAAATGGCTTGATATTTGTGGAGGCTTATCAATGGCAATAATAACACTCTTACTACAAGATTCAAAAGGGAAATAATATTATATGAAACTGTTTTACTCTAAAACCAGCAAAAAAATGTATGGAATCAGATTTCATTTTGGAATTTTTTTACCAGTGTCAACAATTCATATAATTTCTTCATAAAAAAAAACAATTTGGTCTGTAAACACCTGCAGGTCTCTGGAACATTTACCCCAGTACCTGACTCTAAGTTTTTTACAAGTTCAGATGTTCTCACAGATTGTGACATATCTTCTTTGTATTATGAGCAAACAGCATCTGTGTATTTAGGATCAGCCTGAAAGGGAAGCACATGAGCTCTGTGAACATACACTCAGCTGTCCTTGAGGTTGGGGACATACAGGGGCTCTTGGTCTAGTGCCTGTAGAGTTTCAGTAGCTTTCCCTCTATGTTAGAAAAGGCAGTAAGTCCACTGCTAAAAGATTCACGCTTATCTCAGTTTACTGCAGAGATCTCGAGTGACCAAGATAAGTCACCTGCCCAAAGTCCCACAGCTGGGACTTCACATGTCTACACCACCCTACATGTGAAGATATAGTGTATTTGGATGTGGCTGTGGGCCCTGGTCAGTTGAGGGAAGAGGACATGCTAATAGCGCAATGGCACCCTAGAGAGGTGTGAGGGAGATATAGAGAGAAATCCACTTTTCATTTTGTCCATGGCCAGACCACGTCTGGACTTCAGCTCTTGTCTGGGCTGCAGAGCTTTGCTTCCCACGTGGCTCCCTTGCACATACCTTCTTGGTGAATGATTAGAAGAGGTGTATCAATATTTTCCTGAACCATGTTGCCTCTCCAATCATTAACATGGCCCTTCATCTCCTGTCTTGTTGTCACCCAATCTTCTCCGCTTTGAAGCCAGTTGTGAAAGAGATAAAGTCCTAAGAATTACTTCTCAACCCTAGGTCTTTCCTAGAACATGTCAGAGGTGATCTATTTGAAAGGCACCCATCCACCTGTCCATCCAGGAGCTGGACCTGGGCCCACATGGACTCTTCACATCTAATCCATCCTCACAAGCCTCCTGCCCCACCTCCCACCTCTGACCCAGTCACTTCCCTGCTTAAACCTTTCATGGTTCCCCACTGACTCCAGGAAGAGGTCTGCGTTTCTTGCTCTGGACACTCCAGGACACCCCAGGATACTCAGGACACCCATCAGCCCTTCCAGATGTAGTTCCCTTGTATCCTCCACAGCCAGTCGAATGGAAAGCTTTGTGACTCCCTCCACATACTGTTTTCTACACTGGGGCTTTGTTTTCCTTGCTCCCACGTGGGATGCTCTGGCTTGCCCATCTCTGCATATCTAAATTCTACTCATTTTTTGGCGACTTCCCTGGTGACACAGTGGTTAAGAATCCACCTGCCAGTGCAGGGGACACGGGTTCAAGCCCTGGTCTGGGAAGATCCCACATGCCGCGGAGCAACTAAGCCCATGTGCCACAACTACTGAGCCTGCACTCTAGAGCCCGCGAGCCACAACTACTGAAGCCCACGCGCCTAGAGCCCATGCTCCACAAAAAGAGAAGCCACCACAATGAGAAGCCCATGCACCGCAAGGAAGAGTAACCCCTGCTCACCGAACGAGAGAAAGCCCACGCACAGCAACGAAAACCCAACGCAGCGAAAAAATAAATAAATAAAAAATTATAGAAAAAAAATTCTACTCATCTTCAAGTCCCCAGATCAAAAGCCAGCACCTCCATCCAGCCTCTCTGGGCTCACAGCTGTGCGTCTCCCTGACAATAGTAAGGCTCATGGAGTCCTCTGAGACCTTAACATGGAGGACCTCATTTCATCCTCACAAACTGGGAGGCAGAGACTGGTCTCAAGTGACAAAACTGAGACTTAACAGGTTAACTTGCCTGAGGATCTTGAGCTATGAGCGCTGGAACCAGGATACGAACCGAGGGGTGCCTGAGCTCACAGCCTAGGTTTCTACCATTGTGGGATGTTCCAAGGCCCTCAGTCATCATGTATCTGGTGTCTCTCCCACTGTAAAAGGCTTTCACATCCTGGTGAGTGGGAGAATGTCCAACTCACCCCTGGTTTCTCTGCTTATTCTAGTATGAATGGGGTGCTGGATACAAATGCGAGGAAAAGGTGGGATCCTTCTCTGTGGATGGGCAGCAGCACTTGTGACCGGGGCTCCGTTGTGGCCCTCTGGGTGGTGGGATTTGTTCCCTTCCTCCTTCTCAGGTGCCCTGAAGTGCTTCCCGCCCCTTGCCATCCTGTCTACTCCTCTGTCTGCCCAGCTGTCACGGGGCAGAAAGTGGGCTCTCTCAGAGACCCCACAGCCCTCACCTTCTCTGCTTCCATCCAAGGTGGTCTGAACTCTTTTTCACCTCTGAGTCTTTCCTTTTCTGGGCTCCTCCAGGCTGCGGTATTCATCTTCTCCTCTTGTAGCACTATGATTTTGTCATACCCTGATGGGAAATAAAGTCCAGCCTTGCTGCCATGGATGAGTACAGCAGCTACTTTGATCTCTGCCTCTTAGATGCTTCCAACATTCCCAGTTGGTACTGTGTCCAGGCTCTGAACTATGGTCAGTCATGTAATTGATCCATCTCTCCATTAATGCATATTTATCAAGATCTTATCATATGTGGGGTCCTGATGAGGCTGCAATGAACAATGAGTAATGTCCCTGTCTGCATGGACCCTTACATTTTAGCATACTGTCCTATAATTGGTTTGTGGGTGTCACCTTGTCTCTTCATCTAGACTGTTAATTCCTTGTGGCTAGAACCTTATTTTCTGGTCCTTTTGTGGCCTCTGCACAGGTTAATACAGTGCCAGGTACAACATAGAAACAGTAGCAATGGATAATGGATAGTGAGTTATAAAATATTTTTAGTTTAAGAAGCATGTTTCATATATACAATCACATTTTTAAACAGAATCCTTAGTAGGTAGGACAAAACTGAAGAATGTTGGTTCTGAGTAGTTTAATGATTTCACAGTTCTTAAAATCCATATTCAGTAAATGTTGTTTGGCATTTTTTAAATGAGAATAGGAGAAACTACCTTTCCTGTTGTTCTCTTCAAAGCAAAGAATTTATATGCACTGAACCTTATATAAATGTTAGAAATATTTATTTTTATACAACATGCATGTGTTTAAAAAGAATAATGTGGAAAGCCTTAGAGTAAAAAAAAACCCTGTCCCCGCCCCCCTTCCTTATTCACTGTTATACTTCCCAGAAACAATCAGTTTGAATTTTCTGTTTTTGTTCTTTTGCATGAGAGAGAAATGTAAATAATTGTGAACAGAGGGCAGATGGTAGTAGATTGTAAATGTGGCCACAGATTCCTCTTCCTCTTATGTTCACCCCGTTACAACATGACTTTGCAGCTCCTTGCATCAAGAGGCAGAGTCTTTTCCCCCGCCTCTTGAACCTGGGTTGGCCCCGGGACATTCTTTGTTTAATAGCCTAAGACGGAAGAGATATTTTGCAAAATCCAAGGCTAAGCTTTTAATAGGCCTTGCAGCTTCTGCTTTTGGCCTTTTGGATAAATGCTGTACTGAGACCGTCATTTAGGGAAGCCGATCTAGCCTGTAGGGGTGAACCAAAGTACCCTAGTTGTCAGCCAGCATTAACAGCCAGATGTGCAAGTAAGGCCACCTTGGACTGGACTATCCAGCCCAGCCATCTTTCCAGGAGAGTGCAGCCCATGGGTGAGCCCAAGCAAAATCAGTGGAGGAACGGCCCAGCAAATCCACAGAATTATGAGAAATAACAAAGAGTTGTTGTTTTAAGATACTTAGTTTCTTTATCAGGTTTTGGCACTGTGCGTTAATTTCCTGCTATGACAAATGAAGATTTAGTTCATTACTTCATCCCCTTCTGCCACACATCCTCATTTTATAGTTTTGACACTAGTCCTGGTTTCTCTGTTCATCACTTTTGCAACCTCAAAATAGTTAAACCTACATTACTTGTTCCATGAATAATATCTACTGACTCCCCACTTTTTAAGATGCAAACATTATTGTTTCCTCCCTATTTTTACCCGTATCATTCCCTTTCACCTCCCAGTTTCTTTAGGCTCTACTTTTTCTTTTCTAAAAAGCTTTTAATTGAAATATAATTATACTCAAAAAGTACAGAAATCCTAAGTGAAAAGTTTGATAAGTGAACCCATCTCTGCAGCCATCACTTAGATGCAGAAATAGAACTTTATCACCACCTGGAAGTCCCCTTGTGCTCATTCCCACTTACTATTGATACTTTCTACCAAATGTAACCATTATTCTGACTTGTAAAACTGTAGATAAGTTCAGTCTCTTTTAAAATTTTGTGTACAGTTGTCTCTCAGTTGGTTCCAGGACCCCTATGGAAACCAAAATAAGGGGATGCTTAAGTCCCTTACAGTCAGCCCTTCGTGTCCCCATGTTAGACCCATGGTTGGCTGAATCTGCCAATGCAGAACCCGCACATATGGAGGGCTGACTGTAAATGTAACTATTCAGTATGTCCTCTATTGTATCTGGCTTTGTGTTGTTGTTCAACATTATGTTTGTGAGATTTATCCCTGTTGTTGATGTACTTATATGTAATTCCTTCTTGTTTCTGTATGGTATTTTATTATATGAAAATACCACACTTTATTTATCCAGTCTAATGTTGATGGGCACTTATGGTCTGTCCAGTATTTGGACATTTGGAAGTACTACAGTAAGCATTATTACACATTTTTTGATGAAGTTATGTATACATTTCTATTGGATATATGCCTAGAAGTGGAAATACTGGGAAATACAGTGGGAATACTCTACTGTCATAGAGTACAAATATGTTCAACTGTACTAGATAGTGCCAAACAGTTTTCCAAAGTAGTTGCACTAATGTGCACTCCTACCAGCTGTGTAGGAGATTTACTGTTGCCCCATATTTTTGCCACCGGTTTGTATCATCTGATTTTTGTTACAGCCATTCTATTGGGTGGGTAGTCGTGTAATACTGGGTTTTTTGTTTGCATTTCCCTGAAGGTTTGAATTTTTTGATGCTGGTATAATGGGGTCATTTAAACTTCTTATACTCTATTTGTTTATTCTGATGTATAAAAAGAGCAGTGTTTTGGATCTTGGATCTCATGACCTTGCTAAATTTACTTAATAGTTCTGAAATTACCTTTCAATGTTTTTAGATTTTTGTATACATAACTATATCATCTGTGAATAAAGTAGAATTTTTTTCTTCCCAATCCTTATGATTTCTTTTCTTGCCTTATTGCATTGGCTAGAACCAGCACAGTGATGAATGAAAGTTAAGATAGAAGGCATCCTTGATTCATTTCCCATCTGTAGGGGAATGTTTTAACATTTCAACATGAAGTAAGGTGTTTGCTGTAGATTTTTACAGGGATACTCTTGATCAGATTAAGGAAGTTTACTTTTATTCCTAATTTGCTAAGAGTAATTATCAAATGCTTTTTCTCTACCTATTGAGATAACCATATGATCTACACCTCTTTTTTCTTGTTAATGTGGTGAGTTACATGAACTGATTCACAAATGTTAAACTACCCTTGAATTGCTAGAATAATTGCTACTTAATTGTGATGTATGATCCTTTAATATATCAGTGGATTAGATTTGTTAATTTTTTGTTTAAAATGTATGCCCCTATGTTCATGAAGAAGATTGGCTTGTGGGAATCTAGAGAGCCTAAATTTGAGTACTTTCAGCCAGAAAGACTGGGCATTTGTTTCCGGTCCTGGTAGGACCTAGGGGTGCCACCAAGAATACTTCAGCCCCCTTAATGATCTTAATGGATGAATCTGAGATTTAGCTTACTTACTTTGCTGTGGGCCTCAGTTTTAGTCTACAGATTACAGAGTTGTTACCAACATTTTCCTCTGGGGCGATCTTGCCTTTTCCATCATTACAATTTCTTCTGTTTTGTTTGTAATGAGTAAATTTATACATTCAAGGTAAATAAGCAAAAGAATAAAGTCACCAAAACTAGAAATTGTATTAGTCTATCCATGATTTTTCACATTTTGACTCTGCTTGTGCTTGAGCCAAACATGAGAATTCAAAAAAAAAAAAAAAAAAAAAGCCACCCTGTTAAATATAGTGTTTCACGAAAGGCTACAAAACACACAGATGCACACACACACATGCAAACACACATACACTCTTCAACTTTCCTCTTTCCTCGATTTATCCATCTAACATGCAAGTATGCATTGCACTTATGCATTGCATAAGCTTCTCCAAAGCTTGTGTATTCTTTTAAATATAAATAGTTAAGACAGCATTCCAAACACAAGTAAACATTCTGGTTATGTGAATCCAAGTGGTGAACAAAAAAACAAAACCTTAAAGTTTTGAAGGGTAGCCGGGAATTATAGTTTTAAAAGAAGCAAATGAATATGTGATATCCTAGGAACAAAGGAGTCAATGTTGCATTCCATCAGAGACAACACTGTGAAGAAAATAAAAGAAAGGAGAGATGGACACATCCCAGTTATCCTCTGTACTAGTTGGGATTAGGAAGCATTTGCAAGGGATTGGAGCTAATGGCTACAGTGCTCAGAGCAGCAGGATGGCACCCTGTGTGTGGACACATCTGGAACTTCGTGTACATCTTCTTTGTGAAAGAAGAAAACTGGGGAACAAGATAGGTAGGGTTTCTATTTTAAGCCAGAGTAAAACAAAGGAAAGCAGTGAACTGTAACCCTCCACCTCTGGGGTCATAACGTTTCAACCTAAGAATAATGTTGTCCTTCCTTCTACTTTTCTCTGTGACTCAGAAGTTATGACATTACACCACAGCAAGCAAACTTACCTGTTTTGTATATGATTACTATTGCATTTATTTATTGGAGAAGGAAACTGGCAGTAGCATATGTATATGTATTTATTTACTTGTATTATATTTCAGTAAATTTTTTATGAGACTGTACAGGTTTGGAGTATTTTCCCCAATCTTAGCTTTCCTATATATCCTGTTCCTTTTATTACACAAAATTCCATAGCTTGGTGGTTTTACAAGTACATAAGTGGCGTGAAGGATGAAGCTTTGTTATACTGGTCTGGCTCACTTACTTCTTTTCTTTGTCTGCTCCTTCCTCTCTCTTTTTCTCTTCCTCTCCTCCTCTTCTGTTCATGTTTTATTGGCTTTCAGCTTTTAGAGATTTTGTTCACTTTCTTGTGATCTCAGCAATACGTTTAGAGTCATGTTTGTTGTAATTTATGCGAGACTTAATTTAAGCTTCAGAATATTTGAGCCGCTCTGCTCCCAGAAGTGAATGTCTCTATCTACTTTTCATCTTGTGTAAATGTGTTGAAATCTCTCATTCATCCATGGTCCCTTCTGATTCTCTTCATTGTTGTTGACTTTGTCCTTTTTCATGTCTTTAGTGTCATCTTAATGTAGTCTCTGGAGAAAGAAGAGATAAACGTATGTGTGTTCATGCATTATTCTGAACCACAAAACAGAACAGTTTTTTCAAACTTAAGATTTAAATATGCTCTTCTTTGTTCTTCAGTGGTTTTAATTGAAGACAACAGAAAGACAGATGAAAAATAAATAGAAATGTCAACCTAAGTTCGAACGAAAACAAAATTGCCATTTAGTTAAAAAACTTTAAAATGATGGAAAAAAATAACACTGCTAGAAAGTAATTTCCAAAGATTTTCAAGGCTTTTTTCAAAAGTAAGTCTAACTTGTACATAGAGGATCACTGTCTACATATTAATTTATTTAAAATATCTTACTTCTTTGAATAAATGATCCTACAAGGTAAAACTTTACCTTGGAATGACCTTTGGGTTTTTGTAATATTAATTATCCTTGTTCACTGAGGTTATGAGTTACTCACATGACCATAGCTATAAAGGCTTCTTAAAAATAAGATGAAAGGTTGCACTTTTCTGATTCTAATATCTGACAAGTCCATGCTTTGAGCAGCATACTTTTCAGTTGATAATAATACCTATGCATTCATTTAACAGAGACATTTAGAAATATGCTTTTAAAAAATCTGCAAAAATAGGATTCCCCACTAGCAGTATTTGTATAATTTAATACTGTAGAAAAAAATGGTGATTAAGAGAAGCTCTAGGATAAATAAACTAGTTTCTTTTTGCACATATACCTCAACAACAGATAGTTGTCATTGTTTTAGCTGCCTGGCACCCAGACCCCTTTGTCACAGTGGCCCAAATTACTTTCAGAACAATAGCCCTTCTACATATATGCAGAGATGACAAATCAGTGGCATGCTCTTCCTTTCAGAATCTAAAGGCTCTGTTTGTCACATTCTTTAAGTCCAAATCCTGGTAGCAGACAAGAAGTCCTAAGGCTTATGCTTAGCTAATAAGTCTGTCTGTCTGTCTGTCTGTCTCTCTCTCTCTCTGTCACGAACACACACATACACGCACACACACACAAACAAACCTGGGACTTTGAATTTGGACTGGAGTGTCACAAGGTTGAGATAAATGACTGGAGTCATTTAGTCAATCAATGACCTGCCAAGGCCTTTGAGCTGTTCTTGCCACTAGAATGTTTGAAGATGTCTGTTTCTGTATCCTCCCCCCTTGGTTTCTTCATTTCTCTTTTCAGTCATGTGAGCTTCTTTCCTGTACATTCTTTCTGCCTGAACTACCTAGTTATTTTCTGTTGTTTGCTAACAAAACACCTTAATGTGATTCATCTTATGACAAAATATGATCAAGGGTCACAGGCCACCAAACAGTGTTCTAGTAAGTGATGTCAGTAACGTCCATCAAACTGGCTTAGCTCCATGAGCTGGGAATGTAGTATCAAGCAGACAAGACTGTCCTCATCCCTACTAGTGTTCAGAACCACAGAAGAAGTTATCTGACACAGCAGAATTGAACACTACTCCACTTCGATTCCTTTTTCAAACTTGGAATAGGAATCCAATTCTGCACAAGAAACTTCTCAGAAACAGAGGGTACGACATTGGTACAGCCATTAATTCCCTTTAGCCAGCCTAAACAGAGTAGAGAGGCTGAACTCATTTGGTAGAATTGTTTCTACTTCCCTATATTTTCTGTTACCTCTTTAAATTTTAAAATAATTTAAAATTATGAGACATTTCAACATATAGAAAATAGCATAATCTGTGTACCAGTGTACTACATAGGACTAGGTTCAGGAGCTTGTAACAGAAAAGGAAAAATAGTGACTTTAAAACGTTAATTTTTCTGCCATAACAAGAAGTTTGGAGGGAGGCAGTCCAAAGGTGATGTGATAACTTAGCAAAGCCTGCAAGGATCAGATTTCTCTCTTGCTTTTCCTCAACCCTTAGCACCACCTTAAGTGGTTTCAATCCTCATGATCTGAAGATGGCTGCTGCCACTGTCACCTTTTCTATTCCAGGCAGGAAGAAGACAGAAAAGGGCCTTCACCATACACAGAACCTTGTTATTTTTGTTTTATTGCATCAGGAAGCCCTTCCCTGAGACTTTTGCCCACCTCAGTTTGGCCAGAACGATATCATATTGTCATTCCAGGTTACAGGAAACTTTGGAAGGGTGACATTACCATCCTCATCAAAATTGGGGTTCCATTGATAAGAAAGAGAGAATGGACATTGAGCAAGTGATCCACCAATGTCTGCTTCCACCTACTACCAGGATTTAATAGACGTTAATATTTTGCAAATTTGCTTCATATTTTTTGTTTTCTTTTAAGGATATAAAACATTACAAATAAAGCTAAAGACCCATCTCCTTCTCTTCTTCCTCCCTTCCATCCCACAGGTAACCAGTAACCTTAAGTTGGTGTGTGTAACTCCTAGGAAGATTTTTATGCTTTTATCACATAAAGAGGTTTGGTTTCTGATAACATTGGGCTAAGTATTTCAAGCCCTTCCTCGTGATAAATGCATGTAAATGCTATCTAAAATATAGATGTATATATATATATATATATTTTTTTTCCCCTAAATCATATTTTAAAATCTAGTAAAAATGTTACAGAAATGAAAAAGATCATAAAGAACGATCAGGACAGAATTGAAGGAAAAGGAAGAACTAGGGAGGTCAGTTGAACACCAGCTGCCCTCAGTATGAGGCAACCTTTACTAGTGCCCTGAGGTTGGGTTCACGGCAGATTTACTTCCCCTGGTTTATCTTCCCCTGAGGGTGTGGTCTTTTGAAACCATCTTGATAAGGAAGAGGGTTTTCTATTAGATTCCCAGGCTCAGGGTGAGCCCTGGGTCATTACTTCCTTTTTTCTCACTTCATGAGGCTACCAAAACTGAAGTCCAAGTTTGCCTAGATTAACCAAAGCCCTCAGGGCAAAAGCAGTTTCAAGGCTCAGGTATCCTACTTGCACAGGTGGGCTATCTAACGTGAAGGCAAGGACAGATTAACACTAGAAGAGCTACTAATATTTGCAACTTTTCAGGCATGTTTTCCCTAACCTTATGATTTCCTTCCTTCTACCTCCTTTGAAATTTACTGTTTTCTTTGCCTAATTTCTTTAATTTCTTATTTCATTGATTTTTTTCTTTATAATTTCTTCTCTATAAGTACTGCTTTATCTACATCCTCAAACTTTTGATATATAGTATTTTATTATGATTTATTTCTAAAACATTTCTAGTTTCTTTGACCTACAAATTATGTATAAATGTATATATTTTTAGAAACATATATAAGAAATATATGATACATTCAGAAAAGTGCATAATTATAAAAGGATAGCTGTATAAATGTTCACAGAATGAACATATCCATGTAAATTCCATCCAAATCAGGAAGTAAAACAAAGATCTTACTATCTTTGTCTTTTAATTCAATTGTTTAGTCCCTTTACATTTAAGGTAATTTCTTCTAAGTTACAAAATTTTTTTAAGCATATTTATAAACTTTTCTTTTAGAATTGTTTTATTATCAGAAATTATTGTAGTTCTAAGCCCCATAATTATTACATTTGACAACACTTCCTCATGAAGGATTACTTATTTGTGAGTTTTTAAATTTTGGATCATGAATTCATATTCAGCATGGTTTCTCTGTGAGAATATGGTTTGCATATTCAGCATGCAAACTAGGTTGAGGAAATATCCCTTCACAATGTTTTTGTGTTTATTCCTGCTAGGTAATGTAAATTTGAACATTTAATAAGACATAGGCCAGGGATTTTGATTTCTCAGTTGAATTAGTCTGGATCTAATCAGGAGACAGAAACCACTCAATAATTTACATAGGTTAGTTTAAGGAATTATTAAGGTATGATAAGAGAGTACTAAAAAGATATAAACAGAATGCTGAAAGGAAGGACAAACTTGGGCTGAGGGCCCTCCCCAAGGCTGGGGTTCACATTCTCATTGGTGCGATGTGGTTAAGCTCACAGGAAGGCAGACAAGCTCACTGGGCTAAACTCAAGCGGATGCACAGTTGTTGGGCAAGCAGGAAACAACTCTCTGGGGTGCAGGCATGTTAAGGCTGTTATGGGGGTGCACACAGGGATTTGGAATGCCACTGTGGGCAAGAAGTCTGGAGCACATGGTATCTGTGCCAGGAGGGCCATGGAAAGGTGGCCTCCAGGCCTGGGCTGGGGCATTGAGGTCACTGAAGGGCTGGGAAGAACACCACTGGATGTCACCACACACCCACACTGCTGACACGGCACGTAAGAAAAGCAAGAAAAAGCCAAACCCAGCACACAGGAACCAGAAGCCCCCTTCCTCCTGCAATGTCCCTCCAGCGCCCTCTGCTGACAAAGCATTGTATCATGCTTACTGTAAAGGGGAAATGCTTAAGGAGTCCGGTCCATCTGTTATCACAGTCCAGGTACTAAAAGTTGAATTTGTAACTGAGAGGCAATATATTGGTAAGTGCCCCATCAGGACTGACATTTTTCCTTACCCAGAATGTGGGTGAAGACACACTTCCTTGATCTCTGTGCCAATGGGTACATTATTGTTAGTCTTTCTCTGAAGGTGCTGCCCTTTGAGAGTCTTGTCTTTATGCAGGCGTCCTCTTCCCACTCTCCACTGCAGGTGGATTCAAGGGCTTCTTTCCTGTACCCACATGGGCTTTAAAATCCAAACTCCCTGGAAACTTATATCAATATCACCTCATCCAGTTGAGTAGCTGCTTGGTCATCATATCACTTACTACTTTTCTTTTATGTTCTTTCTTCATGATGATCAGTTGGAAATTTTCCTTTCTGGTTGTGAACTCAGCTGTGCACTAAAAACAAGGAAGCATGCGTTACACCCAGAATTTCTAGGTGGTCTTAGAGGGAAAGTTTTCAGTCTATATTACTCTGGCAGTTTAACAATACCTGTTCTTGTTCTTTCTTCAATTTTCTTTTGCAACTTTCTGGACCTGGTAACTTCTTGAGAGACATGCTAGAAGGTTTTAAACATAAATAAAATAATCCTCACTACAAACTGCATGATACTAAAAGTATATCAGCTGACGACGGCTGCTAATTTCAGGTGATTAATTAACTAGAGTTTCTTAGGCATGGTGGAGTGGCTTGTACAGTGGTTGTTCCAAGTGATTTTCATGTGTGCATTTTAAAAACACTCCAGAGACAGATTCATGCTGGCAAGGAGGAATTTTAATTTCCACCTCAGGGTTCTGCATACTTTGGTGGGTGTGTAACCAATTTCCATTTCATTATTTATATAAGATGTCACTTACCTCGTTCTTGATAACTGGAACTATATATCTGATTTATTTCAGCAATATATTAACATAACATATAGGTTGTGCTATAAATTGGTCTTCTCCTTAGTCTAATTTTAGAGCTTGGTATATTACTTTACTAGAGAAACTAATGCTCTGTAAATTTAAGGAGATCCTCCTCTGAGCTCCTGACACATTTTTGCATACATCTAGACTACATCACATATCAATTGATCGTGATTTTTGTTTGCTTGTCTAAGATTTCCTTTATATTAGGAGATCTTTGAGGATGGGGTTTTGTCATCTGCTGCAGGGTCTAGCACAGCTGAGAAAGGAGGTGACAATTAAATATTTGTTGAATGAATACATTTTTGCCTGGGGTCGTACAGCTAGAAGTAACTCAGCATAACATATTTGGGAAACCACCATACTCAAGGAGTTTAGCTGGAGCAAAAGGCATGTGAGAGGATTGTAGCTGTGTAAATAAGCAGAATCCACATCTTGGAATATCTTGTATACCATGCTAAGATTTGGGAATTTTCCTAAGGGCACAGGGAGCCATTCAGGGGTTTCTGGAAAGAGAGCTATTCAGACACACATTTTGGAAAGATTATTCTGTTGGTTTTATGTAGATCATGTCACTATATAAATGGTTCTCCTTAAATATTGGTGGAATGAGAATGCATGAAAGAATGAATTAGGGAGA
This sequence comes from Balaenoptera borealis, assembly GCF_965194805.1. Taxonomy (NCBI): domain Eukaryota; kingdom Metazoa; phylum Chordata; class Mammalia; order Artiodactyla; family Balaenopteridae; genus Balaenoptera; species Balaenoptera borealis. The sequence continues at coordinate 106,760,388 of NC_138866.1, read as the reverse complement.
TGCACTGTGGCTTTGAACAAGTGAGCTTTCCTTTGGTTTTATTTACTGAGACAGAAAGCTTGCTTGGAAGGTGTCAAGGATTGAATCATGTCTCCTCCCCTACCTCAATTCATATGTTGAAGCCCTAATGCCCAGAACCTCAGAATGTGACTGTATTGGAGATTAGGGCTTATAAAGAGATAATTAAGTTAAAATAAGGGCATCAGGGTAGGCCCTAATTCAATCTGACTCATCTCCTTCTAAGAAGAGAAGTTGGGACACACAGAGAGACACCAGGGTGCGTGTGCACAGAGGGACAACCAAGTGAAGAGACAGTGAGAAGGTGCCACCTGCAAGCCAAAGAAAGGGCCTCCAGGAAACCAACCCGGGTGATGCCTTGATCTTGAACTTCCAGCCTCCAGAACCGTGAGAAAATAAAATTCTGTTGTTTAAGCCACCCAGCCTGGAATTTTGTTATGGCAACTCTAGCAGACTAATAGAGAAGGTTTTATAGGCTGGCCAGTGTAGCAAATTTTAATTTCAATTATGTAATAAAGTGTTATCAACTGTAGTCACCATATTTTATTATACATTAGATTCTGTCATATATTAATACCTGAGTAGTTCAACAATAAAAAAGATCTTTAAGTATCATTGGGAAGTTAATCATTTCAACTCTATCATAATGAATGAAACAGCAATCAAAACAAAAAGATATTCTTGCAATTGAAGGGCTTATGATTAATAAAAAGTTACAAAGATCACACTCCATTGTACATCTGCCTACCATTAGCCTGGCCACACACATGACCTGAGACTGATTTGCTCAAAGATCTCAGACTTGATGTACCCTCCCTCTGTCCCACACTTCCTGTGCATTAATTCTCCCACTCTTCTCAGCCTCCTGGCCTGGCTCTCCACTTGTCAGGAGCAGTCCTCCCAGATGGTTCCGTTCATTGGCCTTTGGACAGAGTGCCATCCCTCATCTGTAGGCATCGTCATACTATGTACAACTTCCTTGTCTTTACTTCCTACCTGAAGCAGCTTAAAGTCCAAAGCCCTTCCCTCTAATACTTTATTTCCAATGAATCTCAAAGTCCTTGCCTCCTGTCCCCTTTGCCCCACCCACATGCTTAACCCCTATTACTGGATAAATGCAACAAGGCTTCTCTGTACCTACCTCCAGGCTGCTGAGTTGGGCTGAAAGAAAAACACTTACTCAACCACAGATCCTTGCCCCTATTACTAATCTCTATCCTCACCCATGTCTTCATCACTCTACGGACAAACCTCTCCATTTCCTGGTCAGCTGTCTCCACTTTACCAGAGAAGCCTTCTCAAACCCCGTCCACACTCCTCCTCAGTGGAAGACACTCTAACTCCCCTCCCCACCCTTTATTCTCACCAGATGACTTCATCTCCCACTTCAGTAACAGCTAATGTTTATTGAGCACCTGCTCTCAACCAGGCCCCAATCCAGGCTCCGGGGATACTGTGATGGAGACACAAAGAACTGACTGTACGGTTTATGTTCCAGTAGAAGGAGATGGATGATAAACAGATGACCACACAGAACGCCATTAGCTGTGATAATATAAGGAAAAGTTAAGTAGGATATGGGGTGGGGAAGAGGGATGAGGTGCTCTTTTATTTAGGAGGAGTCACGGAAGACTGTACAGGGAGCAAGTTATGTGTTTATCTGTGGGAAGGAAAAGTAAACAAAGCCTCCAACATGGAAACAAGCTAGGTGTGTGGGGAAAACAGAGATGGGGTCAGGCAGCTGGAACAGAGTGAGGGAGAGAGTAAGAGGAGATGGGATCACACAGGTGGGGAGGGAGTAATAACATAGGGTCTGAACGACCATTGTGAAGATTTGGCTTTTTCTCGGAGGGACCCGGGAGCCATTGGAAGGCTTTCTGCAGGAGTGACAAGATCTATTTTAGGTTTTAGAAGGATCATTCTGGTTGCTATGTGGAGAAGTGACTGAGGTAAGAGTAGAAGCATGAGTTTCAAAGACGTCAGAATTGTGTTGTCCCTTTGGGGAATGGTGAGTATATTTTTTGTTGCACAAAGGAAATTTGCAGTGGCTTTGGTGGTGGGAACAATGAGGTGAATTTAAGTCAGGGAGGAAGAGAACATGTGGATGTTGGGAAGCCTTTGGAAATCCATTAGGGTGGACAGTTCTTGCTTGTGTTGCTGTCCAGTGTGGAATTCTTTCCCTATGAGGGAGAGGAGAGTCCTTCATTGTGTGAATGTAGTTGGAATGTGGGGCTCAGATTCCCTTTAAAGAAGCTCCTGGCAGCTAGAGAGTGGGCTGGAGACCTAGGCTTTGCCAACTGGATGCCCACACCGAGAACCTTCAATCTCGATGGAATGACACATAGAAGACACTCCATCAGCTGAGAAATTCTTCATGGTGGCTGCAGCAAGGTGAGAATCCTGCTGGTGGTGATGATGCCAAAGGCAGTACTATCTCAAGCTGAGTCCTCTCTGGTGGCACGTCAGGGGTCCTCGGCTGGGCTTTCTTCCCCATGTCTTGCCCTGTGCAGGCCTGGATTTCCATGGCCTTCAGTGTCAATTCTTTTGCTTGCAACCAAGAACACTGCAGATGCAATGGAAGATTTTTTTTACCCAAGAATTTTGCAGAGTACTACTTTCTAAAGAAAGTCCATTCTTTTTTTTTTTTTTTTTTAACATCTTTATTGGAGTGTAATTGCTTTACAATGGTGTGTTAGTTTCTGTTGTATAACAAAGTGAATCCGCTATACATACACATGTATCCCCATATATCTCCTCCCTCTTGCGTCTCCCTCCCACCCTCCCTATTCCACCCCTCTAGGTGGTCACAAAGCACCGAGCTGATCTCCCTGTGCTATGCGGCTGCTTCCCACTTGCTATGTATTTTACATTTGGTAGTGTATATATGTCCATGCCATTCTCTCACTTCCTCCCAGCTTACCCTTCCCTCTCCCCGTGTCCTCAAGTCCATTCTCTACGTCTGCATCTTTATTCCTGTTCTGCCCCTAGGTTCTTCAGAACCTTTTTTTTTTTTTTAGATTCCATATATATGTGTTAGCATATGGTATTTGTTTTTCTCTTTCTGACTTACTTCACTCTGTATGACAGACTCTAGGTCCATCCACCTCACTACAAATAACTCAATTTCATTTCTTTTTTTTGGCTGAGTAATATTCCATTGTATATATGTGTCACATCTTCTTTATCCATTCATTTGTTGATGGACACTTAGCTTGCTTCCATGTCCTGGGTATTGTAAATAGAGCTGCAATGAACATTGTGGTACATGACTCTTTTTGAATTATGGTTTTCTCAGGGTATTTGCCCAGTAGTGGGATTGCTGGGTCATATGTTAGTTCTATTTTTAGTTTTTTAAGGAACCTCCATACTGTTCTCCATAGTGGCTGTATCAATTTACATTCCCACCAACAGTGCAAGAGGGTTCCCTTTTCTCCACACCCTCTCCAGCATTTATTGTTTATAGATTTTTTGATGATGGCCATTCTGACTGGTGTGAGGTGATACCTCATTGTAGTTTTGACTTGCATTTCTCTAATGATTAGTGATGTTGAGTATCCTTTCATGTGTTTGTTGGCGATCTGTATATCTTCTTTGGAGAAATGTCTATTTAGGTCTTCTGCCTATTTTTGGATTGGCTTGTTTGTTTTTTTGATATTGAGCTGCATGAGTTGCTTGTAAATTTTGGAGATTAATCCTTTGTCAGTTGCTTCATTTGCAAATATTTTCTCCCATTCTGAGGGTTGTCTTTTCGTCTTGTTTATGGTTTCCTTTGCTCTGCAAAAGCTTTTAAGTTTCATTAGGTCCCATTTGTTTATTTTTGTTTTTATTTCCATTTCTCTAGGAAGTGGGTCAAAAAGGATCTTGCTGTGATTTATGTCATAGAGTGTTCTGCCTATGTTTTCCTCTAAGAGTTTTACAATGTCTGGCCTTACATTTAGGTCTTTAATACATTTTGAGTTTATTTTTGTGTATGGTGTTAGGGAGTGTTCTAATTTCATTCTTTTACATGTAGCTGTCCAGTTTTCCCAGCACCACTTATTGAAGAGACTGTCTTTTCTCCATTGTATATTCTTATCTTTATCAAAAATAAGGTGACCATATGTGTGTGGGTTTATCTCTGGGCTTTAAAGAAAGTCCATTCTAACTTGGGTAACCCTCACTCCAGAAGTGCGATGACGTTACAGAGCCAAACTTGGGTCTGCTTCCCCACACACCATAAAGGCAATCTACTGACACCAGGTTGTAGTGAAGGCAATTACAGCATTTATTGTAGGTGCAAACGAGGAGTGAAGGAAGCTAATGCTTGAAAAACCCAATGTCCCCAGTGGGTTTCAGGGAAGAGTTTTTAAGGGCAAGGTGAGAGAGAGGAGTCACAGGGTGTGTGATGAGCTCATGCACAATTCTCTGATTGGTTGATTGTGAGGTAACAGGGTGGTATCACAGGGGTAAAAATCATCAATCCTCAGGCTCCAGCTAGTCTGGGGGCTACCCGCTCATGGTCATCATGTAGTTAACTTCTTCCATTTGGTGGGGGTTTTAGTATCTGTAAAACAATTCAGGAATGTGCATCAGATACTGTTATCTATGTCCTTCAGGGAGACACTAAAGATTCTGTGACTGATAGATGGCTGATTTACTGTTTAAGTTGTTACCAGTTCTCCTGGCCCAACTGCAATTTTTTGTTGTTACTATATGTTCACATTCTTTCAATCATTAATTCTTGAGCCAGGCTTTTGTGACTCAGGGGAGGCCTGGGAAACTAGAGCTTTTCTCCAAAGAAGAAGCATACAGAGGACATGGGGTAGGGCTGTCTGTCCTGGGAAGGACTCATGGGGTTCTGCTTGGTTACAGTGAGAGGAGGTCACAGAAGCTATTTAGTATGAAGTTGTATTTAGACAGGAGGAGAGTGGGGTGAGAACAAAGATAGGCAGAAGCAAAAATGAGATGAAACAAATTAAAATGTTTTTTGAGATCAGTTTGAGTAGCTCAGGGTAAACTTGACATGTTTTTGTGACTTTTTAAAAAAATTGTTTTAACACTTCTTTTGAAGAGAGCTACTGATTAAATTTTAATTCCGTTCTTGCGAATATTGTCAGAGAGGAAGAAATTTTCCTTTCCCCTTCTAGGTTCTTCTGGCTGGTCTAAGAATTAAGCTGATATGAGACAGATTAACAGGAGAAAGTCAAACAAAAGTTTAATAACATGTATACATGGGAGAGACCCAGGAAAACTGAGTAACTCATCAAAATGGCTGAAGCCCTCACTTTAAATAATATCTTCAGCTAAAGACAAAAGAGGATGTTGGGGGTAGTGGTTTGGGACTTCAAAGGGGAGGAAGGAAATTCACATGAAGATAGAAAAGCAAATGTTTGGTAAACAAATGTTTGCTGGGCCAGCACAGAGACAGTGGGACACAGAGTGAACTCTGTTCTCTAGGTCCTGCTGAATTTCCCCCACTGCACTTAGCCGAGTCTTTGGAGATAGCTCTATTCTGGAAACAGGCCCTCTATCTAAATCCTTTTAGGCAGTTAGGGGGAAAGTCAAAGTTTCTTCCTGAGTCTTTTGGGCCTTGATTATTTTCAACATGAAATAATCTGCCTGCCAAAGAGACATTTGGGGTGGCAAGTTTTGCTCCCCTACAATACTTACTTGAGTGTTCTGATTATGTAGAAATTGTTTCCTATGGACTAGGGAAAGCTGAGCACACTCTTCATGGTTTTTGTTTGGTTGTGTGTGTGTGTGTGTGTTTCATTTCAAATCTTGCCTAAATTGAATAAGCCTAATTTTATTATCAATCAATTTATAATTTTAAAACTTCAGTTTAAAATTATCAGCGTGGATAAAGCAGCGACCTAGGATTCAGGAGTTTTAGCTGAGAAACACAGTTTCTCTCTGTTCAAGTAAGTAATTTTCAGGGAATGATCCCAAAAGTTTACTGCACCCCTAAATTTTCAATTCTACCTTAAACTATTAAAAATTTACTTGAACATTTTAAATATACAGAAAAGTGAAGAAAATTGAGTTACAGACATGAATGTATTTATCATGTAGTTAATAGATCTTAATATTTTGCAACATTTGCTTCAGATTTTTTCTTTTAACTTTTTCAATAATCGTGCAATGAAATTCAATAAAATTGCCTTTTTTTTCTTTGCTGTACAGTCCTATGAATTTTTTTAAACTTTTTTATTGTGGTAAAATATAGATAACAAAATTTATCATTTTAACCATTTTTAAATGTACAGTTCAGTGGCATTAAATACACTCACATTGTTCTGCACATCACCACCATCCATCTCCGGAACTTACCATCTTCGCAAATTGAAATTCCCTCCCCATTAAACAATGACTCCCATTTTCCCCTCCCCCGAGTCTCTGGCAACTATCATCCTACTATCTTTGCGAATTTCAGTCCTATGAATTTTAATACATTGTAGATTGACATTACTGTCGCCACATTCAGGATACAAAAGAGGCTCATCACCCCCCAAAATACTCTTTATAACCATACCATCCCCCCACCCCTGGCCAACTGCTAATCTGTTCTTATCACTATAGTTTTGTCTTTTCACAGACATCATACATGGAATCATAAACCATGTGACCTTTTAAACACTGGCTTCTTAGGAGCAGGGGGATGCCTTTGGGATTTATCCAAGTTTATTCCTCTTTATTGCTCCCTGACTACCCCTCTCCCATCTCCAAATGTAACCACAGTCCTCAAGTCAGTATGGTTGATTTTTCATGAATATTTTTATAGTTTCAGTGTATATGTATTTAGCCAGAAAACAATATTTACTTTTCATTTCCTGTAGTTTAAAATTTAAATGAATGGTATCATAATAAAACATGCCATGTTGCAAGTTGCTTTTATAACTCACTGTTATGTTTTTGAGGGTTATCCATCTAGGTGCCCTGTAAATGCTGGGTATTAAATTTCACTGTTATATAATATTGTTATATGAATAAATCATGTATATCATGGATTTTTCTATTTTCCTATGGAAGGACATCTTTCCTCCTATCTATCTCTCTGTCTCTTTGCCCGACCCTGGCTCTGTTAGGCCCTTCCCCAAGGCCTCCACTCCAAATGCAGGGCTTATAGATGGTTAGAAATGCCCACTCTGGGGTCATAATGAAGAAATCCCCAGAGCTCACCTCCAAACTGGTTGCTTACTTGACAGAGTGCCTGAACAGAGTTTGTATCTCTATTATCTGACCACTACATAAGCCCCAAGTTTCAGTGAGGTCTCAATCTTGGATGTGTATTAGAAACTCCAAGGGAGACTTGTAGGAGAGAGAGAGAGAGAGAGAGAGAATGAATTTTAAAATTAAATCAGAATTTCAGGGTGGGAGAGTGGGAGGGAGGCTCAAGAGGGAGGGGATATAGGTATACATATAGCTGATTCACTTTGTTGTACAGCAGAAATTAACACAACATTGTAAAGCAGTTATAATCTAATAAAGAAGGGGAAAAAAAGAATTTCAGGGGCAATGGTGTTTTTAAAAAGTCCCCAGGTGGAGGGCATACAGCAGAAGCAAGAAGAACTACAATCCTGCAGCCTGTGGAACAAAAACCACATTCACAGAAAGATAGAAAAGATGAAAAGACAGAGGGCTATGTACCAGATGAAGGAACAAGATAAAACCCCAGAAAAACAACTAAATGAAGTGGAGATAGACGACCTTCCAGAAAAAGAATTCAGAATAATGATAGTGAAGGTGATCCAGGACCTCAGAAAAAGAATGGAGGCAAAGATCGAGAAGATGCAAGAAATGTTTAATAAAGGCCTAGGAGAATTAAAGAACAAACAAACAGAGATGAACAATACAATAACTGAAATGAAAAATACCCTAGAAGGAATCAGTAGCAGAATAACTGAGGCAGAAGAACGGATAAGTGACCTGGAAGACAGAATGGTGGAATTCACTGCCACAGAGCAGAATAAAGAAAAAAGAATGAAAAGAAATCAAGACAGCCTAAGAGACCTCTGGGACAACATTAAACGCAACAACATTCGCATTATAGGGGTCCCAGATGGAGAAGAGAGAGAGAAAAGACCCCAGAAAATATTTGAAGAGATTATAGTCGAAAACTTCCCTAACACGGGAAAGGAAATAGCCACCCAAGTCCAGGAAGCGCAGAGAGTCCCAGGCAGGATAAACCCAAGGAGAAACACGCCAAGACACATAGTAATCAAATTGTCAAAAATTAAAGACAAAGAAAAATTATTGAAAGCAGCAAGGGAAAAACGACAAATAACATACAAGGGAACTCCCATAAGGTTAATAGCTGATTTCTCAGCAGAAACTCTACAAGCCAGAAGGGAGTGGCCTGATGTATTTAAAGTGATGAAAGGGAAGAACCTACAACCAAGATTACTCTACCTGGCAAGGATCTCATTCAGATTCGACGGAGAAATCAAAAGCTTTACAGACAAGCAAAACCTAAGGGAATTCAGCACCACCAAACCAGCTCTACAACAAATGCTAAAGGAACTTCTCTAAGTGGGAAGCACAAGAGAAGAAAAGGACCTACAAAAACAAACCCATAACAATTAAGAAAATGGTCATAGGAACATACATATCGATAATTGCCTTAAACGTGAATGGATTAAATGCTCCACCCAAAAGACACAGGCTGGCTGAATGGATACAAAAACAAGACCCATCTATATGCTGTCTACAAGAGACCTACTTCAGACCTAGGGACACAAACAGACTGAAAGTGATGGGATGGAAAAAGATATTCCATGCAAATAGAAATCAAAAGAAAGCTGGAGTAGCTATACTCATATCAGATAAAATAGACTTTAAAATAAAGAATGTTACAAGAAACAAGGAAGGACACTACATAATGATCCAGGGATCAATCCAAGAAGAAGATATAACAATTATATATGCACCCACCATAGGAGCACCTCAACACATAAGGCAAATGCTAACAGCCATAAAAGAGGAAATCGACAGTAACACAGTAATAGTGGGGGACTTTAACACCTCACTTACACCAATGGACAGATCATCCAAAATGAAAATAAATAAGGAAACACAAGCTTTAAATGACACAAAAGACCAGATAGATTTAATTGATATTTATAGGACATTCCATCCAAAAACAGCAGTTTACACTTTCTTCACAAGTGCTCATGGAACATGCTCCAGGATAGATCACATCTTGGGTCACAAATCAAGCCTCACTAAATTTAAGAAAACTGAAATCATATCAAGCATCTTTTCTGACCACAATGCTATGAGATTAGAAATCAATTACAGGGAAAAAAACGTAAAAAACACAAACACATGGAGGCTAAATATAACATTACTAAATAACCAAGAGATCACTGAAGAAATCAAAGAGGAAATCAAAAAATACCTAGAGACAAATGACAAAACACGAGGATCCAAAACCTATGGGATGCAGCAAAAGCAGTTCAAAGAGGGAAGTTTACAGCAATACAAGCCTACCTCAAGAAACAAGAAAAATCTCAAACAATCTAACCTTACACCTAAAGGGACTAGAGAAACAAGAACAAACAAAACCCAAAGTTAGTAGAAGGAAAGAAATCATAAAGATCAGAAAGAAATAAATGAAATAGAAACAAAGAAAACAATAGCAAAGATCAATAAAATTAAAAGCTGGTTCTTTGAGAAGATAAACAAAATTGATAAACCATTGGCCATACTCATCAAGAAAAAGAAGGAGAGGATTCAAATCAATAAAATTAGAAATGAAAAAGGAGAAGTTACAACAGACACCGCAGAAATACAAAGCATCCTAAGAAACTACTCCAAGAAACTCTATGCCAATCAAGTGGACAACCTGGAAGAAATAGATAAATTCTTAGAAAAGTATAACCTTCCAAGACTGAACCAGGAAGAAATAGAAAATATGAACAGACCAATCACAAGTAATGAAATTGATACTGATTAAAAATCTTCCAACAAACAAAAGTCCAGGACCAGTTGGCTTCACAGGTGAATTCTATCAAACATTTAGAGAAGAGCTAACACCCATCCTTCTCAAACTCTTCCAAAAAATTGCAGAGGAAGGAACACTCCCAAACTCATTCTATGAGGCCACCATCACCCTGATACCAAAGCCAGACAAAGATACTACAAAAAAAGAAAATTACACACCAATATCACTGATGAATATAGATGCAAAAATCCTCAACAAAATACTAGCAAACAGAATCCAACAACACATTAAAAGGATCATACACCATGATCAGGTGGAATTTATCCCAGGGATGCAAGGATTCTTCGATATACGCAAATCAATCAATGTGATACACCATATTAACAAACTGAAGAATAAAAACCATATGATCATCTCAATAGTTGCAGAAAAAGCTTTTGACAGAATTCAACACCCATTTATGATAAACACTCTCCAGAAAGTGGGCATAGAGGGAAGCTACCTCAACATAATAAAGGCCATATATGACAAACCCACAGCAAACATCATTCTCAATGGTGAAAAACTGAAAGCATTTCCTCTAAGATCAGGAACAAGACAAGGATGTCCACTCTCGCCACTGTTATTCAACATAGTTTTGGAAGTCCTAGCCACGGCAATCAGAGAGAAAAAGAAATAAAAGGAATACAAATTGGAAAAGAAGAAGTAAAACTGTCACTGTTTGCAGATGACATGATACTATACATAGAGAATCCTAAAAATGCCACCAGTAAACTACTAGAGCTAATCAGTGAATTTGGTAAAGTTGCAGGATACAAAATTAATGCACAGAAATCTCTTGCATTCCTATACACTAATGATGAAAACTCTGAAAGTGAAATTAAGGAAACACTCCCATTTACCATTGCAACAAAAAGAATAAAATATGTAGGAATAAACCTACCTAGGGAGACAAAAGACCTGTATGCAGAAAACTATAAGACACTACTGAAAGAAATTAAAGATGATACCAACAGATGGAGAGATATACCATGTTCTTGGAGTGGAAGAATCAATATTGTGAAAATGACTATACTACCCAAAGCAATCTACAGATTCAGTGCAATCCCTATAAAATTACCAATGGCATTTTTTACAGAACTAGAACAAAAACTCTTAAAATTTGTATGGAGACACAAAAGACCACGAATAGCCAAAGCAGTCTTGAGGGAAAAAAATGGAGCTGGAGGAATCAGACTCCCTGATTTCAGATTATACTACAAAGCTACAGTCATCAAGACAATATGGTACTGGCACAAAAACAGAAATATAGATCAATGGAACAGGATAGAAAGCCCAGAGATAAACCCATGCACCTATGGTCAACTAATCTATGACAAAGGAGGCAAGGATATACAATGGAGAAAATACAACCTCTTCAATAAGTGGTGCTGGGAGAACTGGACAGCTACATGTAAAAGAATGAAATTAGAACACTCCCTAACACCATACACAAAAATAAACTCAGAATGGATTAGAGACCTAAAGGTAAGACTGGACACTATAAAACTCTTAGAGGAAAACATAGACAGAACACTCTGACAAAAATCACAGCAAGATCTTTTTGGATCCACCTCCTAGAGTAATGGAAATAAAAACAAAAATAAACAAATGGGACCTAATGAAACTTAAAAGCTTTTGCAAAGCAAAGGAAACTACAAAGAAGACAAAAAGACAACCCTCAGAATGGGAGAAAATATTTGCAAACAAATCAACAAACAAAGGATTAATCTCCAAAATATAAAAACAGTTCATGCATCTCAATATTAAAAAAACAAACAACCCAATCAATAAATGGAGAGAAGACCTAAATAGACATTTCTCCAAAGAAGACATACAGATGGCCAAGAAGCACGTGAAAAGCTGCTCAACATCACTAATTATTAGAGAAATGCAAATCAAAACTACAATGAGGTATCACCTCACACCAGTTAGAATGGGCATCATCAGAAAATCTACAAACAACAAATGCTGGAGAGGGTGTGGAGAAAAGGGAACCCTCTTGCACTGTTGGTGGGAATGTAAATTGATACAGCCACTATGGAGAACAGTATGGAGGTTCCTTAAAAACTAAAAATAGGGGCTTCCCTGGTGACACAGTGGTTGAGAGTCTGCCTGCCAATGCAGGGGACACGGGTTCGAGCCCTGGTCTGGAAAGATCCCATGTGCCGTGGAGCAACTAAACCCATGCGCCACAACTACTGAGCCTGCGTGCCTGGAGCCGTGCTCCGCAACGAGAGGCCACAACAGTGAGAGCCCTGCGCACTGCGATGAAGAGTGGCCCCCGCTCGCCACAACTGGAGAAAGCCCTCACACATAAACGAAGAACCAACACAGCCAAAAATAAATAAATAAAAGCATCATGTGTTCATTCATTCTTTAAAAAAATAAACAAAACAAAAAACTAAAAATAGAATTACCATGTGACCCAGCAATCCCAGTACCGGGCATATACCCAGAGAAAACCATAATTCAGAAAGACACATGCACCCCAATGTTCACTGCAGCACTATTTACAATAGCCAGGTCATGGAAGCAACCTAAATGCCCATCAACAGACGAATGGATAAAGAAGTTGTGGTACATATACAATGGAATATTACTCTGCCATAAAAAGGAACGAAATTGGGTCATTTGTAGAGACCTGGATGGATCTAGAGACTGTCATACAGAGTGAAGTAAGTCAGAGAGAGAAAAACAAATATCGTATATTAACACATATATGTGGAACCTAGAAAAATGGTACAGATGAACTGGTTTGCAGGGCAGAAATTGAGACACAGATGTAGAGAACAAACGTATGGGCACCAAGGGAGGAAAGTGGCATGGGGAGTGGTGGTGGTGTGATGAATTGGGAGATTGGGATTGACATATATACACTAATATGTATAAAATGGATAACTAATAAGAACCTGCTGTATAAAAAAATAAATAAAATAAAATTCAAAAAATTAAAAATAAAAATAAATAAAATAAAATAACCCAATGATGTAACTGTTATATTTTGATGGGAAAATGCTGTGATAAAACTATTGGAAGCTTTGGGTTTGCTTTTTTTTAAAAATAAACTTATTTATTTATTAAAAAAAAAAATGTCCCCAGGTGATTTTAACATGCAGCCAGGGTAATCAATTCCTGATATAAAAAACAAAAAGAAACAAAAAAGTCCCGGACAGCTTTTCCCAGCTTTCTTTCCCAGCTGGGGAGCTGGCCTCCAGTCCCTGTTCCCAGCAGTGAGCATTACACTGCACCCCTCACTCCACAACCTCCACCTGTTAGTCCCTGTGGCCTTGCTAGAACCACCTTTGTCTGCTTGCAAAACTTGACCCGCAGGCTCTGGCCTCAGTCCTGCTCCCGGATTGGGGTTTTTCTTCTCTTGTTGGTGGCTAGGAACATGTATCTAGTTTCTGAGCCTTGCTATATGATTTGTAAATTTCTTCAGTTTGTATTTTATCTAACATTTCTGTATGTTGGAGCAAAAATGTTGCCTCAGAGCATGAACTCCTAGAAATGGTTTCTATCTCAGACCCTTAAAAGCACATTTTACCTGCTGAAGGGCTGCTGTTGTGACTTCAGAGGAACACATGCTCCCACCTTATAGCTTCTTTTTGTGTTTTACTTTTTTAAAGCGAAAATTATTGCTTTTTCTCATTTCAATAGTAAATCATGCTTGTGGCAAAAAGTTCAAATGTTGTGGAAATGTATGACTTACAAAGTAAAAGTCTCCCATAATCATTCCCCTGCAGATGGTTACTGTAAATAATTTTGAGTACACTTTTCCATATTTTTTACTGTACACAGATTAAACTAATTAATAAAAACATGCAATTATATTGGTGAACTATAGGGCCAGTTGATTTTTACACTTAGTGTATCATGGAAAGTTTTCTGTACCTACTTCATTTATTTTTTATGGATACCTAGTCATTCTTTGTCTGGTTACACTGTGGTTCATCTAGTGATGGCCATTTGGGATGTTTCAGTTTTGGCCATCACAGATAATGCTGAAATATTCTCACATGTCCATCCTTGTGAATTTGTGCATTTGTGCATTTGTGCAAGGTCAAAAACTGCTTTATCTCCTTGGAACCCAATTTCCTATTGAAGCCCTGAGTAAGTGTGTGTGCCTGTAGGGAAGTAAGAACACCTCAGGCAACATGGTGGAGAATGCTGGTGGCCACCCCTGCTGTCAGATGGCAGTTGACACGATGCTCCCTTGAGAGGCTCCGCCCTATAGAATCAATTTCCTGTATCTCTCTAAACTCTTGATGCTGTGCACGCTGAGACAGAGTCCCTTTGCCCCACCTTCTCCCTAACCTACCCAGATGCTGAATACCAGCCTCCAGAAGGTTAACTTGGAAAGGTTTTGTGCTGTGTTTTTCAAATTGCTGGACTGTGACCTATTAGTGGATTATGAAATCAAATTAGAGGCTCACAAATGAGCAATTTGAAAAAAAAAAAGGAATAGAATATAGAAAATATCAGAGTGCATCACATAACGTAAGTGTAAGTATTATTTTTGGAAATTTTATTTCAGGGGTGTGTGTGTGTATTGGGTAGTGTCTTAGGTTCCCTAGAAGCAGAGCTCCAGAAAGGGATTTGGGTGTATGTGATCTCTTTAGCGAGTGCTCTCAGAAAAGAGGGGAGTGAGGAGAGCTGGATTGGGCAGGGGAGGAGCTGAGCAAGGGTGTGCTCTCAAGCCTGATCCCATGCAGAGCTCTGAAGCTTGAATTATATCAGAGTTGGCGCTGCCTGAGACAAGCAGGTAGCCTCTTGAACCCTCATGTCAACAACCAGTCATTGGCTGCAGGCTGCTCTGAGGAAGAGAGGTGCATAACCTTCCGGAAAGGCAGCTCCTGCTCAGCCCTGGGCAAACCTCTAGAGAAGGAGGCAGCTGTGATCTTCAGCAGCCAGCACTCGGCAGCTGGGAGATGGGTGCACCAGCCAGCACGGAGTTACAACAGTGTCCCTTACAGGAAGTGGTATAAAATGTATGTCTTCGTGTGGGTCACGATAAAACAAAAAAAAAATTTGAGAAACACTGGCTTGGAAGAATTCAGTCTATCAACCTAACCTTTCTGTGGGAAAGAAAACAAGGCCTTTAACAACACCTTTTCCTCATTTCATTAGACAAAGGCAAATTCCCACACGCAAAAGGAGTTTTATCCCCATGAGAGAAAAAGTGTCACCAAAGAAAGGAAGCAAAATGCAGAGGATGTTTGTAATGCTTTAAACGTAAGCCTTAAGGCCCCAGCAACCATCTAAGGCGCCTTAGAGCTGTGTTTCTTGGTGTGGTGGGTGTGGGCTATGAGGGGGACCTTGAAACTGTGAGATAAGGATGACACATATTCGTGAAGCCTTAATCAATTTAAGCTCAGTTAAATATTTTAAAACTTTTTTTTATGACTGTGAATATAATATACAACAAAATATAAAATTCACATGAACTTTTAAGATGAAGAATAAAATTACAAAGAGATTTCAGATTTTGGATTACCGCTTTGGACCACGCTCCCAGACTCTTAAAGCTTCTTTTTCTTTGGCCTCTGCCAAAGTCTGTCTCAGTTAGACACTCCAGGAGAAAATGAGGAAAAGCAGCAATTAGAGTAATTATTCTTCCCCTTTCAGAAGGGTCTAGTTAACACGGAAAGCTGGGCCCTGAGTCCTCCAGGATCTGAGCAATTTTCTGGGAGCTGACATTCATCCAACCAGCAGTCTCAGTCACCAATCCTAAATTACCAGAACCATTCAGACAGGCAACAGATCATTATTAAGCACCAGCTAGGTGTCAGCATTGGGGATACAATGGTGAACAAGACAGACAGTCCTGCCTAATGGGCTATGCTGGTCAGGGGAGTCAGACCTAACCGAATAAATAATGTGGAGTCATGAGAGCAGCCCAAACCTTTCCAGCTTTCTGTATTTCGGGCCCATATTAGGAGTGCAGTGGCAGGGGTCCCCTGTGGGTGGGTGGGGACATTGATGAGTTCTGGCCAATGAGTCATGACTGGAAGTGATGTGTGTCCCTTTCTGGGCTGAGCAGTTAATGTGAACCCACCTGGTGCTTTTTCCCCTCTGGCACAATGACCAGCTAAGTGCTGCATATGTGGCTGCTCTATCAGCCAGGTCCCTGAGCTGAGCCTCCCAGCTGACACAGCAGACGTGTGGAGTGAGAAAGCGATAAACCTTTGCTGTTTTAAGCTACTGAGATTTTGAGGTTTTTATTACTGTACCAAAATCCAGGCTATCTTGACTGATATAAGCAATCAAATAAAATATTACTAATATGGCTGCTATGAATAAAATGAACAAGTTGCTAATAGAACATGACAGAGGGTGGTTTACATGGCCAGGAGTTGCTTCTGTGAAGACAGCAAATTTAAGCCAGGATCTAATAGATTGAGGTAATGCGTATTTCCATAATTGTTTTGCTTTATTGCAAAGAGGAGTAAAGTAGTCCTAGAATCACGGAGCCAGAACAGGCAGGAAGAGTAGGGGCGTAGACTTGTCTGAAGTCACACATCTAATGGGTGGTAGGGTGAGTGCTGTAACTTCAGCATGTGGACTTGGGTCCAGTCCCTCTACAGTAGGGCTGTGACTAAGGTGAGGCAAGTGAGGTGCCAAGGGTGCCACATTGAAGGAGGCTGCTCTCTGGGCCTACTCTACACTTTCAGCCCTGAGAGTGAGTGCCTCCCTAGAGGTTGTGCCCCACGGGGCCCACACTTAAAGGGGCACTCATTTCTCAGGGTCATGCCAGGCAGAACTGACCTGGGAGTGAGTGCCTCCTTAAATGTCGCCCCCTTGCGCACTCTCTTGCCTCACCCTAGTCCCAGGGTCAGTAACAATAGCGTATAAGCACATAGCATTGGATGGCTGTGGCTGTGTCCTTGGCGTTCTTAGTGTGTCTGCTGATTTAATCTGAAATAACACAACATTCATGGAGACCATGTGACAAAGAACATGGCACTTCAAGATGGTAAAGTACAGTTTTCAGGCTGCCAGAAATTAGCTTCGTTCCAGAGTCTGGTGGGTAACCAAATGAGGAGACCAGGGAGTGAGATTTTGGGAGTTTTAGGAAGGGCTGCAGCCTGGCTGGGGCCCATCTTCCCCTTCAGTACAGAACAAGCCTTTCTTCCACTCTGAAAAGGGTAGTTCAACTGCAGAGAAGGAATTTGACGCAGTACATTCTCAGCAAGGTGTCAGTGGCTAAGTACCCTCTTTTCCTGGAAGCAGATTTGCGGCTAGAGCATAGGAGAGAGAAGCTGACAGCTAACAGCTCCTGTATGTGGAGCATGGGCCACATTATGAGGTTGGTTTGATTATTCCCACTTTACAGAGAAAGAAACTCTCTCTGAGTCTAAGGAACTTGCCCATTTGAACACAAATCTGTCCAACTCTGCTTGAGGACAAGGGTTAACAGAAAGGGTAAAATGTGGTGACTAGAAATGATAACCTGGAGAAGAGGACAGATAACAGAAAAGAGACAAAGCCACCTACTTTACAAGGTAGTCTTAACTCAGGCCACCCCTGATTTTTGTGTAAAATTTCACAAATCCATGACCTCCTAGGTCATTGTTCTTAGGCATTTACTAACTAGATTGTTGAACAAATGGGTGTGTATTGAACAAAATCCAAAATTTGTGCAGACCTTGGGCTTATGGAGAGCCTCCACTTTGCCACATCTTACCCCCACCCCGCAGTTTTACCAAGGTATAATTTACAACACGTGGAATTCGCCAGTTCTAAGAGTAGAGTTAATGCTTTTTAGTACATTTATATAATTTTGAAGCCATTAGCACTTCCATCAGCCCCACATTTTCCTGTTGTGACTATTTATGATCATTCCCCTTTCCTATCCCCAGTTCCAGATAATCACTACTTTCTGTATCTATAGTTTTGCCTTTACTAGAGATTTCATATAAATGGAATCATAAATACGTGGCCTTTTGCATTTGGTTCTATCATATCAAGGAATGTTTTTGAGATTCAACCATGTTTTTGCTTGTATTAGTATTACTCTCTTGTATTGCTGCATTCCTATTCCATTGTATGGGTATATCACATTTTGATTATCCATTCACCTGTTAATGGACATTTGGGCTTTTGCCAGTGTTGGGATATTGTGACTAATGCTGCTATGAACATACATGTCTTTGTGTTGATGTATGTTTTCATTTCTCTTGGGTATATATCTAGGAGTGAATTGCTGGATTGTATAGTAGGTATATGTTTAGCTTTTTAAGAAACCACCAAACTTTTTTTTTCCAAAATGGCTGTAACCATTTTACATTCCCACCAGCAGTGAGTATATGAATGTTCCAGTTTCTCCACAGCCTTGCGAGCAGTTGTTATCATCATACCTCTTGGTTATAGTCATTGTAGTGAATGTGTGGTGATAAATTATTATGGTTTTAATTTGCATTTCCCTAATATATGTTGTTGAACATCTTTTCACATGTTTGTTAGCCATTTATATACCTTTGGTTAAGTATTTGTTCAAATCTTTTCTCATTATTGAATTTTAAGAGTTCTTTATATACTTTGGATCCAAGACTTTTAATATATATTACTGTATTTATAACTTTATCAGTTTTTGGCTTATATTTTAATTTTCTTAATGCCTTTTGAAGAGCACAAGGTTTTAATTTTGAAAAAGTCCAACTTATCAATCTTTTTTATGGATCATGCTTTTGGTGTCATATCTAAGAAATCTTTGTCTAATTCAAGATCATAAAGACTTTCTCCTGTGTTTTCTTCTTGAGGTTTTGTAACTTCAGCTCTTACATTTAGCTCTGTGGAGCATTTTGAGTTAATTTTGTCTAGCCACATCTTTTGAGCCCTCCTCTTGACAGATAAGGAAACCAAATACAGGAGCTTAGCTCAGGTTCTGAAGCAAACTAGTGATAGAGCTAAGAGAGACTGTTAGAGTCCCTTCCAGACAAAGTGTTTGCTCTTACAGAGCTTATTTGAATTCACATTTTCCAGCTTTGAGACTGCATGATTGTTGCCTCTAACCTCACTTATTTATTTTTTAAAATTTATTTATTTTTGGCTGCGTTGGGTCTTCGTTGCTGTGTGCGGGCTTTCTCTAGTTGCGGCGAGTGGGGGCCACTCTTTCGTTGTGGTGCGCAGCCTTCTCATTGCGGTGGCTTCTCTTATTGCAGAGCATGGGCTCTAGGCACGAGGGCTTCAGTAGTCGTGGCATGCGGGCTCAGTAGTTGTGGCTCACGGGCTCTAGAGCGCAGGCTCAGTAGTTGTGGCACATGGGCATAGTTGCTCCGCGGCATGTGGGATCTTCCCGGACCAGGGATCAAACACATGTCCCCTGCGCTGGCAGGTGGATTCTTAACCACTGTGCCACCAGGGAAGCCTGGTGGCTTATTTAAAACGTCCTTATTTATTAATATTTAACATCCTCACTTATTTAAAACGTCCTTCTGAATGTCTGAGCCAAGTGTTTCTTATCACCTCAGGTCTACCGTGTCTGTTCCTTGACTGAGTAGAAGCACCATTTTTTAGCATCGTTGTTTATACACTTGGAGCCACCTGAGCCCATTTCATTCACATTTCTTTTAGCTAACTAGCTTTGACTTTTCCTCCCAGGGGCTGTCTCTGCCCCTCCTAGCCCTCAAACTGCTTCCTGACACTAACGTCCTGTACATGGCACTTGCCACTTGGTATTGAACATTATAGCTTTGAAATCAAGGGCAGGCCGGGAACATGTAGTTGGGTGGATTTCCCAGAGGATGCTGGAGGGAAAACAGCTGTTGACTTCCATTCCACTTTGTCAAGCAAGGCAGCTGGAATTGTTAGGCCATTCAATTTCCTGGGATCTCTTGGGAAGAGGGAAGGTCAATACAGAGGGAACTGTGAGGAAAGGATGGGCCAAGGGAACCCAAGAATCGTAATTGTTCCTTAAACACTTGCAGAGCTGATGGCTTATCATATAGTTTTGGTCCAACGGTAATATCTGTTCTTTTCACCTGATCCTGAAAAGACTGCATCAGTGACTATTTGCTTCTTGATGAAGCAAATTTTAAAATTCTATTCAAGTTGTAGTTTGACAGCGGCGAGCTGGAAGCAACCTAGATGTCCATGTCTACAAGAATGGAAAAGGGATATCTGTTGGAGGCAGAATGTTCTGCAGTAGATGGATGTATCAAACCAGGTGTGTGTACACATGACAGTGTGGACAGACCTTAAATATACAGAGCACAAAAAAGAAACAGTGAAAGATCTAGAGCATAACCTGAATAATATTAATAAAAAATGCAAACATGCTCCAAACAGCAATTCTTTTTTTTTTACAAATTAATGTACTTGTATCAGGCCATATATCAATAGCATAAGAGTTGATGTTTAGTGTGCAGAGGGAAATTGGAGTGGGAGCTCAGTATTAGTTTTCTATGGCTGCTGTAACAAATTAACACAAACTGGGCAGCTTAGAACAACATAACTGTATTCTCTCACAGTTCTGGAGGCCAGAAGTCCGAAATCAGTATCACTGTGTTGGAATCAAGGTGTTGGTTCTTCTGGAGGCTTTAGGGGAGAATCCATTCCTTGCCTCTTCCAGCTTCTGATGGTTGCTGGCCTTTCTTGGCTTGTGGCCATATCACTCCAATCTTCAAGGTTAGCATCTTCAAATCACTCTGCTCCATCTTCACATCACCTTCTCCTATGTGTGTTAGATCTCCTTCCCCTCCCTCTTTTGAGGTTACATATGATTACATTTAGGGCCCACCTAGATAATCCAGGATATAATCTCATTTTAAACTCCTTAATCACATATACAAAGCTTTTTTTTTTTTTTTTTTGCCATATAAAGTAACATTCACAGGTTCCAGAGCTATCTTTTGGGGAGCCATCCACAGGGTCCTTTTATTCTTTTCCTTTTATACCTCTTACCCAATCTTTCAGCAAATTATGTTGGCTCAACTTTCAAAAGAAATCAAGAATTTACCAACTTCTACCACCTCCATGGCTACCAGCCATCCTAGTTGAAATCTGCCATCACCTCTCACTGGTTTCTTGGTTTACCCCCTTGCTTCTCTACAATGTGTTGTCTATGCATCAGCCAGAGTATCTCTTTTAAAACCTCCGTCAGATCATGTTATTCTTCTGCTTCTCATTTTTTCTTACTTTGTGTTATTTTCTCTTTATAGTATTTATTCACCAGTGCTTATATATTTATTTTTCACTTGTTTATTGTCTATCTCCTCAGTGAGAAGCTCTGTAAGAGCACTTTGTCTGTTTTATTCCCAACAGAAAAAAATAGTACCTAAAACATTGTAGACACTCTAAATAGTTGAATGAATATGTGTGTATGTATATGTGTAAGTATATATAAAAATATGTATATGTATATGTATATGTATATGTATACATATATGAGAGAGAGAGAGAGAGGTTTTGCCTGGACGCATAGTAAAGTTGTGACATTAAGGAGTACAGTTTACTAATCTGCTGTCCTATTGTCCTGAGGGAAGCATGAATAAATCTAGAGCACAACATTACATAGCAGGGCAGATGGCTTTATCTTCAGGCCACACCAGAGTCCTGTGGCTGTTTAGTGAACAAATCTCAAGAGTCACTTCTCTGGGGACCTGACTGTTCAGAGCAGTGTGACTATGTAAAGGAAGTGTGAACTTTGAGGTCGGATTGATTTGGAGGTCCCAGTGAGACATCTCCCAGGTGGATTATCTTGAGTGAGTTAAACTCCCTGAGCTTTAGTTTTCTAATATGCAAAATGAGGCATCTGCTGTTCAGTTTTATACCTAAGTGGCTCTTCATTCCACCAAACTTTGAGATCCACAGCTTTATGGTAATATTATTGGCTGGGAGCCACAGGATAACACAAAATAACCTCAATTACTTCACATAACAGTTTTTCCATGGGAGAACATTACTCTTTGTGTACTATGCTATTGGCCAATAAAAAAGGCTGATTAGTGGGCACATTAGGATCAAGTTAGGCATCTTAGTATCTGGGAAGTTCTGCCTGTCCCATCCCCTGTGAGGGGCTCCCTTTCTCTATACTTTGAGAGCACTGCCAGCTCACTTCTGGCATAGCCCTTACCACACTCTATTGTAATGGCCTATATAACTGCTCTGCACCAGAACTCTTGGTGGAAAGGTACCATGTTTTAGTCATCTTTGTACATTGACTGTTGAATGGATAAATGATATAAACATACATTTTATTTCACCAGTTCAGTTCAGTTCAGTGAACATTGATTGATGCCATGTGTCTTGCTGTTTTGATCTAGGGATCGTGTTGTTATACCTTCTGTGGGGACGGAAGCTCTAGTCTTCTTCTGTGGCTGGGGAGAGCAATTATCAGTGTGATCAGTGAGGGGACAAGATCTGGGGCTTTAACTGCTCCTTGAAGAGACTCATTGATCCTCCTGCTTTTAGCCTCTTCTTCATCCCTACTTCTAGATCTACCTGCTGCCCCTAATTTTGGGGACATTGGGGGTTCTGCAGGATAAACTGGGCTGTTTCTTGTCTTAACAAAAACGGCTTAGGATTCAGCTTTCTCAGGACAGCCAGGTCAGGTACAACCCATCTTTCTGATTTCTAGCTTCAAAAAACCTGTTGCTCTTTTCTCCTCTCCTCTGTACTTTGTCACTGTGAGCTCATGCCTCCTTCTGCCCCTGTCTTTTCAGTGGTGTTTAAAGTAGGACAGGCCACTGTGTGCATTCAGAACACATCTGTATTAGTTTCCAGTTCCTGCCATAACAAATGACCACAGACTTTGTGACTTAACAAAAATTTATTATCTTACAGATCTGAAGGTTAGAAGTCCAACGTGGGTCTCACTGGGCTAAAATCAAGATGTTGGCAGGGCTGCATTCCTCCCTCTGGAAGCTCTGGATGAGACTCTGTCTTCTTCCTACCTGTATTTCTTGACTTGTGGTCCTTTCCTCCATCTTCAAAGTCAGTGATAGTGGGTGAATTTCACATTGTATCACTCTGACCTCCTCTTCTTTCTCTCTCTTCCACCTTTGAAGACCCTTATGATTACACTGGGCCCACCTGGATAATGCAGAATAAGCTCCCTATCTTTTTTTTTAATTGAACTATAGTTGATTTACAAAGTGCTGTTAGATTCAGGTGTACAGCATAGTGATTCAGTTATACATTTATTTTATTTTATTTTATTTTAACCGTTCATTGTTCATCTTCCACCTTTCAGGATGTAAATTCTATGATGAAATTTTTTTTAATTGTGGTACAATTATATGCAACATAAAATTTAGCATTTTTTTAATTGCCGTTTTTAAAAATTTTATTTTTGAATTTTATTTTTTTTTATACAGCATGTTCTTATTAGTTATCTATTTTATACATATTAGTGTATATATGTCAATCCCAATCTCCCAATTCATCCCACCACCATCACCACCACCCCCGCCCACTTTTCCCCCTTGGTGTCCATACATTTGTTCTCTACATCTGTGTCTCTATTTCTACCTTGCAAACCGGTTCATCTGTACCATTTTTCTAGATTCCATATATATGCATTAATATACGATATTTGTTTTCCTCTTTC
Source organism: Balaenoptera borealis (assembly GCF_965194805.1). Taxonomy (NCBI): domain Eukaryota; kingdom Metazoa; phylum Chordata; class Mammalia; order Artiodactyla; family Balaenopteridae; genus Balaenoptera; species Balaenoptera borealis. The sequence goes on along the minus strand of NC_138866.1, from coordinate 106,736,857 downwards.
TGACTTACTTCACTCTGTATGACAGTCTCTAGGTCCATCCACGTCTCTACAAATGACCCAATTTCGTTCCTTTTTATGGCTGAGTAATATTCCATTGTATATACGTACCACAACTTCTTTATCCATTCATCTGTCGATGGGCATTTAGGCTGCTTCCATGACCTGGCTATTGTAAATAGTGCTGCAGTGAACATTGGGGTGCATGTGTCTTTCTGAATTATGGTTTTCTCTGGTATATGCCCAGTAGTGGGATTGCTGGATCATTTGGTAATTCTATTTTTAATTTTTTAAGGAACCTCCATACTGTTCTCCATACATATATATCTATTTTTTCAGATTCTTTTCCCTTATTGGTTATTACAAAATATTGAGTATAGTTCCCTGTGCTACACAGTAGGTCCTTGTTGGTTATCTATTTTATGTATAGTAGTGTGTATGTTAGTCCCAAACCCCTAATTTATCCCTCCCCCCGCCTTTCCACTTTGGTAACCATATGTTTGTTTTCTGTTGTCTGTGGGTCTATTTCTGTTTTGTATATAAGTTCATTTGTAACATTGCTTTTAGATTCCACATATAAGCAGTATCATATGATATTTGTCTGGCTTATTTCACTTAGTATGATAATCTCTAGGTCATTCATGTTGCTGCAAATGGCATTATTTCATTCCTTTTTATGGCTCAGTAATATTCCACTGTATAAATATGCCACATCTTCTTTATCCATTCATCTGTGGATGGACATTTAGGTTGCTTCTTTGTCTTGGCTATTGTAAATACTGCTGCTATAAACATTGGGGTGCATGTATCTCTTCAAATTATGGTTTTCTCTGGATATATGCCTAGGAGTGGGATTGCAGGATCATATGGTGGCTCTATTTTTAGTTTATGAACAAACCTCTATACTGTTCTCCATAGTGGCTGTACAAATTTACATTCCCACCAACAGTGTAGGAGGGTTCCTTTTTCTCCATACCCTCTCCAACACTTATTATTTGTAGACTTTTTGATGATAGCCATTCTGATTGGTGTGAGGTAATTCCTGGTAGTAGTTCTGATTTGCATTTATCTAAAAATTTGTGATGTTGAGCATCTTTTCATGTGCCTTTTGGCCATCTGTGTGTCTTCTTTGGAGAAATGTCTCTTTAGGTCTTCTGCCCATTTTTTGATTGGGTTTTTTGTTTTTTTGATATTGAGCTGCATGAGCTGCTTGTATATTCTGGAGATTAATCCCTTGTCTGTTGCATCATTTGCAAATATTTTCTCCCATTCTGTAGGTTGTCTTTTCGTTTTGTTTCTGGTTTCCTTTGTTGTGCAAAAGTTTTAAGTTTCATTAGGTCCCATTTGTTTATTTTTGTTTTTATTTCCATTACTCTAGGAGATGGATCGAAAAAGATATTGCTGCAATTATGTCAAAGAGTGTTCTGCCTGTGATTTCCTCTAGGAGTTTTATAGTATCCGGGCTTACATTTAGGTCTTTAAGCCATTTTGAGTTTATTTTTATGTGTGGTGTTGGAGAATGTTCTAATTTTATTCTTTTACATGTAGCTGTCCAGTTTTCCCAGCACCACTTATTGAAGAGACTGCCTTTTCTCCATTGTATGTTCTTGTCTGCTTTGTTGTAGATTAATTGACCATAGGTGCATGGGTTTATTTCTGGGCTTTCTATCCTGTTCTATCGATCTATATTTCTGTTTTTGTGCCAGAACTATACTGTTTTGATTACTGTAGCTTTGTAGGATAGTCTGAAGTCAGGGAGCCTTATTCCTCCAGCTCCATTTTTCTTTCTCAGGGTTGCTTTGGCCTCTCGGGATCTTTTGTATTTCCACACAAATTTTAAATTTTTTGTTCTAATTTTGTGAAAAATGCCACTGGTAATTTCATAGGGATTGCATTGAATCTGTAGATTGCCTTGAGTAGTATAGTCATTTTGACAATATTGATTCTTCCAATCCAAGAACACAGTATATCTTTCCATCTATTTGTGTCATCTTCTATTTCTTTCATCAGCATCTTACAGTTTTAAGAGTACAGATCTTAAAAGAAAAAAAAAAGAGTACAGGTCTTTTGCCTCCTTAGGTAGGTTTATTCTTAGGTATTTTATTCTCTTTGATGTGATGGGATTGTTTTCTTAATTTCCCCCTCTGATCTTTTGTTGTTCATGTATAGAAGTGCAACAGAGTTCTGTGTATTAATTTTGTATCCTGCAACTTTACCAAATTCATTGAAGAGCTCTAGTAGTTTTCTGGTAGCGAGTTCAGGATTTCCTACGTATAGTATCATGTCATCTGCAAACAGTGACAGTTTTACTTCTTTTGCAATTTGGATTCCTTTTATTTCTTTTTCTTCTCTAATTGTTGGACTTCCAAAACTATGTTAAATAAAAGTGGCAAGAGTGGACATTCTTGTTTTGTTCCTGATCTTAGAGGAAATGCTTTCAGCTTTTCACCATTGAGTATGATGTTAGCTGTGGGTTTGTCATATATGGCCTTTATTATGTTGAGGTAGGCTCCCTCTATGCCCACTTATGAGAGTTTTTATCATAAATGGGTGTTGAATTTTATCAAAAGCTTTTTTTGCAACTATTGAGATGATCATATGGCTTTTATTCTTCAATTCATTAATGTAGTGTATCACACTGATTGATTTGTGGATATTGAAAAATCCTTGCATCCCTTGGATAAATCCCACTTGATCATGGAGTATGATCCTTTTTATTTTTAAATTTATTTCTTAAGCTGAATCTATTGTTTTATTGTTTAGTAGGAATCATTTATAACCGGCATCTTTGCTTTAAAAATAAAATCAGAACAGTCCTGAACAGTCCAGGAGTATGATCCTTTAAATATATTGTTGGAGTCAGTTTGCTAGTGTTTTGTTGAGGATTTTTGCATCTATGTTCATCAGTGATATTGGCCTGTAATTTTTTTTTTTTTTTGTGGTATCTTTGTCTGACTTTGGTATCAGGGTTATGGTAGCCTCACAGAATGAGTTTGGGAGTGTTTCTTCCTCTGCAATGTTTTGGAATAGTTTCAGAAGAATAGGTTTTAACTCTTCTCTAAATGTTTGGTACAATTCACCTGTGAAGCCATCTGGTCCTGGACTTTTGTTTGTTCAGAGTTTTTAAATCACAGATTATATTTCAGTGCTTGTAACTGGTTTCTTCATATTTTCTATTTCTTCCTGGTTCAGTCTTGGGAGATTGTACCTTTCTAAGCATTTGTCCATTTCTTCTAGGTTGTCCATTTTATTGGCATATAATTGCTTGTAGTAGTCTCTTATGATCCTTTGTATTTCTGTGTGTCAGTTGTAGCTTCTCCTTTTTCATTCCTAATTTTGTTGATTTGGGCCCTCTCCCTTTTTTTCTTGATTAGTCTGGCTAAAGGTTTATCAATTTTGTTTATCTTTTCAACAAACCAGCTTTTAGTTTCATTTATCTTTTTTATTGTTTTCTTAGACTCTATTTCATTTATTTCTGCTCTGATCTTTATGATTTCTTTCCTTCTACTAACCTTGGGCTTTGTTTGTTCTTCTTTCTCTAGTTGCTTTAGGTGTAAGGTTAGGTTGTTTGAGATTTTTCTTGTTTCCTGAGGTAAATTTGTATTGCTATAAACTTCCCTCTTAGAACTGCTTTTGCTGTGTCCCATAGGTTTTGGATCGTCATGTTTTCATTTTCATTTGTCTCTAAGTATTTTTAAAATTTCCTCTTTTATTTCTTCAGTGATCCATTTGTTGTTCAGTAGCGTATTGTTTAGCTCCACCTGTTAGTGTTTTTTGCAGTTTTTTTTCTTGTAGTTGATTTCTAATCTCACAGTGTTGTTGTTGGAAAAGATACTTGATATGATTTCAATTTTCTTAAATTTACTAAGGCTTGCTTTGTGGCCCAGTGTGTTATCTATCCTGGAGAATGTCCATGTGTGCTTGGAAAGAATGTCCATGTGCTACTTTGGGGTGGAATGCTCTGTAAATATCAATTAAGTCCATCTGGTCTAATGGGTCATTTAAGGCCTATGTTTCCTTACTGATTTTCTGTCTGGATGATCTGTCCATTGATGTAAGTGGGGTGTTAAAGTCCCCCACGATTATTGTGTTAGTGTCAATTTCTCCTTTTATTTCTATGAATATTTGCCTTATATATTGAGGTGCTCCTATGTTGGGTGCATATATATTTACAATTATTATATCTTTTTCTTGGATTGATCCCTTGATCATCACATAGTGTCCTTCTTTGTCTCTTGTAACAGTCTTTATTTTAAAATCTCTTTTGTTTGATATGAGTATTGCTACTCCAGCTTTCTTTTGATTTCCATTTGCATGGAATATCTTTTTCCATCCCTTCACTTTCCGTCTCTATGTGTCCCCAGATCTGAAGTAGGTCTCTTGTAAACAGCATATACACGGGTCTTGTTTTTGTATCCATTCAGCCAGTCTATGTCTTCTGGTTGGAGCATTTAATCCATTTACATTTAAGGTAATTATCTATATGTATGTTCCTATTGCCATTTTGTTAATTGTTTTGGATTTCTTTTTGTAGGTCTTTTTTCTTCCTTTCCTCTTTTGTTCTCTTCTCTTGTGATTTGATGACTATCTTTAGTGTAGTGTTTGGATTTCTTTTTCTTTTTTCTGTGTATACAGAAAAATAAAGTTTTGGTTTGCAGTTACCATGAGGTTTTGATATAGCGGTTTACATATATATATATATATGATTATTTTTAAGTTGCTGATCTCTTAATTTCAAATGCATTTCAAATATCCTGCCATTGTACTTTCCTCCTCTCATGATTACTGGTTTTGACATCATATTTGTGTGTGGATTATTTCTTACCCTTACGGTATGTTTGCCTTTATTAGTGAGCTTTCCCATTTTGTGATTTTCTTGTTTCTAGTTGTGGCCTTTTCTTTTCTGCTTAGAGAAGTTCCTTTAGGATCTGTCATAATGCTTGTTTGGTGGTGCTGAATTCTTTTAGCTTTTGCTTGTCTGTAAGGCTTTTGATTTCTCTGTCAAATCTGAACAAGAGCCTTGCTGGGTAGAGTATTCTTGGTTGTAGGTTTTTCTCTCTCATCACTTTAAATATATCATGCCACTCCCTTCTGGCCTGCAGAGTTTCTGCTGAAAAATCAGCTGATAGTCTTATGGGATTCCCTTGTATGATATTTGTTGCTTTTCCCTTGTTGCTTTTAATATTTCTCTTTGTCTCTAATTTTTGTCAATTTAATTACTATGTGTCTCAGCATGTTCCTCCTTGGGTTTATCCTGCCTGGGACTCTCTGTGCTTACTGGACTTGGGTGGCTATTTCCTTTCCCATGTTAGGGAATTTTTCAGCTATTAACTATTCAAATATTTTCTCAGGCCATTTCTCTCCCTCTTCTCCTTCTGAGACCCCTATAATGTGAATGTTGGTGCATTTGACTTTGTCCCAGAGGTCTCTTAAACTGTCCGTATTTCTTTTCATTCTTTTTTCTTTATTCTGTTCTGAGGCACTGATTTCCACCCCTCTGTCTTCCAGCTCACTTATCCATTTCTTCTGCTATTTCTTCTGCTATTGATTCCTTCTAGTGTGTTTTTCATGTCAGTTATTATATTCTTCAACTTGTTGTTCTTTACATTTTCTAACTCTTTGTTAAAAACTTCTTGTAACTTCTTGCTCTGTGCATCCATTCTTTTCCCAAGTTCTTGGATCATCTTTATGATCATTACTCTGAACTCTTTCTTGGGTAGGTTGCCTAAGTGTTCTTCTGGAGTTTTATCTTGTTCTTTAGTCTGGAACATACTCCTCTGCCATCTCATTTTGTCTAAATTTCTACTTGTATTATTATGTATGTGGAAGGTTAGTTATGTTTTTGGACCTTGGAGAAGTGGACCTCTGTAGGGGATGTGTCCTATGTGTCCCAGCAGTACACTCCCCATCACCCAAGGGCCACGGACCAGCTGGTCCCAGCATAGGCTCTGATCTATGTTTGCAGACTCAGTCCCACAGGCTGTTGGATCATAGTTTTCTTGCTTCTGGTGTCTGCCCCTGGTGGGTGAGTCTGGTCTAGAGGCTTGTGCAGGCTTCCTGGGTGGAGGGGCTGGTGCCTGCCCACTGGTGGGTGGAGGTGGGTCTTGACCTTCTGGTGGGCAGGGCAGTGTCAAGGGGAATGTCCAAATGTGGCTGTGGGCTCTGGAAATCTTTAGGCAGCCTGTCTGCTAATGGGTGATAGTTGGGGCTGTGTTCCTGCCCTGTTGGTTGTTTGTCCTGAGGCATCCCAACAGTGGAGCCTACAGGCTGTTTGGTGGAGTCTTGGTGCCAAAATGGCAACCTTCAGGAGAGCTCATGCCAATGAATATGCCCTGGTACCTCCGCCACCAGTGTCTTTGTCTCCACAGTGATACATAGCTGCCCCTTTCTCCTCAGGAGACCCTCCAAGACTAGCAGGTAAGTCTGGCCCAGGCTCCTATGAAGTCACTGCTTTTGCCTTAGGTCCTGGTATGCATGAGACCTTGTTTGCACCCTCCAAAAGTGGAGACTCTGCTTCCCCCAGTCCTGTGGAGCTCCTGCAGTCAAGCCCTCCTGGCCTTCAAAGACAAATGCTCTGGGGAATCCTCCTCCTGATGCCAGCCCCCAGGCTGGGGACCCTTATGTGGGGCTCAGAACTTCACTCCTGTGGAAGAACTGCGATATAATTGTTCTCCACTTTGTGGGTCATCCACCCAGGGTGGATGGAGTTTGGTTATATCGTGAGTGCTCTCCCTCCTACCATCTTGTTGGGTTTCTTCTTTATGTCTTTGAATGTAGAATATCTTTTTTGGTAGGTTCCAGTCTTTTTTATCGATAGTTGTTCAGAAGATAGTTGTGATTTTGGTGTGCTCCTGAGAGGAGGTGAGCTCAAGGTCCTTCTACTCCACCATCTTGTCCTCCAGGCTAATAAGCTCCCTATCTTAAAGTCAGCTGATTAGCAGTTCTATCTGCAACCTTAATTCCCCTTTGTCATATAAAGTAACTTAGGACATGGACATCCTTGAGGGGTGGGGCTGGGAGGGCATTATTCTGTCTATGACAGCATCACTAACTGGAATTTAGAAATTTGAAACTGAATTTTCTAAATTACCAGAATAAGTTCACTTGCCACCATCTTCTTTCAAGACTTAAAATGACTCCAGGTTGCAAAGAAAATTATATTTTTCATACAATCCACACTTTAAAATTTTTATATTTGAGTTTCCCAAGATATATAGAAAATTAGCAATACTTGCTCTGAAATAATTTTATTCCTGAAACATAGTAGGGGAAAACATTTTTTATTGAGATATAGTTGACATATAACATAATATTAGTTTCATATGTACAATGTAATGATTTGATATATGTATATATTGCACACAGATTTTATTTGAAGAATTTAAAGTAACTGTAGTGGGTTGAATAATGTGAATGTGAATATGTGAATGTGAATTTATTTGGAAATGGAGTTTCAGCAGATGTAATTAATTAAGGATCTCAGGATAAGATCACCCTGAATGTAGGGTGGGTCCTAAATCCAATGACTAGTATCCTTCTAAGAGAAAGAGGAGACACAGAGGAAAAGGCCATGTAAAGATGGAGACAGAGATTGGAGGCTAGCCACAAGCCAAGGAATGCCAGGAGCCAGCAGCCACCAGAAGCTGGGAGAGGCATAGAATGACTATTCTCCCACAGACCCTCCAAAAGGGACTCACCCTGACGACACCTTGATTTTGGACTTCTGGCCTCCACAACTACAAGAGAGTAAAGTTCTGTTTTTTTCAAGCCACCCAGTTTGTGGTAAATTTTTGTGCCAGCTCTAGGAAACAAATATGGTAATCCTTTAGCCAATTTCTCCTTCCAGGTAACCAATACACAGGTTGTGCTAACTTCATTTTACTCAGAGAGGCTATTTGTTCACTGTTAGGGCTGCCCTGTGATATTCAGAATGTTTAGAAGCCATGTCCATAAAGGCAAAATAAAATGGAAATTTGAGATGATCCTTTGATGTAGGAAAGAAAACTAACATTTACTGAGCTAGGCTCTGTGTTAAATGTTTACAGTCATTATTTTATGTAGTCCTCACAATATGTCTATGAGGGAGGCACTATAGTAGTCTCTTTGTATAAGCTTAGAAACTGTAGCAGAGAGGGGTTAAGTAACCCAGAGGATTCTAATCTAGGTCTCTCAAAACTCTAAGTAGTCATGCTTTAAGGTTGGATCCTGATTGGAAATAGAAACTGATCAAATCTTCTTTATAATTGTTCACATTTCCCCCTTCCATTGTCTATGTAGAAAAGGCTAGAAAGTTCAGGGTTTCCTCTAGGCAACTCTTAAAGTTAAAAAAAAAATGCATTGAATAAATCTGGAATATTCCTTCATATTCTTGTCATACCCAAAGGCTTTCTCCTAAGAGAGGCTTCTAAGAAGTCATTAAAAAATGCTAGAAGCTGCTCCATAGATCTCACTGATACTCATTTGATTAAGAAAATATTATCTTTTCCCACAGCTAGGCTTTTATCAGCGATGGGGAAAGATAACTGAACTGGCAGGTCAAAGACTCAGAGAATTCATTACCAAGATAAATAGGGAGAAAAGGGGGAACTTGAGAGCATCTTTGGGATTTACTAGGGTTGGCAGGACAATCATTCTTTCTAGTGTTGCCACACATCCTTGTTCTGTTCAGAAAATGAAGACCATTTGATAAGTCTGACGCACGGTGTGTTACCCAGTGGATTATTTTTGTGGCTAACACCTTGAGCATCTTCCCTTTCACTTTAATCCAAGTTGGTTTAAACAAAGTTAAAGCCAAAGCCAGTGAATAGCTATAACCTGAATCCCAGGGTCACCTCTGTATTACCAGTTGGAGTGGAAAATAAGCTCACATGTCTTTGATCTCTCACTATTGAGAGTGTATCTTTTCCTGCTCCTGGATTCCCCCATTCTGGTGATAGTCTCAGGGCTTTCTCAGTCCATGATGTTAATCTTGGCTACAATCTCTTTGTGGAGAGAAAACAAAAAATTTGGATCCTTCTATCTTGTCCTCTTCTGCTCTTGTCACAGCCCAGGACAATGGCTACTTTCGAGCTGGGCTTGACAGGTCTGGTTGCAGGAGTGTTGGGAGCCCAGAAGCTGGTGGCTGGGCCGTGTCCCCTCTGTTGCTGATGTCACCGCATGGTGGCGTCATGTGTGGAGGGAAGTGTACTGACAGAGTGGGGTGGGACAGGTGCAGGAGCCCTGGGTTACTCCTTGCCCAGGCCTGTGGCCTTTCCTGTCAAGTCTCAGGACTGCTCCCTATAGCCTGACCCTCTACTTCCCCATCCCCTGGACATTCTTTCTCTTCCATTGCCAAGGACTGCCCCTGGACTGGCCTCTCGGGCTGAAACCAGTACCTTTCCCAGGGTATTGTTTAAAATAATACAAGGTATAGGATGTGTGCTTTCATCAGGACAATGATAGAAAATAAAATTAGATGGACCCCATGCAGCCAGACCTAGGTGGAACTGAGACGTCTGGTCAAGGGCTCCTGTGAGGGTTTTGACCTGGAAGGGAACCACCTGCCCCAAATCCCACCTCTATTTCCAGCCACTGTAGCCTGTGTCTCAAAGATGTTGATTTGTCCCTGGGTAGCAGGGACGGGAAGGTGGTGAGAGGGGAGTTACCGTGCTCACCCCTGCAGACTCAACCTGGGGAGCCTTCCCAGGATCTCCTCCCCTCAGTTACTTGTCTCCTCTATTTCCAGTGTTATGAGGGAGCTGGAGACTTGGGACCTCTCAACACCTTAATTGAGACTCCCCCCGCCATCTACTGAATCAGCTGCTGACTACATCTCCTCAGCTTTGTTTGTTCTTCCTTCAGCCCCTGTTCCAACCAAGAGTGTGTATTAAAGAGGAGTTTGGAAGGAACACTACGTTAATGATTCCTTTTCCTTTCAAGTTTCACGGGGGCAGAGTGTGGAGCAAATGAGCACCAGACTAAGGGCTCAGAACCCCACAGTTTGGGTTCTGCTGACCCACCTTGGCACTTCCCCTACCCAAGACTGTTTTCTCATCTGTAAAATCAAAGGGCTAATCAAGTTAACTCCCAGCTCTACTATTCAATGATTCTGGGTTTTGAAACTCTTCTTACTCATTTAATACTGTTTTCTGAAAACTTGACATCTTGGTTGCAGTGCCCTCTCCTCTTTGTACACTGATGGGGATTGATGCATTTTAGAGCATTTTTTTTTGTCCCAGTGAATCTTCAGAGCGCTCTAGAGAAGCACAAATTTGAAATAGATTATACTTTTTAATGTGACCCTTCCCTCCTTCCCTCCCTCCTTCTCTGTCTCTATCGTTCATGAGTGTGTCTGTTTACACCTGTCTCAAGTGTATTTGTCTGCTTGAGGTTCAAGGGATTCAGAGATACAGCACTTTTGAGATTGCTGGATGCTTCTGGAAATGGGTTACAACTCTGCTCACTGCTTCAGAGGAGAGGGGGGAGAGAGGAGTCCCTTCCCAGGTCCCAACCACCTCACTTCTCATCTCTTGAGCCCTAGATCTCTTGGGCGATGGCTCTGCCACTAACTAGCTGGGTGAATTTGGGCAAGTTATCAGACTTTATGCCTCAGTTTCCTCATGTGTAAAATGGGAGTCATAACAGTATTTACCTCGTAGGGTTCTTAGAGACTTCCTGCTTCAGAATCATCTGAAGTACTTGTCCAAAATCCAGATTCCTGGGCCCCAGCTCAAACCTACTGAATTGGCATCTCTGGGGATGGGGCCCAGAATCTGGATTTTTAACACCTCTCCTAAGTGACACTTCCGTATGATGCAATTTGAGAACCCATCCCTTCAGTATATGTTGCTTCTCAGCTCACATAGCTTTTAACCTGCGCCAACTTACTTAAACATCACCTTGACTATGAAAGGTAAACAGGCCAGTTCCCTTCCTTTATATGCCCAGGAAACTAGGAAGCTGCTGTCCAAGGTTATACAGTGTCTCTAAACCCAATACCCAACATCCCTTTCCATTGTCTCTCCTTTTGCTGAATCCTTTTGCAGGAAAGGATGGATGCTCATATGCAGCCCATCACAGCATTTGGCTTGACTTCTTTTCATTTCTTTGTGTTTAGTGGGTGAGTTTCCTTGCTCCTGTTTGGCAGATAGCCATCATCTCCCTTTATAAATGTTTTTATCTGTTGCTGCTTTTATCTTATCAGACCCACAGTATGTCTTTGTCTTTCTGCTCCTAAAGATAATTCCCGCTTTGCTATATGTCATAAATGTCATCTCAGTCACGGCTCAAAATAACAAATGTGTTTGTTTCCAGTGTGGAAAAAAATCTGGCATAGATAGATAGAGCTCGAATTCTGAGCTCTCATCCTCTGTTCCCCACCATGCCCTTAAGGGGCTTGGCCATACATTTTGAGAGACACAGAGGACCTGGGTACCCTGGCATATTAGGGGGACAATTTTGAGTGCCTCAGTAAGAATGAATTGGGAGAAAGTGGGGTGCTGCAGCCTGGACAAGTTGGAGCAGTGTCCAGGGGACACGGATGCCGACACCTATAGTTGAGACGTAGGCAATATGCCAGGATCAGGGTGGGGTTACAGTCACCCTGTCTGCAAACTGAGTAGCCCAGAAAGAAACTGAATTGGCTCTTCTGAGAGGAAGAGCAATGACCCCCCACCCCCCAACCCTAACCTTTGCCTTGGGCACCTTGGTTTGCAAGAGACATCAGATTTGCCTGCTGGAAACTGAATAAGCAGAGTCCTAGTGCCTGGAGTGGAGGTTAAGGATGCAAAGGTCCTTGTTCCATGACCTGGGTTGCTGCAGAACCATCACTGTGGGACAGTGAGAGATAGCAAGATAGGGGTGCAGCAGGGGCAGGGAGGTATGAACCCAACAGACTTCAATACCTATCATTAGCCTATTACAAGATGTTGCTGTTTATCTTTTCTTTTAATAAAACTCACTATGATACATAGTGTCCAGCATATACCTGCACACTATTGCCCGGTTTTAGGCCTGGCTGCCCTCCAGAGTGGGAGGACTGTAGTGTGTGTGGGCAGAGTTAACCCGGGGCTTCATATCATGAGCATCTCAGACGTGAGTTTCCCCAAAGGACGATGGGTTCCTTTAATGATTCCATCATAGACCAGGGTTTCTCCACCATGGCACTATTGACCTTTTGGGCTGGGTAGTTGTTTGCTGTGGGGAAGTCCTGTGTGTTGTCAGATGCCCAACAGCTTCCCTGGCCTCCACCATGGATACCAGGATCACACACCCACCAACTGCCAGCTGTGGCAACCAGATGTCTCCGGATATTGTCAGATGTCCACTGGGGGCCAAAATATCCCCTGGTTGAGAACGGCTGCCATAGATGAGCAAGAGTTACATATTTTCAGATACTCTGGGAGTCACTGGTTATGAATACACAAAACCTTTCCATGAGGGTCTATGGCCAAAGAGTTATCCAGAGAGTCCCAATTTAGCACAGACCTTTTCTCGTCCTTCGATGTCTCATTCCCTCAAAATGGCCCCTATCACCTGGAGCCCTGACCTCTCCCCACTTCCCAGGCTTTACGGCTCCCCTCCCAGGACTGGCCTGGGACCAGCTCTTGCCTCTGGCTTCATTCTGTGTTCTGTCCATCATGCAGCCAGAGACTCTGCCTCTTCTATGCTAGCCTGTAGAACTGGTCCCTGCATAGATTACCCCAGATTTCCTCAGCTGCTGCTCCTCGGTGGCAACTCCTCAGCCTAGAAATCACCCTTTCAAACTCTTTCGAGGCTGAGTGACCACCCAGCCTGCAGGAAGCCGCTGGCACTGCTCCAGAGTGTTCCTCAGTGGGGAGGGAGGCCCGGGACCAGTGTCAGCACTCTGCCACCATGGTGCACTGGGCATTCTTGACCTGATGTGTGCAGCCACTTCATGGAACCAAATCTTCCCTGACGAATAAATCACCTGAGATGATTGTTAAAATCCAGATTCAAGGTTGTGCCCCAGGATGGCCTGGGGGACTAGGAATCTGCCTTTTCACAAACTCCCCAGGTGACAGGGCACCACTGAGGTCAAGAGCAATCCAGAAGCTGAGTTTTCTCCCATTTCTTCCCCAAGACCTTCCTTCTGCTTGGCCCTGCACTTGCTGATCTAATTTTCTATCCTTTGTTTCCTATATGCCCTTACATTTATTTTATTTTATTTTATTTAAAAAAAAATTTTTTTTTAATTAATTAGTTAATTTATTTATTTTTGGCTGTCTTGGGTCTTCGTTTCTGTGTGCGGGCTTTCTCCAGTTGCGGCAAGTGGGGGCCACTCTTCATCGCGGTGCGCTGGCCTCTCACTGTCACGGCCTCTCCCGTTGCGGAGCACAGGCTCCAGACGCGCAGGCTCAGTAGTTGTGGCTCACGGGCTTAGTTGCTCCACGGCATGTGGGATCTTCCCAGACCAGGGCTCGAACCCGTGTCCCCTGCATTGGCAGGCAGATTCTTAACCACTGCGCCACCAGGGAAGCCCCCTTACATTTATTTTTGAGTTGAAAACTCTAAAGTGAGACAGGTGGGGAGAAATCTGAAATCAACCAGCCGACCTCCACGTGGATGCTGGGGCTGGAGGCTGTGGGTGGTGGAGAGAAGGTCTAGGGTTATGAGTCCGAGCAATGGCTCGGGTCCTGCTTCTACATGGGCAAATTGCTTCCGCTCTATAGCCTTCATTTCTCCATTGGTTAAATGGGGTTAGACAGAAGGTAGTTTTCAAGATATTTTTAAAGTGGTGGAATTATATTCTGCCTTCAAATGAAAACTTACTGGAACTCCAATATAAAAAGTAGTGAAAGATCTGAAGAGTAGACCACCCCCAAATCCCACACTGTCAGTCTTCTCCGTGGCCCCTTCTGTCCTTGAGGTGTCACTAGAGGAATACAGGCCTCCACAAACACAGAGTGAGGTCCACAGGGCCTGGGTTCTCCCTGACTTGGCATTTGTGCCTGGCTTGCACAAGGCCTGGCCTCCAGCCAGGAGCAACCACACTTCATTTTCCTGTCTCACCTTAAAGGAAATTAAATGGAAATACTCTCCCCACCTCTAGGTAAAAACTCCAGCAGGCCCTTAACTTCCAGCTCACTCTCAGTTAATATGGTCACTTTAAGTCACAAAATGAAGTCTCATTTCAGCTGTGTTCACCCCAAGAGATTAACCAAAACTCTGAACTTAATTTTATAGCAAATCTTTATCCTTTGTCTGCTCCCCACCCACCATCATTTCAGTTTACTAGGCAATTTGTGTCCTCTCTAAACCCAATACCCAACATCCCTTTCCATTGTCTCTCCTTTTGCTGAATCCTTTTGCAGGAAATGATGGATGCTCATATGCAGCCCATCACAGCATTTGGGTCAGAGAGGAGGGAGAAAGGAGTGGTAAATGAGGTGCTTGCCAGGTCAGCAGATATTGAACACTTTTTCCAGTGAGCTGCTTTCCTGGGCTTCTTCAGCGTTCTCATTGCTGGAGCACTCCTGCAGATCCCTTGATCTGGTGGATGCATCTCCATTCCTGGTGGTTGCTGGAGATGCTTCTTTCCTAGGAATCCTGAGTCCACCTTCAGCTTCTTGACGCTGGGCTTGCTGTGTCCCTCCCGCGAGTCCTATTGGTCAGGGCCCAGGACAATCCCATGACCCCCTAAACTCTGGGCAACCCCGCAGAACCCAGTGCGGCCAATTTGATTCTCTGCTGCAGCTTTCTGAGGCATGAGTTAGGTGTCAGCTCTCCATATCTCAGCTGCTGGGAGCACATGTCAAAGTTCTCTGAGGGGCCCATGGGGCCCATCGTGAGACTTGAGGTATAGGAGGAGATGGGCACACAGGGCACAGCTGTATCTCTCAGCTTGACAATTCTCTTTGCTTCACACTCTGACTCCTCTTTATCCTTGGTCTGGCTCAGGGGTCCAGGGATACATCAGTCAGGGTCTAGCCAGGGATGCAGACCCTTATGAGCATTATGGAATGAGGAATGTATTTCAGCAATTAGAGCATACACAGTTGTGGAAGACACAGGGGAAGGATAGGTTTGAAAAGAGGAGTTGAAGGGTCACAGAAAGGTCATGAAGCAGCCTTGGCACAGGCTGATGAGTCAGAGTTCTCAGGGACACCTGGAAGCTGGGCTTTTCCAGCTGCTGGAGTAGGTGTGTGAAGAGAGCAGGCATAGAACCCTGCGGAAGGTTGTCTGCTCTTCCTGGCTGCTCCCGGAGTTCATGGCTAAGTGTCTGTGGCGGGCCTGGGGTCACTGCTGGTCAGCAGCGGTCAGCAGCTGAGAAGGAGAGCTGGACACACTACAGGGAAAAGTGAAAACGAACTGGAATCCATTGGCACCTGTGTGTTGGTCTCTCACTGCCCTTAACCAACAGCAACCACCAGTGCACTTCCCAGTTAAGTGCCCTTAACCAACAGCCACCAGGGCGGCTGCTTCACTTCCACCTCCCGAGTCCCTCCCAAATTCACATTTAATAAACTCAAATCCGGAACACTCTGTAAAGTTTTCTGCAAAGTGTAGTACCCAGTGAAAACAAAATGACACTAGAACAATCCAGCACAAGGAGTTATGGAGCTGGGGTTCTTTTTTTTTTTTTTTTTCTACACTGCTTTTTATGCTCACATCTGTTACATCTTGGCGACTAGTAGAAACTTCCCATTTTAACATCATATTACCCATCCTATGATTCTTCGCTTCCATTTAGCACATTTAAATGCCTCCCTCAAAGAAGCAAAAAAGCACAAGCCAGTAATGCACCATTTGCAACCAGCTCCTGAGGGAACCAGCAAACAGCTGTTCTCTGGCCTCAGGCTACTTTTGAAAATGCAGTCAGTGACGGAGGAAGGTCATGTGGGAAAGAAGCATATTTGTGACACACTCAGGCTGGTGACTAGGACTTTAGTCATAGTTACAGAAGCTGGAAAAGAAAACCCATGAAATAACTCACATTCGCAATTATATTGGTTGGTTATATTTTCCAAGTTACAAAATGTAAGACTAAATTTAAAGTCATTTCTGTGTACCACTAGCCCCGTGTGGAGTTGGGTAGCAGCTGTTGGGGATGTTACAGTCCATTAATTGTGATGTTTTCCCATAGTTTGGTGGAAAGCAGTGGAGGGAGAAAACACTGGAAATTGCTTTTAAAAATAGCAGGCCGGAGTGATGAGCTGATCTCCCTCTATGCTTCATCGGGAGTTTCTGCAGGTGTGGTACACATCACCACCAAAGCCACTGATGTGGCAGTTCATTCCAACCACTGCCAAGGGGCTGTGCAGTCTAGCAGCTTGTGACTCAGTGGACAGAGGGCTGTGAAAGATGGGGGGAGTGGCTTCTCTGGTGAGCTGTCAGAAGAGAAGAGACAGAAGGAAGTGAGGAGACCAAAGGACTTAGAAATCTACAGGGTGTGGAAATGTACAACCTGGTGTGGTCAGGTGTAGAGAAAATGACTTATGCTCTTCCTGGGAATAGAAATGTAGTTCTCTTGGCACTAGATCCCCAAGAATGCTCACTCATCCAACTATATCCTCTTTGCTTGTAAAATCTGTGACTTCCACACTCCCTTCATCCAGCTAAGGAAGGCAACGTTATATAATAAAAATAACAACAGTAGCAATAATAACAGCCAACACATGTTGAGCACGTATGTACTGGGACTACTGTAAGTACATTACATGTATTAGCTCATTGATTTCTCACAATAACCCTGTAAACTGGGTACCATAATGGTCCCATTATCATGATGCAGAAATGGAAGCACAGAGAGGTTGAAAAACACGACCAGGTAGCAGTAAATGTGAGTTGGCTTATGCAGGGATTAAAAGCATTAACTTGGAATTCAGACCATAAAATGCTGCATGTTTGGCTTTGAACAAGTTGATTAACATAAATAAGTTTTAGTTTTTCATCTATAAAATGGGAATAATAATAGTTCCTACATCTCAGAGTTGTGATGGCACTACTAATATGCCTGGTACATATTAATAAATGGTCTACTATTATCATTACTCCCTAGGATCTTTTAAGTCTTTTTCACCCCAGCTGCCCCCAGCCCTGTCCCCCTCACATACCCATACCATTCCCATCTAAAACGTGTGTGCGTGTGTGCGTGTGTGTGCGTGCACGCGCGTACATATTCCTGGTCACTAGGGAAGAAGGGAGATGGAGAAATGGGTCAGCCACTCAGCACTCAGCCTAGGACTGGCAACTATATAATTAGCTGCAGCATCCCTGGGGTGTCATCTGCCTGCCACTTTTTGTTTGTTGATTTATTTTGATTTGACACACCGGGGCAGATGGCTGGGGGGGAGGGGGGTTGGTAAGAGTCAATATTTGGTGACATGTGAATAATGCACTTGTGGAGTTAATCAGCCTTATCATTTTTAGCTAGTTGCCATGGCTATGGAAAGTCAAGTGTCATGTAAATCAGAATAAAGGGATCACAGCCTATCACCGCTCTTTGTTTTTCTCAATCCAAGCCTCCTCAAAGCATCCCTGTCCTCCCAGCCAAGCCCATGGTCTCAGGTACCTTAGGTAGTACAAATGGTGGGAGGCTTATCTATATATACCTTTGGATGATGGGATGGACTTTCTGTCTCTCTCAGGAATCGTGTGCATTTTAGGGCAGTGGTTCAAAGACCAGCAAGCAGGAATGGGAAACAACAAAATGACTAACATTTTGTTCTGCCGCGTAAGTGCATTAAAAAGAAAAAAAATACCAATATTTGTAGGGCATTTTAATACCAAAAAGTAGGAAGGACATAATTTCAGAATAGAGGATATTTCTTTAAATGGAAGAAATTTAGTTTAACAAAAAAACTCTCCATCATCCTATTTTTTTGTCTTATTTCATTGATGACTAGTGAAAGCCTCCTAACAAATTGACCATGTGAGTGTACTTAATATAAATAGAGGCAAGAAGACAGAACACTTGAAACACAGCTTCATTTGGAATTCTGGTGGATGTGATTATGGGAGACACCGCGGCAGAGCATTAGCTATTTAGTGCTTCAGTATTCCAAATTATAAAATGGGTGTATCAGTTCCCACCTTGCTTACTTCTTGGGGTGATTCTGAGGATTAAATGAACTAGACAATATAGGTGGAAACAAATGCTAATCTCTTATCTTATTTGGGAGGTCCTTGGGAGCAGCAACTCTGTGTCTTTCTTTGGTGTCCCCAGTGTCTGTTGCATAGAAAGTGATTGATACAAGTCTACTGAGTGAATAATACAACAAGTCAAAGGAGTGACTGCAAAAGCAGGGAATCCAAACCAGACAGGAGGGAGGGCACTCCCAGGACAAGGGGCTTACCTGCTCCTCCTTCCCCTTTCCAGCCACTACATACTCTGCTTATTCATAAAGACTAGGTTCAGCACTCAGCCAGAGTGCTCTTAAATCTCCAGCAAACTCCATCTGTTATCTCTGATATCCAGTTTATTTTCTTTTCCTTGGAGAAGGCCTTTCAAGCAGTGACTATTATTGGTATTTGTGACACACCCGATTAGGGTGTTGACTTTGGAGCTGGATTGCCTGCGTTCAGATAATGTCTCCTCCACTTATGAACTTCATGCTCTTTGGCAAGTTACTTAACCTCTCTGTGCCTCAGGTTCCTTATTTGTAAATGGGGACAGTAACAGAACCCTCCTCATGAGGTTTTTATGAGGATTAGATGAGTTAGTACTTGGCATTGTGCCTGGCACTTTGTAGGCACTTAGTAAATGTTAGTCTGCCATTATTAATGCTCAGAGGCTGCAGTGAGACCCCCTCAAAGAATGGGGAGATCAATTATCCTTTGAGGGCCCAACTAGATTCCAGCAGTTATGGGCAGATTCTGAGAGAGACAGCTTGGCTCCCAGGCCTCTGAGATTTGAATAGTTTGAATATTTTAATGCATTTAAAGACAGGTGATGTCAGTCAATCACAAGGGCATAATCACCATGGAAGCTAAGAAAAAGGAGAGGCCCCGAGACAAAGGTGGATAAAGTCCATCTGAGCTCTCTCTTGGTTGGCAGTGGTGCCAGGAGCATTAACCATTGTCTTTTAAGGCTTCCCAAACTACTATGAAGTCAGACCCTGTAATGGAGATAGCTGTCCCAGGCAGTCTTAACAGTTGCCACCTTTCACCTGCCTGACTCCTCTCTGTCTTGATCCAGGGCCACAGAACACCTTTCCACAGCCAATGCGTAGGTTTCTGTCCCAGATCTATCTTCAGGAGGAGAATGGCTTTATGCATCAGTCATGTGATCATGGTCAGTTGTCCTCTTTGTGTCTACCCTAAGACCAAACGTCAGACCGTGGACCACAGTCAAGTCCTTAAGTGAGTAACTGCCACATTGGGAAACCTCTTGGAAGACAGCTGTCAGCCCTGTTCTTACTTTGACCTTCTGTAGGCAGAAGTCTTTCTCTGCCAGCTGACACATAGACAAAGGGGCAGCTCCCGAGTCTGGAAAGGGGCCAGTGTCCAGCAAGCTGTGTGCGTTGCCTGCAGAGATGGATACTGAGCACCCTGTGCAGGATCAGATCTACCCAGAACCGAAGTTCCAGGTGACTCTTCTTCTAGCAAATAACTCTGCTGCTGAGCCTGGCAGATGCTGCCGGAGACTCAGAGTGCTTCATAAAAGTTGACTTAGGAGGCAAGAGACTTCCCTGGCGGTCTTAAGACTTCACCTTCCAACGCAGGGGGTGCAGGTTCCATCCCTAGTTGGGGAGCTAAGACCCCACATGCTTCACGGCCAAAAAACCAAAACATAAAACTGAAGCAATATTGTAACAAATTCAATAAAGACTTTAAAAATGGTCCACTTCAAAAAAATCTTTAAAAAAAAAAAAAGTTGACTTAGGAGGCCAAATGAGCCACAGCAAGCCTTCGTTTGTCCTGGAACAGTAGTGACTAGGACTGTGGCTTTGACCTCAGCTGTGTCACAAATAAAAGATGACCTTAGTGTCAGGAATATGAACTGGATTACCTTACGCTGGCCTTCAAAACATCTGGATCCTGCAGCCAGAATTAGGTCTTAGTGGTTGAGAAGCAGCCAGAAAGGATCAGAGACCTTGCTTCTCCTCCCCACACTCCAGGCCTCTCATGCTCTGAGCTGTCACTTGCGCTGCGACTCCAGCACAGGGGAACGCACAAAACGCCTTTCTTCCCTGTCTCTGGCAAACACCCTTCCTTCAAACCCCAACACAAACAATAGAGCTGAAGGAGCTTAGGGAAACTGGTTCAGTGGTTTTCTACCCTTTCACCACCCAAACCCCTTTTATTAGTTTACTCCATGGGCCCTGCCTGTGTTTTGAAAGATTTTTGCTCCCAGATAAACAGCATTTACCAGGAAATAAGAAGATAATTAACCAAAGGCTTATATAATTGCCAAACTGAAATTTCGATTTGCAAATAATCATGCTGAGTTCATCTAATTTCAGCCCAAAGCAAAGAGGCTTGATGTGTTTAGCAGTCTGGGGCAGCCTGATCTCCGTTAACTGTGCAAACCCATGGAGGTTTTCTGGCAGAAAATAGAGGAAACCCAAGGACTGTTTTCTAGGCTCTCAGGAGGTCTGAGGGCCCTCTATTGGGAACTAGCAATCTAACCCCAAACCCTACTTTTCAAATGAATTCATTTATTTCTTATGTTGAGACTAACGGACAGGAAGCTTACATTTACTGCATCTCTACCATATACAGGACAAGGTGCTAGGCCCTCTCACATGTGTGATCTCACTGAGAATTCACAGCCCCTTTATGACATAGGTAGTACTATCATATCATCCCCACTTTACAGATGAGGACACTGAGACAAGGGTAAGTAACTTTCTCAAGGGCATATAACTAGTAAGTGGCAGTGTTAGGACACTGACTCAGGGTTTTCTGGTTTTGCTTTAACTGCTTTATTGAGATATAATTCACATACAATTCACCCACCTAATGTGCACAATCCAGTGGTTTTTAGTATGTTTGCAGAGCTGTGCAACCATCACCACAATTCATTCTAGTAAGTTTTCATTACCCCATAAAGAAACCCCAGACCTATTGTTAGTCACTCGCCATTTCCCCCAACTCCCCCTCTCAGTCCTGTGCAACCAGTAATCTGTCTGTCTCTGTGGAGGGACTTGCCCATTCTAGATATTTCCTATCAACTGACGCAAGTTTTTAAACTCTAAAATCCACATACATCAAACTCTAGCCCAGGAGTCAATGCAGATTACAAATCCTTTTTCATAATTTTATAGGCTGTTTTATATTTAACTTTGGAAGTACAGAGAATGCACAAACGCTATGTCCTTCATGTTTGAAGCACACGAAAATGCAAATATTATTCCGTATCAAGGTAAAAAATGGCATGCAATTATTCAAGTGTCATATACTTGAATTTGAATGGCCACACTTCCCAGTCTCTTGTACCATTTTGCCAGGCAACCACCCAGCACTCTGAGAGAAGAGACCTCTATCCTTGCCCTCTTGTGAGCCTTCTCATCATTTGGTTTTGAGCCGGGTCGCCATAGCTGCCTTCAGGGTACCTGGTGTGTCCCCCTCTCTGGGTTGGGGGTCTGGCCCACGTCATGAGGTTTGCTTCCTACCTAAGAGACCCTTCTGTGTTTCTGGCTCCCCTGTTCTATTCTCCTTAACCTCCCTTTACCTGCAAATTGCTGTTGGCAGCATGATTTATTCTCCTGCCACAGACGGTAGGGATGTTTAACAGCCATGTCTAATAGTTTTCCATATAGAATTCCCCTATTGTCAGCTGCTTTGTCTCTCAAGTTCAGGTTCTGTTTTCCCAGGTGATTAATTATTCCTGCTAGATTCATCCTTTGGCATCTCCAGGGTCTGTTCTGAAAGTCTGTCTTGAGTGCTTGTGTTTGGCTTGTGCCTTGGATATCAGTAAAAAAAAAAAACTGCTCACATTCTGTGGTTAGGAAAAGTCACAAGGGACATGGACAGGCATCCTTGAAACTGGTATTCCACAAGGAGTCACCACCTCTTTGTTCATTTGTTCCTTCCTTCATTTTTCCGTTGGCTCATCCAGAGCACCATCAGCTTACCGATCACTGTGGGTGTGTGGAATGCAGCCTCACTCCCCACGCAGTGCTCCCTCCACTACCCCTGCTTCTCATTGGAGGAACAAATGCACAGGGTACCAGATGTGGGTCTGAACTCGAAGCTTTTACACAATTATGGGGCCTCTCTCTGGAGTGTCAAATTTACTATTTAAATATTTCAGGGGCTTCCCTGGTGGCGCAGTGGTTAAGAATCTGCCTGCCAATGCAGGGGACACAGGTTCGAGCCCTGGTCCGGGAAGATCCCACATGCTGCGGAGCAACTAAGCCCATGCACCACAACTACTGAGCCTGTGCTCTAGAGCCCGCGAGCCACAACTACTGAGCCCACATGCCACAACTACTGAAGCCTGTGTGCCTAGAGCCCGTGCTCTGCAACAAGAGAAGCCACCGAAATGAAAAGCCCGCACACCACAAGGAAGAGTAGCCCCTGCTCGCTGCAACTAGAGAAAGCCTGTGCGCAGCAACGAAGACCCAGTGCAGCCAAAAATAAATAAATAAATCTAAAAATAAATAAATATTTCAGGAGGGAATTTTTTTGTTAAGTCAAGGACCGATCCATTCTGGAGAAGAATTTTAAATTAGCATAATTTTTAAAGATAAATATAAAATCTCAAAGACATCTTTGGGCTTCTGAGGAACTTCTTCGACCCCCCACTCCCCACTTCCCCCCACCACCACTGCACACACACAGATCAGACACATACTCTGACCAGCTCCAGGTAGATATTTACAACCCCACTGACAGGCGTAGGGGCCTCTAGGTCCAGGGAGATGAAGGAGCCTCTTGATTCTGCTTCTCTTATTATCCAGTTTGGAAAATCTGCAGGCAAGTCTACAATGAAGTCTTCTGAACTGGGTCTTTTGCCTTGGGTGTCTCTGACAGGTATCTGGCAGCAGTTTCCTATTCAGGGGCCCAGGTCACCCACTGAACCCTTAAACCTCCATGAGAAGCCAGCAAGGTGACTCTTCTTCAGTAGTAGTTAAATATTTTGAAAATCATGTCTAACACCAAGCAGTCTTTATTCTTAACTCTTCACCCTGTTAGATGGCCTTAAATGCCTGTCTACTTTTCATGAATGTTTCTAGGCCCCCTTCAGATTATCACATCTAATTCCAGACAAAATTGGGGTCACCTCTCCCACCATTGCTGATAGACCAACAGGCAGCACCGGAATTCAGAACATGTTCTGAATTCAGAACAATTCTTACTAGTTGTGAAATCTGGGCATGCTCCCTAACCTTTCTTTGCCCGTTTCTTCATCTGTAAAATGCGGCCACTAGCAGTTCATATTTCACAGGGTTGTTACTAAATGGGCCAAAATATGTAAGGCACAGAGTGACATGCCTGGCACATTGGGAAGTTTCAGTAAATATTCCCATAGTTCAATAAATGTGTATTGAATAAGTACATGGTTGAAAACTTTTCATCTTCAAGGAATACCTTTGTTATTTTGTATCCATGGGCCTCAGTTTACCAATCAATGCTGTAACATAAGATTAAGTCCACTAGCAGGGATGGAGTTATCTATCTTAAAAAAATCAATTCAGTTTTAGCAGAGGCCTGAGAATCCTTAGTGATTTCTCCTTCTCCTTTAGGATTTTTAAGGTTCATTTCTATTCCTTTTCTTCTGGTATTCTGTTTACCATCTGCTTCTCAGAGTGCGTGAGTGTGTTTGTGTGTGTATGTGTGTGTACTACTTCAATATATACCAAATCTGCTTAATTTCTTGTACTTGTGAAAGTCTTACAGATTATTAATACTTCAAAGGACTGACCTCCCTGGATCCCTGTGCATTTTTCTGGGACACAATTGCAAGGTTCCATCAAGTCTAATCTACTTAGTGACACAAGGGTTGTGGGACCTCATGTATCTAATATTTTCTCCCTAACTCTAGAAGGTATGCTAAACCAGCCATTTAAAACTTCCCTGTTAGTAATTATAAGTGCACATCATTATTTCTTTTTTGGTCCTAAGATCGACTTGGCAAATTGTATGATCAGGCCACCAAAGATGGCTGTTCTCTTGCTCTCTGTACATCCCCTGCTGGACCAGTCCCTGCCTCACTGCACCTACTCACCTGACTGACCTTCCCTCTCAATCTTAGAGCCTAATCAGTAAATGCCTATGTACTTGCCCCCAGCCCCAGCTAGTGATTGTTCTAATCTCTGGATCCGAACTATCCCTACTATGATAGTTTATGAGGGGCAGTGAGGGGCGTGCTCCTCTGCTGGTTTCCCTAGTAACCGATGAGCCAACCTGACGTCAGTTCCCTCTATAACTGGTAACCTCCCTCTTCCTCTGGTAGCAAAGACTACTGCCATGTCCTGTCTGCCATCTGCTGTCCCCTCAAAGGGTCCTCCAGGACCCTTTTTGCTTTGGACGTGTAAGATCCCTCTATCCATTAAACCACTTATGTCTCTGTCGCTCACTCCAGGCTCTTTCTTCAGTCTTGAGGCTGGGCACGTGCAGGGCCTGAAGGCCTGCAGGGTGCAGCCCAACACAAGTGGATTAGTTCACACAGTTTTGTATTCTGTATTTTGGGAGAAAGAAAAGAAGGACTTTGCCTGTTACAGTGAAATCTCCCTTTCCCCTAACTAGGGAAATATGTGCATCTTTGGGCCCTTATTCTACTCCTTTGTCACTGGGGACCATCTTTCTTTCTTTCTTTTTTTTTTTTTATAACATCTTTATTGGAGTATAATTGCTTTACAATGGTGTGTTAGTTTCTGCTGTATAACAAAGTGAATCAGTTATACATATACATATGTTCCCATATCTCTTCCCTCGTGCGTCTCCCTCCCTCCCACCCTCCCTATCCCACCCCTCTAGGTGGTCACAAAGCACCAAGCTGATCTCCCTGTGCTATGCGGCTGCTTCCCGCTAGCTATCTATATTACATTTGGTAGTGTATATTCTTAATGGAAGATTCTGCCTTTGTCCGTTTCCAGCTACCCTCTATCTCTTCTAAGACGTTAGGGGATTTAAAACCAAACTCCTGCCATTGTGTTAAGAGGTCACCAGAGCCATCGTTATAATCTGAATTTGAATACCTCTCTCATAAAAGGGGTCATAAAAGAAGTTTGATCAAGACTGACTAATGACTTTGTTGTCCTCTAGTTTTCTTTTTTCTTTTTCCTTTCCTTAAATGTACAAGTCTTATTTATTTTTTTTAATGATACATGTAACCTTATTTATTTATTCATTTTTATTTTTATTTTTTGGCTGCGTTTGGTCTTAGTTGCAGCATGCGGGATCTTCGTTGCAGCATGTGGGATATTTTGTTGTGGCGCGTAGGCTCTGTAGTTTGCAGCACACAGGCTCTCTAGTTGAGGCACGTGGGCTCAGTAGTTGTGGCACGCGGGCTTAGTTGCCCCGTGGCATATGGGATCTTAGTTCCCCGACCAGGGATTGAATCCCCATCCCCTGCATTGGAAGGTGGATTCTTTACCACTGGACCACCAGGGAAGTCCCTGGAGCCCTCTAATTTCCATTTAAGCTTTCGACTGGCTTGATTCAGATCTGGACCATTGATTCTTTGGTTTCAAGTATAGAGGTTCAAACTTCTTTTTAAAGTGAACAGAACCGAATATGATCCTTCAATGAGTTATTTTCCTTAATCATAGAATAGATGATGTCACTCTCTTTGTGATTATTTTTATACACCTCTGCCAACCAAGCCTTCTGATCAGGATACAAATCACAGAATGTTAGAGATAGAAAGAGATTAAAGATCATCTAGATTCAATTTCTCACTTTACAGAAAAGGAACTATGAGAAGTGAGGTGATTGGATCAAAGTCACAGCAGATTATATTTCCTATAATTGTTTGACTAAAGCCACACTCCTGAGCAACTTGTGTCATAAGTTGGCAGAATGGGCGGGAGGAAGAGAAAGATATCAATGTCAATGACAGAAAGTGAGCTGGGACGTTGTATGAACAGGGGATGTCAGAATGGGGAACCAGATCTTACCAGATAATCAAAACAAAAGATGGAGCACAACCAGGAGACACAGGTGAGAAGTCAAAGGATGGGAAGTCATGAAGCAGTCAAGTGCCAAGGAGCAGAATTGTGAGAAGAGCTGGGAAGATCCATGAGGCTTTATTCTTAATTGCATGAATTCTTTTTATAGGTTTGCCTTTTAAAAGTAAGTTTTATTTTTTTAATTAAGTAATTATATACATAATTAAGAAATCAAATAGTGCTAAAAATGCTTACGATACAAATCAGTAGCACCTTGTACAACCCTACACCAGCTGCCAGTCTTTTACCAAAAGGTAACTGCTTTGAAATTTTATTTGCTTTTTCTGGTAGCCACCTTCACATGTTTAGAGAATATGCATATATTGCAATTTTACAAGATTTTTTTCCAGTTTCATTGAGAAATAATTGCTAATACATCACTGTATAAGTTTAAGATACACAGCATTTGGTTTGATTTACATATATTATGAAATAATTACCACAGCAGGTTTGCTTCACATCCATCATCTCATATAGGTACAATAAAAAGAAAACATTTTTTAAATGTATAAATGTTCTAAGAGATGAAGATTTAATATCTCCACTTCCCCTTCCTCATCCTCTCCCCCAAATTTTATCATAGTTTTACTTATATCGATAATTAGTGTTTGCATTATTATACCAATGTAAATATTGTTCACTGTAGAACCTATTAGAATACTGTGATTACATGTCTTTTCTTATATAGCCTTTTGTCATTCTTTGGATTAACAATTGCTTAATTGCATCTTATTTCCAGTTGCTTCATCATCTCATCTATCATATCACCCTTCCTATTGGGTCCATTTTTTTCCTGGACACTCTTTTGTGAAGCCCTCTCTTTTCCTGCTCTGTTGTGGATGGATGGCTCTCTAGTCCTGCCACGCAGTTATCAACTTGGGATCTTCTCTTAGTGGATTTACTGTCTCCAGAATGCATGTCTTTCTCTTCCTTGGATACTTCTTTGGCTGGCTGGTACACATCCTCTAGTCATCTTCTAAGAAAGAAATGTCAATTTTCTGAACCTAAACCTGTCTGTAAGTATCTTTATTCTGTTTTCATACTTGACAAATTGACTGGATGTAAAATTCTAGCTTGAAAATTTATTTTCTTTAAAAATTTGAATTTGTTGCTCCATTGTTTGCTTGCTTTTAATATTACTGTTAAGAAGACTAATAACAATTCTGAGTCTCATTTTCTTATGATTTGTTCCCCTGGAAGCTTTTAGAATCATCTTTTTTATTCCTGATGTTTCAAACTTTCACATTTTGGGAGGTCTTTTTCATTTGTTTGCTGATCATTCAGTGGGCTTTTGATAGTTAAGTGAACTGACACCAGGGTCAGATGGCCCAGATTCAAAACTGGCTCCCCCACTTACCAGTTATGGTGCTGGTTAAGTTACTAACCCTCTCTGGGCTACTATCTTTGCCTGTAAAATCACAAGGAACCTCCTGACATTGCTGTGAGAATTAAGATAAATAACATAAATGTAGCATTAGAATAGTGCCTGGCACAGGGTGGCACCTCAGTAAATGTTTTTGCTGTATTGATAGAGTCATCGTCAGCACCCTGTTCTGTGGAGTCAGCATAGAAAAGTGTGTCCAGTCCAGTTGTGCATCTCCCTGAGTTGGTCTGGCTGCCATATACTGCTGGCCCTCCAGGAGGATCACCTGGCACCAACCAGCATTCTTCAAGGCCCCAGAGGAGAGGTTTCGGCCCTTATTAAGTTCTTTCTCTGTCATCACCTGCTTGGCTGGCTAGGCCCTCAGTGGCAGCTGCTCCAATCCTTCCTGTCACTCACAGGCATGATTTGACAGGACTCTGCCTCATTCTTCATGCCACCTGTCTTTCACTTCCTGCCCTATGGATTCCCTGTTTCCACTGAGGCCTGAGACTCTGGATCCTCCCAACATCCACACGTGCTTGCTGGCTCCCCAAGCAGGGCTTGAGAAACTGTCGGCAGACATGCAAGCACGTGGATGTGCTACTGGCCTGGGTCCGCTTGTCTGGATGCTGCTGCTACGATGGATCTGGCTTCTTTGGTAGCCTCCGAAAGGGCCCGATGGAACAACCAAGAAATGCAGGGAGGGCGGGTTAAAATCCCACGGGCATGTTTGACCAGTGGAAATGGGAGCCAGGGGATCAGTTCTCCTACTGCCTCCTGGTTGGTTTGTCAAGAGGCTTAAAGGCAACCAGCTGCACTTGTTATAAGTCCATGGCCAGCCTGAGAGCACCTTCTCTTATATTTGTTCTACTCGTTTCCTGCCTTCCTCCCTCTCTTCCCTCATTCCTGCTTTTCTGGGATTGCACTCCCAGATGAAGGGTTAGTAAATACATGTGTGTCTTTGGTTCCATTTTGTAGGGAATCCAGACTAAGGTACATTGAGTTCAAGAGCTCGGGCTCTGGAGCTGGCCTCTGGGTTTGAATCTTGGTCTTAGCCTTGCTGACCACAAGTTACTTAACCTCTCTGTGCTTCATTTTCCTCATCTGTGAAATGGGGATAATACTAGTGGCTACCTCAGGGTGATTGGAGGTTAAAATGAATGAATACTTATAAAACACATAGTAAACACCCAGTAAATGTTAGCTATTATTATTCAGCTCCATGAACTGTCCAATATCAATTTTTGATAGCTTCCTTCCCACTGTTTTCTCCAGTTCTCTGTTTTCTTTCTTTTTTTTATTTTTTTTAATTTATGGCTGTGTTGGGTCTTCGTTTCTGTGTGAGGGCTTTCTCTAGTTGTGGCAAGTGGGGGGGCCACTCTTCATCGCGATGCGCGGGCCTCTCACTATCGCGGCCTCTCTTGTTGCGGAGCACAGGCTTCAGACACGCAAGCTCAGTAGTTGTGGCTCACGGGCCCAGCTGCTCCGCGGCATGTGGGATCTTCCCAGACCAGGGCTCGAACCCATGTCCCCTGCATTGGCAGGCAGATTCTCAACCACTGCGCTACCAGGGAAGGCCCCCAGTTTTCTGTTTTCTGAAACATCTATAATGTCAATATTGGTCTTCCTGAATTGATTCTCTATGTCTCTTATAGTTTCTGTTATATTTACCATATCTTCGTCTTTTTGTTCTATTTTATGAGAGAGATCCTCTTTATATTCTAAGTCTCCTATTGAGTTTGTATTTTGGTATCATGCTTAAAATTTCCAAGATTATTTTGTTCTCCAGTTGTTCCATTTTAATCATATTCTGTTCTTTTTGGGGGAGAGAAAGAGTATACAATGTCTTCTCCATGCTCTTGGACTCTCTCACTGTTTGGGCTTCTCCTCTCTTGGGTGTTACTTATGCTGGGCCAACTTCCTGTTCCTTTGCCTTAGTGACGACTTCTCTCCCCATCTCACAGTCCCTTCCTTTTTGTTCCCAGGTGTAGGGTTACCAGATTCAGCAAATAAAAATACAGGACATTCAGTTAAATTTGAACTATAGATAAACAATGGAGAGTATTTTTCGTATAAGTATGCCTATGCAATACTGGGGACATGCTTATACAAAAACGTCTTCATTATTTGTCTGATATTTAAATGTAACTGGGCATCCTATATTTTTTCTGGCAACTCTATCCAGGTGCCTTTTTATTTTCTGAAGATCAAGGTTGGCTAAGTAGTACAAAAGGGCTTTGTCTTCACACCACTTCTTTTCTTAAAGGGACCCACAGCTATTTACATAACATATGGCAGTCTCACACCCAAGCAATTGTAAATTAGAGCCTGCTTATTCATTGACAAGTTAGGAACTCAACCATATTTCTCAGCTGTCTTCTGTTCCCCAGCCTCAGATTCAATAAATAAATGTGTTGTTCTAATAGTGTGTGTGCCAATGTGTTGCCTTTGTTCATTGTCTGTGCCCGCTCAGGGCCCCAGGGTGAGATAGCCCTGCTATCCTAGTGTGACACTGTCTCCACGGTCACCATCTCTGCTCTGTTTTTGGGAGGGTTTGGAGGTAATTCTTACCAGATCTTTGTTTTTAAGAACATTACCGCATTCTGTTGGTTTCCTCGTTAGTAGACTCTGGCAGGTGACAGGTGTATGGAGCAGGCTTTGTTAGTGCTGTGTGACCGAGAACACGAACTTGATAAAGAACACGTGTCCTAAAGAAAAGCTAAATTATGATTGAACCAATTATGTGAAAGGATACAGGAAATGAATATAATGAATAGATACTACTCAGGAAAGCAATTCACAAAATCACATTAACATTTTCATCTAATCCCCATGGAGTTGTCCTTTTTTAGGTCATTTCCTTAAAGGTATTTTTCTTTTCAAGTTATAAACCTGTCTGTGGTATTTCACTCCTGGTTCACCGTCAAGAACTCTCCCTGCTGCATTCCTGAGGATATCCAAGAGGGTCAGCTGTTAACAGAGCTGGGCTAAATATATCCCTTCCTGGAGCCTCTAGTCTTTGCTCCAGAGTCAGCGTCCTTTGTCAGCCCAGGCTGATTTCCTTCCCGTTTCCCTTCCACCTGGCAGGACAGCCTCATTAGAGGCCTCAAAGATCAGCCTCAGAGGTCGGCATGAGGAACTGAGAGACTTCTTAAAGGCCTTGTCTATTTACCTACAATGGTTGGCCCACCTGCTCCGCATAACCATTCACCAGCACATCCTTTATACATCTGCTATATATCCTGCCTCCATGTGAACTATAAAAGCACACCCTGACCTAGCAGCAGACTCATGCTTAAAGGAGGCTTTCTATACATGGGATGTGTAGGTTTCATCAAATGACAGGGCATTTGCCTTTTTTTTTCCCTAATGAAAAGAAATAAATGTCTTGGATCAGAGAGTCTGAAATGGGAAGATTTATATATATTTGCTTTTCTTGAAACTAAGGGATTTTCCTGGTTGTGGGACTTTCAGTGCTAAAACTGGGACAGTCTTGGGCGAACCAGGACAGTTGGTCACCCTCTGTTGCCTTCCCCACCACCATCCTTCAAATTCCCTTCACCACTCTCTCTTACTCTGGGAAAGAGGTCATAGCCCCAAACTGATCTTTGGAAGTTTTGCAAGAAATAATCCAGAGATTTTGGGAGTTTCACATTAAAGCAACATAAGGAGGAACTAGCAATGTTTTTGTGAAGGTATTTGTGAGAAAAGGAACCATAAGAGATTGAAGGGGAAGATATAACTGTATTTTTTATTTGTAAAACCCCTCTAAAGAGCTATTTTAAATGTTTGTTTATAGCTTGCTTGCCTTGCTATTTCAATAAATGTTTCTAATATATAAGAAATAGAAAAATTTGGGATCATATATCTGTAGCATTTGAACTCAGAATCGTGATCTGTAATTGTAGCAAATCCTCCATTACCCTTTCAAAGCTTCAAGACCCATGGCACTCTGCCTCCACCTGGTGGTAGTGTGCATAAATTAAGTCCTGACCGCCTACCCCACTCCCCCACCTTTGTGTGTGTGTGTGTGTGTGTGTGTGTGTGTGTGTGTGTGTGTGTGCTGACAGCCTCACTTTGGGGAATTGATTCTTTTTATTTTTTAACATCTTTATTGGAGTATAATTGCTTTACAATGTTGTGTTAGTTTCTGCTGTACAACAAAGTGAATCAGCTATACATATACATGTATCCCCATATCTCCTCCCTCTTGTGTCTCCCTCCCACCCTCCCTATCCCACCCCTCTAGGTGGTCACAAAGCACCGAGCTGATCTCCCTGTGCTATGCGGCTTCTTCCCACTAGCTGTCTATTTTACATTTGGTAGTGTAATATATGTCCATGTCACTCTCTCACTTCGTCCCAGCTTACCCTTCCCCCTCCCTGTGTCCTCAAGTCCATTCTCTACGTCAGCGTCTCTATTCCTGTCCTGCCCTCAGGTTCTTTAGAACCTTTTTTTTAGATTCCATATATATGTGTTAGCATATGGTATTTGTTTTTCTGATTCACTTCACTCTGTATGACAGACTCTAGGTCCTTCCACCTCACTACAAATAACTCAATTTCGTTTCTTTTTGTGGCTGAGTAATATTCCATTGTATATATGTGCCACATCTTCTTTACCATTCATCTGTTGATGGACACTTAGGTTGCTTCCATGTCCTGACTATTGTAAATAGTGCTGCAATGAACATTGTGGTACATGACTCTTTTTGAAATATGGTTTTCTCAGGGTATATGCCCAGTAGTGGGATTGCTGGGTCGTATGGTAGTTCTCTTTTTAGTTTTTTAAGGAACCTCCATACTGTTCTCCATAGTGGCTGTATCAATTTACATCCCCACCAACAGTGCAAGAGTGTTCCCTTTTCTCCACACCCTCTCCAGTATTTATTGTTTTTTTTTTCACACACACACACTGTATTTTATTTTTACAAGAGATAGATAAACTGACACCAAGCATTGTAAATGGATGACCACAACAAAAGCAACAATGATTGCAATTACCAAACACGGAACACACTCATACTATGTCATAATATTGACATTAAGTCCAGTAATCCTCCACTGTAACAGCTCCTTTACTTTGCAGTGAAAATTGATTTGTATATTTTTTGCCTCTGAGTCCTTGTGGGATTTTTCTTTTTTATTCAAACAAAGTCACAAAAATTATAATCATCCTCATCAGTTCACTCAGTCCCATGTAATTAATTTTTTTTTCATCTTGATCTTTTTTTTTTTTTTTATAATGAAACTCTTTAGGAGTTAAGCCAGCATTTTATTTATTTATTTATTTTTGGCTGTGTTGGGTCTTCGTTTCTGTGCGAGGGCTTTCTCTAGCTGCGGCAAGCGGGACCACTCTTCGTTGCGGTGCACAGGCCTTTCACTGTTGCGGCCTCTCTTGTTGCGGGGCACAGGCTCTAGACGCACAGGCTCAGTAGTTGTGGCTCACGGGCCCAGTTGCTCCGCGGCATATGGGATCCTCCCAGACCAGGGCACGAACCTGCGTCCCCTGCATTGGCAGACAGACTCTCAACCACTGTGCCGCCAGGGAAGCCCCTCATCTTGATCTTTTGTTAGCACTTTTATGAATTAATCAGTTTTCCATTAGAGTTCTGAAAATGCTTATTCATTCAGTTCAGCAGTATAGTCAGTTACCAGAAACCTGTACTTGTCAGAGTCTTTTCCATGAATTCCTTGAAGATGAAACCCTTTCATAGGAACATTTTTGCAAAAGCATCAGAGTACACCCAGAACTGTCTGTAAATGACAAAAGACTTAAAAATGACCACAGTTAAAGATTTGATGCAAGTTCATAATAATGCAATTGACAAGGAAATTTAGTTATTTCTGAGATATACATTTTAAAGTAATAACTAGAATTATGACTTATAACATTATACCAGAACATATAAGATTTTTAGAAATTTCATGTAATGTCTAAAACATTTATATTAACATATTTCCATACAAATAACCCAAAGAAAGTTTAGTATTAGTTGTTTTTTTTGTTTGTTTTCTTTTTATACTGCAGGTTCTTATTAGTCATCAATTTTATACACATCAGTGTATACATGTCAATCCCAATCGCCCACTTCAGCACACCACCATCCCCACCCCACCACAGTTTTCCCCCCTTGGTGTCCATACGTTTGTTCTCTACATCTGTGTCTCAACTTCTGCCCTGCAAACCGGTTCATCTGTACCATTTTTCTAGGTTCCACATACACGCATTAATATACGATATTTGTTTTTCTCTTTCTGACTTACTTCACTCTGTATGACAGTCTTTAGATCCATCCAGGTCTCAATAAATGACTCAATTTCGTTCCTTTTTATGGCGGAGTAATATTCCATTCTATATACGTACCACTGCTTCTTTATCCATTCATCTGTCGATGGGCATTTAGGTTGCTTCCATGACCTGGCTATTGTAAATAGTGCTGCAGTGAACATCGGGGTGCATGTGTCTTTCTGAATTATGGTTTTCTCTGGGTATATGCCCAGTAGTGGGATTGCTGGATCATATGGTAATTCTATTTTTAGTTTTTTAAGGAACCTCCATACTGTTCTCCATAGTGGCTGTATCAATTTACATTCCCACCAACAGTGCAAGAGGGTTCCCTTTTCTCCACACCCTCTCCAGCATTTGTTGTTTGTAGATTTTCTGATGATGCCCATTCTAACTGGTGTGAGGTGATACCTCATTGTAGTTTTGATTTGCATTTGTCTAATAATTAGTGATGTTGAGCAGCTTTTAATGTGCTTCTTGGCCATCTGTATGTCTTCTTTGGAGAAATGTCTATTTACGTCTTCTGCCCATTTTTGGATTGGGGTGTTTGTTTCTTTAATATTGAGCTGCATGAGCTGTTTATATATTTTGGAGATTAATCCTTTGTCCGTTGATTCGTTTGCAAATATTTTCTCCCATTCTGAGGGTTGTCTTTTCGTCTTGTTTATGGTTTCCTTTGCTGTGCAAAAGCTTTGAAGTTTCATTAGGTCCCATTTGTTTATTTTTGTTTTTATTTCCATTACTCTAGGAGGTGGATCAAAAAAGATCTTGCTGTGATTTATGTCAAAGAGTGTTCTTCCTATGTTTTCCTCTAACAGTTTTATAGTGTCTGATCTTACATTTAGGTCTCAAATCCATTTTGATTTTATTTTTGTGTATGGTGTTAGGGAGTGTTCTAATTTCATTCTTTTACATGTAGCTGTCCAGTTTTCCCAGCACCACTTATTGAAGAGACTGTCTTTTCTCCATTGTATATCTTTGCCTCCTTTGTCATAGATGAGTTGACCATAGGTGTGTGGGTTTATCTCTGGGCTTTCTATCTTGTTCCATTGATCTATGTTTCTGTTTTTGGACAAGTACCATATTGTCTTGATGACTGTAGCTTTGTAGTATAGTCTGAAGTCAGGGAGTCTGATTCCTCCAGCTCCGTTTTTTTCCTTCAAGACTGCTTTGGCTATTCGGGATCTTTTGTGTCTCCATACAAATTTAAAGATGATTTGTTCTAGTTCTGTAAAAAATGCCATTGGTAATTTGATAGGGATTGCATTGAATCTGTAGATTGCTTTGGGTAGTATAGTCATTTTCACAATATTGAGTCTTCCAATCCAAGAACATGGTATATCTCTCCATCTGTTGGTATCATCTTTAATTTCTTTTATCAGTGTCTTATAGTTTTCTGCATACAGGTCTTTTGTCTCCCTAGGTAGGTTTATTCCTAGGTATTTTATTCTTTTTGTTGCAGTGGTAAATGGGAGTGTTTCCATAATTTCTCTTTCAGATTTTTCATCATTAGTGTATAGGAATGCAAGAGATTTCTGTGCATTAATTTTGTATCCTGCAACTTTACCAAATTCATTGATTATCTCTAGTAGTTTTCTGGTGGCATTTTTAGGATTCTCTATGTATAGTATCATGTCATCCGCAAACAGTGACAGTTTTACTTCTTCTTTTCCAATTTGTATTCCTTTTATTTCTTTTTCTTATCTGATTGCCATGGCTAGGACTTCCAAAACTATGTTGAATAATAGTAGTGAGAGTGGACATCCTTGTCTCATTCCTGATCTTAGAGGAAATGCTTTCAGTTTTTCACCATTGAGAATGATGTTTGCTGTGGGTTTGTCATATATGGCCTTTATTATGTTGAGGTAGCTTCCCTCTGTGCCCACTTTCTGGAGAGTGTTTATCATAAATGGGTGTTGAATTTTGTCAAAAGCTTTTTCTGCAACTATTGAGATGATCATATGGTTTTTATTCTTCAGTTTGTTAATATGGTGTATCACATTGATTGATTTGCGTATATTGAAGAATCCTTGCATCCCTGGGATAAATCCCACTTGATCATGGTGTATGATCCTTTTAATGTGTTGTTGGATTCTGTTTGCTAGTATTTTGTTGAGGATTTTTGCATCTATATTCATCAGTGATATTGGTCTGTAATTTTCTTTTTTTTGTAGTATCTTTGGTTTTGGTATCAGGGTGATGGTGGCCTCATAGAATGAGTTTGGGAGTGTTCTTTCCTCTGCAATTTTTTGGAAGAGTTTGAGAAAGATGGTTGTTAGCTCTTCTCTAAATGTTTAATAGAATTCACCTGTGAAACCATCTGGTCCTGGACTTTTGTTTGTTGGAAGATTTTTAATGACAGTTTCAATTTCATTACTTGTGATTGGTCTGTTCATATTTTCTGTTTCTTCCTGGTTCAGTCTTGGAAGGTTATACCTTTTTAAGCATTTGTCCATTTCTTCCAGGTTGTCCATTTTATTGGCATAGAGTTGCTTGTAGTAGTCTCTTAGGATGCTTTGTATTTCTGTGGTGTCTGTTGTAACTTCTTCTTTTTCATTTCTAATTTTATTGATTTGAGTCCTCTCCCTCTTTTTCTTGGTGAGTCTGGCTAATGGTTTATCAATTTTGTTTATCTTCTCAAAGAACCAGCTTTTAGTTTTATTGATCTTTGCTATTGTTTTCTTTGTTTCTATTTCATTTATTTCTGCTCTGCTCTTTATGATGTCTTTCCTTCTACTAACTTTGGGTTTTGTTTGTTCTTCTTTCTCTAGTTCCTTTAGGTGTAAGGTTAGATTGTTTACTTGAGATTTTTCTTGTTTCTTGAGGTAGGGTTGTATAGCTATTAACTTCCCTCTTAGAACTGCTTTTGCTGCATCCCATAGGTTTTGGATCGTCGTGTTTTCATTGTCATTTGTCTCTAGGTATTTTTTGATTTCCTCTGATTTCTTCAGTGAACTCTTGGTTATTTAGTAACGTATTGTTTAGCCTCCATGTGTTTGTGTTTTTTACGGTTTTTTTTCCTGTAATTCATTTCAAATCTCATAGCGTTGTGGTCAGAAAAGATGCTTGATATGATTTCAATTTTCCTAAATTTACTGAGGCCTGATTTGTGACCCAGGATGTGATCTATCCTGGAGAATGTTCTGGGCGCACTTGAGAAGAAAGTGTAATCTGCTGTTTCTGGATGGAATGTCCTATAAATATCAATTAAACTATCCGGTCTGTTGTGTCATTTAAAGCTTCTGTTTCCTTATTTATTTTCATTTTGGATGATCTGTCCATTGGTGTAAGTGAGGTGTTAAAGTCCCCCACTATGACTGTGTTACTGTCAATTTCCTCTTTTATAGCTGTTAGCAGTTGCCTTATGTATTGAGGTGCTCCTATGTTGGGTGCATATATATTTATAATTGTTATATCTTCTTCTTGCATTGATCCCTTGATCATTATGTAGTGTACTTCCTTGTCTCTTGTAACATTCTTTATTTTAAAGTCTATTTTATCTGATATGAGTATAGCTACTCCAGCTTTCTTTTGATTTCCATTTGCATGGAATATCTTTTTCCATCCCATCACTTTTAGTCTGTATGTGTCCCTAGGTCTGAAGTGGGTCTATTGTAGACAGCATATAGATGGGTCTTGTTTTTGTATCCATTCAGCAAGCCTGTGTCTTTTGGTTGGAGCATTTAATCCGTTCACGTTTAAGGTAATTATCAATATGTATGTTCCTGTGACCATTTTCTTGATTGTTTTGGGTTTGTTTTTGTAGGTCCTTTTCTTCTCTTGTGTTTCCCACTTAGAGAAGCTCCTTTAGCATTTGTTGTAGAGCTGGTTTGGTGGTGCTGAATTCTCTTAGCTTTTGCTTGTCTGTAAAGCTTTTGATTTCTCCATCAAATCTGAATGAGATCCTTGCCAGGTAGAGTAATCTTGGTTGTAGGTTCTTCCCTTTCATCACTTTAAGTATATCATGCCACTCCCTTCTGGCTTGTAGAGTTTCTGCTGAGAAATCAGCTGTTAACCTTATGGGAGTTCCCTTGTATGTTATTTGTTGTTTTTCCCTTGATGCTTTCAATAATTTTTCTTTGTCTTTAATTTTTGCCAATTTGATTACTGTGTCTCGGCGTGTTTCTCCTTGGGTTTATCCTGTGTAGGACTCACTGCGCTTCCTGGACTTGGGTGGCTATTTCCTTTCCCATGTTAGGGAAGTTTTCGACTATAATCTCTTCAAATATTTTCTCAGGTCCTTTCTCTCTCTCTTCTCCCTCTGGGACCCCTATAATGCAAATGTCGGTGCGTTTAATGTTGTCCCAGAGGTCTCTTAGGCTGTCTTCATTTCTTTTCATTCTTTTTTCTTTGTTCTGTTCCACAGCAGTGAATTCCACCATTCTGTCTTCTAGGTCACTTATCCGTTCTTCTGCCTCAGTTATTCTGCTATTGATTCCTTCTAGTGTAGTTTTCATTTCATTTATTGTATTGTTCGTCTCTGTTTGTTTGTTCTTTAACTCTTCTAGGTCTTTGTTAAACATTCTTGCATCTTCTCGATCTTTGCTTCCATTCTTTTTCCGAGGTCCTGGATCATCTTCACTGTCATCATTCTGAATTCTTTTTCTGGAAGGTTGCCTATCTCCACTTCATTTAGTTGTTTTTCTGGGGTTTTATCTTGTTCTTTCATCTGGTACATAGCCCTCTGCCTTTTCATCTTTTCTATCTTTCTGTGAATGTGGTTTTTGTTCCACAGGCTGCAGGATTGTAGTTCTTTTTGCTTCTGCTCTCTGCCCTCTGGTGGATGAGGCTATCTAAGAGGCTTGTGCAAGCTTCCTGATGGGAGGGACTGGTGGTAGGTAGAGCTGGGTGTTGCTCTGGTGGGCAGAGCTCAGTAAAACTTTAATCTGCTTGTCTGCTGATGGGTGGGGCTGGGTTCCCTCCCTGTTGGTTGTTTGGCCTGAGGCAACCCAACACTGGAGCCTACCTGGGCTCTTTGGTGGGACTAATGACAGACTCTGGGAGGGCTCACGCCAAGGAGTACTTCCCAGAACGTCTGCTGCCAGTGTCCTTGTCCCCACAGTGAGCCACAGCAACCCCCCCCCCCGGCTCTGCAGGAGACCCTCCAACACTAGCAGGTAGGTCTGGTTAAGTCTCCCCTGGGGTCACTGCTCCTTCCCCTGGGTCCCAATGGGCACACTACTTTGTGTGTGCCCTCCAAGAGTGGAGTCTCTGTTTCTCCCAGTCCTGTCGAAGTCCTGCAATCAATTCCCACTAGGCTGCAAAGTCTGATTCTCTAGGAATTCCTCCTCCCGTTGCCAGACCCCCAGGTTGGGAAGCCTGACGTGGGTCTCAGAACCTTCACTCCAGTGGGTGGACTTCTGTGGTATAAGTGTTCTCCAGTCTGTGAGTCACCCACCCAACAGTTATGGGATTTGATTTTACTGTGATTGCGCCCCTCCTACCGTCTCATTGTGGCTTCTCCTTTGTCTTTGCATGTGGGGTATCTTTTTTGGTGAGTTCCAGTGTCTTCCTGTCAATGATTGTCCAGCAGCTAGTTGTGATTTTGGTGTTCTCGCAGGAGGGAGTGAGAGCACGTCCTTCTACTCCGCCATCTTGGTTCCTCTCTGAGCATTTATTGTTTATAGATTTTTTGATGGTGGCCATTCTGACTGGTGTGAGGTGATATCTCATTGTACTTTTGATTTGCATTTCTCTAATGATTAGTGATGTTGAGCATTCTTTCATGTGTTTGTTGGCGATCTGTATATCTTCTTGTATATCTTCTTTGGAGAAATGTCTATTTAGGTCTTCTGCCCATTTTTGGATTGGGTTGTTTGTTTTTTTGATATTGAGCTGTATGAGCTGCTTGTAAATTTTGGAGATTAATCCTTTGTCAGTTGCTTCATTTGCAAATATTTTCACCCATTCTGAGGGTTGTCTTTTCGTCTTGTTTTTGGTTTCCTTTGCTGTGCAAAAGCTTTTAAGTTCCAATAGGTCCCATTTGTTTATTTTTGTTTTTATTTGCATCACTCTAGGAGGTGGGGGAAAAAGGATCTTGCTGATTTATGTCATAGAGTGTTCTACCTATGTTTTCCTCTAAGAGTTTGATAGTGTCTGGCCTTACATTTAGGCCTTTAATCCATTTTGAGTTTATTTTTGTGTATGGTGTTAGGGAGTGTTCTAATTTCATTCTTTAACATGTAGCTGCCCAATTTTCCCAGCACCACTTATTGAAGAGACTGTCTTTTCTCCATTGTATATTCTTGCCTCCTTTATCAAAGATAAGGTGACCATAAGTGCATGGGTTTATCTCTGGGCTTTCTGTCCTGTTCCATTGATCTAGATTTCTGTTTTTGTGCCAATACCATGCTGTCTTGATTACTGTAGCTTTGTAGTATAGTGTGAAGTCAGGGAGCCTGATTCCTCCAGCTCTGTTTTTCTTTCTCAGGATTGCTTTGGCTATTTGGGGTCTTTTGTGTTTCCATACAGATTGTGAAATTTTTTGTTGTAGTTCTGTGAAAAATGCCATTGGTAGTTTGATAGGGATTGCATTGAATCTGTAGACTGCTTTGGGTAGTAGAGTCATTTTCACAATGTTGAGTCTTCCAATCCAAGCACATGGTGTATCTCTCCATCTATTTGTATCATCTTTAATTTCTTTCATCAGTGTCTTATAATTTTCTGCATACAGGTCTTTTGTTTCCCTAGGTAGGTTTATTCCTACATATTTTATTCTTTTTGTTGCAGTTGTAAATAGGAGTGGTTTCTTAATTTCTCTTTCAGATTTTTCATCATTAGTGTATAGGAATGCAAGAGGTTTCTGTGCATTAATTTTGTATCCTGCTACTTTACTAATTCATTGATTTGCTCTAGTAGTTTTCTGGTAGCATCTTTAGGATTCTCTGTGTATAGTGTCATGTCTGCAAACAGTGACAGCTTTACTTCTTCTTT
Source organism: Balaenoptera borealis (assembly GCF_965194805.1). NCBI lineage: Eukaryota > Metazoa > Chordata > Mammalia > Artiodactyla > Balaenopteridae > Balaenoptera > Balaenoptera borealis. Next base: position 106,696,216 of record NC_138866.1, on the reverse strand, counting down.
TCTGATTTGGATTCCTTTTATTTCTCTTTCTCTCTGATTGCTGTGGCTAAAACTTCCAAAACTATGTTGAATAATAGTGGTGAGAGCAGACAACATTGTCTTATACCTGATGTTAGAGGAAATGGTTTCAGTTTTTCATCATTGAGACAAACGTTGGCTGTGGGTTTGTCATATATGGCCTTTATTATTTTGGGGTAAATTCCCTCTGTGCCTGCTTTCTGGAGGGTTTTTATCATAAAATGGTGTTGAATTCTGTCAAAAGCTTTTTCTGCATCTATTGAGATGATCATATGGTTTTTCTCCTTCAGTTTGTTAATGTGGTGTATCACATTGATCGATTTGCATATATTGAAGAATCCTTGCATTCCTGGGATAAACCCCACTTGATCATGGTGTATGATCCTTTTAATGTGCTTCTGGATTCTGTTTGCTACTATTTTGTTGAGGATTTTTGCATCTATGTTCATCAGTGATATTGGCCTGTAGTTTTCTTTTTTTGTGGCATCTGTGTCTGGTTTTGGTATCAGGGTGATGGTGGCCTCGTAGAATGAGTTTGAGAGTGTTCCTCCCTCTGCTATATTTTGGAAGAGTTTGAGAAGGATAGGTGTTAGCTCTTCTCTAAATGTTTGATAGAATTCGCCAGTGAAGCCATCTGGTCCTGGGCTTTTGTTTGTTGGAAGATTTTTAATCACAGTCTCAATTTCAGTGCTTGTGATTGGTCTGTTTATATTTTCTGTTTCTTCCTGGTTCAGTCTCGGAAGGTTGTGCTTTTCTAAGAATTTGTCCATTTCTCCCAGGTTGTCCATTTTATTGGCATATAGTTGCTTGTAGTAATCTCTCATGATCCTTTGTATTTTTGCAGTGTCAGTTGTTACTTCTCCTTTTTCATTTCTAATTCTGTTGATTTGAGCCTTCTCCCTTTTTTTCTTGATGAGTCTGGCTAATGGTTTATCAATTTTGTTTATCTTCTCAAAAAACCAGCTTTTAGTTTTTCTGATCTTTGCTTTTGTTTCCTTCATTTCTTTTTCATTTATTTCTGATCTGATCTTTATGATTTCTTTCCTTCTGCTAACTTTGGGGTTTTTTTGTTCTTCTTTCTCTAATTGCTTTAGGTGTAAGGTCAGGTTGTTTACTTGAGATGTTTCTTGTTTCTTGAGGTAGGATTGTATTGCTATAAACTTCCCTCTTAGAACTGCTTTTGCTGCATCCCATATGTTTTGGGTCTCGTGTTTTTATTGTCTTTTGTTTCTAGGTAATTTTTTTTTTTTTAAGATTTTTTTTTTTGATATGGCCCATTTTTAAAGTCTTTATTGAATTTGTTACAATATTGCTTCTGTTTTTTTTTTTTGATTTCTTGCTTGTTGCTTTTTTTTTTTTTAAGTATTTGTTTATTTATTTATTTATGACTGTGTTGGGTCTTCGTTTCTGTGCAAGGGCTTTCTCTAGTTGTGGCAAGCGGGGACCACTCTTCATCACGGTGTGCGGGCCTCTCACTATCGCGACCTCTCTTGTTGCGGAGCACAGGCTCCAGACGCACAGGCTCAGTAATTGTGGCTCACGGGCCCAGTTGCTACGCAGCATGTGGGATCTTCCCAGACCAGGGCTCGAACCCGTGTCCCCTGCATTGGCAGGCAGATTCTCAACCACTGCGCCACCAGGGAAGCCCTGTTTCTAGGTATTTTTTGATTTCCTCTTTGATTTCTTCAGTGATCTCTTGGTTATTTAGTAGTGTATTGTTTAGCCTCCATGTGTTTGTATTTTTTACAGATTTTTTCCTGTTATTGATATCTAGTCTCATAGCATTGTGGTCAGAAAAGATACTTGATACGATTTCAATTTTCTTAAATTTACCAAGGCTTGATTTGTGACACAAGATATGGTCTGTGCTGGAGAGTGTTCCATGAGCACTTGAGAAGAACGTGTATTCTGTTGTTTTTGGATGGACTGTCCTATAAATATCAATTAAGTCCATCTTGTTTAATGTATCATTTAAAGCTTGTGTTTCCTTATTTATTTTCAGTTTGTATGATCTGTCCATTGGTGAAAGTGGGGTGTTACTATGATTGTGTTGCTGTCTATTTCCCCTTTTATGGCTGTTAGCATTTGCCTTATGAATTGAGCTGCTCCTATGTTGGGTGCATAAATATTTACAATTGTTCTATCTTCTTCTTGGATTGATCCCTTGATCATTATGTAGTGTTCTTCTTTGTCTCTTGTAATAGTCTTTATTTTAAAGTCCATTTTGTCTGATATGAGAGTTGCTACTCCAGCTTTCTTTTGATTTCCATTTGCATGGAATATCTTTTTCCATCCCCTCACTTTCAGTCGTCTGTATGTGTCCCTAGGTCTGAAGTGCGTCTCTTATAGACAGCATATATACAGGTCTTGTTTTTGTATCCATTCAGTTTTTTGTTTGGAGCATTTAATCCATCTACATTTAATGTAGTTATCGATATGTATGTTCCTATTACCATTTTCTTAAATGTTTTGGGTTTGTTATTGTAGGTCTTTTCCTTCTCTTGTGTTTCCTGCCTAGAGAAGTTCCTTTAGCATTTGTTGTAAAGCTGGTTTGGTGGTGCTGAATTCTCTTAGCTTTTGCTCGTCTGTAAAGGTTTTAATTTCTCCATAGTATCTGAATGAGTTCCTTGCTGGGTAGAGTAATCTTGGTTGTAGGTTTTTCCTTTTCATCACTTTTATTATGTCCTGCCACAAGACTATGTCTTTATATTTGCTTTATGTCTCATCCTGTGAGGTACTATGAGCCCATGAAGCCATATAAAATAATTGATTACTTTAATCTCTTCAAAAAATAATAATGTTGTAAGCAAACATTGTGAAGTATATAATTTGTGAAAATATCAGAAGTGTATAGATTTTATTAGATTATAACAATCAAATAAAACTTGTAAGGAATTTATTAATCAAACATGGTTCATCCTATCCATTATCACACCGAGTTCCACAGTTTTTAGTTCACATCTGGGGATTTAACTGAGATTGCTTTCATACAGGTAAATCTTTTTTTCCCTTTATAGTCTTTTTTCTCTCTTCTTATTTTGTTGATTCTTCAGTATCTGAAATAATTGCTAAAGTTCATGGGTTGTTTTATCATTAATGTATTGTGTGTGAGTAAAAGACTCAAACGTCACCTGTGTACATCTTCTTTGAGGGAAGTCATTTCAGTTTCCTAGGGCTGGGTTTCAGGGTCTGTAAAATTGAGAGTGTCATTATGGATGTCATCAGGTTGGTGTGAGAGTCAAGTACTCTGTGTGTGTGTGTGTGTGTGTGTGTGTGTGTGTGTATTGTTATCCATATGTTAGTCTCAGGGGCATATCATTATCGCTTGCAAATTGAAGACAAAGATTCCAGATCTTACTGCCTTGCCCCTGGCTGCCTTCTGCCCTCTATTTGGATTCCAAGACCGAGTTTCGCTAAAATATACCTAGGAATTCTAACTCTCCTTGTGCCTGCTGTTCCTCATCCCTGCCAGGACCTTTCCCAAGCCCCTCCTTCCCACACCCCCAGTCTCTCCCTTACCCCACACTGGGTGAAAGCTGCCAGAGGGACAAAGCACCAGCCTAGACTGGGTGTGGGGTTTTGTGGGGGGGGACGGCCCTGGTGAGTGTGGCTGGGGTCCAGAGCTTGTTTCCCAGGTGTGTTGCCCCAGAGGGAACAGGTAAAATTAAGGGAAAAGTGGGGAGAAGGGGAGGGACACCCCTCCCCCACCCCTCCCCCTCCCACCTAGATCCTCTAATATGAGTAAAATAATTTTACCTCCAGGTCCAGTCTTAGGGACAATCTGATTCCAAGGAGAGGAGAATTCCCTGTTCATTATCTCCCCCCAACCTCCAAACTCTGTCCTCATCAAAAAAAAAAAAGGAAGGGAACACACTGTTATCATCTCTCCACCTGCTTGTGTGACTGATGTTCCTTCAGTAAGAGGCAAAGCCTTTCACTCCGCTGAATGAAGAGAGGGCGCTGGGGAGTGGAGGTTGAGTGGGGGGCGGAGAGTTGCTGCAAGGGGGAGGCATCCCAGAGTGGTGAGGTCCATGCCCAGTCCCGAGGAAGTAGACTTCAGTCGGGGAAGCACGGAGTGTGAGAAAACATGCCTTTTCAAGAAAGGGAAAACACTGTCCTTTCCATCCAGGCCCCACCACTCTTCCTCCTGAGCTGGTCAAGACCTCTTCCCCATTCCTCACCCTAACACCCTTCCTTGCAGAGAGGCACAGACATTCATCCAGCTTGTACAGGGTCATGTGGCTTACATTTCTGGAAAACCACTTTGATGTCACACCTCATCTTACTAACCTAATTTTATTTTTGTCTTCATTTTGATTTCTTCCTAAAATGGGAAAAAAAAAACAAACCCTGTCTCAAATCTTCGTTTGGAATGAATTGAGGTTTCCAGTATTTTGGTTGTATTTATAAGCATTCAAATTCACTGCTGTTTTCAGGTTCTAATGGCCTTCCCTACCTCTCTTCTGTATAACCTAACGACTTAGGATTTACCTCTTGGCTTCTAACGTCATTGCCACCTTTGGTGATACAGTTTCTGCCAAGCAGCCATGTTGCTGGAAGGCTGCCTCCCAGGTAATGGAGCCTCTGTTACTGTATTAGAGTTAGAGCAGCTGCTGAGCTTTTTCCAGAAAAAGAAAAAGAAGCAGCATTTCCATCTGCAGATACCCCTCCTGCTACTGAGACCCATGCTGCTGTCTGGGCAAGAGCACACGTCAGGTTTTAAACCTCCCAGAACAAGATGCCAGTCGGCCCCTTCCTGTCTGGTGTCTGAGGCCTAAACCCATGGAGGACCCGCAGCACTGCGGGGACATGTTTGGAGATGGTTTCATCCATTCGTGGGGGCTCAGCCTGTGCCGAGACCTCTCTCTAACACATCTGGCACTGGAGAGGCGAGGACTGTTGCAGGCACCCACCGAGTGTACACCCAGCTCTCCAGGCTACGCCTGGGGTGAGCTACACTGGAGGAGCCAATGCACCTGGGCTCCGTTTCCAGGGTGGCCAGCAGAACACTTCTGAGATACAATTTGCCTTCAGGAAATATTCCACATGAGGGTTATTCATTTTAAAAGCCTTTCTGTGCTTAAGAAACCGTAAATTGTGATGCTGTCTACTATCTCATGCAACACCTTCCATATAAAATCCAAATGAAAATCTTTTGCATGAGATTATTACCAGAAAATATTTTGTCTCTATAGATAAAGTTCTGGAGTGAAAAGGAAAATTAAAACTTACAGAATCCATCACATTTTCCTCCAAGTCTTGGGTGCTCAAATCACGTGCCTGAGACATATTTTCTTTCAGCTGTTTTTTGTTTTCTGTTTTTTTTCCTGAACTGAATTATCTGTTTATCTGTCCATCTGTCTGCCCATCAATTTTTTTTCAATACTGAGTTTTAATCTATTAAAAAAAAGGGCCAAGTCCTTGGCAGAAGCAGGTATTCCTCAGGTGGTGGAAGAAATTGTCCTTTGAAAATTGCAGTAATTTCTTCACAAAAATTCACACATTTTGGAAACATTGGATGATGAAGCTAGAGACCCAGAAGTGCAGAATTGTATCCCAGAAATAGAATGTAATTTCAATTTTTTTTGACAGGAGGGTTGTATTAGCAAATGGGTTGGCACAGTGTTGAGGGACCAGCAGCAGTGGGGGTGTCCAGAGGGAGGGGTGCTCGCCCTGCATCCTAAGGGACTTTTCTGTGGCAAGACCTTGGCTGTCTTCTTGCTGCCTAGGTTCCAGCCCACATTCCTGGGCTGGCTCATCTCTTTTTGGCCAATTCTCTGAGCTCCTTAGTATCTTACCTAGATTCCCTTTCTGCTTTAGTTAATCATATTGAGTTTCTATTGCTTGCAACCAAGAACTCTGACTCATCTATTTAGCAAATTAATTAGTTCAGTGATTCGCTTACTCAGTCAGCATTCTCTGAGCAAAACACCCTTGTGAGGTAGTATTCTATTTCTTCATCTTATGGCTGCAGAAATTGAAGCTCATGGAATTTAAGTTTTGAAAATCAATATTATAAGTTAATGTTTGGTGTTTAAAGTGGTGTTTTCCATTTCTTTATGGTCCCACCACAGACAGAAAGAGTCAATCCTGGAGGATTTTGAGGTCTTATCACTGGGAAAATGTCCATGCTCGAGACCCCAGCAGTAAACTACCCAGTTGGACTTACACTCTTTGTCCAGGAAGAACTTAGTATGATGGCGAGAAGACCCTTCATCTGAAAGAACTCATAGGCCCCAGTATGGGGAGGCTTTTGGTGAGATCTTTTTTGGACAGCACCACTGGGATACTAAACGGTAGAGAGGGAGGGGTTGAAGTTAGAAGGTTGCTGTCATAAATTATGTATTGTGTCCATCATATGTTCATCCCTGGGCCAAACATTACAGCTAAAATATCCACGTGTAAAAAGGTAGACACTCTCATTTGGATCACATGTTATAGTGTGGAAAGAGATGAGGGAAAGAAGTTGTTTCCCTAAAAGAAGGGGGCATTATTCCCAGAAGAAGGAAGGGTGCTTGGCTAACAAACAATATATATTTACTGAGTACCTAGTATATGCCAGAGAGAAATTTTGGAAGCAGGAGCCAGAGCCAGAATTGTTTTAAGAATATAAGCTGTTTGAGAATTTTCAGAAATCTTGTGGAAAGTTTCGAATTTCCATGGAGCATGGAATGGGACTTCGAGCCAATCTTAGCCACATTGCAGAAGGTTGAGAGATGGGTTACATTGTGTTTTAAATAAAATAAAAATAAAATATTATCTTTGATGGCAAGTAACTCTAAAGATAGAGGCTCTTTTGCCCCAGAAATTTTGACTAGCGGCATCACTGTTTTTAATAGTTAAGTGAGTTGATAAAGAACTGAAAGGTGATATGATATAGTGCAATGTAGTAGATTTATTGTCAGAAAATTTGGTGTCTCATTTTGATTCTACTCATAACTGGATGGCTTCGGGTGTCTCAAGTTGGGTTTCCTAAGAGGTGGACCCTGAGATAGAGATCAGTGTGTAGGAGGTTTACTAGGGCATGCCCTTGGGAATCAAAGCCTGGAGAGGGAGGAAGCAGGACTGGGTGGAGAAGTGGTGCTGGGATACAGTCACAAGGGCTCAGCCTACCCCATGGGAGCTTTGGAGCTGGAGTGGCCCTTCAGAGTTGTCCTGAGTTGGGGCAAGGGGACTTGACAGTATATCTCCAACATCAGCCTGTCTTTGGATGCAGGCTTATCTTGGAGAGGAGTGGGATCTTTGTTGAGGCAGCTCTTTCTGGAGCAGGGCAATCCTAATAGGGAGTGCTAGCAGCTGGCTCTCACTGGCGGCATTCCTGGCAGCTGGGATTCGTTCTTTAGTCCTGACAGGGAATCTGGGCAACACAGGCCAGCATCTGCCTCATGGAGTGACTCATCTCACTCCTCTGAGCATCAGTTTCCAGAACTGTAAACTGGAGAAATTGGTTCACTTGATCTCGAAGTCTACTTCCAACTTCACAATCTTCTAACGTAGTGTCAAGTACTTAATGGTTCTTATTTTTGAAGTCTCGTTTTGTAAATATGCCTTTTTAAAAATAAATAAATATATTTATTTTATTTTTGGTTGCATTGGGTCTTCGTTGCTGTGCGTGGGCTTTCTGTAGTTGCAGCAAGCAGGGGCTACTCTTTGTTGCGGTGCGCGGGCTTTTCATTGCGGTGGCTTCTCTTTGTTGTGGAGCGGGAGCTCTAGGCGTGCAGGCTTCAGTAGTTGTGGCATGCGGGCTCAGTAGTTGTGGCTCGAGGGCTGTAGAGCGCGGGCTCAGTAGTTGTGGCTCGAGGGCTGTAGAGCGCAGGCTCAGTAATTGTGCTCACGGGCTTAGTTGCTCCACGGCATGTGGGATCTTCCAAGATCAGGGATCAAACCCGTGTCCCCTGCATTGGCAGGCGAATTCTTAACCACTGTGCCACCAGGGAAATCCCTGTAAATATGCCTTTGCAAATACCTGGAAAAGAGTGAGGAAGATCTTTATGAATGGATTTGGAGTAACTTTTAGGATATATTGTTAAGTGAAAGAAGCAAGGTACAAAAAAATGTATAATAGGATATCCTTTGCCTAGAAAGAAGGGAAAGTGTGTGTGTGTTTTGCAAAACAAACAAACAAAAACAAGCAAAAAAAAAAACAAACCACACAGGAAGAATAAACCAGAAAGTAATAAAATTTATAAGGATGAGGAGTGGGACTGGGGTGGAGGGAATGGATACAGGAGGATGTGAGTATCTTATATACCTGAAAAAATAAATTAAAAGAAAAGAAGCAAACTCTTAATTGGAATACAATAAAAAACAAATGAATCTAGCTGTATATCATATTGATAAAATAACCACATGGAGAGAAGGATTGATTCGAGTAAAATTCAGTACGTATCAGGAGTCTGGCTGACCATCCCTTAGTGGGATCTATTCTAAGAACAAAAAGAATTCAATGGCCACTGAAGTTTTAGTATGCTCATTGGTTATTAGTAATGTTAGTATTACAATTTTGAAACTGTATGTAAATATTATAGTAAAAAACACATAAGTAGATATAGTATTAGGAATCAAGGCTTTAAGAGAAAAATAAAAATAGAAAATAAAAGAAGTTTTAAAAAACCTTTTATATTAAATTTGAATATATGAGTTCTTATATATAAATATTTCCTAGCTTTGCCCACTTGAAAGGACTTAAAAGTAATGGCACTTAGTTGCAGTGAGCACTCTTATGGCCCAGATCTTCATGTGAATATCACTTTCCATTAAAAAGAAAGTGGACTCTTTGGAGAATGGCTGAATCCGTATCTGGGGAAGGCAAAATGAAGCGAATCAGAAATATTTTATCTTGCTAAACAGGGAGAAACTTAAAAACCAGAGTGTTCTTATAAAAAGGATATGGGATCCATCTTAAAGGGTCTCCCTCTAGCCACGTTTGGGACCATTTGGACATCGAAAAGAATAAAGAATGTAACTGATTATAACACATTAAATATATATGAAATTCATGAGGCCATAGTAATTTGAAGGAGAGGGAGAAAGAAAGGGTGGGGAGGGAGATAGAGATGGGGTGGGGGAGAGAGCACGCGAGAGGATAGAGAGAAGAAAATACAGACAGAGAGAGAAGAAAGAGAATAAAAGGAAACCTCCTTTTTACAGAAGAATGCCAGTTAATAAACATAGAAGTAAGGATAAAATGAGACAGTCCCTGCAAGCCCAACGCAGGTAAGGATCTTCGATGGATGCTCAAACAGTCTATTCATACGGCATCAAAGGTTTAACCCACAGATTATTAATGACAGAGGAGGCAAAAATATACCTTTACTCTGGAGAGATCTGGCCATCACCACCTGAACTAAGAGACCAAACTTAACATCACAGATGCTGGGATAGCCTGATATTGTGTGACTCCAGGCGTGATGCAACATGATGAACACAAAATTGTCGAAGATGCATCTTGCCAGAGATGTCTAACCTGAATCTGGTCAAGTTGCAGACCTAACTTTCAGTGTACAGGAAATGTAGGGATAGAGGAACATGTTAAACTAAAGCACAAGGAAACAGTCTGCCTTATCCAGAGTATGTAAAACATTCTAAAAATGACTAGACTCCTCAAAAAGTCAATGTGTATAAGTTTAAACAAAGGAAAAAGAGAAAGAGGAGCACTGTTCATTATTTTGAAACACTAAAGTCTGAAAGGCTAAAAGCATAACAATCAGTGCAAGAATTTGGTACAGTTGTAGAAGTACGAATGTGAACTGGATATTAGATTATATGGAGTTGTCATTTTCTAAGATGTGATTATGATACTGTGGTTATGTAGAAAATCCTTATTCTTAAGAGATGCATGGTAAACTATTTAGTGATGAAATGTCATGGATGTCTGCAACTTAATTTAAATGATTTAATGACAAATAATAACAATATATACTTTTTTCCTCCTGTATTTTCTCTGTACATGGATAGAAAGATGATTGATTGATTGATAGCAACAGAGACAGAAAGATAAGCAAATTCAGCAAAATGTCGACAATTGGTGAATCTAGATGAAGAGAATATGGATCTTAGTTCAAGTCTTTTTCTGTAGTCTTGAAATTTTTCAAAATAAAAAATTGGAGGAAAATGCCTGGCAATACAACGTAAGACCTGGAAGAGTCCTTGAACTTTTATCTTCTAAATCTTTCATTGTGTAGATTGTAAAGTTAAAACACAAAGAGGTTAACTAGCTTGCCCAAGACCATGTTAACTGGGTCTCCAGTGTTGTTTCCACTATTCTTTGCTGTGTCTCATGAAAATTAACCTCACTTTTTTTGGCATATAAAATTCTTTTTAATCTCTTCTAATATCACACTGGCTTTTCCATATCAAAATGACTGGGGGAGGGCAGGGCACACACAAGCCCTGACATTGGTCCCCTGTCTCTCTCCTCATTAGACCTGAGCATCTGTACTACAGGACGCCTTGTGCTCATAGCTCCTCTCACTCAATCCCCATCACATCTACAAGGGCCTCACTTTTTCCTTGTTTCATTAGCTTGGTGCCACTCTCACTGACCTGGCTGTGACATATTTCTTAATATTCTGTGGCTGATTTTAAAAAAGCTTCTTTGCATTATTGAAACAAATCGTAATATAACCAAGTCAACATAATCATATCTTGGCCATGCTAATTGGAAACCTCAGGTTTAAACAAAAGGCTATACATCGCAACATTCTAAAGCAACCACACTCCAATAAAAATTAATAATAATTTAAAAAAAAGGCTATACACAGAGCAGTATCTTCCCACAATCTCCAAAGGGTTACCTGAAACACAGCAACCTATAAATAAAACCATCAGCCTGAGTTTGCCCAAGAATATTTCGCAAGATAGTGAACCAATGAAAAATAAACATGTTTCCCAATCAACCCTTCTTCCACAAAGCAAGGGAGATAGTGGTGGAGATGCTCTATGGAAATCAAGCAAAAACCACAGGGCTTAAGCCTCTCAAGGTAGAGAAATGAAAACAACTCAAGGATCTTTAAGAAGTTTGGGTTGAACTATTCTGCTAGTTCATATACCCTCCCTTTTTCATTTTCATTTAGTATTGCATTTTCTCTTTCCTAGTCTGATGTGCCCACAGATTATTTTTCTTCATTGACTGGAACAAAATAATTTTTATTTTTAATGTGCATTGAAAGTTTGATATAAAAAATTCTAGATACTCAACCCCTTTCCCCACCTAGTTGTTGCTTACAGTGAACCTCTTTTCAATGAATATCTAATGAAGGTAGCTGTTAAATAAAAATGAATGTTATATATAAAATTGTGAAATGTTATTTTCTACCTTGTAAAGAAAAAATATATCAGTGTGGAATGTATAATTTATAGACAACTGGAAGACTATGGCAACTTAAATGGCATCAGGCATGGTGTGGGCAGAAAAACCAAAGTCATCAGGGAAAGTTGGAGGATATACTAGAGATTGCAAGATAATCCCCTAGTGTTCAGTGAGTCTGCTGAGTAAGGTCCTCGGAAAAACAACCCTGTGGGTTTGTATTACTGGCACATTCCCTCCAAATAAGAGGCATAATTTCTTCTCCTGAATTTATTGGAATGAGTTTCTCAATTCTGGTATGTTGTATGTCTGCATATGGAGCTCTAAAATTAGCTTTAAAAGCAGGCATAACAAGCTGCTGGCCTGGATTTTATTTTGTCTGTACAGTATTTTTAAAAAATCAGAAATTTGCACATAAAAACCCAGATTTCCAATTTCTCTTGACATATTGGAAGACCTGGCAACACTAGGCTTGAATTTCTCCTGTTAAAGGTTGATTGTCTCCCATGGCCATGAACTCTGTGGTTTGCCATAATCTATAGAAGTCCTTGTTGTATATCCAGACAGCTTTATTTAATCGGCTGAGTCCTGGAAGCATCTGAGTTTGAGAGCTACATTATCCAGTTTCAATTCATTTAGATAAAATAATTTCTTTTCACCAAAATAGGTATTTATAGCTATGAAAGCACCTCATGCATTTGTGGCGTAAAATGCCGCAAGGCATTTTCCATTACATTATTTTATTTTCTCCTCCCAACAACCCTTTGAAAGAAGTGTAATTATCATAACCAGGATAATCATAAGATATGATTCTGAATCTTGGAGAGGTTGTGTAATTTGCCCATGGTCACACAGTTGATAAGGAGCAGAGCCAGGATTCAAACCCAAAGCCTACGCTGTCAGATAACTGAGGCCACAGAGAATGTTGAGCTTGCAATATCTACAGCTAAGTCTTAGAAAAGCAAGGAAGCAACATGGGAGCGTAAAAAGGACCACGGTTCAAAGACTCAAGAATCAGGACTGAGACCATAGGCTTGTTTTTCTGAGGACTTAACCACTTATTAGTTGGTAACCTTGGGAAATCCCCTTTCCTCTCGTGGCCTGAGGTTTACAGTCTTTAAAATGAGCGTGGGGTGGGGTGAAAGAGGAGATCTCTGAAGGCCCCTGATGGATCTTCCTCTGTGTTTGCTACCTAATCTGAAAATGGATTTGTTCCTTTTCTTTGGCTCCCTCTGCTGGGCATAGAGCAAGAGAACAGATTTGCGGCCAGAGCCACTTCAGATTTAATTCAGTTATTTATGGAGGACTTGCCCTGTACAAGGGCATGGTGGGCTCCTGGTTACCAGGTGGGGAGACTTAGACTGGAAGTGATTCTGAGTCACTTTCTGATCACCATTGAGCAAAAGAAATGAAGTGAAGGTCTAAAGCAACTCAGGATTCTATTGTATATATGGAAATCACAGAATTAGAAAATATTATAATAATGATAATCATGGAAATAATGAGAGCTAATATTTATTAAGGACTGGCAGTAGGCCAGGCACTATCTAAAGTACTTTGTCTACTTTAATTTCCATTTCATTCTTATGTAACCCTATCAAAGATTCCATTTATTATACACACTTTGTGCTGGGAGGGAGTTTAGAAGGCAGTCCCCTCTGTTACCAGATGAAGAAATTGAGGCCCAGGGACATTAAGTGACTTATCCAAAGTCACACAGCAGATGACTGTTGGCAAAGCTAAGACCAGAAGCTAGTCCAGAAATATTTTTATTCCTTCATCCAGAGTCTCTAACTTAAAATCTGGCTGCAGAGATAGGACTAACATACCAAGAAATAATTAACAGGAGGAGGCATGTAATTAGAAGCTTAGATTCTGAGAGTTGAAAGGAGCCTTAGAGGCTAATATGACTTCCTGGTCAGACAGAAACTTCTCTCATATCCCTGCAAAGTGGGTACTTAGCAATTGAATTAAAACCACCTCTAGTCCTAATTTTGTTCCCTGGAGCTGTACAGGACGTATCTAAGCCCTCTTTTGTACACGGTCCTCCAAGAATTTGTAAACAACTGTTGTGAAGTTATAAAACATCGTGTCTATGCTAAAATCCTCAAATTTATTTGTCCTTCATGATATACATGAATCTTAGGATAGAATTCATTATAAACCTCATTGCCTCCTCAAGTGGCCTCCAATGAATGATACCTCCTGGTATTCATGTCCTGGGTAGTCTCTCTCATACTGAATTTTGGCTGTCCTTTGACATATTTACATAGAATGGGCAGAAGTGACTGTGCCAGTTTTGGTTCTAAACCTTAAGAAGGTTGAGCAACTTTTATGTTTGTGCTCTTGGAAGCTAGCCACCGTGTAAGAAGTTTGGCTGCCTTGCTGAAGAGGAAAGGCCCCCGGGGATGAGAAGCCATGTGGAGGAGAATTGAGGCATCAGTTCTGTAGGTGAAGAAGCCGTCTTGGATGTCCTGCCTATGGAGGACGCCTGTCCAGAGCACTCCAACCCTGGCTACCAGCTGACTGCAAGTGCAAGAAAGATTCCAAGCAAAACCAGCAGAAGAACTACCCATCTGAGCCCAATCAGCACAGACTCATGAGGAATAAGAATAAACTTCTTTTAAGCCACTAAGTTTGAGTGATTTGTTATACAGCAACAGATAACTTGAAACAACCCATTCAAAAAATATTCCCAGAAACAAAATTGATTGTTTGTACATGGAAGGAATAGTGCCTCTGTTTATTCTGACACTATTAACACTGTCCTGGATTTAATTTACATTTAGCAACCACATCACCAGATTGAACCATAAATCCCTGGCATTTGTCACAGGATGGCTGTTTGGCAGCTTCTCGCCAATGTCTTCCTAAGTGGTGTTATGGACCTAAAGAAGGACTTCAGATTTCTTTTTCTTGGTAATGTTCATCTTGTCTGTTGTGATTCATCATTTCAGCTTGATGAGATTTTTAGAACAAATTTTAGTTCTGTCATCTAATATAATAATTATCCCTTGTGTCCTCTGCAATTTGACAAACATATCATACATATTTTATCAAAATCATTGATAAAATCGATGAATAAGACCAAGCAAATTCAATCCATTTTCAGGCACCTGAGTAGATTTAGATACATTAATTGAGCAACACTTTTAGGAAATGGTCATTCCAGCTAAGAAATCTTTTCAAATCTGTCATCCAATGTATAATTATCCCTCATGTCCTCTGCATATTAACACATACCATACATATTTTATCCAAGTCATTGACAAAATGGTTGACTAGGACAGGGCAAACTCAGGGTCCCTTGGCAGGGCACTAACGTCCTCCTGCTGAGTAGGGTTTTTTCCGCTGATTGAGGAGCACTTGTAGGAAACGATCGTTCCAGCTACGGGTCTATTTAATCTGTTGTCCACCAAGCTGCTTTTCTTCTTTTGATTCACAGTGACATTGCAGACAATGTGCCTTGCTAAGTCAAGGAATATTTGGCCTCTAGCCTTTCCCTGAACTTTCTGGGTAAAACTTTCCAATAAAGTGGCTTAAATTTAGTCTGACATGACTGGCTGTTAATCAACTCATGTGGGCTCCTAACGGACACCACTTTATTTCCTACACAGTCAAGAGCAATATGTTTTAGAGTTTGAAGAGCACAAGTTTTGTAGTCAAACACACCTGGGTTGAAATCCTGGCTATTTTTACTGTGAACTAAGGCAAGTTACTCACCTCCTCTGAGCCTCAGTTTCCTCATCTGTAAAACGAGGATAAGAATACTTTCTTCATAGGTTTGTTGTGATGATTAAAATGAGATTATGTGTGGAAAGCAGACAGCATCATGCCTGGCATGTACTAACTCAACACATGTTGAGTTTCATTATTGTTACTGTTTTTTTTTTTTTAAATTGTAATGATAAGTTAATCTGTAGTTTCTAAAACTGATCTCTTTCTTTTCACTTTTCTGAAAATTTGAATAACACATGCCTATCCCTAATCTTATGGCACTGTGTTGAAGAATATAATAAAAATAAAAATAGTGCTGCTTTCTATCTGCCATCTGTTAACTTGAACCATCTGCCCAGAGCTGTGGGCCTATCCCTTTTTTGTTCTTCCTGCTCAAAACATCGATTAAAATGTGTCCCCCATCGCTGTGCCCAACTTGAACCTTTTTCAGCCCCAGCATATTTCACATGACTCAACTGTTTTGGGGCTCCAACTGCCATCACACAGACTCTTTGGGGCCATCTTTTGTTCCTGCCTTTTTGCATAGGTCTGTCACCACCAGGAGCGGGTAAGTCCAGACCTAGAGGTCATTTAGGTCTTCCAGAATGGGGTAGAAAACCAGTCAACATCAAGAAATTATGAGATCTAGGATTAGGGAGCAGGACTTGGAGAAGCAAGAAAGCATCCTAGTCATGGGGAAACTAGGGCACCAGGAAGGGAAATGAAATAGGATAATAGTAACAAGGACCTGGCTACCAGGTAATAGAACCAGGCACCAGGCTGACATAGTGAGAGACCAGGAAGTACAAACCCACCTCTAAAGTTGGTGCTACCAGATCTTGGGTTTGAGTTGATTCTATGAGCAGTATTAGGTGGCCTAGCAGTGGGGGTTACTGTGCTGCCCCAGCAGAGAGTCAAGCAAGGTGCCAAGATATCCTCCAAGAGAATTTTCAAGATTCCTGACACTTGCTCATCCCATTCAGTTCTTCCAGCTGGTCCTGAATTAAATCCTGGAGAGCACCTCTTTTTACTCGAAACGAGTCTTTTGTGAGATGACCTTATTGTAAGGGCAGTCAGAAATCTATCAGATGCCTTTTTTTTCAGCAGGATGACAGTATTTGACTACAGCTGGGTGGTATCCAGGTCACTGGTGACTCTCTGAGTACTCAAAATGTCAGTTTAAGGCTAGGACAAATCTGATAAGAATGGAGCGAGGCAGTGACGGGTTACACTTTATGGGGCAGTCATTTTTAATCCACTTTAATGACCCAAGGGAATGGTACTGGTTGTAACTCTCTGGCTGGCTGTACCATCAAGGTGCCCTTAAGTGTCACTCAAAAGCCATCTAAGACTTTTGCCATTTTTAAATCTTTTAAAACTAAAAAAATATTTAAAAAATTTTTTTTAGAGAAATGGAGAAATAAACTTCATCACAATCCCACCTTCTGGAGAAAATCTGTTAAAATTTTGGAGTGTATCTGAGCTAGCTTCTTTCTGCCCTCCTGTCCACGACCCCCCCCCCCCCCCCCACATCTACCCCCTTGTCCTCTTCTTTCTCTTTCTGTCTTTGGACCTCAAGGGCAGAGAGTTGAGTTATTTATGCTTTTCAGTCATGACGCATTATCAACATTAGCATGTCCTTGGCTTTGCTTCTATTTTACTTTATTATTTTCCCCCTTTCTCCTGAATCTTTACTCTCAGTCCCCCCTTCTACCACTGGTGGCCATTCTAAGATGCTGTATTCTTGCATTTGCACTCATCATTGAAGAATATATTGTATTTACGTATTTTCAATTTACATACATGGTACTTGCGATAGGTCTTGTTCTGTTTCTTTTTATTTTTTAACTCATGATCTGTTTATAGTGCAGGTGTCTATCTGGCTCATTGCTGCTTACAGCTGCATGATGTTTGATAGTATATATTCACATTTTATTTGTCTATTTCCCTGCGTGATGGACTTTCAGGTTGTTTCTAACATCCTACTGTCAAAAACAACACAATAAACATCCCCATGTATATACCCCTATGCATCTGATTATCAGAAGTATATAGACAGGAGTGAGATTGCTGAATCATAGGGATACACATATTTAGTATCACTAAGGTGTTCCAGATTGTTCTTCAAATGGTCATAACATTCTTTTTTATTGAGAAATGATCCACATTCCATAAAATTCACGCTTTTATGGTGTATAATTCAGTGGTTTTTAGATTATTCACAGAGTGGTACATCTAATTCCAGAACAGTTTCAGTTCCTCCAAAAGAAACCTGATAACTATTAGCAGTCACTCCCCATTTCCTCTCCTCCCAGCCCCTGTCAACCAGGGGCTGAAAATCTACTTTCTGTCTCTGTAGATTTGCCTACTTTGGACATTTCATATAAATGGAATCATTCTGTATGTGGCCTTTTGTGTCTGGTTTCTCTCACTTATTAAACTGTTTTCAAGGTTCATCCATGTTGTAAAATGTATCAGTACTTCATTCCTTTTTATTGCTGAATAACATTCTGTTGTATGGAGATACAGTATTTTTTTAATCCGTTCATCAGATGATGCACATTTGGGCTGCTTTTTGGCTATTATGGATTATGCTGCTATGAATATGTATGTATAAGTTTTTGTGTGGACACATATTTTCACTTCTCTTGAATATAGACCTAGGAGTGAATTGCTTGGTCTCATGGTAACTTCACTTAATTATTGAGGACTGTTCCAAAGCAGCTGCACCATTCCATGTTTCTACCAGCAATACATGAAGGATCTAATTTCTGCACTTCCTCACCAATACTTGTTATTATCTTTTATCTTGTTATTATCTTTTTTATAGCCAACAAAGTAGGTGGCTTCGTATTTTGGTTTTGATTTTCATCTCCTAATGACTAATTATTTTGAGCATCTTTGTATGTGCTTATTGGCCATTTATCTATCTTAATTTGAAGGAATGTATATTTAAATCCTTTGCCCATTTAAAATTGGCTTATTTGTCCATTTATTGTTTAATTGTAATGGTTTTGAAAAAAATACTATGGATAAAAGTTCCTTATCAGAAACACTCCCATTTACCATTGCAACAAAAAGAATAAAATACCTAGGAATAAACCTACCTAAGGAGACAAAAGATCTGTATGCAGAAAACTGTAAGACACTGATGAAAGAAATTAAAGATGATACAAACAGATGGAGAGAGGGCTTCCCTGGTGGTGCAGCGGTTGAGAATCTGCCTGCTAATACAGGGGACACGGGTTCGAGCCGTGGTCTGGGAGGATCCCGCATGCCATGGAGCAGCTAGGACCGTGAGCCACAACTACTGAGCCTGCGCGTCTGGAGCCTGTGCTCCGCAACAAAGAGAGGCCGTGATAGTGAGAGGCCTGTGCACCGTGATGAAGAGTGGCCCCCGCTTGCCACAACTAGAGAAAGCCCTCGCACAGAAACAAAGACCCAACACAGCCAAAAATAAATTAAAAAAAAAAAAAAAAAACAGATGGAGAAATATACATGTTCTTGGTTTGGAAGAATCAACATGGTGAAAATGACTATACTACACAAAGCAGTCTACAGATTCAATGCAATCCCTATCAAACCACCAATGGCATTTTTCACAGAACTACAACAAAAAATTTTACAATCTGTGTGGAAACACAAAAGACCGTGAATAGCCAAAGCAATCTTGAGAAAGAAAAACAGAGCTGGAGGAATCGGGCTCCGTGACTTCACACTATACTACAAAGCTACAGTAATCAAGACAGTATGGTACTGGCACAAAAACAGAAATATAGATCAATGGAACAGGATAGAAAGTGCAGAGATAAGTCCATGCACTTATAGTCACCTTATCTTTGATAAAGGAGGCAATAATATACAATGGAGAAAAGACAGCCTCTTAAATAAGTGGTGCTGGGAAAACTGGGCAGCTACATGTTAAAGAATGAAATTAGAACACAAAGTACCACCATACACAAAAATGGACTCCAAATGGATTAAAGACCTAAATGTAAGGCCAGACACTATAAAACTCTTAGAGGAAAACATAGGCAGAATACTCTATGACATAAATCAGCAAGATCCTTTTTGACCCATCTCCTAGAGAAAGGGAAATAAAAACAAAAATAAACAAATGGGACCTAATAAAACTTAAAAGCTTTTGCACAGCAAAGGAAACCATCAACAAGACGAAAAGACAACCCTCAGAATGGGAGAAAATATTTGCAAATGAAGCAACTGACAAAGGATTTATCTCCAAAATATACAAGCAGCTCATGCAGCTCAATATAAAAAGAACAAAGAACCCAATCCAAAAATGGGCAAAAGACCTAAATCAACATTTCTCTAAAGAAGATACACAGATTGCCAACAAACACATGAAAGGATGCTCAACATCACTAATTATTAGAGAAATGCAAATCAAAACTACAATGAGGTATAACCTCACACCGGTCAGAATGGCCATCATCAAAAAGTCTACAAACAATAAATGCTGGAGAGGGTGTAGAGAAAAGGGAACCCTTTGGTACCATTGCGGGAATGTAAACTGATACAGCCACTATGGAGAACAGTATGGAGGTTCCTTAAAAAACTAAAAAAAGAACTACCATACGACCCAGCAACCCCACCAGTGGGCATATACCCTGAGAAAACCATAATTCAAAAAGAGTCATGTACCACGATGTTCGTTGCAGCTCTATTTACAATAGCCAGGACATGGAAGCAACCTAAGTGTCCATCGACAGATGAATGGATAAAGAAGTTGAGGCACATATATACAAGGAATATTACTCAGCCATAAAAAAGAAATGAAATTGAATTATTTGTAGTGAGGTGGATGGACCTAGAGTCTGTCATACCGAGTGAAGTAAGACAGAAAGAGAAAAACAAATACTGTATACTAACACATATAAACGGAATCTAAAAAAAAAAAAAAGGTTCCGAAGAACCTGTGGGTAGGACAGGAATAAAGTCACAGACATAGAGAATGGACTTGAGGCCATGGGGAAGGAGAAGGGTAAGCTGGGACGAAGTGAGAGAGTGGCATGGACATATACACACTACCAAATGTAAAATAGATAGCTAGTGGGAAGCAGCCGCATTGCACTGGGAGGTCAGCTCGGTGCTTTGTGACCACCTAGAGGGGTGGGATGGGGGGGTGGGATACGGAAGGTGGGAGGGAGACACAAGAGGAAGGGGATATGGGGATATATGTATACGTATAGCTGATTCACTTTGTTATACAGCAGAAACTAACACACCATTGTAAAGCAATTATACTCCAATAAAGATGTTAAAAACAAAAAGTTCCTTATCAGATATATGATTGCAAATATTTTTATGCATTCTGTAGATTGTGTCCTTTAAGCACAAAAGTTAAAGTCCAATTTATCTATTATTTTTTGTTGGTCATTATGCTTTTGGTATAAACCACTGTCTAATCCAAAGTCATAAAATTTTATGCCTATGTTTTCTTCTAAGAGTTCTATAGTTTTAGCTCTTACATTTAGAGACTTGATCCATTGTGAATTAATTTTTGTATATCTTATAAAGTATTGATCCACATTCATCTTTTGCATGTGGATATCCAGATATCCAGTTGTTCCAGCACCATTTGTTGAAAAGACCATTCTTTTCTCCATTGAATTGTCTATGTACCCTTATTGAAAATCAGTTGACTATGAATGTGAAAATTTATTTCTGGACTCTCAGTTCGATTCCATTTTTATATGTCTATCCTTATCCACACTGTCTTGATTACTGCAGCTTTGTACTACGTTGTAAAATTGGGAATCATGAGTCCTCCAACTTTGTTCTTTTTCAAGATTGTTTTGAGAGTGTTTGAGCATGTTAACCATCTGTATTGATTTTCTATGGCTCCTGTTATAAATTAGCACCAACCTAGTGGCTTGAAACAACAGAATTTTGTTATATTACAGTTCCACATGGATTCACCAAAATCACAAATTCCACATGGATTCACCAAAATCAAGGTGTTGGCAGGTTTGTGTTCCTCCCTAGTTGCTCCAGGGGAGAATCTATTTTCTTGTCTTCTCTAGCTTCTAGAGGCCACCCTCGTTCCTTGGCTCCATGATATGCTTTTCCATCTTCAAAGCCAGCGGTGGCAGGCCTAGTCCTTCTCACGCTGCTCTCTCACACATTCTCTCTACTGAGGGAGGCACACCTCCCTCCCAAAATAACGTTTTGTAGTTTTCAGTATACAAGACTTGCATGTCTTTCATTAAATTTATTTGTAAATGTTATTCTTTTTGGTACTATTGTAAATGGAATTGTTTTCGTCATTTTGTTTTCAGATGGTTTGTTGCTAGTGTATAGAAATAAAATCTATTTTTGTTTTTTTGATCTGTCCTGCAAACTTGCTAAACTCATTTATTATATCCAATGACTTTTTTGTGTGTGAAATCTTTAGGATTTCCTACATGAAATATCATGTCATTTCAAAATAGAAGTAGTTTTACTTTGTGTTTTCCAATCTAGCTGTCTTTTACTTCTTTTTCTTGCCTAATTGCTATAACGTCCAATAAAATGTTGAATAGATGTACCAGAGTGGACAACCTTGTCTTGTTCCTGATCTATGGGGGAAAGATTTCAGTTTTTCACCATTAAGTGTGATGTTGCTTTGTGTTTTTATGTAGATTCCCTTTATCCCATTAAAGAAGTTCCCTTCTATTACTAATTTGTTGAGTGTTTTTTATAATAAAAGTGTTTTGAATTTTTGTCAAATGATTTTTCTACTTCTGCTAAGATGGCAATATATCCTCCCATGTTTTTCTCTAAAAGCTTAATAGTTTTGGCTTTTATTCTGAAGTCTGTGATCCATCTTGAATTATTTTTTGTGCATTAGGTTACCCTGAAGTAGGAGTCAAGGTTTCCTTTTTTCTAGTTGTTCAGTACCATTTGCTGAAAACAGTCTCCTTTCTCTATAGGATTGTATGGGCTCCTTTACTGAAAATCAATTTACTGCATAAGCATGGGTCAAAGTCTGAATTCTCTATTCTGTTCCATTTATCTATTTGTCCCTCCTTATGCCAATAGCATACTGTCTTGATTACGATAGCTTTATAGAAAGTCTTAATATTATATAGTATAAGTCCTCTAACTTTGTTCCTCTTTTTCAAGTTTGTTTTGGCTCTCCTAGCTCCTTTGTATTTACACATACATTTTATTTTATTTTTTTTAAACATCTTTATTGGGGTATAATTGCTTTACAATGGTGTGTTACTTTCTGCTGTATAACAAAGTAAATCAGCTATACATATACATATATCCCCATATCCCCTCCCTCTTACGTCTCCCTCCCATCCTCCCTATCCCACCCCTCTAGGTGGACACAAAACACCGAGCTGATCTCCCTGTGCTTTGCGGCTGCTTCCCACTAGCTATCTATTTTACATTTGGTAGTGTATTTAGGTCCATGCCACTCTCTCACTTCGTCCTAGCTTCCCCCTCCCCATGTCCTCAAGTCTATTCCCTGTGTCTGCATCTTTATTCCTGTCCTGCTCCTAGGTTCTTCAGAACCATTTTTTTTTTTAAGATTCCATATATATGTGTTAGCATACGGTATTTGTTTTTCTCCTTCTGACTTACTTCACTCTGTATGAGTCTCTGTGTCCATCCACCTCACTACAAATAACTCAATTTCGTTTCTTCTTATGGCTGAGTAATATTCCATTGTATATATATGCCACATCTTCTTTATCCATTCATCTGTCGATGGACACTTAGGTTGCTTCCATGTCCTGGCTATTATAAATAGAGCTGCAATGAACATTGTGGTACATGACTCTTTTTGAATTATGGTTTTCTCAGGGTATATGCCCAGTAGTGGGATTGCTGGGTCGTATGGTAGTTCTATTTGTAGTTTTTTAAGGAACCTCCATACTGTTCTCCATAGTGGCTGTATCAATTTACATTCCCACCAACAGTGCAAGAGGGTTCCTTCTCTCCACACCCTCTCCAGCATTTATTGTTTGTAGACTTTTTGATGATGGCCATTCTGACTGGTGTGAGGTGATACCTCATTGTATTTTTGATTTGCATTTCTCTAATGATTAGTGATGTAGAGCATCCTTTCGTGTGTTTGTTGGCAATCTGTGTATCTTCTTTGGAGAAATGTCAATTTAGGTCTTCTGCCCATTTTTGGATTAGGTTCTTTGTTTTCTTGATATTGAGCTGCCTGAGCTGCTTGTATATTTTGGAGATTAATCCTTTGTCAGTTGCTTCATTTGCAAATATTTTCTCCCATTCTGAGGGTTGTCTTTTCATCTTGTTGATGGTTTCCTTTGCTGTGCAAAAGCTTTTAAGTTTCATTAGGTCCCATATGTTTATTTTTGTTTTTATTTCCCTTTCTCTAGGAGGTGGGTCAAAAAGGATCTTGCTGTGATTTATGTCATAGAGTATTCTGCCTATGTTTTCCTCTAAGAGTTTTATAGTGCCTGGCCTTTCATTTAGGTCTTTAATCCATTTGGAGTCCATTTTTGTGTATGGTGTTAGGGAATGTTCTAATATCAGTCTTTTACCTGTAGCTGTCCAGTTTTCCCAGCACCACTTATTGAAGAGGCTGTCTTTTCTCCATTGTATATGCTTGCCCCCTTTATCAAAGATAAGGTGACCATGTGTGAGTGGGTTTATCTCTGGGCTTTCTATCCTGTTCCACTGATCTATATTTCTGTGTTTGTGCCAGTACCATACTGTCTTGATTACTGTAGTTTTGTAGTATAGTGTGAAGTCAGGGAGCCTGATTCCTCCAGCTCGGTTTTTCTTTCTCAAGATTGTTTTGGCTATTCACGGTCTTTTGTGTTTACATGCAGATGGTGACATTTTTTGTTGTAGTTCTGTGAAAAATGCCATTGGTAGTTTGATAGGGATTGCATTGAATCTGTAGACTGCTTTGTGTAGTATAGTCACTTTCACCATGTTGATTCTTCCAATCCAAGAACATGGTATGTCTCTCCATCTGTTTGTATCATCTTTAATTTCTTTCATCAGTGTCTTGTAGTTTTCTGCATACAGGTTTTTTCTCTCCTTAGGTAGGTTTATTCCTAGATATTTTATTCTTTTTGTTGCAGTGGTAAATGGGAGTGTTTTCTTAATTTCCCATTCAGATTTTTCATCATTAGTGTATAGGAATGCAAGAGATTTCTGTGCATTAAGTTTGTATCCTGATACTTTACCAAATTCATTGATTAGCTCTAGTTGTTTTCTGGTAGCATCTTTAGGATTCTCTGTTTATAGTATCATGTCATCTGCAAGCAGTGATAGTTTTACTTCCTTTCCGATTTGGATTCCTTTTATTTTTTTCTTCTCTGATTGTTGTGGCTAAAACTTCCAAAACTCTGTTGAATAATAGTGGTGAGAGTGGGCAACCTTATCTTGTTCCTGATCTTAGTGGAAATGGTTTCAGTTTTTCACCATTGAGGATGATGTTGGCTGTGGGTTTGTCATATATGGCCTTTATTATGTTGAGGTAAGTTCCCTCTATGCCTACTTTCTGGAGGGTTTTTTATTATAAACGGTGTTGAATTCTGTTGAATGCTTTTTCTGCATCTATTGAGATGATCATATGGTTTTTATTCTTCAATTTGTTAATATGGTGTATCACATTGATTGATTTGCGTATATTGAAGAATCCTTGCATTCCTGGGATAAACCCCACTTGATCATGGTGTATGATCCTTTGAATGTGCTGTTGGATTCTGTTTGCTAGTATTTTGTTGAGGATTTTTGCATCTATGTTCATCCGTGATATTGGCCTGTAGTTTTCTTTTTTGTGGCATTTTGGCTGGTTTTGGTATCAGGGTGATGGTGGCCTTATAGAATGAGTTGGGGAGTGTTCCTCCCTCTGCTATATTTTGGAAGAGTTTGAGGATAGGTGTTAGCTCTTCTCTAGATGTTTGATAGAATTCGCCAGTGAAGCCATCTGGTCCTGGGCTTTTGTTTGTTGGAAGATTTTTAATCACAGTCTCAATTTCAGTGCTTGTGATTGGTCTGTTTATATTTTCTATTTCTTCTTGGTTCAGTCTCAGAAGGTTGTGCTTTTCTAAGAATTTGTCCATTTCTTCCAGGTTGTCCATTTTATTGGCATAGAGTTGCCTGTAGTAATCTCTCATGATCCTTTGTATTTCTGCAGTGTCAGTTGTTACTTCTCCTTTTTCATTTCTAATTCTACTGATTTGAGTTTTCTCCCTTTTTTTCTTGATGAGTCTGGCTAATGGTTTATCAATTTTGTTTATCTTCTCAAAGAACCAGCTTTTAGTTTTATTGATCTTTGCTATCATTTCCTTCATTTTGTTTTCATTTATTTCTGATCTGATCTTTATGATTTCTTTCCTTCTGCTAAGTTTGGGGGTTTTTTGTTCTTCTTTCTCTATTTGCCTTAGGTGTAAGGTTAGGTTGTTTACTTGAGATGTTTCTTGTTTCTTGAGGAGGGATTGTCTTGCTATAAAATTCCCTCTTAGAACTGCTTTTGCTGCATCCCATAGGTTTTGGGTCATCCTGTTTTCATTGTCATTTTTTTCTAGGTATTTTTTGATTTCCTCTTTGATTTCTTCAGTGATCTCTTGGTTATTTAGTAGTGTATTGTTTAGCCTCTATGTGTTTGTATTTTTTACAGTTTTTTTCCTGTAATTGATAGCAGTCTCATAGCATTGTGGTCAGAAAAGATACTTGCTATGATTTCAATTTTCTTACATTTACCAAGGCTTGATTTGTGACCCAAGATATAATCTATCCTGGAGAATGTTCCATGAGCACTTGAGAACAAAGTGTAATGTGCTGTTTTTTGGATGGAATGTCCTATAAATATCAATTAAGTCCATCTTGTTTAATGTATCATTTGAAGCTTGTGTTTCCTTATTTATTTTCATTATGGAAGATGTGTCCATTGGTGAAAGTGGGGTGTTAAAGTCCCCTACTATGATTGCGTTGCTGTTGATTTCCCCTTTTATGGCTGTTAATATTTGCCTTATAACAGTTGTAAATATTTATGCACCCAACATAGGAGGTGCTCCTATGTTGGGTGCATAGTTATTTACCATTGTTCTATCTTCTTCTTGGATTGATCCCTTGATCATTATGTAGTGTCCTTCTTTGTCTCTTGTAATAGTCTTTATTTTAAAGTCTATCTTTTCTGATATGAGAATTGCTAATCCAGCTTTCTTTTGGTTTCCATTTGCATGGAACATCTTTTTCCATCCCCTCACTTTCAGTCTATACGTGTCCCTAGGTCTGAAGTGGGTCTCTTGTAGACAGCATATGAACGGGTCTTGTTTTTGTATCCATTCAGCCAGTTTATGTCTTTTGGTTGGAGCATTTAATCCATTTACATTTAAGGTAGTTATCAATACGTATGTTCCTATTACCATTTTCTTAATTGTTTTGGGTTTCTTATTTTAAGTCTTTTCCTTCTCTTGTGTTTCCTGCCTAGAGAAGTTCCTTTGGCATTTGTTGTAAAGCTGGTTTGGTGGTGCTGAATTCTCTTAGCTTTTGCTTGTTTGTAAAGGTTTTAATTTCTCTGTCGAATCTGAATGAGTTCCTTGCTGGTTAGAGTAATCTTGGTTGTAGGTTTTTCCCTTTCATCACTTTAAATATGTCCTGCCACTCCCTTCTGGCTTGCAGAGTTTCTGCTGAAAGATCAGCTGTTAACCTTATGGGGATTCCCTTGTATGTTATTTGTTGCTTTTCCCTTGCTGCTTTTAACATTTTTTCTTTGTATTTAATTTTTAATACTTTGATTAATATGTGTCTTGATGTGTTTCTCCTTGGATTTATCCTGTATGGGACTCTCTGCGCTTCCTGGACTTGGTTGACTGTGTCCTTACCCATATTAGGGAAGTTTTCAAGTATAATGTCTTCAAATAGTTTCTCGGTCCCTTTTTTTTTTCTCTTGTTCTTCTGGGGCCCCTATAATTCGAATGTTGGTGCATTTAATGTTGTCCCAGAGGTCTCTGAGATTGTCCTCAATTCTCTTCTTTCTTTTTTCTTTATTCTGCTCTGTGGTAGTTATTTCCACTATTCTGTCTTCCAGGTCACTTATCCGTTCTTCTGCCTCAGTTATTCTGCTATTGATTCCTTCTAGAGAATTTTAAATTTCATTTATTATGTTGTTTATCATTGTTTGTTTGCTTTTTAGTTCTTCCGGATCCTTGTTAAACGTTTCTTGTATTTTTTCCATTCTATTTCCAAGATTTTGGATCATCTTTACTATCATTACTCTGAATTTTTTTTCAGGTAGACTGCCTATTTCCTGTTCATTTGTTTGGTCTGGTGGGTTTTTACCTTGCTCCTTCATCTGCTGTGTATTTCTCTGTCTTCTCATTTTGCTTAACTTACTGTGTTTGGGGTCTCCATTTCGCAGGCTGCAGGTTTGTAGTTCCCGTTGGTTTTGGTGTCTGTCCCCAGTGGCTAAGGTTGGTTCAGTGGGTTGTGTAGGCTTCCTGGTGGACGGGGCTGCTGACTGTGTTCTGGTGGATGAGGCTGGATCTTGTCTTTCTGGTAGGCAGGACCACGTCTGGTGGTGTGTTTTGGGGTGTCTGTGAACTTATTATGATTTTAGGCAGCCTCTGTGCTAATGGGTGGGTTTGTGTTCCTGTCTTCCTAGTTGTTTGTCATAGGGTGTCCAGCACTGTAGCTTGCTGGTCGTTGAGTGGAGCTGGGCCTTAACATTGAGATGGAGATATCTGGGAGAGCTTTTGCTGTTTGATATTACATGGGGCCAGGAGGTCGCTGGTGGACCAATGTCCTGACCTCAGCTCTTCCACCTCAGAGGCTCAGGCCTGACACCCGGCCAGAGCACCAAGACCCTGTCAGCCACAAGGCTCAGAAGAAAAGGGAGGAAAAAAAAAAAGAAAGAAAAAAGGAAGGAAGGAAGGAAGGGAGAAAGGAATGAAAAGAAAGTTATTGAAATAGAAAAAAAAGTTAAAAATAAAAAAGTAATAAAAAAAAAGAAAGAAGAGAGCAACCAAACGAAAAAACAAATCCACCAAAGATAACAAGCACTAAAAACTGTACTTAAAAAAAAAAAAAAAAAAAGGACAGTCAGAACCCTAGGACAAATGGCAAAAACAAAGCTATACAGACAAAATCACACAAAGAAGCATACACATACTCACAAAAAGAGAAAAAGAAAAAATATATATATATAAAAAAATTTAAAAAGGAAGCAAACAACCAAATCAATAAACAAATCTACCAATGATAATAAGTTCTAAATACTAAACTAAGATAAACATAAAATCAGAAACAAATTAGGTGCAGAAAGCCAACCCCAAGTCTACAGTTGCTCCCAATGTCCACTGCCTCAATTTTGGGATGATTCGTTGTCTATTCAGGTATTCCACAGATGCAGGGTACATCAAGTTGATTGTGGAGATTTAATCCGCTGCTCCTGAGGCTGCTAGGAGAGATTTCCCTTTCTCTTCTTTGTTTGCACAGCTCCTGGGGTTCAGCTTTGGATTTGGCCCCGCCTCTGAGTGTAGGTCACCTGAGGGCATCTGTTCTTCACTCCGACAGGCCGGGGTTAAAGGATCAGCTGATTCGGGGGCTCTGGCTCACTCAGGCCAAGGGGAGGGAGGGGTACAGAATGCAGGGTGAGCCTGTGGCGGCAGAGGCTCGCGTGACGTTGCAACAGCCTGAGGTGTGCTGTGTATTCTCCTGGGGAAGTTGTCCCTGGATCACGGGACCCTGGCAGTGGCGGGCTGCACGGGCTCCCGAGAGGGGAAGTGTGGATAGTGACCTGTGCTTGCACACAGGCTTCTTGGTGACTGCAGCAGCAGCCTTAGTGTCTCACACCCGGCTCTGGGGTCCGCGCTAATAGCCGCGGCTCACACCCGTCTCTGGAGCTTGTTTAGGCGGTGCTCTGAATCCCCTCTCCTCGTGCGCCCCAAAACAACGGTCTCTTCTTGCCTTTTAGGCAGTTCCAGACTTTCTCCCGGACTCCCTTCCGGCTAGCTGTGGTGCACTAGCCCCCTTCAGGCTGTGTTCACGCAACCAACCCCAGTCCTCTCCCTGGGATCTGACCTCCAAAGCCATAGCCTCAGCTCCCAGCCCCTGCCTGTCCCGGCGGGTGAGCAGACAAGCCTCTCATGCTGGTGAGTGCTTTTTGACACCTATCCTCTGTGCGGGAATCTCTCCGCTTTGCCCTCCGCACCCCTGTTGCTGTGCTCTCCTCCATTGCACCGAAGCTTCCCCACCGCTATCCCCCATCTCTGCCAGTGAAGGGGCTTCCTAGTGTGTGGAAACTCTTCCTCCTTCACAGCTCCCTCCCAGAGGTGCAGGTCCCGTCCCTATTCTTTTGTCTCTGTTTTTTCTTTTATCTTTTGCCCTACCCAGGTACGTGGGGAGTTTCTTGCCTTTTGGGGAGTCTGAGGTCTTCTGCCAGTGTTCAGTAGGTGTTCTGTAGGAGTTGTTCCACATGTAGATGTATTTCTGATATATTTGTGGGGAGGAAGGTGATCTCTATGTCTTACTCCTCCACCATCTTGAAGGCGCCCCCCTGCACATACATTTTAGAACCAGTTTGTAAATTTCTACAAAAAAAGCGTGCTGAAATTTTGATGGGAATTGCATTAAATATGTAAATCATTTTTATTTTTGATAGATTTTTGGATAAATTTGGTAGCTCTATTAGGCAATTAAGTAATTTGGTTAGCTTCTTTATTGAAGCAGACTCTGTAATTCATGAACTAAACATGGCCCTATGCAAGTTCTTTGCACCTGAGTATATGAAGAAAACTGTCAAATCTAAGTCAGTCACATGACTTGGATTATTTAAGTGTCAGCAAATTTACACTCCTGGAGATTTTTCTGCAACGTTTTTTTATGTTAGCAAAGCAGATATACAGCTGAATTTGTAAATGTGAAATAGTAATAGAATCAGCTGACACTAATGAAGAGGAAAGTAAATTCCAGGCTCTGTGTTAAGTGTTCCACAGGCATTTTCTAAATACTTCCAACAACACATAGAAGGCGAGTGCTAGTATCATTCCCATTTTATGGATAAAGAGGCTGAGGTCTAGAGGGTCACACAGCTATTCAGCAGTGGATCAGAATTCAGTCTGGTTGTCTGTAAAGCCTGACCTCTTGAGGACTAGCCACTTAGCCACCAACCTGTGTTTGCACAGACTCCTTCCATGGTCTTATTCCAGAGGTCTGTGATTCAGCAACAAAACATCTATTCCCTTCCCTTGGCCCCAGGCTAAGAGCAGGCTCCTGGATCGTCCTCTGCGGTGCATGGTCCTCTTTGCTCCTTGATCCACAGAGGTCTTTTTGGCTGTAAATATATCATCTATTAAATTAGAATCTAATTCTCTGTATATCAGCAGATGAGATCTGCCAGCTGAGGACCATCAGAACCGCCTTTGGTAGAGGTAATTTCCTTCATGCAAAAGTTGGGACGTATTAGCTTTTTTTCTAAAGGTCTGAAGTCATTGGGCAAAAAGTATAAACAAAAACAAACAATAAACAGGAAGTATCAAATAAACACCACTACTCCAGGTGGAGAAGCTTCAGTCACAGTGACTCCCTTGCATAGGGCTGCATGGATGTTAAATATTTGGATTTCTTTCTACAGTGTGTTTTAGCTTTTAAAGTATAAGCAGTTTATGGAGTGTGCATTTTTTGATGTAACAATAGTCACTAAAGGCCTTTTCTGCTATTCAGGTAAATTCAAGACTTCCTCTCTTTCTAAAAATAATTTCACTCCTGGCAGATGGCTACTTTTAGTAATAGTAGACAAACACATTTTCCTTTTGGTATAAAAATGAAAATATTTTGCAAAAAATCTTACAGAAGACTCTGATACAAGGGTACAGAACTGAGGTAAACTTGTGCTACAAACTGAGGTAAACTTGTGCCCCATGTTCTCCTGAACAATTAGACATCAGAGTAAATCCCCTCTTTTCAGTTTTCACAGATTCCACATTATTAACTGGGGTTGAAGGACAGTCTCACTAGAATTGTGAACTGTGACTGGATATTTGATGATATTAAGAAATTATTGATAATTATTTTTATGTGTGATAATGGTATTTTGTTTTTGTTTCTGTTTTTAAAAAGAATCCTTATCTTTTAGATATACATATTAAATATCCATG
This sequence comes from Balaenoptera borealis, assembly GCF_965194805.1. Lineage (NCBI taxonomy): Eukaryota > Metazoa > Chordata > Mammalia > Artiodactyla > Balaenopteridae > Balaenoptera > Balaenoptera borealis. Next base: position 106,665,076 of record NC_138866.1, on the reverse strand, counting down.
AATACAATTATATCATGTCTGGGATTTGCTTCAAAAAATAATCCTAGGGAGAGTAGTGAGAAACAGAGAGGAGGTATTGATGAAACCATGTTGACTATGTGCTGGCAACTGTTGAAGCTGGTTGGGAGTCTGTTATACTATTGTACTAGCATGATACTATTTCCTACTATGGTATATTTAAAAAATCTTCCATAATAAAAAAAAAAAATGAAGGCAATCCCACTGACTTCTGTTAGAGTGGACAATAAAACTGGATTGTTAAGTATTTGAAAGATAGTTTTTGGAAGATACATGTAACTGAGAATTATTAAACTACAGAGAGTAAGAGAAGAGCTTGTGACCAAATTCTGATTTCCTCACTCCATGTCATCAAACTACAGCACATTAGAATGCCATTAATAATAGTAACAATAGCTGCTGCTACAGCAGCAACAGTTCATATTCATTGAATACATACCTTGAGCCTGGAACTGTTTTAAGAACTTGGCATTGATTATCTCACTATTTTTAGCCCCACTTAATAGATGACTAAACTGAGGCTAAGTAACTCGGCTACTGTCCTAGTAGTAAAATCCTGAGAAACCAGGATTTGAACCCAAAGAGTCTCACTCTACAATCCATTCTTTCATTCCTTCTCCAAACACCTGTTGAGCAGCTACCATGTTCCAGGCACTGGAGCAGCAGTGGTGAATAAAAGAGCAAGAAGTCCTGCAAGCATGGGGCTTCTATTCCAGTGGGAGGAGCAGGCAAAACCCAACATGCTTAATAAGGAATATGTGTGTTTTATTTATTTATTTATTTATGTTTTAAAAATATATGTTTTTTAAATTTATTTTTTGGCTGCATTGGGTCTTTGTTGCTGTGCGCAGGCTTTCTTTAGTTGTGGTGAGCGGGGGTTACTCTTCGTTGTCGTATGCAGGCTTCTCATTGCAGTGGCTTCTCTTGTTGTGGAGCGTGGGCTCTAGGTGCGCAGGCTTCAGCAGTTGTGGCACATGGGCTCAGTAGTTGTGGCTCGTGGGCTCTAGAGTGTGGGCTCAGTAGTTGTGGCTCGTGGGCTCTAGAGTGCAGGCTCAGTAGTTGTGCCTCACCAGCTTAGTTGCTCCGCAGCATGTGAGATCTTCCCAGACCAGGGATCGAACCCGTGTCCCCTGCATTGGCAGGTGGATTCTTAACCACTGCTCCACCAGGGAAGTCCAGGAATATGTGTGTTTTAGAGATGGTAGTAAGTGCTGTGGAAAAAGATTAAGAAGGGAAGAGGATAGGGAGTGACAGGGTTGTCAGAAATACCTGACAAATGTGGTGACATTTGAGCAGACCTGAAGGAAGTGGTATAGGAAATTTCAGGCAAGAGAAACATCAAGTGCAAAGGTCCTGTGGCAGGAGCTTGTGTGGTGGGTTCAAGGATCAGGACAGAGGCTTGTATGGCTGCAGCTGAGGATAGACAAGGAGTACAATAATGGCAAGACCAGGGACACCCACATATTACAGGGTCTCTGGAGCTTATGGCGCCCCAGGACCTCCCTGATTCCTTCTCAGAAGGTCAAGAAGGCCCCTTCCTGCTCAGTGCTTGAGAAGGAGAGAGAAGGGCCAAGATGTGGATGGTCCCCATGGCCTCAGGCCTCAGACCTGGCCTCCAGAGTATCCTCACAACTTCTAGGACTTCCAAGGCTCTCCTCTGTTTCCATCCTTCCTCTGCCCTTGGCCGTGTTTCCTGAGACCCCACAGGCAGGGTGTTGAGGACCCCAAGGAGGAAGAGGCTGCAGTATGACTGAGCTCTGGGACAGCAGGGGGCGTGCTAGAGCCCAGGATATTTTTAGCAGACCAGGAAAATGTTTTAGTGTCTTCTAACATGATATAAAACATAATAATATAGTCTAGCTTGCCACCAGTGCAGTCATAAAACATAATTTAAGCAATAAAATTTTCTGTGAGGGAAGGGGCCCATGAAGGCAAACATGCCTAAAGTCTACAAAAGACATAATGTAGCGCTGGAGAGGTGATAGAGTCAAGCTATGCTTGGACAACATGTCCATCCTCACACAGTTCCGTGGATTCTCTCAGCTAACTCAGTTCACTTATTCATGTTCAGTTTTATGGAGGCCTTCCTTTATTAATCTTGAGACTACGTTTCTTGATAGAGCTACTCCATTTCCAGCAACAAGAAAGAAGTTGGGGCTTGGTGGATCAGTCTATCTACCTGTCTGTCTGTCTGTCTATCTATATTTATCTATCTAAATATCATTTATCTATCTATATTTATCCGTCATCAACTGTGTACCTATTTATTTTTATAGAGACTTAGAGAGTCAGTAAACCTGACCAGGTCTACCACTGTTTCTCTCCATATACTGTGATAAGTAAACAAATCCTCAGTCTGAGAATTGATAAACAACTTGATATAAAAAATTTCTTTGTGGGTGATATTTGGTAGGTTGAGTAATTCTGTTTAACTTATCTAAATACACTTACTAAGAAGTCTTTGACAAATTACCTGAGATTGAACTAACATCGCTTTTTGTAGGTTCTATACTTGAAACTTTTATAAAAATTTTTAGTAACAACTTGTCCCAAATTCTTTATCAATGGTTTTCAAATGGCGTCCCCCACCACACACACAGAGTTTCTCTTCAGAGACCCTTCAGTGGCTGCATTGGGGGTGGTATGTGAGATGATATCACAGGCAGGATGAAACTCACATCCTCTTTCCTGCCCTCTTTCTATTTATAGCAGCTCTGCTTTACTTGTGGATACCATATAAGATTTTATTTGAACAGTAGGTTCTGTGGCTAAACAAAACTTGTAAACCATTCTCTATAACTGGAAGTTGTAATTATTTTTCCATGATGACATTTTTGAACACTGACATACCTTTAAATAAGGCAAGTGTGTGTGTGTAAGCAATTTAAAGGAAATAATAATTTATATCTTAAGATTTGGATTTTTAAATGTGACGTTTTTACCCCACATATTCTGTTCAACAGCTGAATATTAACTCTGGCTCTTAAAGGTTAGAAAAGTCCTACAACCCTTGGCATGCTCTGAGATCTCAACTGGTTGGGGAATCATAGAGAAATTCCATCTTTGACATTAAAATAAATGCTTCTATTACGTTTTGTGATTGACAAGGAAGAGAGGAGGAAAGGTGTTGCATTTCTACCTCCTAAAGAATCTATTTTTTAAAGGTAGGTAGGCTCTAACTGACTTCTGACACATGTCATTCAACACTGTAAACTCTCTTGGATAAGAACCTGACCCAGGCACACCCACTTGTAAACTGGGGAAGGGGGAGGATTTGAGTGTAAGCACCTTGAACCAGAGGACATTTTTTTTCCATTTAAAAAAACCTTCCTGGGGTTAATTTCCATAAGTGTACATTTCCTCTTCATAATTCTAGTCATTAATCACCAAGTAGTGTTTAAGAGCACCTGCGTGGATCACAGATTCCATAGTCCAACCTGAAAACTCGAATTTGGGATTACTTCTTGCTCTAAGAGGTATAATCCATCCCCAGGGTCTGCCCTGACTCATCTGGCATCTCTGTTTTTGAAAGAACTTGGATCAGGGCACAGGATTTCAGTGTCTTCTCTTACTCCTCTTTTCTTGAATCCAGGGTCTCTTAACCTCCGCACTGTAGACATTTGGGGATGGATACTTCTTTACTGCAGGGGAGGCTGTCCTGTGCGTGGTGGGATGGTTAGCAGCGTCTCTGACTTCTACCCACTAGGTGCTAGAAATGCTCCTGCCCCAGTTGTGACAACCAAAAATGTCCCCAGACATAGCCAAACGTCCCCTTGCAGAGGTAGTAGGTAGGACTGTGAAGGAGCAAACTGTCCCCTACTGAGAACCACTGCTCTCTAATCCCTGAGGATCCCAAAACTGAGGATCCTACCAGGAATTACCCGGTCACCACTAGACATGGTTCTCAAGGATACCCATGTACTTTAACCAAGTCAGTGTTCTCAACACTGGCTGCACATTAGAATCACCTGAGATGTTTACCAATGACCAACTGAGCATTAGCATTTTTTAAAAAGCTCCCCAGAGATCTCAATTTGTAGACAGGACAGACAACCTCTGAACTAAGTGTACTTAGCGATCTTAATACTTATTAAAACTCCAAAAAAAAAACCTCACCCCAAATTTATTTCAAATAGGAAATGCCAAGTAGTTTCAGAGAAATAAAGAATTCCATATATCAGTCTATTACAGTCTATTATAGGCCCCTGGAGACATTCACATGTGCTTTTTGTTGTTTTTTTATCATCACAAAGCAGTTGAGAAACTGGATAACTCTGGGAATTCTGAGCTTTATAACAGTTTGAGTGAAGGTGCATCACTTGATGTAGAGCAATTTCTCTGGTGCTTGTAATTCACAGACTCTTTTGACCAAAGTGACAGGGAGGAGCCTGACCAAGAGGAAATTCCTGGAATGTACAGTGTTGGAATTGACAGGGAAGGAAGATCAAGACTTAGCAAGACTAAGCGTGGCTTAGGAAGGGAGGCCTCTGATAATGTTCTTCAGCAGATGAAAAATATGATCTAATGGCTACCTCTTTCCTTTGTTAGTGCTTCAGTAACAGTGGGAATAAAACCAGACAATGGCGGTCTTCGTAACTTAGGATCCAGAAGAATGATGCCCAGAAGGAGTACATGTTCTGGCAGCTGCCAGTCCCACTTCTGGCCGGCCAGGAGGGGCTGGCCAAGGTTTTCATCCAGTTATTAATCTTCTGAAAGGTATAGGATGCATTCAGTGATGTTCAACTTTCCATGTGACCTTAGGCAACTCAACTTCCCTGAGGTTTTGTTTCCTTATTTGAAAGATGAGCAGCATGATATTTACCCCAGACAGTGACTATAGGATTAAATTAGATAATGTGTGTGAAAGTGCTTTGTGAAATGTAAGGCCCAGTAGGTAGCCCATTGTAAACCCAGAACTGAGCGTGCTATTACATTATCACATTAAGTTCATGTTTCTCTGGTTTGTCCTCTGGCTGTTCTTCCTCGCAGTCTGGGTTAGGATCCGGGTGGTGGATTTCAATGACAAGAACATAGATGAGGCCTCCAATGATAGCACCAACAAAAGGGCCCACTACAGGAATCCACCAGAAGTTATTTCCAGCTCTGAAATCAAACAAAGAAATTAGTGATACACCACTTGGCCTTCTTCCTGGTATTACTGCTAGTTATTCACAAACCAGCTAGTCATTTCTCATGCTCATGACTCCCTTTTAAATCAGCAAGAGCTAAGTATAAGGGCACTCACTGTAGCTTGGCAACCATCATCCTAGATTTTGCAGTATACCTGATTTCAGATGATCTATTCCATTCTCCTGTTAGTACTTGTGAGAGAAATGACCCGTTTATTTTCCTTTCAGAAAATATAGTCCCCGAACCCATGGCTACAATTGAGGGCATTTAGGGAAAGTTCAGGTCGATTATTCAGGAGTTGCCTTCCCCTCAAACTGAAATAATGAGTCTTGGGGATTATGAATGGTTGGGAGATGTGGAGAGATTCCTGGACATGATTGGTATATGAGGGCAATTACAAAATAAACAATCAGGAAACATTTGCCAATAAGTGAATTTAAAAAAATCAAAGGTAGAGATATGAATTACCTACTGAATATAATTTAGTTCAGTACTTATATTTTGAGGTCACAGCTTACTTAAACTTACTCTCTGATAAGGACTTTCTGCCATGTTTCCCTCTCCCCTCCAGAAATCCTCAATGCCAGCACATTGTATTGGAGGTATAGTTCTGAGAGAAAGCAGGTGCCTTTGCGAATTGTCACCATCTCTTTTGGAGATAGAAAATCCATTTAAATAATTCCGTAGAAAGGACCATGAGTGGTCAGAAGCAAGTAAAACTATACAATATGTTGTTTAAGGATATGTGCATTTGAGATAAAACTTTTTAAAAGCAGGATAATTATGAACAAAAAATTCAGAGTACTGCAGAGGAGGCAGAGGAAACAAGAGGAACACAACTACACATGGGAATTTCACAGTGTTCTATTTGGGGGAAGGACTCATGGCTGCTATTTTTATTTTTATTCCTAACAACTATACATATTTCCATGGGACCTTTTGTTTGTATCAGTTTTTTATTAGAAAGGATAATAAAGGAAATAAGCACAGAACAGGGGGCCTGTCCTAGAATTCATGAGATTTAGTTCTAATCTCAGGAGGGTCCACAAGGTCTTTGGGCAAGTCTCCTCATCTCTGAGCTTCATTCTTCCATCTGAACAGTGGTCCCTTCCACCTGTATCATCCAAGCACTTTCTTAGATCCTGAATCTTATATCATCAATGCAGGCTCACAATAAGATAATAAATCTTAAGACCATAAACGCAGGCTCTGGGGAAGAGCACCGTGATTAAGCACAGTGGCCAGCAGATGTCACTCTTACTGCACTGGAAAGAGGTCACTGCACTCAGCTGTTCTCACAGCGCCCTTTCCCATGCCTCCAAATCCAGGCGGAATTTTCTATGAGAGGCACCTGGGCTTTAAAGAACTAGGAGCCTTCTCTTCAGGTAAGCACACGAAGCAAGGTTAAGCCACTTATTTGGTCCATCACTTCCATCACTGGTTTGTGGCAAATCTCTTACTGTCATTTAACAGATTAGGGTCCAAGATATCTGCCAGCACACATGTCCTCCTTTCACTGGCTGGACCCTCTTGAGCTGGATGTGTTGCACCAGGGTCACAAGGCTTAAATGGAGGAGCTCTGATGCGGTTCCCTGCCTGGCCTCACAGGTAAACAAGGTCATTTGCACACTGTGATTTGGGGGATGCCAGAAATATGTCTGTGTTAATTGCTTACGGTACCGTCATCAGGGATTCATTCCTTTGGTTAAACTATTTTAAAAATTAACAATACCCCTGAGATCCTTCATCCACTAAGTTATCAACACTTTAAAGTGAATTAGTGAAGACCACTTGCTTACATCCTAATACTTAAGGGAAAAGCAAGAGTCAGCCAGGGTCTGTCTTGCCCTTGTCAGACCTGCTGGAGCCCTGCTCCCGCTGTCATCCTCACTCCGTGCCGTGCAGGGGCAAGTGAGGATCCAAGGCAGTCTCGGTTTTATCTGAGACCTTGGGTGTGGATCCAAACTAGAAAGTCCCCTGAGATGCTTAGCTTGGATGTAGAACCCTGAAAGGATGGGACACTTTAGGGACACTTTGGAGTCCTGTTATCCCTCAGAGGTTTCCTTGGGAACTTTTTGGTTGAGGATTATCAGTCAGTCTAGCTATTTCCTAACTGGTTTCTGCTGCCTCTACTCATTTTTAATCTGTTCTATATAATAATGTCGGATCAGTTTTGCTAAATTGAAGTTCTAAACATGTCAAACTTCTGCCCTAAATCCTTTGTTGCTCCCTATAACCTACAGAAGAGGGAGCAGCAAAAACCCCAAAGTCTCGTTCTGGGAATCTAGGTCCTGTAATGGTCTGAAACAATTGCCCTTCCAAGCCTCTTCACGCACCCTTCCAACTAAACTAGATCATGTGTTATTTTAACATTCTGTCTTGGGATACAGAATCCTCTCTGCCTGAAATATCCTCTCTGTCCCCTGTTTAAGCATGTCCAAATACTACAAAATGCCCCTACTTCCACCCCCATAATTCTCAAATTTGGAGCTACAAACCTTCTCTCAACTCTTGGAGTTAATTAGTCAAATCTCTTTAATGGCACTTGACAGCTTCAACCTGTGTAAGAGCCTATGCTCACTACTCTGAAATAGAACGTAAATAAAGCAGTGAAGGGCAACAACAGTGAAGGGCATCTTTAGCACAGGGCCTTGAATAAGAAATCAGGTAGCTGCATGGATGAATGAATGCATGAATGAGGGGAAAAGACCCTGATGCTAACAAGGGACATGGTGCTCAGTGTTTGGCATTAGGTGATTTCAGCATTCTCCCACAGACATGGTCTCCTGCCATATACTCAACAAAGCAAAGAAAACAGGCAAGATCTCTACCTCTTTAGAACCACCATCACTCTTAGAACTTTGGGTGAATCACCAAGCAGGGCTCAAATAGAGGTCACATCCCTATGGGGCACCTTTGTTCTCGGTGTCTGTGTGAAGCTCACAGAGGTGTCTTGATGGTGTGGGCAGTGGTCTCCTGGAGTGAACCTCAGGAAATTGGGATTAAAGGAAACTCATGGGCCAATTCTGGGCTTTGGAAATAAGGAGATCTTTAACGTATGCTTTTGACAGTCCATTGGAAGAATACAAATGATCCTTCCTAGTTGTCATTTTCTTCAACCTTTTCACGTTCTAGTATGATCATTCTGGAAGAGAGCTCCTCAACTGTGGCAGTCTTAACATTTTTGGCTGAGTAATTCTTAGTTGTGGCGATCTGTCCTGGATACTGTAAGATGCTTAGCAGTATCCCTCTACTGGCCTCTACCACTAGATGCTGGTGACATCTGCCCCCACCCTCCCCAGTTGTGACAACCCAAAGTGTCTCCAGGCATTGCCAAATGTCCCTAGGGGCAATATCACCTCTGGCTGAGAACCACTGCTCTAGAAAATTCACTGCATTGTTCGTTTCTTAAAGATAGGAAATGTTTCTTGATTCTTTTTTATCCCTCATCTCCTAGGACATGTGTGTCACATAGCATTTATCCATACTTTTATTCAATAGCTTTTATTGAGGCTTTCTATGCGCCAGGCCCCATCCTAGTCACAGTGGACACAGCAGTGAAAACATGGTCAAGGGCACTGTCCTCATGATGCTTACACTATAGCGTAATGCTAATGCTGTCTGTGGTGGTGATCAGAATGGTGTCAGTGATTTCAGTAGCTTGTGTTTCATGATGGTGAAGGCAATCCAAACTCTTAAATAAAGTCATCACTTGTGTACAACTATATACAGGTCAGCATTAGGGACACTCAAGTGTTTTGTTCTCACAGCAGACATTAAACTAAAATTTGCTCACACATGTTTTCCCTGCTTCTCTTTCTCCATGTTAGAGCCCTGTTTCCTGGGGAACAAAGGTGGGTGGCTTTCCCAGAGAGAGATGTGATGAGTGGATGAGAACTGGCCACCATGACTTTAGTGGGGGGACAGTGGGAAGGAATTAATGGGCAAAGTTTGTCTTGGGAGCTTGGTACCAGCAGTTGGCATATTTCATCAGCACATTCTGAGGTGTAAGGCACGGGGTCTTGCCACTTCCTGTGCACAGGCTCTCTTTGATGCCTGTTCTGCCAGTAATTTCTTATGCTTTAAGAATTCAAGAACCAGTGATCAGGACTCCGCACTTTCACTGCCGAGGGCAAGGGTTCGATCCCTGATTGGGGAACTAAGACCCCGCAAGCCACATGGCATGGCCAAAAGAAAAAGAAAAAAGAATAAGGTCAGCACTCACTTCTTCTGTGGTGCCTCCCCCAACTTCCCTGGGCAGAGCTAGTCACTCCCTCTTCTGTGTTGCCTTAGTACTTTGTTTCAGGGGTTACCAGAGCACTTGTTACATTGCTCAAGGCCAGTGTCTTATCTGATTTTCAAATTTCCTTGCCTGGCACAGTGACCACAGCATAGGTGGTGATCAAGGAAGATCTGTTGAATGAATGAATGAAGCGAAGCTAGCATGATCCACTAGAAAGAGCCCTATAGTAGTATCAGAAGATAGAAATTCTACCCCTTTGTCACAAAGTGAATATGTAGACAAGTTCTACATCCAAAATAGTCACATAAAACCATATACCAATTGAGAAATTATTATTATTATTATTATTATATAGGACAAACCTATCTCTTTGAATCTATCTAGAGCCTCTCTATCTTTCTCTGTCTCTTTGTCTCTCTCTCTGTCTCTGATTATGTCTCTGTGTCTATCTCTTTGTCTCCCTCCCCCTTCTCTCTCTCTCACACACACACACACACACACACACACACACACACACACACACACACACACACACCCCGTATCATAAATCACCAGTGATATGTTCCACACTTACGATGAGGATGCACTTAACCTCACCCTCCCATCTGCACTCTCTTGGATCTCCAGGTCAAAGCACAGCCTTCCCCACTGAGGCACAGTGTGAATCTTCCTCCCTCCTCCCTGACCGTTGTTACTTACGTGAAGACCTCAAACCCCCAACCTGCCAAGGCAGTGAAAAGTCTGGGACTCAGGTCTCGAGCTGGGTTCATGGCACAGCCACTGTTCATTCCCAGAGAGGAAGAAATGACAACAATCAGGAAGCCAATGACAATGGGCTGTAGGCCTTTGGGGACTCCCAAGTTTCTTGAGTCAAAAATGGCAAAGATGACAATGAGGAGGAACATGGTGGCCACTACCTGGGGAGGGAGAAAATATACAAGGGATTTAGCTTATATTCTTCCCCCTTGCCCACCTCAAAATGCACCCACTCTCATTAAAAACAAACCTAGTAATAAGTAACGTACGCTGGGTGAGCACTCTGTGCCAGACCCTTATTGCAGCAATCCTAGACATGGGTGCTGATATCATTCTCCTTTACAGATTAGTTACCTGCCCAAGGTGACACAGTCAGTGACAGTCAGGTGTGGATCCAGAGAGTTCAGCTCTAGAGACTGTTATCTTTACTACGCTATCCTGCTGAGCTACTACCAGCTAAATGGAGAGCAAGCTACAGGCTGGAAAAATGAACAAAGGGGCTCATTCAAATTGGTGAGAAAAACAGTGTGAGACATCAATAGATGAATGGGCAAAGGAAATGAAAATTCATAAAAGAAAAATAGATTTAAGAAACAAATAAGAGGGAAAAACTGATTCACAATGAAAAAAAGTAACAATACCAAGTGTTAGGGAACTGATACCACTTCTCTCAGGCTTTCCTAATTAAACTAAGCACATACTACACTTTTGAAAGGCAATTCATCAGTAATTTAGCAACATGCATTTAAAAAAATCCATAGGATTATGTACTGAATTTGACCCGATTAGATATTTTGAGAACCACATCATGGAAATAATCTAAAATATGGAAACATCATAAAAAAAATATGCAAATAAATAATTAAGCATCATTTATAGTATTGAAAAACTGGAGTCCACATCAATAGGGAAAGGGCTAACTATATTATGAAGTGCCCATTCTATAGTCTATTATACAGCCATTAAAAACAAATATAAGACTATCTGGTAACATTTTTAAATGCTTATGATATTAAGAAAAATATGTGCATTATATTTTATACTTGAAAACAACATAAAAACAAGTTGTAAGAGATTATACAAACAATGACAGCAGGTATTCTGAAGTGGTGTGGTACAGTGGGTATTTTCCCCACTCTCTAGTTTCTAAAATTTCCAAACTGTTATTTTACTTTAACAGCTAAATGATAGTTTCTATTTACCAGACACTTATTATGTGCCAGCTACTTCATATGCTTTTTCTCATTAGAACTTCACACCAATCGGTGAGATAAATCCTGTTTATTCACAGTTTACAGGTGAGGAAATGTAGATAGAAAGAGGTTAAGAAACTTGCCCAAGGGCACACAGCTCATAAGCAGAAGAATCAGGATAAGAACAAGGCAAGTGATTTTAGACCAGAATAGTTGTGCTATTGGCTACACGACAGATGCTTGGATGCAGCTTGTTTAAATGTCATTAAGGCAGAGACACTTCTAGCTGCGTAGAGAGTCTGGATAAACCTGTGCACGCGGGGAGACACAGAAGACCTGTGATACTCTTAAGCTCAACTACTACACTTCACAGTCCTTGAACTGAGATCACAATGTCTTTTCTTGAGGCCTCTACGTTTAGATCATGTGCACAAAAGAGACAGTTAGGTGGAACAAACCCCATTTGCCCCTACAGGGGTTGAAATGTCCAGTCATGCACTTTTCTCTGAAACTTGACTGATGTGGAACAAGTGTATGTATTAAAGAGGAGGCAGGAAACCCTTAGTGGTATCAACTTTGGCAAGGGCAGGAATTTGTCAACAAAGCTTGGATTATGCGTAGGGACCTCTGACTTTGGAAACACAGCCTTTCCTTTCTGATAGGCCTATAATGTTCCTATGCATCCCCCTTATTAGATTATGTCTTTTCACCAAAGTTAGGTCTTTGTTGAATGTACACTTACTTGGTCTGCAAGTGCATTCACCAGAGACAGATACGGAGCTGGGTATGTTGCGAAAATGTGTGCTGTTGCATTTTCTCCCACGACGAGCAGTTTTCCACCAGCAAAAGACAGAAATGCATCTATGGAAGACAGAGCTCTGGCATGTTAGTGTCCTCTGGGCAGAGGGGAGGTAGGCCTATGCCAGGTCTTGTGCTGAACAAGTACAGGAGAACCCTCAGGTTCAGCTAGGCAGATCCATATCATTTGCCTCTTTTCACTTCACAGTATGGTAGCTTTAGAGATACCCAGAGAACTTCCAGGATAGCTGAGAAAGTCCTGGCTGCCCTTGATGATTCACTCCACGTTTGAGCCAAATCCTTATCCAGTGGGTCTTGGGAACCATTTTTCTTTGAGGGGAATTCTTGGAATTTTCAAGATTGACTAAAAGCCAAAGTGAAGCTTGGACTTGCTCTAGGCAGAGTTCATGATTCCCAGAGGGTTCTCAGTAACCCCTAATAGCAGTCCAGAATTTGAGGGCATCAAGGTACAGTGAAGATGCCCTTAGAACAAGGAATACAGCAGTCCCCGACACAGCCAGCACCACCCCAGGCATCTCTGGCCACAGCAGCTGGTTCTCTAGGTTTCTGGTCTGGTCTTGAGTAATTCTTTAGTCTTCTTGCACTCTAATTCTTAGGATACTCTGTGGGAGTACATTTCCACAATGTACCCCTCAGGCTTGGCTCATAAATTCTAGTTCCTAAGGGCTTCAGTTTGAGAGTCATAAAGTATTAAGACTCACCTTGGGTTAGATAGAAGGAACTACTTTAACACTTGATTTTATGGAACCCCAAGATTTTTTAGTTTGAAGGGCCTAAGAAGTCATCTAGTTCAATTCCTTTATTTTCCAGAGGAGGAAACTGAGACCAATAAGGTCAGATGACTTACTGAAGTCACATAGCCTCGTACTTAGTTCACATGGAACTAAAGTCTGGGTCTTTGATCATCAGTACTCTGTTTCCCCCAGGACTGTTGCAGAATGGAAGCCTGGCTATTGGATGGAAGGGAGAAGAGGTTCCCCACCCAGCCCATTTCTCTGCTATGCCTCTTCCTTCAAAGACTTTATTCCAGATTCCTTCTTTAAATACTTACTCATCATTCTCCTTGCCACAAGTCAACGGCTCCCTTCCCAGCCAAATCAGAGAAAGCCATGGAGAAGCCAGTGGCCTATTGCTTACTTTGGCATTGTTCACACTGTAGTGCTGGTTAGGTCTAAAAATATACTTCCTTTAAGTTCTGCCCTCCATTTAAGTTGTGACCATTTTCATTAAGAGGCTTCCTGAATGTGCCCTGATGATAATGTTGGCCCCATTATTTAGAACTTAGGACTCTTAGAACTGCCTGTCAAGTGTAAAACGTTTCCTGTTCTTACCTCATCTCACCTCTTCCTACAAGTAATTCTGACTTTCAACTTATAACCAGCTCTCCCTAATCTCTGGACTCAGGGGCCCTACTCACCATAATAAATGCCAAAGAGGGTTGCAGCCCCTACAAAGGCTCCCAAGAGCTGGGCCCCCACATAAAAGGGGAATTTGAACCACTTCATCCGTCCAAAAAGACACATTGCAAAAGTCACAGCTGGGTTGATGTGGCCACCTGCAAGGAAGATAAGGTGATTAGGAAAGTCAGAGGGCAGGCCAGCCAGGGAGAATTATTGTGAAGAAAACCTTATCTAGGGACTGCAGGCAGAATTCAGCCGTCTAGGTGAGGAACTGTATGTGAGGAGACAGGTGTGTGTGTGTGTGTGTCTGTGTGTCTGTGTGTGTGTCTGTGTGTGTGTTTGAGTGGAGAGAAGAGAGGACTAATAATCCCCATGGCATCATTAGACACTGTTTAGGAATTTTAGCTTTCTCAAAAGAAAGTCAAATATATAAAGAAACTTGTACTCAAGTGGCTCATTTTCTCTCTCTCTCTCTCTATCTATCTATATCTATCTACTGGGTTTTGCCTAACTATAAAGCAATAACCCCAAAGAGATTGATATAAACCGTTAACTTCAGTATATTTTTAAGTCAATATACTTATATACTTGTAAGATTTAAATCTATATCTAGTCCTCTCTAAGTCCATGTCCAGAGGATATAGAAACAGTCTTAGGACTGAAAAGAGATATCTCTTTAAGGGGAAATGGCCCTTCCTTTGTGGGCTGTGCCTCTCACTGAGGTAAGGGGCTCAGTTTATTTTGAGGTAGTCACAGTGTCTGAGTGGATTTTCTGTAGTTTCTCTGCATAAACGATGTATATCTCACACACAGAAATGGAGCGACACTTCCTCCACTCCAGCCTAAACTCTGACTAGAGAAATCAGCTTCTTTGATTCTAACCCAGTTGCAAGGTCAGGTAGAGGGCTTGCTCTGGGGTAGGTTACTGATATCCCCAGCTGGCTTTGCTAGTAACAACAATAAAAACAATGCCTATTGAACACTTGCCAGATGCTGTCATTGGGGTATTACATGCACTTGATCCTCCTAAGAACCCAGTGAGGTGGGTACTAGTCCAGTTAACTGCTGAGGAAACTGAGGCACAGAAGTAAAGTAACATTTTAAGGTCACATGGCTAATAAGTGGTAGGTCTAGGATTCAAATTCAGGTTTATTTGAACTCTTGGGCCTATGTTCTTTTCTAGACCTTCTTCACCAAGTTTATAAAGGTTTCTCTGCCTTAGAAGATTTTTTCAAAGATCATCTTTGAGCATATGGGCTTGATTCCTAGGGATGAAGGACACTCATATGAAGCATGCCAATGACATTTAGTGTGAAGGGGGGGATTAGAGTAACTGTCAATGTGACCACACTGAAATGTGGACCTCTGGGTTGTGGAAATAGTTGTAAACAAAGGAGTGATGATGATGATGATGACACTTTGCCATTTGACCCCCCACAGAACCTATTGGTGAGCTTGTTTTGGGAAGCCTTCCCCCCTCTCCCCTGTCCGTGAAGAAAGCTATGCTTTTCCTGAGTCTCTAAGCCAAAGTGGGCTTGAAATGGGGAGGGGTTCTGACTGCTGACTACACCGTGAGGGTCCTTTCTTCACCTGTCTCTGCCACTCTGGGGCTAATATGAACAAGAAAATGCCAGTATATCAAAGCACAGGTGACTTCCTGAAGCCTTACACACACATCACCTGTTTTGTTTTACTTTTAAATCTAAGAGAGTCATAATTCTGGAGACTGGCAGGAGTACAGCTTACTAGGGAAGCTGGAAACAGGGGTTAGAAGAGGGGAGCACCCAGGGCAGTGGAAAGTTCCTGGAGCCAGCCCTGTTCCTCTTCTCCCAGAGCTGGTTGGAGGGAGGGTAGCTGCCACCCAGCCAGCCTGGAGGAACTCATTGTGAAAGGACAAGGGGATGTAAGAAGTCACCTCCAATCAAAAATGTCTCCCCTCAGATGAGTCCACCAATGGGAGAATTACTGTTTAGCAAGCTCCTCTTCCAAAATAAGACTTGCTGTAGGTAGGTCTTATTTAGCCCCTCAAAAGCACCCTGAGGCAGAAACTATTGTTCGCCTTGACCTTGACATGCTGCAAGGCATTTAGTAGGTTTTCAAGATATGAAAGTTGATATATGTGGAATCTAAAATATGGCACAAATGAACCTATCTACAAAGCAGAAACAGACTCATAGACATAGAGAACAGACTGGTGGTTGCCAAGGGGGAGGTGGGGAGGGAGAGGGATGGACTGGGAGTTTGGGGCCGGTAGATGCCGACTATTACATTCAGAATGGATGAACAACAAGTCCTAATGTATAGCACGGGGAACTATATCCAGTCTCCTGAGATAAACCATAATGGAAAAGAATATAAAAAAAGAATGTCTGTATGTGTATAACTGAGTCACTTTGCTGTGCCGCAGAGACTGGCACAACATTGTAAATCAACTGCACTTCAATTTAAAAAATTGAAGAAAAAAAAAGATATGAAAGTTGAAGAAATAGAAGTCTTTATTCAGATAGCTCAGACTACAAAGATCTACAGAGGGAAGGTTGTTTGGGGGTCAGAGAGGCTGTGCCGGGACGGTGCTTTGCAAAGCAACGAGGAGAGTTTCTCCTTGCAGAGATGCGTGATCACTTGGCTTACCCGAAGGACAAAGCAGAGCAGTGTAGTGGAAAGAACATGAGTGCTAGAGTCAGGGAAGGCCACACTCACATCTTGGCCCTGCCAAGGTGGTTGTGATGATCAGATTATTCACATAAAGAGCCCAGGGGGATAGCTGGATTCCCCGAGGCCTGAGATGAAAGTCTTACGTGAGCAAGGTGAACTCTTTCAAGGTTCTGTCCTAGACGAGTCTCCTCCCCACCACCCACAGACAACTCTGTGATAGAGATCATCTTAATATTTTATTTGTCATTAAGCAAAGCTATTTTGATTTTTCAGTGAATTTTTATTGCTTATAAAAAAACTACATCAAAAACAACCGCCATAGTCTAGGTACAAGCTGGCAGTGTAAACACTTCGTGGGGGATGGTGCATAATTAGGGCATTATGAGTTCTGATGGGCCAGATTGGATTGCCAGACTATTGGCAAGTTCACAAGGGAGCAGGGTGCGGTAACTGCCATGCAGTAAGGTAATGCTTTATGTTCCACAACCAGATGTCAGCTGACCTTACCAGTCTGGACCACAAAGTGGGATCCCATTTATGTTTATGCCTAATATACATTGGTTATTTTTGGAATTCCCAAAGAGGGCCTCACATATGCCCACAAACCAGCATGTTAGCTGCAGCCACTGTGAGAAAGTCACCTCCCCTACACAGTCTTCCTCTCCTGTTCCTGGCCTGCTGAAGCCAATACTGAGTCTGCACTGATGTCATCAGTGGGCCAGTGTGTTGTCTGTGCATGTTCCCCCCAGTTCTCAGGGAGCCTGAATATCAGTTCCAAACAGAGATGGGGAGATAAGCTCCTTTTCCAACTCAATGCTACCTTATATCAGCCAGGCTCAGAAACTGCTCTCCTTGCATTTTGAGATCTCACAGTCTCTCATAAACAACTTGGACAGCTCCCGAGCCTCGCCCAGAAACAGCCTCTAGTGCAAACAGTCCCATCAGTTGTGGCCCTTACTCCTCTGAGCGCAGGGGCTTAATCCCAGTCTAAAGGCCGGATGGGAAGACTCCACACCATCCTTTACTCCCTCTTCCCCTTCCTGCTGGTCCCTGTCACTTCCCCTCCTATCGTGACTCCAAATATACCAATGGATGCAAACAGACATTGACAGCGCTGGTGGTAAAGGGTGTTAGCTACATTGGTAGGGTCTAGGACCAATTTATCCTAAGTAAATATTTGATGAAGTTTAATTCAGGGTGTTATGCAGGTGAAATACTGCAAAACCACATCTCCACCTTAAAAAAAATCACTGAAAATATACCTACATTTATATTGAATGGTTTGTGGAAACAACACCTGTGTGAATGTAGTTGGGAGCGTGAGGGGAGGCAGTAGAGCATCCTGCATGCTTATTTGAAGCCAGGAGTGTGTTCTGTGTCTGGTGTCAAGGCCTGCAGCTGTAATTAAGCCTTGGCACATTCAGGGTGTTCCCCTGGTTATTCTTGTGTCTTAGGTAGGCAGTACAGTGCTGGGATCACAGCAAAGGCTCGGCAAGAGTTTGAACAGAAACACTGCTCATGCCAAACAAACCACATGTATGGGAATCTGTAACCTGGTCTGCTCCAGGATCTGAGTCCGCCTGTGATATGGAAAGGCTGACAGCTAGCAAATGACTGTTCCAAGTGCCCAGCCCGTGGATGCTCTGTGGGGGTCTGGACAATCATTCTTTAGTGCTCCAATGGCAGTACTTGTCACCAGTCCAGCCAGCTCAACTGCAGGATCCTCCAGCTGGACCGTACTGCCCATAGGCCCTGCCTGTACTGTCCTTCCCATAGCAGACCACTGGAAATGTTGTATAATAATGGGGATCTGTGCTTTGCTGTAGTATAGACCTGGGTCAAATCTTTGATCTGTCTCTTTGCCAGCTGTGGGACTTCTGGCAATTTACTCAATCCCTTGGAGCTCCAGTTTTCTCTGTAGAATGGACAATAATACTGGCCTCAGAGTGCTGCTATAGAAGTGAGAGGAGATAAAGTATGTACAGCACCCAGTACAGTGCCCAGCATGCAGGAGGTCCCTTCTTCCGTTATCACCAGCAGTCTTGCCTTAGTTCTCTGAGCCCCCAAACAAGGCTGCTGAGGATTTTGCAAGCCTTTGGGAAGTGGATCATTTCCACAGTTCCTTCCTAAGGTCCCAGGCTGTATTAAATATCATTTCATTTTGCTTCTCAGAACCTTGAGAATGGCTTCTAATTAGCCTACCACTCAGGACAGAATTGGACCAAGACCTTCTGACTAGCCCTGTACCTCCATGAACACACTAGCTATTTTGCAAATGACCTAGGCTCTCTCTGATTGCTGTGGATAAAGGTCCAGGGAATTGCCTCTGTTGGAGTGATATTCACTGGGCTGTTCACAGCGTATCTGGGAAGTGGTTTCCAAGCGTGGGGTAGAGCTAGTAAAAGATTCTATTGATAGATGAAGAATACTATTCAGTAGCCAGATTTAGGAATCAGTCAGTTCTGAGTTCCAACCTCATCTCTGTCTTTTGCTAAATGTTGCCTTTGTGCCAGTCACTTACCACTTGCTGGCCATTTAAATTTTGTCATCTATAAAAATAGAATTAAATACATATTCTTGCAGGGCTGTTGAGATCTAGAAAAACTAAGGTCTGTAAAGTACCCAGAACTGCGCTAGTACATTGGAATGGTTGAGTTAATAGTAGCTATTATTATTATTATTATTATTATTATTATTATTTCTATTACTTACCAGAGACACCTCCAGCAACATAAATGGCCATTACTATTGCCAATGAAAATCCAGTATTGATAGTGATGATTCCTCCATGACGTCCTCGACTGAGGACAGCTTGGGCAACAGAGCCACATCCAAGGACCTGGAATGAAAGGGAACTCAACAAGTAAGTGAAGATGGCCACTATCAAAGACAATGGAAAGTCAGAGTAACAAGAAGCATTTTTCAAGCACGCTCATGGATTGGACTGCCATAGGCCTCATACAAATCAAATTATAATCTTCCAGCTGTGCACAGATAGCAAAATGATGGTCCCAAGGCTGCATCTGGCTTATGGATGAGTTTTGTTAAGACTGCACAGTGTTAAAATTTTGTATGAATTTATAAACCAAGTAATTTGGTAATCATTTCATAATATATATAAATATCAAATCATTATGTTGTAAAACTGAAACTAATATAATGGAGTATGTCAATTATACCTCAAAAGGAAGGAAGGAAGGAAGGGCAGGAGGAAGGAAGGGGGGAAGAAAGGAACATTTGGTGAGGGAGGGTTATTGGGAAAGATGAAACAGTCACATACAAGTCTGGTAGGAAAACAACAGGACAACAAATGACCATCAGCCTTTGTCACTCTGTGGTTTAAAGAGCCAATGTGGTCCTGGAGGAATAAGTTCTGGGCTGCAGTATCATTAGATCATTGCTCTTAGATGTCAAATAGCCACAACTTTTTCTAGAATACAGGTTCTGTTTTGGGTTTTATAACTAAAGAAGAGCAACCAACTGGAGGGAGGGCTCAGCATCAAGTAATGGATATTATTTAAGGGCATATGAAGAAAGGTTCCAGAAATAAACGTATTTAAGGAACAAGAGATTAAGAATGTGAAGACTTCTTATCTGGAAGATAGTAACCAGCTGTTGTGTCTCTTCACAAAAGGATGAGAAAGGAAGTCTGAACCTGAAATATGAGAGGTTGCACATAAACCATTTCCTGATAGTGATGAATTAATTCTAAATAGCTCCCTTGGGACCCATTTGTGGAGTCCTTCAGAGAAATACAATTTACAAACAATGGATATTTAATACATATAGAATGATTTTGGTTTGCTCCTCCCTAAAGGCAGAGAAATTACCTAGATGATCTTTTAACATCCCCTCCAGTCCCTGATTCTAAGATATATTGATTTAGCTCTACCTGCTAGACAGTAGAGAGAAGTAGGACTTAACATCTCAAGGGAAGCACAGGGGCTGCATATCACACGCACAGGGCTGTCTTTGACGTTAATCACAGACTCCAGACCCTGCACTGAGAGCTAAATAAAGTTGCAGCAGGAACATGTTCCCTTTTCCCTTTTCAAAAAGCAAAAAAATCCCCTGGGTTCATTTCACAGCCTACCAATTTCACCTAGGCTTGACATTATTTTTTTCTAGGATCCCTATCTGTTATAATAACTGTCAGAATTAAAACCACACTGCTGTCTTTCTTTTTAATTTGCAGCCAATTAAATGCACCTGGCACAACTTCCAAGCTAACTGGCATTTTGGTAACATCTTCTGAAAAAAGGAAAAAAACATTCCTGACAGCTGAGATGACCTGATTTAGACAACCAAGGGTAAGAAGAGACACATCCAGACACTCACCAGTCCTGAGCTATTACTACTTTTCCACATAAGCTTCTTCCCTCTTTTATGGTCTGATGTTCACGCACTTGTGATAGTCTACAGGGGGGCATAAAAGCTTTAAATGGCCTGAGTGGACCTGGGGAAGCTTCTGTCTTGTCAAACTTCATTGTGATTAATACTCTCCTCTTATACCCTAGATGTTGAAATTGCTTTTTTGTTCTTTTCTAGAGAGGATAACTGATGCTGTGCACTGCAAGAAAGGAGCAGAAGGAGAAATGAACAAGGTAAGGACTTTAGTTACCCTAGTCAGAAATTGTTACTCAGAAGATTTCAGCCCAACTTCACATCATTGCTTCTTAATTTTTGAATACATTCATACAGCCTGAAAATCAATGAGGAAGACAGGTAATTGCCTGCTAGTATCTTTCCTTGCCTGCTTCATCCCACCTGCATTCACAGCACCAGGGAAGCAGATCTGGGATATTCTAATGTAATCATGGTCTGATTGCTAGGGAATTGGTCACCCACTCTGGTTTCCTTCCTCTGTGTGCCCACTGTAGTTTTTTTTCCTTAAAAAAATGAGAGAACTGTTGTTTATGGTATTACTGATAGAATTTCCAGCATGATTCCACGCTCTAACCTTTAAGAACTGCCATACTTTCCCCCTTCTTAGACACAGAAAGAGCCAACCTGTCTCAGTTTTTCTGGTCTCCCTATCTAGAAATATTTTTTTGGACCCATCACTCTTTCATATGCTTCTCACTAAACCTAACCTCTTTTCTCTGAAATTCACTTGTACTGTCCGTACTGAACAATTAATACTTAGTTGTTTTCCAGATGCCTGATCTTGATTTCCTTATCTAGAAAACAATCTCTATGATTCCTTTACATACCAACAGGCAATAATATGCTAGTTTATCCTGTTTTATTCTGTTTCCTTGGGTGTTGTGTTTCCCAAGTACACCACCCATATGCATGCCATCCACAGACCTCCAAGGTCTCTTCCACCTTCTTGCCAAGATCCAGCACCTACCTTCTCCAGGTAGGTAAAAAAAAATCACAAAACCATGTAGAGGAGGGAAGGTATTACAAAGCCATGGATCTTGTCTTCACTGTGCCCCCAAAAGTCTTCGTTCATTTCTCATTCATATTCTCCCAATAGTTTCATCGAGCCTTCTCTTCTCTCATTAGCCCAAGACACCTGAGCCCCTTTCTGCAAATAATATCTCCTTCTACTTGACTCAGTACCTGTAAGTGGCCTTGAAGATCAATGGGAATTCAGAAGATCACATAAACATTGTGTTCCGGTTATTCAGTGCTACGTAACTAACTACTCCCAAACTTAGTGGTTTAAAATGGTAACATTTATTTTGCTTGTGAATCTGTCATTTGGGCAAGGTTTGGTAGAGCATCTTACCTCTGCTCCATTTGATATCAAATATGATGGTTCAAAACTTGAAAGACTGGAATTATCTGAAGGCTCACATAGTCACATGTCTAGTGGTTGATGTCAGCTGTCAGCTGATGCCTCAGCTGGTGGGTTGGCCAACACACCTATAAATGGTCTCTGTGTGGCTTGGCTGAGTTCCAAGGGTGAGCACTGTACAGCCTTCAGAGCCTGCATTCTTAAACCCTGCATCATGCTACCTCTCAGCCATAGCACTACTTTGGTTCTGAACTCAATAGCACACAAATTACAACATCCTTAATAGGCATTAACTTGGCCCATGTTGGTTACCTTTAGGAATAGGGAGCTCATTACCACATCAGGTAGCTTGTTCTAAATATTTTTGGTGTTCCAGTGGTTGAGGAGTCCTCCCTTATATGAAGTTGGAGTCCTTTTTTCCTGTAACTTCTGTTCATTAGCTCCTGGCTTACTCTTGGGACCTCAGAGAAGAAGCCTCTTTTATACACCAGGCACTCCATTAAGTAGAGGGAGCAAAAAGTCCTTCCTGAGTTCTTTTCTGCTGGATGTTTGTCCCTTCACCTTTGATCCCTAGGGCTCCTCAGATTCCAAGTGAGTCTCACCTGGATAAGCTCTAGGTTGTTAGCACCCCTTTTAAGCACGGAGCCCAGGAATGGACACAATCCTCCCTTATTTTTTTTAAGCTTTTAAAAATGTTTATTATTTAAGACCAAAAATCCTGTGCAGGCTCCTTAGAGAGAATATGAGGAATATATAAAAATATAAAGAAAAAAAAACCCAATCACAATGCCTTTACCTATGAACAGACATTATAAACATTTTGGCTTATTTCTCCCCAGTAATTTTTAAAATATTTATTTATTTATTAAAGTATAATTGACCTAAAACACAATGATTCACTATTTTCATACGTTACAAAATGATCACCACAAGTCTAGTTACCATCTGTCACCATACAAACTTATTACAGTATTACTATGTTCCCCATGCTGTACTTTTCATCCCTGTGACTCATTTTGTAACTAGAAGTTTGTACCTCTTAATTTCCCTCACCTATTTCACTCATCCCTCCACCTGTTTATTCTCTGTATCTATGAGTCTGTTTCTGTTTGTTATATTTGTTTATGTATTTTGATTTTAGATTCTCTGACTTATTTTACCTAGCATAATACCCTCGAGGTCCATCCATATTGTCACAAATGGCAAGATTTCATTCTTTTTATGGTTGAGTAGTATTCCATTGTATATACATACCACATCTTCTTTATCCATTACTCTATTGATGGACTCTTAGGTTGCTTCCATATCTTGGCTATTGTAAATAATGCTGCAGTGAACATAGGGATACATATAACTTTTCAAATTAGTGTTTTTATTTTCTTTGGATAAATACCCAGGAATGGAATTGCTGGATCATGTGGTAGTTTTATTTTTAATTTTTGGGGAAACCTCCATCCTGTTTTCTATAGTGGCTGCACCAATTTACATTCCCACCAACAGTGCATGAAAGTTCCCTTTTCTCCACATCCTTGCCAACACTTGTTATTTGTTGTCTTTTTGATGATAGCCATTCTAACAGGTGTGCGGTGACACCTCATTGTGGTTTTGATTTGCATTTCTTTGATGATTAGTGTTGTTGAGCATCTTTTCATGTGTCTGCTGACCATCTGTATGTCTTCTTTGGAAAAATGTCTGTTCAGGTCCTATACACATTTGTTTTTTTGATGTTGAGTTATATGAGTTCTTTGCATACTTGGGATATTAACCCCTTATCAGATACATCGTTTGCAAATGTCTTCGATTTTATAGGCAGTCCTCCCTTATTTGTGCATCACATTATGACATGGTAATTAATCATGTACCTTCTGCTCCTTGCTTCTATTGCTATCTAGTGGAGCACTTAACCATAGGATATAATTCAACTGTTCACATATTAATGCCTGGTTTTCGCAATTTTGTAAGATGCTTAAGATTGTGTAATAAACTTCTTTGCCTTTTAACAGCACCTAGGATGTTGGAAGTAATTAAATAACCAGATCCTACATGTTATTTCCAGTTATGACACTTGGTGTCTGTGTAAATGAACATGTTATTTCTCAGCCTCAGCTTGCTCATTTATTAAAAAATAATACCTGCCAGACTTGTTTCATAGGATTGTTCAGTAAAGGTTCAAGTGGGATAACCTTAATGAAGGCACTATTTAAACAACAAAGGACAATAATAGGTGCAGGATATTATTGCCTTTGGTATAAACTCAAAAGGAAAACCCCAATTCAGGGTGAATAAATTAAAACAAAGGGACTCATGAACTTAACCACTAAACTGCCTGGCAATAAAAATGGGGGCAAAAACACATCTATGACAGATATTAGAAATAGCTACTATTTCATTCCAAACATGAGATCAAAATTTTGGGGGAGAGGGGAAGTGAGAAACTGACAAGAACTTCAAGGTGTTTTGCGTATTTGTGATTACTCTTGAAAGATAGGTCGTTGCATAGATGGCAAGATTTTAGTGCTTTTGGTAGTAAAGCAACACTAGAAAAGAGGAGGGGGTAAATACTGTTGTTATCAGGTTCCTTGCATGGCAGGAGTGGGAGAAAGAATTTCAGTAGAAAAGGAAGAAAGACATTTGAAAGGCAGAACTCCTATAAAAGATTGATTGGTGAATGAGGTACCCCCAGTCATTCCCAGTCACCCAGGCCATACATTCTGGAATCTTTTGGTATTCCTTCCTCTTCTCTCTCTTGGCTACCCATAGTCAATCATTCCCAAATCTTTGGAGTCTTCTTCTGTGGCCTCTGACAAGTGTCCCCACTTCCAGTGTCTCCCTACTCAGTGACCGTGCCAGATGAAGCACAACATACATACTCTCCCACCCCCATTGCTCAGGAATTGCCAGCATAAGGAATCGCCCCTTAACCTCGTACTCAGGGCCTTGCCTCACAATCCCCAGCTACTTTCTGCCCAGGGTTCTTCAGCATAAGTCTCTGCATCAGCCAGTCACTTTGAGTCCTTTGAGCTCATGACACTCATTTCCACCTCTGCACACCTGCTCATGCTATACCTTCCAGCAGAATATCTTTTCTGCATTTTTCCCAATCAAAACCGATCTATTCTTAACACTGAGCTAAAATGCTACCTTTTCCCTAGGGCTTTCTCTGGCAACTGAAGCCCTCAAAGTTCTCTTCTGCTTATTTTGCCATGTCTTTACAATGTCATTTCATTTTATTTCACCTTGCCTTGTGGCACCCCACCAAGGCTGTAATGTTCACAAGGGCACTCATGCTTCTTTGTATTCCATGCTCAAACAATACTTATGAAAAAAATTAAAATATCTGAACAAGCAGGAAAAAATCCTGCATAAAATGCCTTTTCAAGAGAAAAAGTTAATTTGAGGGTAAGATGTAAAAAGTGGGAGGTGTAATTTCTAAGACATACCACTTGGGACTGATGGGTAGTTCCCAACTGAGCCATGAGCCCTATGACAGGCTGATTAATGGACACAATGAAATGCTGGAGATGAGGAGAGAGAAAAATGAGTCCACAGATTTTATTTCATTTGAGCCTTCTCAAATCCCCTTTGCATATACTACCTCCTTTAAAGTGAAAGCCAAGATGTTCTGAGCACAGAACACAGTGCAAAACAGGCACTCAAAATATTTGTTCAGTGAGTGTGTAAAAACTGAGCCCTTTCAGAAAAGCAGTTAGCGAAGGTTAGGGATTACTTAGCAAAATGTTGGCAAATGCATGCACCCTGGAGCCAGGGATCACCTGGGAACCTTCTAATTATCGCAAGAGGTCTGTGATTCCCTGTGCACATCAACGTTATCCAAAGAAGGAAAAAATTAACATGTCTTGTATCTACATTTCTGTTTCAGTAATTTCAGAATTAATGGATACTAAAAGAACAGTTTCTATCCTATAAAGCTCCTGAAAAAATTTTAAAGTCGAAAGGAGCTCCTTGGGAAACGTTGTCATAGACTTTGGAATAAAGGTTGTATGAAATGTTGACTATCTTTACTCATCTGTTTAGGGTAATGTGAGTAAAGGAATACAAATACCAGCTACCATCTATTTGGTGTGTGCTTTGTGCCAACTTCCACGCTAAGTGCTTTACCTGTATTACTTCATCATTATCCCATTAACTTGTGATCACCCTGAAGGGGAAGTATTCTTATCTCCATTTTATGGATGAGGAAATTGAGGCTGGGAAAGGCCAAGCAATTTTCCCAATGTTACATAGTAAAAATAAAGGAGACCGAACCAGGATTTGATCCCAGGTCTTAGTCAGAGGACTGTGCTCCTAACCATGACATATTGGACAGAGCAAGAGGTCATCAGAACCAACCAGTGCCCCCAAGAATTCATGGAAGTTTTCAGGGAGGACACTGCGTTTTCCACAGGAAGTGAGATGGGGCACCATTTTTCCTATCTGCGTACTGAGAGTAAAGGCTGTCTGGGAATGTTGAAGGATTTGGAGAGCCCAGGCAGCAACCATCTGTTACCATCCACCCAGTATAAAAGGCCTCCCTGTAGACCAGATACAGTCTGAGGAAAAAAGACTGAGGTTGAAGCTCATTTGGAAGCCTCCTTGTAGACCCTGCTCTTTGTGCCAGGACAAGTGGCTTTTCTGCTGACAACATATGTGATCACTCTAGTTCAGAAAAATACCCAACACTTGTACTTTTTCTCTAAAGCTTCCCATGACCTAGAGAAAAATTCTTTTCAGCCCCATTTCCCTTCCTTTCTCAGAGATCAAAGAGACATGTTGGTGATTAAGTGCAACTTTTTAGTTTATGCAAAACTTTTTTTATGGATTTCTACTTGCTTGATTTCTAGCTCCCCTTGCAGAGACAACTTCCACTAGATGACCAAGTGCTCACCGGGGAAAACTAGACCTGAAGGCAGAGTTAAACCTTTTCCTCTCTTGTTCTCTTTTGCTCGTTTTCTTTCCTCATAGTGTCTCCCAGTCTTGTAGTCATCAGCAGAAATCACACTCCCCCTATGCTGACAAAAGCTGCCTACTCCTGGGAGTCAGTGGGCTGAGAGAATGGTGGGGTAGGCCTTTTCTACACTTACAAACCACACCCACGAGCCATGTGGATTTCCTGTGGAGCTGGCCAAAATTTAGGGCACTTATTTAGCATTCAACCTATTCACAACATCAAGACTCAAGAAGTCAACCAATTCCACCTCTCCCTCTCCACCCCAAGTGCCCCGTTAGTACATTTGACTGAAAAAGAGCCAAAGAACTAACTCAGGTGGCCATTCTAAACTGCTCCAGTACCTCCAAAGCACACCTGGCTAGTGTTTATTTACTATTGTTCTTTTAAAAATGTATCTAGGAAGCCAATATCCTCCTTTAATCCAGTAATGTCAGTTTGGGTCATGTTTGCTATGTGCCATGTGGGCAGCAACAATGTGACCCAAGACATGAACCATGTATGACTATTTACCTTATGTTGCTGCAGGTCTTCTTGGAAATAGGTAAGGAATATATTTTGAATGAAAAGTATTCTTCAGTAGATAATTTGTCATTAAATGATGTAAATATTCATAAAACAGAAGTCAGCATTAAAAGGTCATATCTGTGGCAACACTTATATTTTAAATAAACTGAGTTGTATTATGTTTAGGTGGGTGAGTGTATATGTATACACACACCCACCCACCCACATATATATATAGATATATATATGTTATAAATAATCTCATTTAGTCCCAATAATAACCTAAGGGGGAGGAAAACTCTGCTGTTTTCATCTAAAGAAAACTTAGGTCAAAGAAATTAAGTAATTTGCCTGAGGACTATAGCTAGTGAGAAGATCATTTTGAACCTAAAATTAACATTTCCATCCAAAGTTCATGTTCCTTCACTTACATAAACAGCCCTCAAGTGTACCTGAGCCAAATAAGTCATTTGTCCAGATTTGTACTTCAGAAGCCTGTCTTTCAAAAAATCAAATTGTGGAAAATGAAGATCTCCAAATCTACAAATACCTCTCACTGGGACTTGGCATTCACTTTTCTTCTTCCATTCCTCCCTGTTCATGTACATAAAAAAATTCTAAGTGCCATGCACAGTGCCCAGTGTCACAGGGATGCAAAAAACCAGACACAGGGCCTCCAAAGTTCACAGACCAGTAGGAGAGATAGGAGCTGGGAACTGGTAAGAATCACAAGAACAGTATGAAGTGATTCCCTGTCGTTTTATGTTATAATCCTGTTATTCGTGAATGGTTTAAGTATTTACGCCTAGGGAAAGTGTGCATGGGGATGTGGTTTTATAATTCAGCCTTACTAACTAGATGATGGAAATTTTGACATTTAAGTCTCCCCAAATTCTTGAATTACTTGATTAATACCCAAAATTATTGAGCCACCTGACAATACTATTAAATCCAAGATATATTAATATATCACATGAGTGTATAACAGATTGGCCTCATGAGGAACTTGACTACGATAATATAAGATGAAGATTTATCTT
This sequence comes from Balaenoptera borealis, assembly GCF_965194805.1. Classification (NCBI taxonomy): domain Eukaryota; kingdom Metazoa; phylum Chordata; class Mammalia; order Artiodactyla; family Balaenopteridae; genus Balaenoptera; species Balaenoptera borealis. The sequence continues at coordinate 106,636,624 of NC_138866.1, read as the reverse complement.
CTGATATTGCCAGAAATAAAATTGTTTTCACCCTATTGCCTCAACCAATTTTACCAGGGGGTAGGATGGGAAAAGGAAAGGACCACAATCTTGCATGTAGACTTAGATTTCTAATAGCCAGACCTCCTGTAAACAAATGATATCGGACAGTAGCCCTCACAATCTCTCAATTTGTGCTTTTCTGGTGAAAATATTTTGTCTTTGTAGAATGTGGTTAAGGACACCTTCAGGGCAGAGTCACAAACTGGTGGTCCATGGCTAAAGACAGCCTATGAGTAGGATTGACTCAAAGATGTGTTTTGTTTTGCCCACATGGTGATTTTTTCTAATTTTAGAAATTGTTACCAGTATTTAAAAATAGAAAAATTGGGCTTCCCTGGTGGTGCAGTGGGTAAGAATCCGCCTGCCAATGGAGGGGATATGGGTTCGAGCCCTGGTCCGGGAAGATCCCACATGCTGCGGAGCAACTAAGCCCGTGCACCACAACTACTGAGCCTGCACCCCAGAGCCCACGAGTCACAACTACTGAAGCCCGCGTGCCTAGAGCCCGTGCTCCACAACAAGAGAAGCCACCGCAATGAGAAGCTTGCGCACCACAACAAAGAGTAGTCCCTGCTCACCACAACTAGAGAAAGCCCGCGCGCAGCAGCGAAGACCCAACACAGCCAAAAATAAATAAATAAATTTACTAAAAAAATAGAAAAATTACACATAGAACTCTGGATTACTGACCATTCTCGAAAAACTGGAATATCTGATAAAGCCTTACCCCATTCCTGCTTAGCCACAGTGGAGACGGTCTGGGTGGCAGATGCCCCCCCGAGACATGGCATACACTGTCCACTTCCTCCCTAACTCCACCATGCCCATGTCACTCAGATATCTTACCTGACTGGTCTCAATAAGCTTTGGGGCTACTGAGTACCATCTTAAGTCCTAGAAAGTGAAACCCATTTAGATCTTGGGGCCAGTGACTTCCTGGCCCCACAGATACCATGGGTATAACCTACCTGGGCTGAGACGCTGGACAGCCTCCCAGTTCCTGGAGGAAGGATTGTTGGCTACCTTCAAATGAAGGAATAACTATGGGCAAAGCTTTATCTAGGGAGGTAGTAACAGGGAGACCGAAAATACAGTCCTATTCTTGAGAAGAAAGTCATTTTGGGGCCTGCCACAGGCTCTCCTCTCCCTGTAAGTGTTGTGTCTTTTGTAACTGGAGAGGAAGAACAAATCCCAACCTCAGTACACTGGTCTCTGCAAACCTTGTCCCTCCGGCCCGTGCTGTAGGTATGTGTTACCAGAAGTCCCACCTCCTACTCCCTCTGTCTATATATACCTATTTAGTTTATGTAACTGTGTCCATTGGAACATGTAATGATAATAGTAACAACAAGAACAACAATAACAGATACTACTTATTGAGTATAATAGCATACATTAGCCCATTAATCCTCACAAAGACCCTATGAGTTAGGTCCTCTTAACTGTCTCCTCTTTACATATCAGGAAACAAAGCTTAGAGAGGTTAAGAGGTCAAGAGAATTCCTCACATACACACAGGCAGTAAGTGATAAAGCCCAGGTTTGATTGCACATAATTTTGGCCGCTGGGTGGATGAATGAGCAAACATTTACAGCCTGTATACCGTGGGCCAAGCATGCTCACTTCTATTACTTCCGTTATTCCTCCCAACACTTAATCCTCATTTAAAAAGTGAAAGACTGGATGGCTTAACAAAAAATCCTATAGCTAATAAGTGGCAGAATCTGAATCGGGAGCCAGGTTCTCTGATTCCCAGTCCTGTGTTTCTCCTGAGACAACTTCTGCTACCTTGGTGGGGCTACTTGGTTTCTTTATTAGGACAGAATGCCTCTTCAGGCACGGCTTTCCAGTCAGTTAGTTTTCCAACTGGAAAATAAAACTTTCTCAATCATAACAAAAATGGTCACAAAGAACCAAGACTGAAATCTGGACATTCCAGTTAAAGATAAAGTATTGGGTGGCATGTAGCCTGAGATAATATCAGAATGCGATCAGTCACCTCTCAAGAACCAGCTGTACTTCAAAAGAGATGATGTTAAGGCAGGTTCATCAAAAGAGAGGAATCTGAGATTTGAGAAACAGGTGAATGGGCAAATGGCCAATTTTATAGGTCTCCAAATAGAAAAGAGTACCAAGAACCAACACAGACCTCAGAAATGAGAGATGACTAAACTCCACTCTTTCCACTAGGCTGAAAAGAATAGTGCTCTCCTTTTCTGATCTACACCAGGCATTCACTCCTCCCTCAGCTCATCCCAAATAATGCTAGCTTGGACAAGAGCTTTATCACGATCCCAGGGCCAGAATAAGAAACTATAATTATTGATTAAGGTGTGTGTGTTCTTATCAGGATAACCATGGGGCTGAGTGTGCTGGGTGTGGATGGGGGGTTGCTGAGGGCAATTCTCTCTTTATTCAGAGTGGCCCAAAAAGGCAAGTATACCTCGGGTCACTCTCAATCTGGAAGATCACTGAAGATGGAGGAGTTTTGGGCACTGATTTGTTTCTTAGGTTCATTCCAGGGCTTGCAGTTCCCAAAGTGTGTTCCACAGTTTATCAGTTCTGTGAGGTGCTCCTCAAAAAAAGTGGCTTGTGGTCAAGTAAGTCTGGGGACAGCTGTATATTCTAGTCCCCTCTTAGAAATTTACAGTGAAGATTAAAGGCCTGATAACTCCTACAGTTAAGAAAACTACTTAGCTTGGTTTAACCCAGTGTTTCCAAAGCATATCTGGGAAGGACAGCATATTTTCTTTCATGTAGTTCTTGTCTGCACTTCACAGAACTAGTGTTCTTCAGAACACAGTTTGAGCATCTCCCTAAATCACTTGGAAGGGATAAATTCTGCTGAGTGAGCTCTTTTGTGGGGAGCAGAGAGGTGAAGAAAATATACATGAACATTAAAAAATTTTCAGTTACAAAGGGTATATGATAAAATATAAGAATTCGTGGGACTTCCCTGGTGGTCCAGTGGGTAAGACTCCATGCTCCCAATGCAGGGCACCCGGGTTGGATCCCTGGTCCGGGAACTAGATCCCACATGCATGCCGCAACTAAGAGTACACATGCCACAACTAAAAATCCCACATGCCGCAACTAAAGATCCTGCATGCTGCAACAAAGATCCCACGTGCCGCAACTAAGACACAGCACAGCCAAAATAAATAAGTAAATATTAAAAGAACAAGAATCCGTGTCCTTCCCACCCCAGATTTCATATTTTATCCTCTGTAGGTAACTAATATCAATACTTTCTGGTGTATTCTGTTAAACGTGTGTATATGTGTGTGTGTTTATACAAATGGGAGTTTTTATACATAACATTTTCTGCCTGCTTTTTCACTTTAAAAGCTTAGCGAGTCTTTCTATATCAGCATTTAAAGGTTGGCCCCATTATCTTTAATGGCTGCGTAAGAGTCCATTGCAGCAATGCACCCCAATTTCGTTAACCAATTACCTGTTGATAGGTTTTGAGGGGAGGTTTCCTGCTAAGAAAGTTTTACACAGAGTCTAAGCCATGTGGGCCAATTCTAGGATGAGAGGGACTAAGCCCTTGGGTCCTTTTTGGTCTTCGCTGACCATCCCAGACCTGTACCTTAGAGCATATCAGCCAATCTTTCAAGATGGCTGAGGGGGGGGGGCGGTGCATATTTTGCTGGCATATTTTCTTTTAAAGCATTTGCTTTGCTTTCCAGGATCAGTGAACGTAGCAGTCCTACCTCAGATGTGAAATAAGGTGCCCACTAGATGCATGGAGTCACTGCTGGGCTCTTTCAGCGTCTTGATATGTTCTGTGGGTTGTCTCACTTCTGTGAGGCTTCCCTTCCTCGGAGGCCTCACTTTTTGCCATATCTACATCACAAGGCTGATGAGTAAGGAGGAGCCAGCTTCTGCTTTCATCCCATGTTCTCCTTTCTTGTCAAGTAATGAGAACATGTTGCAGAAAACTTGGTCATTAAAGAAAAACTAAGCGACTCCACTTCTGGAAAGTACAAAACAAAAATACTTCCCCTTTGAAAGTAATGAAAATAGCAAGTTTTCTGGGTCAAAATTAAAACTCAGGGATCACAAGCACAGTTTTGTTTGGCAGAATCAAAGTTGGCTTTATGAGTCTGCAGCCCTTAGATCAGTGACTCAGAACAGACTTTTGTCCCCAGGTTCTTTGGAACTCTGAAATTTCCCAAGTTAGTCTGGCCCTTCATGTTCACTGACGATAAGGGGAAGCCCGCAGGAAAAATCCTTCCTTCAACCAATACTGACTCAGGGTCTCAGGACTTGAAGAGGATCAGCCTCATTTAGAGAAAGCATGGGGTTTCCTAGTCACTCATGGTCACACATCCCATGTGGGAGAAAGGGAGCAGAGAGCTGTTCTTTAGAGTGAGTGCTTTTTACCACCACACCCACATTCTTCAGTCTTCTTTTTTGTCAGTTTTCCACCTCACAGTCATCATTTCTGGTTGGTGATATACCTACCTGGACACCCTAGCAAAAGCAAATGCAAACCTGTTCTGGAAGAGCAACTCCACAGTTCAGGCCGTACAGATTTCCCACACTGAATAATAAACCTTCCTGAAGAGCTTACAATACAAATTTACAAAACACTAAAGGAAATGATCCTTTGTGAATGAGACAGTGGATAAAATAAGCAGGATGATTAGCAACTCCAAAACTTGAGATGATGGAAGTAAAATATCATAAAATACTGTAAATATGTTAGGCTTTAGTAAGTTAAGCAGATTAAAAATAAACCCATAAGGAGGGAAAAGAAAAGCAATTAAGTACAAGAACCAAATAGAACTTCTAGAAATGAAAACATATTAATGAAACTGAAGACTTAATGAATGTATTAAACAGAAGACTAGATATAACTGAATAGGAAATTAGTGAATCAGAAGACAGATTTGAGAACACTACAGAAAATTCATCATAGAGAGGTTGAGATAGATTTATGAAAGAATGGTTAAGAGACATATAGAAAAAAGTGAGAGGGTCAAGCATATATACAAATATAATAGGAATTCTAAAAGGAGAAAATAGTCTGGAGGAGAGGAAAGGTGATAAGCTGAGAATTTTCTAGAATTGGTGAAAATTGCAAATCTTTACATTGAAGATGAACAATGAATCCTGAGCACTACAAAGATTCATTCCTAGTCATAGTGAAGTTTCAGGGGAAAAAAAGAAACTTGTAATAGTAGGCAGAGAAATGCAGGTTATTAAGGACAAAAATTAGACCAGTAACAGACTTGTCAATAGCAATAATAAAGACATTGGGATGACACCTGCAAAATGATAAACAAAACCAATCATCAACCTAAAATTTATCAACTAATTTATCATTGAACCTTGAGAATGAAATAAAGACGTAGGCAAACAAAGACTGAGAAAGTTTATCCCTCACACACCCTTCCTGAAAAATTTCCTTAAGAAAGTTTATTTTATTGCACAAAGAAAATTGCACCTGAAAGAAAGTAAGGAATGGATGCAGTAATGATTAGCAAGTAAACCGGTAAATGATAGTAAATTTAAATAAGTATTCACTCCTAAAAACACTAATATTAAGAAAAATGAGAGTAGAATATTGATAATAATGGCATAAGATGGAGTGGTTGATTACAATGAGGCTTTTAAAAAGTTTTTGTGTTGTTCAGAAGGAAAGAGATATAAATTCACTTTAAAGTTTGTGAATGCAATATTACATTTTTTTTAATGTAAGGATAAGTACTTAAAGAATAGTGTAAGCAGAGGAGAAAAGGGAGAAACAAAGAAAGCTGATCAACTCAATGGGAGAATACAAGAAAGGTCAAAGCAGAAACTACTAAGTGGAAAACAAAGAAACCACATTAAAAATTAAAGGGCATCACCACAGGTACAGAAGAGATTTTTAAAAGCTGTAAGCAAATACTATGAAAAATCTTCTCAGAATTACTGCTTTCACTATATTAATTTTGAAAGTATTAACAATTTTGAAAAACTACATTTGAAAACAGAAATGAAGTACAGTTCCCTAGGAAAAAAATAAATTGCCAAAATGGAATTAAGAATAGAAAATCTAAATGAGACATAGCTTTAGAGAAACTGTCTCTCACACATCTCTCTCTCTTTTTCTCTCTCTTTCTCCCTTTTTCAGTTCACATGCTAAGTAATCTTTAAGAAACATAATCCTCATTTTATACAAAATGTTCCAGAAAACATAAAAAGAGGGAAAAATTCCAAAACATTTCATGAAGCTAATATAACCTTGGTAATAAAACTAGACAAGGGCAATATAATAAATGAAATTATAGTCCAGATCCTTAGTAAGACACTGCAAACTAAATGCTGCATGAGTAGGTGAGAATTAATCTCAGGAATGTAATGATGATTTAACCCAAAAATATTTATCAATGTAATTTTCTTTATCAACAGATAAGAAAAGAAGCCCTTGTGCTTATTTTAATAGATGTAGAAAGGTATTTTTTAAAAAATTCAACAATCTTTCCTAATGAGAGTTTTAGTAAATGAGGAACAGACAGGACTTTCCTTTCTCAAATCAAGAATGTCTACCAAAAACCTACAGAAACTGTCATGTTTCATGGTAAAATACCAGAAGCAGATTTTTGAAAGTTGGGAATAGAAGAAGAATGCCGCAATTATAGCTTCTAATAACATTGAACAAGAGGTTTTAACCACTATAATAAGATAAGAAGAAATTAACAATTTAAGGACTAAAAAGAAAGAAAATAAAAACTCTCATATTCTCAGAAAAAAGTATTATCTGTGTCAGCACAGTCCAATAGTGCATTTTTCAATGAGAGAAAAGTTCTACATCTGTGTTGTCCAATATGGTAGTCAGTAGTCATATATGGCTCTTGAGCACATGAAGTGGAACTAGGAAGACTGAGGAACTAAATTTTTAATTTTATTTAAGATTAATTTTAAGTAGACACATATGGCTAGTGGCACTCAAATTTGATGGCCTTGATCTATACAGAATAGCCAAGATAATCTATAAACTTATTTGAATTAATAAGAGAATTACCAAGTTTGCTGAATGTAAAATCAATATACAAAAATCAATATTGTTCTTAAACCCTAGTAATAACCAATTAGAAAATATAATTTTTAAAAGGTACTATTCACAATAGTGATAATAACCATAAAGTAGCTAAGAATATATCAAACAAAAATATATATGACTAATACCAAGTAAATTATAAAACTCTGGAAAGAAATATAAAAGCAGACCTATGAATGAGGAACTATTCATGGGTGAGAAGATTCAATATTTTAAAATGTCAGTTCTATCCAGAATACTATAAATTCAGTGCAATTCCAGTCAATTAATCTTTTATTTGAGATTAATTTCCACAGGAGAAAAATCTTAAGGTTCAGTAAACATGAAAAGATCAACTGCACTAGGAATTCATTAAAACTGCTAGTGAACTTCTATTTCCTACATAATCAAATGGGCAAAAATATAGAAGTTGGATCGTATCAAGGGTTGGTGAATGTATGGAGATGGGGACTCTTATGTTGCTGCCTGTAGTATAAATTTGAAACCACTTTGGAGAGCAATGTTACAATGCACATAAAGGTGAAGATAGACATGTCCTAAGCCACAAAACTCACTTCTAAGGATGTACTCAAGAGGAACTCATGTACCGGGAGACCTGTACAGGATGTTCATAACAGCAGGGTTGGTAATTGCAGCACATTGCAAACAACATAACAGTTCACGAGGCGAATGGATATATACACCTGCCGTACTACACAACAGTTAAAATGAATTACCTACATCTACATGTCCCCAAGTAGATTAATCTCAAAAAACGTCTTTGACATTTGTATACCTTCAAATTGTAGAAGGTATACAAGTTATGAAGCCATGCACGTAAGTTTGTAAAACATCCGAAACAGTAGCATAGATTGTCATGGGCGGCAGTAATAAAAGTTCAAAAGCATGCACAAGAATGAAGAGAAACCAGAGAGGTTTGATTCTAAATCCAGCTCCACCACACATTTGCCTGTGGGCAAGATGTTCCATCATACTAAGCCTTAATTTCCTCACCTGTAAAATAAGAACAATTTCCTTATCTCACTAGATTTTTCCAAGATTAAATTGAGTGTTAATGCTCTTCACCATCTTTTGTCCTCATCACATAACTGTATTTGGAGTGAGAGAACCTTCCGCTTCAGGCCCCTCTACGCTCCATTGAAGGCACAGGGCAAGAACCCACATAAGAGCTCGTGTTTGGTTCTTTCACAGTTCAGATTTAGAACCTTGGACTTTCTTAATGTGACAGAACACCCAGATGCAGAAGTACAGATCCATGAAAGGCAGAGTACTGGACATAAATCATAAGTAAATAAAAGAAGCAGGTAGGGTTGGCCATGGATGTTCTCGCTGATGTCCTGCTGTGGTAGAAAGAGCATTTGACAGAATTCTGTGAGCAAGCGTGTGGGTCTCTGTTTCCTCATCTGAAAGATGCAGGGGCCAGACGACAGAGACTACTTCATCCCAGTGTGTGAGGGCCCGAGGACAGAGCATCCCTCCATGGCTCTGGCAGACAAGCCATCCGAGACCAGCAGAGGCTTCTGGCCTATCATCAGTCAGCAAACCTACAGCTCCAGCTCCGTGGGACCCTCAGTCATGGACGTCCCAGGCTTGGAGTGGGGCACAGCTTTGCAAAGCCATAAGCTAGAACCAAGCAGATAGAAGACAGATAGAGGGCAGGGGGCTGTCGAGACAGAAAGTGAGAGAGAAGAGTTACCAAGTCTCTTGAGGGCCACTTCCCTTTAGGTCCTTTGCTCTGAGTCACAGACTGGTCTCATGGAGTATCTAGAAAATAGAGAAGTATTAAGGGAAAAACACAGTGCTTTCCATGGCCAACGTGTTCATTAGAGCCATGAAGAGATGGCTGAACCACCTCAGAATCCTGGTGTTACAGGAGGTTTGCACGTGTTTGTAGGTGGTGAAGAGGTCCAAAAACTTCATGCTAATAGATCTTCTGTAAAATTTTCCTGTCATAATTGTGTCTGTTCTATATAATAATCTTCTGACACTCTACTGTCTAATGTATTTTAGGCTATAAAATTAGTAAAGTTCTCTTGGACTTTCACATGAAATGAGTTAATTTTCATTAAATACTGGTATATTAGGAATGACTGAACTCAATATATCAAGCCTAGCTCTTGTGTTCATGGGCTAGGTGACCTTGGGTGAACCTCTTGATTGTGTTACATCTGTTTTCCCATCTGCCGATTCAGAGTTGATCACCTCTCTCTCTCTCTCTCCCTCTCTCTCTCTCCCTCTCTCTCTCTCTCTCTCTCTCTCTCTCTCTCTCTATCTATATCTATATCTATATCTATATCTATATATATATCCAAGGAGTTATATAAGTAAGCAACAGTCCAGATGAAAAAACACGCTATCTCTCTTAGAGGAAAAGCACAGTGGAAACCCAAGGCCATGTACGTGCCTGAGGCATGACAACTGGGCTCCATATTGACTCCTAGGACACATGACTGCATCAGCCCGTGCCTCAGCTTCCCCATCAATGAGATGGGCCAAGGACATTCACCTCACTCGTATCTCATAGTTGTCCTACCAGTCTCTGGGAACTCCAGATAAATAATGTAGTAGACCAGAATTGTCTTGAATTACACCCTGCAAAGCAGACTTATTTTAAGAACTGGCTAATTTTAAGAACTCTAAATGCTAACCATATATTCTTTTCTTTTTCTTTAACATCTTTATTGGAGTATAATTGCTTTACAATGTTGTGTTAGTTTCTGCTGTATAACAAAGTGAATCAGCTATACATATACATATATCCCCATATCCCCTCCCTCTTGAATCTCCCTCCCAACCTCCCTATCCCACCCCTCTAGGTAGACACAAAGCACCGAGCTGATCTCCCTGTGCTATGTGGCTGCTTCCCACTAGCTATCTATTTTACATGTGGTAGTGTATATTTGTCAGCGCTACTCTCTCACTTCGTCCCAGCTTACCCTATATTCTTTTGTTTCAAAAGCTCCCTAATATGGAATAGACCTATTCCAAGATCTGAGGACACTTTGTAACAATCATTTTAAAGCCCCAGAATTTCTACAGCCAGCATATCTGAAAACCGTTCCAGAAACAGAGTGACGAACTTGGTGACTCTGTCAAAGAGAGAAGTTTGGTCATAAAGTCATGAAGGCAGGATCACATGTGGGAAACATGGTGGGGTCTGAAATTTCTCCATCCATCTCATTTCCTCCCTCCCTCCTGCAATGCCCACTCCCCTCTGCCCTCCATATCCTGTGTCCCAGGCCTCTGCCCTTTCTATTTCTCTTCAGGGCACAGATCAAAGGTATTACTTTTAGCAAAAGTACTTGCATTATTTCATTCTTAGATATGCCAAAAGATAGGTTGTCTAATGTACAAGCTTGATGGGGTGAGAAAAAAAATGTAGGATCTTTCACAATACACAAGTGGATGCTACCTACTCATAAGTCCAGACCTGGAAGGATGCCCTTCCACCATAAGAGGAAATATGGCTGCTTGCTGGGCTGTTCACCTCAGCATCCTCAATAGGATGAGCTCTGTATCAAAGAATCCTGAGGGCTTCCCTGGTGGCGCAGTGGTTGAGAATCTGCCTGCCAATGCAGGGGACACGGGTTCGAGCCCTGGTCTGGGAAGATCCCACATGCCGCGGAGCAGCTGGGCCCGTGAGCCACAATTACTGAGCCTGCGCGTCTGGAGCCTGTGCTCCGCAACAAGAGAAGCCACGATAGTGAGAGGCCTGCGCACCGCGATGAAGAGTGGTCCCCGCTTGCCGCAACTGGAGAAAGCCCTCGCACAGAAACGAAGACCCAACACAGCCATAAATAAATAAATAAATAAAATTAAAAAAAAAAAAAAAAAAAGAATCCTGAAATGTTTGGAGAGAGAAGAGGGTACACAAAAAAGCGACGGGTGAACATAGCTCCTTCGAAAAATGATGAGAGATCTTGGGAAGTTCAGCCCGTAAAAGGAATTATTTAATTCAACACACATTGACGGGGTCCCATATATGTATGGGCAGAGTTCCGTAGTCCGTGCTAGGGAAAGGCATGGGCACGATGCCCAGGAGGGGACAAAGCAGCTGTTTTTAAATACTACAAAGACGCTCAAGTAAAAGCAGAAGGATCGAGGGGTAAGGGAGCTAGCATGTAATGAGCATCCTATGTTAGGAATTTTACATGTAGTGGATATTTAATCTGCAACTTGAAACCCGCACACCATGGGCCCACGTGCAGGGGGCTGAGAAGTGTGTTTTCTGCCTTCACCTCAAACCCTCCACCTGAGTTGAGTAGTCTTTTCTGCTTAGGGGCACAACTAATGGTCTGGTCTCATCAGGTGCTCATCAATTAAACTCCCATGCCCATAGTACTAACTCAAGGCTCCAATCTGTGGAAATATTAAAGCAGAGTCTGATTTACTATCTATCTATCAAGGACACTGCCAAAGGAATTCCAGCAATGGGTGGAAGTACGTGGAAAGCGTAGCCTCTAGAATTAGAAAGAATCCCAGTTCACTGCTTTCCCAGTTTTGGCCAGTTACTTCATCTGTTTGAGCCCTCACTTCTCCAGCTGTTTATGGGTGATAATAAAGTCTTCGTAATGCAGCTACCATAAGGATTAAACAAATGTAGGTAAAGAAGCTAACAAATGGTAGGTACTTAACACATACTCCCTATCTTTGCAGCTCAACGCTTCTAAACCTCTTCTGTGATGGGGAAGATGCATTGCAAACTTTCTCCCTGGCACTAGCAAAGGCATAAAGGCCTACCTATCCCAATGTCTAAAAGGCCAAATTAGAGCTAGTTTTTTAGCTTATGACTTAATTATTGTTGTTTTTAGTTGTAGTCTACAGAGAATTTTTCATGGACTTGCTCTTTCCTTAGTGCTACCAGTAGCCCTTATTAGTCATTTATACCACAGTGTGAATGAGCTTGAGATGCTTCCCTTAAGAGCAGTTTTTGAGAAGAGGGAGGCAAATGGCATCAGACTCCCAGTGTCTGGGGGAAAACTAATTTTACATATGAAAGACCAGTGAGTCCTGCATATACTCTGTCATCTTTTCAGTGCTCCCTTTGCTCCATGCCCTGTCAACATGCAAAGCTTTTTACTAGAGAAAGTAAGGCAAAATGCACATTTTCTAATAAAGCAGAAACAATTACTTTGAATTACCTTTGAGAAAAACCATGTAGATTTATTAAAAATTAAATTTTTAATTTATATGTATATTAAAAATTGTGTTTTTGCAGAAGTTTCTTGTTTACACATCCCCACAAGCCTCAACAAAATTGAAGATTATACTCACCATGAAAGATTTCATCAGGGTTTGTTTTAGAACAGTATAAATAGAAATCAAACCTTACAGGGAATTATTGGCTTTAGCCAGAAGATACAAAGTTTAACTTTTCAGCATACAGTATTAAGATATTATTTCTTTAGCTTCCACCTTGAATAGTAGGGGAAGACACAATACTATTTGCATGAGTAGAATAGTGAATGGCTAAAAGCCACTTTCCTTTACTTAGACAGGATGGGATCATGAAATAGGTTCTTGTTAAGAAATAGGGTTTTAACTTTTTTGGTTACAAAATACATAGATGTTTAGTTCACTTCCTCTTCTGTATTGTTTGCAGAGCACTTAGAATTGTAACTGAATTTGCCTCACTTTTCCGTACCACAGGTCACCTTGAGGACGGAAGTTAGGCCCGGGGCAGCAACCACTCTCCCCTTTGGGACCAAATTGTCAAGTAACATGACCCCAGGGTTTCTGTCTCCCTGAGGGCGATTTTCCAGTAAAGAGTGACGAGAATCAGAAGAATCTTGGACTTTTATTTTCTCTCTCTTTTCCTTCCAATGCCCTTCTCCCCCACACTACCCTCGCCTAACAAGTCACCATAGATGAGAGGTGAGGATGGTCAAGAGGGAATGTAGGAAATTGTCCATAACACCTTGAAAATACTTGAACAAATCAGGTACAAAGAGGTTTTCAGAGACCAGAAAACGTATTGCTCTCTCTTATTTTACACTAGTTCCATTTTTTGAATTCACATTTGTTTCTCAGTATTGGCTTAGTCTCCTAAAGTATTATGTATTTACCCAATGCAAAGAACTTAAAAAAAAAATTAGGTATAATTAGCATATAACAATTTATTAGTTTCAGGTGTACAACATACTAATTCAATATTTGTTTATATAATGAAATGAATACCACAATAAGTCTAGTTAATATCCATCACCATACATAGTTACACATTTTTTTATCTTGTGATGAGAACTTTTAAGATATACTCTCTTAGCAATTTTCATATATGTAATATGATATTATTAACTGTAGTCACCATGCTACACCATGGTACATTACCAAAGAACTTTTAATATACAAAGTTTATGGACAAAAATAACTTTTTGTTATTTTTTTATAACAGAAATCAGAAAATACTCACAATCATTATAAATGTGCCCAAGAACTCGGAGAGCATTTCTTTAGCTAAGCTGCTCTTCAAGACCAGTCTTTGCTTCAAGCTTTTTTTCTTTTGTTCCATCTCAGGCTGCATCTTGGGGCTTCTACAAGGACCACTCTTTTCACCAATACCTGCTTCTTCTGGTCCCTACTTCACTGGCACATGGAAGTTTTAACAACTGCTCACAGATTCCTGGAGATGCCTGATTAGATAATATGGCTGTACAAATCCAGTCCCAATTAGAGCCTGTGGCTTAATCCTCTTCTGGTGAAATTGTCATTCCCTGTTTGCTGCTGTTTATTTCAAATGGCGTATTAGAACCTGAAATCCTGAAAACAGTCCTTTTTGTACCTGATGGATTAATCATTACCTTTATTTTCAAGGTATTTTTTTCTCTGTTGGGTTTTTTTTCAAGAGATGAGAAGAGAGATGTTTTGGTTGCGTTGCCAAACCACAGTGATGGGCTCCAGTCCAGGAGAGATTTACATGTTGCACAATTGCAAGCTTCTGATTTTTTTTTTCCTATTCAGAATTGGTTGGTTGAGGTGTAGTTTGGAATTGTCAGATCAGGTATATACACATCTAATGTAAACATTCTTTTCTGAAGGAGCTTTCATGCAAATTGGAGAACAAGAAGAAAAATAAGACGTGTTGTTCAACAAGATTAATCACTCTTTTTTTCTTCCAGTAACATTTCAGTGATTTAATTACACCTCCCTGAGGGTGTTAAGAACCACTGCATTCCTTCTAGAGATGAAGAAATTAACGTACAGAGAGACCATTCCAAGTCTCACATGGCAAGTCTGTAGGACAGGATGGGATCTCCTCCTCGGTTACTGTAGCTGGGGTTCATCTACTGAGGATAGCTTGGGATCAAGAATCAGAAAGATGGAGAAGCCAACTTCTTAAGAAGCATTCTAGTTTGAAAACCCAGTTACTCTCCTTCATTTACCATGAAATATTTAAGCAAAATACATAACAAGTAAACAATAGTAACTTGAAAGTCTATACTGCTTGGAGATCACTAAGCCAGAAGGAGATCAGTCTGAGTATATGTCACCCCAATTAAACAAGAAAGGGAGTAAAGATGCCTAAACAAGGCTCCTAGATTGTATCTTTTAAGTTTGATGAATTAACATCCTTACAGGCAACAAACTGTGTTCAGGACTAGCTTCTCATCATGTCAAATATTCAAGCCTTGTTTTTCAAAACTAGTTTGTGAGAAGAAGTAGAATCCAGCAGTTGTTTCTGAATACCAAGGCAGTCCCATGAAATTAGTACCCTTGCTGTGTGCTTCCTCCCAGTCCTCCCACAGAAAAGCCTGCTCTGTTTCAGACCCTCCCCTATCTTTGCAGGAGGCCCACAGTCATTCCCAGTTGAGGCAGCAGGCTGGAAGAGGGGCCTGGAAAAAACAGCTGTAGAGATTTCAAGGACAGAAGACGTACCTAGTCTGTAGGTGAAATCAAGAGTTAAGGCCTAAAGAGATTATAACTTGCCTGAGGGCATGCCATTGCAGAGCCAAAACAGGAATGAGCATTTTGACTGTAACTCCTGGTTAAGTTATGGATACCATCCCACTACTGGGCATATACCCTGAGAAAACCATAATTCAGAAGGAGTCATGTACCACAATGTTCATTGCAGCTCTATTTACAATAGCCAGGACATGGAAGCAACCTAAGTGTCCATCAACAGATGAATGGATAAAGAAGATGTGGCACATATATACAATGAAATATTACTCAGCCATAAAAAGAAACGAAATTGAGTTATTTGTAGTGAGGTGGATGGACCTAGAGTCTGTCATACAGAGTGAAGTAAGTCAGAAAGAGAAAAACAAATACCGTATGCTAACAGATATATATGGAATCTAAAAAAAAAATTGTTCTGAAGAACCTAGGGGCAGGACAGGAATAAAGACGCAGATGTAGAGGAATCGACTTGAGGACACAGGGAAGGGGAAGGGGAAGCTGGGATGAGGTGAGAGAGTAGCATTGACAGATATACACTACCAAATGTAAAATAGATAGCTAGTGGGAAGCAGCTGCATAGCATAGGAAGATCAGCTCGGTGCTTTGTGACCACCTAGAGGGGTGGGATAGGGAGGGTGGGAGGGAGACGTAAGAGGGAGGGGATATGGGGATATATGTATGCATATAGCTGATTCACTTTGTTATAAAGCAGAAACTAACACACCATTGTAAAGCAATTATACTCCAAGAGTTATTTATGACCATGCTATTCCCAGGTCCCAGTGGATGGACCAGAGAGACAGGACTTTATTGTGATTACAACTAATACCACACAAGGGTGTTCTGTGGTCTCTCCATTCCCTCACCTAACAAATATTTATGGCATACTCATTATGTGCCAAACACTGTACTTAACAAAAGCACATGGGGTTCTTGCCCCTTACAGAGCTTAGAGTCTCATGAGGGAGAGAGACGTGAGTGAACTAATCATACACACAGAAATATGAAATTACAACAGAGATGTATGCTCTGAAGATAGAGGACATATTTCTGTAAGCAGATATAAGAGGGAGATTTCATCTTGCCAGAGATCTCTGATAGCTTTTCCAAGGACATCATGTCTGAGCTGAGATCAGAAACAAGTGTAGTGGGGAATGTCTTGTGGGGGGTGGGGGATGGGAACAGTATGATGCGTATCCAAGAATGAAAGAGAGGCAGCGAAGGAGCACAGTGCGGAATGAACCTGGAGCCGTAGGCAGGGATCGGACCATAGTGAGGCTTGTAAATCAAGTTTAGGGTAAGAGCAGTAATAA
This sequence comes from Balaenoptera borealis, assembly GCF_965194805.1. Taxonomy (NCBI): domain Eukaryota; kingdom Metazoa; phylum Chordata; class Mammalia; order Artiodactyla; family Balaenopteridae; genus Balaenoptera; species Balaenoptera borealis. Next base: position 106,620,316 of record NC_138866.1, on the reverse strand, counting down.
GTCACTGAAGTGGTTTAAGCAGGAGCAGGACACCATCAGATTTGAGTTTTAAAACTCATGTCCATGGCACATAATGTTTGAATAAACATATGTTGAGGTAGGGAGTGAGGAGAACCCTCATCCTAGCTGTGAGGTGGAGAGGGGATTGGTGGGGGCCTAAGGTGGGCATATGTAGACATTGGGGGATATGCCAGAATTCCAGGACTAGGTGGTGGCTTTCACAATGGAGAGAAATGGAAGGACTCAAGAGTTCTTTATATCTTAAAATTGGAAGGACTTGATGGATTGGATATGAAGGATGAGGAAAAGAAACTCAAGTTTGATGGCTGTATTCCTGGCTTGCTGGGGAAGGAGGTGCTAAGCCTCCAGAGAGGAAATGCTGGAAGAGGACCAGGACTGCAAGGGAAGGTCATGAATTCTGCTTGTGCAGGTTGAGACCTTGGGGGCTCTCTCGTGCTTCTGAGAGAAGATGTCAAGTAGGAAATGATATGGTCTGTATTCAGAGGGAAGGTTCTTGTGCTCATCGAGGGGATAACTGAAGCCATGAATAAAGATGAGGTTACCTAAAATTAAATTAAATTAAATTTTTAAAAAAGATAAGGTTACCTGAGGGGAGAGTTTAAAGAAAGCAGAGGTTAAGCTTGTGGCACTGAACATTTCAGGCTTAAGTGGAGGAGATGAAATATTTATCATTTCTTTCAGTCTACCTTCAGAGGACAGTTACACTTTTTACCTGCATCACCATGAATTCATCATCAGACCTAAGTCACTCATGCCCCCCTTTGCAAAGCACCCTCATGCCAAAGTTCCTGTTAGAAATATGGGGCTGCTTAGTTTCATTCATTCAGAAAAACCTTTTATTATTTACCATATGTCAGGCACAGCATTAAGCAGTAGGGATTCAAAAATAAGGAATACAAATCTCTACTTCTAAGGAGTTATATAGTCTTAAGTGACAAATACCTCCAAATGAACACATCATATGGTAAAATAGAAGCATGTGCAAAGTACTGAACCAAAAGTCCAGTTATCACTGCATGGGTATCCTAGAGGTTACCGTGCATTGCCAACATACTGACTCATCCTGCCACCAACAGTCCTAAAATTGTGCTTACCTAGACACAGTGCCATGCTGAACCTATGGAGCTAGCCTACCCAGCTCTTTTATTTCTCCCTGACTGTCCCTCCCTGACCCCGACATTCTCTTCTCCGCTTTTGCCTTGAGAAGAGAAACCATCTTTGCCTCCATCATGGGATTCAACAAATTTGTTGTTCGTAAGGGTAATCATCTCACACTCTGCTCTTACTCCCCCAACCTCTTCTACTTTGGCCAAATTTATCCCCACTATATCCTCTTGTTCAGAAGCCCCTTTCATGGCCATTGTTGGAACTGTGTCACCATCTCCTCTCTCAAAATCTTTCATACCAAGACACATCCCACTGACTAAAACTTCTAGTTTCCGCCTTTCACCCACTCTCTTTCACAAATCTGCTTTACATCCTCTTCATAGATTACAGTTTCTCAACTCCTCCCTCTCCACCCAGCTCTTACCTCACTGTCACCCAGGTTAATGATGCACTTAACGTCTCTGGTTCCATTGACCCCTTGACTTTCTTCTACACCCACATTGCCAAAGCCCAATTCTGAGTAAATCCAGTGATCGATTTTTCTCAAATGCTCTCTTCCCACACTGTGAATAATGCTGGAAAAATTGTATAAATGTATCAATTGACCCTAGAGATAGTTGCGATCTAGCATCAGCAGTGGCCCCATATCCTTAGTTGACCTTTTATTTCAAAGGTTCCAGACTTTAGGGTGCATTCGGATCACGCAACTTCAGAGGGTATGATTTGGTAGATCTGGGATGGAGCTCAGGAATCTCACACATATACCTGATAGTCCAGATACCGTGCATGATTTCATTCTCTGCAGCAGTAATATACCTCTTCCATGCCCCTCCAGTTCCCTGTCCCAATCCTCCTACTCAGCTGATGACCTTTTCTCCCAATCTACTGGGAAAACAAATGGGTTCATTAGCTATAATACTTTTGTACCTCTTCTCCTCAAAAAGTTGCCCTAATGTTATTTATACTGTCCTTCTTTCCCTTCAAGTTAGCCCTGATGCTGGTGTACTGTCCCGGCCCCTCTGAGACCCTGGCTGATTAACATTCTCCTCACCCTCTCAATCTCTTCCCCCCATTGGCTTCTTTCCTGGGGCCTAAAAACAAGCTCAAGTCTTGACTATCCTGAAAAACGTTCCTTCAAAATTGTTTCACCTCAAATTCCACAGTCTTAGTCAATTTGGGCTACTATATCAAGACCCGTAAACTAGGTGGCTTAAGCAACAAGCTTTTATTTCTCACAGTTCTGGAGGCTGGAAGTCTGAGAGTAGGATACCAGTAAGGTTGGGAGAGGGTGAGAGCTCCTTTCCTGGGTATAGACAGCCACCTTCTTGTTGCATCCTCACATGGCTGAGAGTTCTAGTCTTTTTATCCTCTTTTAAGGGTACCAATCCCCCCATGGAGACTCTACCTCCATAACTTCATTCAAAACCAGTTTCCCCCAAAGTCCCCCCACTCCAAACACCACCGCATTTGGAAATTAGGGCCTCAATGTATGAGGACACGAACGTTCAATTCATAGCAACCATTTCATGTCTCATCTGCTTTTTTTCTTTTCTAGTTGGGGTAAAAAATAACCACTTTACCTTGAGCAAAAAATCATACTAAACTGAAAAGAAAAATTCAAAAGTATTTAAATTAAAACAAAAATCTCTCAAATCCCAGCCCTCATAGATAACCACTGTTAACAGACTGAAATATAACCCGCCAGAATTTTTTTCAGTAGATCTATATAAATATTCTTTTTCTAAAAGTGGGATTATATTATACATACTAGATTAATGTGTTTTCTCTTCAAAATTTCTGTCTTCTTTCTATGCCAATGTATAACTCATCTTTTTAATGACTGTAATATTCAATTGTACAAATGCGCCATAATTTAAACAACTTCCTTTCAATAGACAATTGGTTGTTGCTATTTTCCCCCCATTAAATGAACATCCTAGTGTATATAATTATCTATCTATCACTTAGCACAATGGCCTAGAAGTTGAATTACTGGTCAAAGAATATGCATATATTCTGGGTTTTAAAAGTACCTATTTCTCCGGGACTTCCCTGGCGGTCCAGTGGTTAAGACTCTTTGCTTCCACCACAGGGGGCACAGGTTCGATCCGATTCTGCATGCCTTGTGGTGCGGCCAAGGGGGGAAAAAGTACCTATTTCTCCCATTCTCTTTAGTATTGGTTAATGTAAATTCTTTCTAATTCTTTTCCGACTATAGCAGTTAAAAAATTATATTGTTTTTGTAGGCATTTCTTTGGTTAACAGTGAGTTTGGGCATCTTTCATGTGTTAGCTATTTGTGTTTATTCTTTTATACATTTTAAATTTATATCCTCTACCCCTTTTTCATCCGTTTCATTTTTTATTTATTAATTTTTGTCACTCTTTATAAGAATATAAATCTTTTATCTGTTATATTTGGCAAATCATTTTCCACTTAATCTTTTATCTTTAATTTATAATGATGATGTGTGTGGCTGCCATAGAGAAATTTATAAAATTTGTGTACTCAAGTCTATAAATATTTTTCTGTATGGTTACCAAATTTGGTAGTTATGCTAAAAAGACCTACTCTATCCCCAAATTACAAAAATATTAAACTTTGTCTTATGTTTTATTCCAATATTTTCATGATTTTACTTTTCACACTTAAATTTTTAATTTTTTTAGAATATATTATGTACAGTATAAGGTAGAATTCTAATATATTTCCAAAATATTTTGACAAGTTTTGCAACACTGTTTGGTTTGAAATTCCATGTACGCTATATAAAAAAATTCCTGGAAGTAAAATTGTAATTTTTTTAAACATCTTTATTGGAGTATAATTGCTTTACAATGGTGTGTTAGTTTCTGCTTTATAACAAAGTGAATCAGCTATATATATACGTATATCCCCATATCTCCTCCCTCTTGCGTCTCGCTCCCACCCTCCCTATCCCACCCCTCTAGGTGGTCACAAAGCACCGAGCTAATCTCCCTGTGCTTTGCGGCTGCTTCCCACTAGCTATCTATTTTACGTGTGGTAGTGTATATATGTCCATGCCACTCTCTCACTTTGTCACAGCTTACCCTTCTCCCTCACCATATCCTCAAGTACATTCTCTAGTAGATCTGTGTCTTTATTCCCGTCTTGCTCCTAGGTTCTTCATGACCTTTTTTCTTTCCTTTCTTTTAGATTCCATATATATCTGTTAGCATACAGTATCTGTTTTTCTCTTTCTGACTTACTTCACTCTGTATGACAGACTCTAGGTCCATCCACCTCACTACAAATAACTCAATTTCGTTTCTTTTTATGGCTGAGTAATATTCCATTGTATATATATGCCACATCTTCTTTATCCATTCATCTGTCGATGGACACTTAGGTTGCTTCCATGTCCTGGCTATTGTAAATAGAGCTGCAATGAACATTTTGGTATATGATTCTTTTTAAATTATGGTTTTCTCAGGGTATATGCCCAGTAGTGGGATTGCTGGGTCATATGGTAGTTCTACTTTTAGTTTTTTAAGGAACCTCCATACTGTTCTCCATAGTGGCTGTATCAATTTACATTCCCACCAACAGTGCAAGAGGGTCCCCTTTTCTCCACACCCTCTCCAGCATTTATTGTTTGTAGATTTTTTGATGATGGCCATTCTGACTGGTGTGAGATGATATCTCATTGTAGTTTTGATTTGCATTTCTCTAATGATTAATGATGTTGAGCATTCTTTCATGTGTTTGTTGACAATCTGTATATCTTCTTTGGAGAAATGTCTATTTAGGTCTTCTGCCCATTTTTGGATTGGGTTCCTTGGTTTTTTGATGTTGAACTGCATGAGCTGCTTGTAAATTTTGGAGATTAATCCTTTGTCAGTTGCTTCATTTGCAAATATTTTCTCCCATTCTGAGGGTTGTCTTTTCATCTTGTTTATGGTTTCCTTTGCTGTGCAAAAGCTTTTAAGTTTCATTAGGTCCCATTTGTTTATTTTTGTTTTTATTTCCATTTCTCTAGGACATGGGTCAAAAAGGATCTTGCTGTGATTGATGTCATAGAGTGTTCTGCCTATGTTTTCCTCTAAGAGTTTGATAGTGTCTGGCCTTACATTTAGGTCTTTAATCCATTTTGAGTTTATTTTTGTGTATGGTGTTAGGGAGTGTTCTAATTTCATACTTTTACATGTAGCTGTCCAGTTTTCCCAGCACCACTTATTGAAGAGACTGTCTTTTCTCCACTGTATATTCCTGCCTCCTTTATCAAAGATAAGGTGACCATAGGTGCATGGGTTTATCTCTTGGCTTTCTATCCTGTTCCATTGATCTATATTTCTTTTTTTGTGCCAGTACCATACTGTCTTGCTTACTGTAGCTTTGTAGTATAGTCTGAAGTCAGGGAGCCTGATTCCTCCAGCTCCGTTTTTCTTTCTCAAGCTTGCTTTGGCTATTCGAGATCTTTTGTGGTTCCATACAAATTGTGAAATTTTTTGTTCTAGTTCTGTGAAAAATGCCAGTGGTAGTTTGATAGGGATTGCATTGAATCTGTAGATTGCTTTGGGTAGTAGAGTCATTTTCACAATGTTGATTCTTCCAATCCAAGAACATGGTATATCTCTCCATCTATTTGTATCATCTTTAGTTTCTTTCATCAGTGTCTTATAATTTTCTGCATACAGGCATTTTGTCTCCTTAGGTAGGTTTATTCCTAGATATTTTATTCTTTTTGTTGCAGTGGTAAATGGGAGTGTTTTCTTAATTTCACTTTCAGATTTTTCATCATTAGTGTTTAGGAATGCTGCAGATTTCTGTGCATTAATTTTGTATCCTGCCCCTTTACCAAATTCATTGATTAGTTCTAGTAGTTTTCTGGTAGCATCTTTAGGATTCTCTATGTATAGCATCATGTCATCTGCAAACAGTGACAGCTTTATTTCTTCGTTTCTGATTTGGATTCCTTTTATTTTTTTCTCTTCTTTGATTGCTGTGGCTAAAACTTCCAAAAGTATGTTGAATAATAGTGGTGAGAGTGGGCAACCTTGTCTTGTTCCTGATCTTAGTGGAAATGGTTTCAGTTTTTCACCATTGAGGACGATGTTGGCTGTGGGTTTGTCATATATGGCCTTTATTATGTTGAGGAAAGTTCCCTCTATGCCTACTTTCTGGAGGTTTTTTATCATAAATGGTGTTGAATTTTGCTGAAAGCTTTCTCTGCATCTATTGAGATGATCATATGGTTTTTCTCCTTCAATTTGTTGATATGATATATCACGTTGATTGATTTGCATATATTGAAGAATCGTTGCATTCCTGGAATAAACCCCACTTGATCGTGGTGTATGATCCTTGTAATGTGTTGTTGGATTCTGTTTACCAGTATTTTGTTGAGGATTTTTGCATCTATGTTCATCAGTGATACTGGTCTTTAGTTTTCTTTCTTTGTGACATCTTTGTCTGGTTTTGGTATCAGGGTGATGGTGGCCTCATAGAATGAGTTGGGGAGTGTTCCTCCCTCTGCTATATTTTGGAAGAGTTTGAGAAGGATAGGTGTTAGCTCTTCTCTAAATGTTTGATAGAATTCGCCTGTGAAGCCATCTGGTCCTGGGCTTTTGTGTGTTGGAAGATTTTTAATCACAGTTTCAATTTCAGTGCTTGTGATTGGTCTGTTCATATTTTCTATTTCTTCCTGCTTCAATCTTGGAAGGTTGTGCATTTCTAAGAATTTGTCCATTTCTTCCAGGTTGTCCATTTTATTGGCATAGAGTTGCTTGTAGTAATCTCTCATGATCCTTTGTATTTCTGCAGTGTCAGTTGTTACTTCTCCTTTTCCAATTCTAATTCTATTGATTTGAGTCTTCTCCCTTTTTTTCTTGATGAGTCTGGCTAATGGTTTATCAATTTTGTTTATCTTCTCAAACATAGTTTATTGATCTTTAGTTTTAGTTTTATTGATCTTTGCTATCATTTCCTTCATTTCATTTTCATTTATTTCTGATCTGATCTTTATGATTTCTTTCCTTCTGCTAACTTTGGGATTTTTTTGTTCTTCTTTCTCTAATTGCTTTAGGTGTAAGGTTAGGTTATTTATTTGAGATGTTTCTTGTTTCTTAAGGTAGCATTGTATTGCTATAAACTTCCCTCTTAGAACTGCTTTTGCTGCATCCCATAGGTTTTGGGTCGTCGCATTTTCATTGTCATTTGTTTCTAGGTATTTTTTTATTTCCTCTTTGATTTCTTCAGTGATCTCTTGGTTATTAAGTAATGTATTGTTTAGCCTCCATGTGTTTGTATTTTTTACAGATTTTTTCCTGTAATTGGTATGTAGTCTCATAGCATTGTGCTCGGAAAAGATACTTGATACGATTTCAATTTTCTTAAATTTACCAAGGCTTGATTTTTGACCTAAGATGTAATCTGTCCTGGAGCATGTTCCATGAGCACTTGAGAGGAATGTGTATTTCATTGTTTTTGGATGGAATGTCCTATAAATATCAATTAAGTCCCTCTTGTTTAATGTATCATTTAAAGCTTGTGTTTCCTTATTTATTTTCACTTTGGATGATCTGTCCATTGGTGAAAGGGGGGTGTTAAAATCCCCTACTATGATTGTGTTACTGTTGATTTCCCCTTTTATGGCTGTTAGTATTTGCCTTATGTTTTGAGGTGCTCCTCTTTTGGGGGCATAAATATTTACAATTGTTCTATCTTCTTCTTGGATTGATCCCTTGATCATTATGTAGTGTCCTTCTTTGTCTCTTGTAATCGTCTTTATTTTAAAGTCTATTTTGTCTGATATGAGAATTGCTACTCCAGCTTTCTTTTGATTTCCATTTGCATGGAATATCTTTTTCCATTCCCTCACTTTCAACCTGTATGTGTCCCTAGGTCTGAAGTGGGTCTCTTGTAGACAGCATATATACAGGTCTTGTTTTTGTATCCATTCAGCCAGTCTATGTCTTTTGGTTGGAGCATTTAATCCATTTACATTTAAGGTAATTATTGATATGTATGTTCCTATTACCATTTTCTTAATTGTTTTGGGTTTGTTATTGTAGGTCTTTTCCTTCTCTTGTGTTTCCTGCCTAGAGAAGTTCCTTTAGCATTTGTTGTAAAGCTGGTTTGATGGTGCTGAATTCCCTTAGCTTTCACTTGTCTGTAAAGGTTTTAATTTCTCCATCAAATCTGAATGAGATCCTTGCTGGATAGAGTAATCTTGGTTGTAGGTTTTTCTCCTTCATCACTTTAAATATGTCCTGCCACTCCCTTCTGGCTTGCAGAGTTTCTGCTGAAAGATCAGCTGTTAACCTTATGGGGATTCCCTTGTGTGTTATTTGTTGTTTTTCCCTTGCTGCTTTTAATATTTTTTCTTTGTATTTAATTTTTGATAGTTTGATTAATATGTGTCTTGGTGTGTTTCTCCTTGTATTTATCCTGTATGGGCCTCTCTGTGCTTCCTGAACTTAATTAAGTATTTCCTTTCCCGTATCAGGGAAGTTTTCAACTATAATGTCTTCAAATATTTTCTCAGTCCCTTTCTTTTTCTCTTCTTCTTCTGGGACCCCTATAATTTGAATGTTGGTATGTTTAATGTTGTCCCAGAGGTCTCTGAGACTGTCCTCAATTCTTTTCATTCTTTTTTCTTTATTCTGCTCTGCAGTAGTAATTTCCACTATTTTATCTTCCATGTCACTTATTCATTCTTCTGCCTAAGTTATTCTGCTATTGATCCCTTCTAGAGAATTTTCAATTTCATTTATTGTTTTGTTCATCACTGTTTGTTTGCTCTTTAGTTCTTCTAGGTCCTTGTTAAATGTTTCTTGTATTTTCTGTATTCTATTTCCAAGATTTTGGATCATCTTTACTATCATTATTCTGAATTCTTTTTCAGGTAGACTGCCTATTTCCTCTTCATTTGTTAGGTCTGGTGAGGTTTTGCCTTGTTCATTCATCTGCTGTGTGTTTTTCTGTCTTCTCATTTTGCTTAACTTACTGTGTTTGGGGTCTCCTTTTTGCAGGCTGCAGGTTCGTAGTTCCCGTTGGTTTTGGTGTCTGTCCCCAGTGGCTAAGGTTGGTTCAGTGGGTTGTATAGGCTTCCTGATGGAGGGGACTAGTGCCTGTGTTCTGGTGGATGAGGCTGGATCTTGTCTTTCTTGTGGGCAGGTCCATGTCTGGTGGTGTATTTTGGGGTGTCTGTGGCCTTATTATGATTTTAGGCAGCCTCTCTGCTAATCAATGGGGTTGTATTCCTGTCTTGCTAGTTGTTTGGCATAGGGTGTCCAGCACTGTAGCTTGCTGGTCATTGAGTGAAGCTGGGTCTTGGCGTTGAGATGGAGATCTCTGGGAGATTTTCGCCGTTTGATATTACGTTGAGCTGGGAGTTCTCTTGTGGTCCAGTGTCCTGAATTTGGCTCTCCCACCTCAGAGACACAGCCCTGACGCCTGGCTGGAGCACCAAGCGCCTTTCATCCACATGGCTCAGAATAAAAGGGAGAAAAGAAAGAAAGAGAGAGAGAGGGAGGGAGGGAGAGAGGGAGGGAGGGAGAGAGGGAGGAAGAAAGAAAAGATAAAATAAAATAAAGTAAAATAAAATAAAGTTAATAATATAAAAAATAAAAAATAATTATTAAGAAAAAAATTTTGGAAAGTAAAAAAAAAAAAAAAAACAACGGACGGACAGAACCCTAGGACAAATGGTAAAAGCAAAGCTATGCAGACAAAATTACACACAGAAGCATACACGTACACACTCACACAAAGAGAAAAGGGGAAAATATATATATATCTTTGCTCCCAAAGTCCACCTCCTCAATTTGGGATGATTCATTGTCTATTCAGGTATTCCACAGATGCAGGGTACGGCAAGTTGATTGTGGAGATTTAATCCGCTGCTCCTGAGGCTGCTGGGAGAAATTTCCCTTTCTCTTCTTTGTCCACACAGCTCCCGGGGTTCCGCTTTGGATTTGGGCCCGCCTCTGCATGTAGGTCACCTGAGGGTGTCTGTTCTTCGCTCAGACAGGACAGGGTGAAAGGAGCAGCTGATTCGGGGGCTCTGGCTCATTTCAGGCCAGGGGCAGGGAGGGGTACGGAGTGTGGGGCAAGCCTGTTGCGGCAGAGGCTGGTGTGACGTTGCAACAGCCTGAGGGGCGCTGTGTGTTCTCCCGGGGAAGTTGTCTCTGGATCACGGGACCCTGGCAGTGGTGGACTGCATAGGCTCCCAGGAGAGGAGGTGTGGATAGTGACCTGTGCTTGCACACAGGCTTCTTGGTGGCTGCAGCAGCAGCCTTAGCGTCCCATGCCCGTCTCTGGGGTCCGCGCTGATAGTGGCGGCTTGCGCCCGTCTCTGGAGCTCCTTTAAGCAGCGCTGTTAATCTCCTCTCCTCACGCACCAGGAAACAAAGAGGCAAGAAAAAGTCTCTTGCCTCTTCGGCAGCTCCAGACTTTTTCCCAGACTCCCTCCTGGCTGGCTGTGGCGCACTAGCCACTTCAGGCTGTGTTCACGCCACCAACCCCAGTCCTCTCCCTGGTATCCGACCGAAGCCTGAGCCTCAGCTCCCAGCCCCCGCCCACCCTGGCGGGTGAGCAGACAAGCCTCTCGGGCTGGTGAGTGCTGGTCGGCACCAATCCCCTGTGCGGGAATCTCTGTGCTTTGCCCTCCGCACCCCTGTGGCTGCGCTCTCCTCCGTGGCTCCGAAGCTTCCCCCCTCTGCCACCCGCAGTCTCCGCCCACGAAGGGGCTTCCTAGTGTGTGGAAACCTTTCCTCCTTCACAGCTCCCTCCCAGAGGTGCAGGTCCCGTCCCTATTCTTTTGTCTCTGTTTTTCCTTTTTTCTTTTGCCCTACCCCGGTACGTGGGGAGTTTCTTGCCTTTTGGGAGGTCTGAGGTCTTCTGCCAGCGTTCAGTAGGTGTTCTATAGGAGCTGTTCCACATGTAGATGTATTTCTGATGTATTTGTGGGGAGGAAGGTGATCTCCACGTCTTTCTCTTCCGCCATCTTGAAGCTCCTCCTGTGTAATTTTAATTACTCTAGTCTTGCTCTACTTTTTGATGTGTTTTTGGTAGTGTAGGACCCTCCTAATTACTGTTTTCAAATATTTATTATGTAGGTGAACTTTAAAATCATTTTTAAACTTTCATATCCTCCCAGCTCTAATTAATGAAAAAGCATTAACTTTATGGATAAAGTTATAATGTTGAATTTTCCATTCAAAAATATAATTCTCATCTCTCCATTTATTCAAGCCTTTTTTATGTTCTCAAGTAAGGTTACATTGTTTTCTCCACTGGGTCTTGTAAATTCTTAAATTTATTTCTGGGCATTTGATATTTAGTTGTCTTTATTTTTGGAGTTAAGATGAGATCTCCGTTTTAATTCTGTTTTCTGACTGACCATTATAAGCAAATTTCGGCATGTATATCTTTTATGTGCCCATCCTAATGAAATTTCTTATAGTTTTAAATAGGTTTCTAGTTGACATTGTGGTGAACAGCATTAGTTGCCTACTTGGAATCTCTTAAGCCCCCTTTCTAATAGGACCAGATTTTTATTTGGATATCCACCTTTTTTTCTAGGCAACTACAGGCTTTGGGTGGAACACTGAGTAAGGGTAAATACAGGTTTAAGGTTTAAGGGTAAAAACAGATTAGTCTAACCTATGAGAACCATTTTTCCACCCTTGAAACAATGCCTGGTTCAGAAATAATAATGTGGTTTAATTTGGGCCAATGAAATTTGAGAAGAAACTTTCTGAGGCTTTAGAAAGGAATTCCTCAACTCTCTGAAAGCTATAAGAACCCAATTCTCTGTCATCCCCTGGACATGAACAAGGACGCTTATAGCCCCAACTACTGTAGACACCCATCCTATAACTTTAAGGGAAACTAGCCTTTCAATTAAGCTGACACAGGGACCAGGACATGCAGGCAGAATGCAGCTGAGTCCTTGATGATATCACTGAATTACTGGATCAGTCAACCCTGAGGCCCATGCCATTTCTGGGCTTTCAGTTATGTAAACCAATAATGTTTAATATTTTCAAAACCAGTTTGAATGGGATTTCTGTTAATTTCAATGTTAAAGAGCCCTAACTTGTTTGGTATCTTAAATTTTTGAGATAGAATATAATATGAACTATAAATAATCATCATTTACTCTCTTTTTTTCTTCTTAATCCTTATATTTATTTCTTTTTCTTCTCTTATTATATGGGCAGAAATCGTTATAAAAATACTGAGTCATAATAATAAAAACAGCCATCCTTGTATTGTTCCTTAATTTACTGACAATGTCTTTAGTGGGCCATTCATTAAGTTTCTTGTTTCTTGTTTCTCATGATAAGACTTTTTAAAAAAAATTTAAGCAATGTGATGTTAAAAACAGGAATGAGTTTGGATTTTATCAAATGTCTTTTGAATATTTAATGAGAGTATTGCATTTCAAAAAATTCTTCTGTTTCTTGTTATGTTATTACTTAATTATACTATATTTTAAATGTTCTACTGTTGAGCTAACCTTGTATTCCTGAAAAGACCCTTATTTAGTCATGATACACATATTCATATACTGCTAGATTTAATCTTCCAGTATTTAGTTTTTGATTTCTTTTTGGCTTGGAAATTATAAGTATGTGATTTGTGTTTTATTTGTCAGACTTTGATATCAAACTAATACTATTCATGAACAAAAGAACTGGAAAGATTTCCATATTTCTCTAGCCTGTGGAACAATTTAAATAACCCAAGAATGATCTGTTCCTTAAAAATAATGTGTTCCATTTATATACAGATATGCGCTAACCTCCTCTTTGGTTAGCAGATCTTGGAGAAGGTTTTAATACCTACTATAGTTATTGTTGTTTATATGTCTTAAGTGATTTTTGATCAGTTATGCTTTTCTAGAAATTATTTTATTTGATGTAGATTTTTAAAATAGTAATACTGATGTAGCATATAATTTTAAAGCATCCTTTTTAATTTCAAAAATTATTTACTTATATTTTCCTCTCTTTTTTCCTTGGTCTCAATTGCTAGAGGTGTATCTGTTTTCATAGTTATTTTTGAAGAACGATGCCTTGATTTTTGTCAGTTAGTTTTGTTTTATTTAAAATCAACTCGTTTCTTATTTTTCTTAATATATTTCCCCTGATTTAGTTTAATTTCTTTCATTGTTCTTATTTATTTCTTTAAGTTTACTGATTTTAATTTATATTTTTCCTTGTAGAAGTAATTCAGGTTTTGAGTTTTCCTCTGAGAACTGCTTTGGTTGTATAAATATATTTTGGTATATTGTGTTTAATTGTTGTTAATTCTTAGAAAAATCTGTCATTTCTGTTTGATTTCCCTTAGACCAAATAGTTATTTGTCAGTGTGATTTTTTAATATAGTATCCAAGGAAGTTTTATTATTAGTATCTAACTTTACTGTAGAATATTCAGAGAATGTGTGTTAAGATTTCAAATTTGTGGAATATATTGTAAATGTCTTTGTGGCCTAATATACAATAAAAGTTTTTAACAGTCTGTAAGCTTTTGAAGAATATCTTTGCATTGTACAAAGTTATATATTTATATAATCAAGATGAATGCTTATTTAAATTTGTTACTTTATTATACTTATTATATTAGTTTTCTATTATTGCATAACAAATTATCACAAACCTAGCATCTTAATACAACATAAATTTATTGTCTTACAGATTGTATGGGCCAAGATGGCATTGACGGTTCCTCTGCTCAAACTTCACAAGGCTAAAATCAAGCTGTTGGCCAGCCATCAGCCAGTGTCCTTATCTGGAGGCTCGACTAGAGAAAACCATGCTAAGTACCTCAGGTTTTTGGTAGAATTCTTTTCCTTTTGGTTGAAAGAATGTTTCCATTGTGTTGCTAGTTGTTGGTTGGGAGCTGCTTTCAGACCCTAGGGTTGCTTTCAGGTCCTTGCCATATAACCCCCTCCATAAGCCCTCTCTGACTTCCAAATTTCTTAGTTTGGGAACAGCCTTGTCCATTTTAAGGGTTTCCCTAATTAGATCTAGCTCACCCAGGATAACCTCCCTTTTGTTTAGCTCAAAGTCAGCTGATTAGGGATATAAATTATAGTTGCAAAATCCCTTCAGCCATTAACATAACACAATCACAGGAGTGATATCCCATTGTATTCAAGCCTGGCCCATGCTCAAGGAGAGTGGACTATAGAGAGTGTATATACCAGCGGTGGGAAACTTGGGGACCAACTAAGAATTCTGTCTGCCACACTTAACCTATCAAATCCTGAGGAAACTATGTTCAAATCTTCCGCCATGATAATGGTTTTAATAAATTCCTGTGTTATTGGAAGGTTTTACTTAATCTATGTCTATATTATGCTTTGTTGTTTGTTGGGTGGCTTTGCACTGTGTCAGCATGGCTGGGCTCAATGCATCTCCCCGAATTCCCTTTTCTGTATATTTCTGGTTGGGGTGGAGCCACCAGAGAGATTCTCACACAGGTTGTGGAGGACAGAATTAAACGAGTAGGCATTTTGTAGCTCACACGTGTTGCTGCTTGTCTGCTGGTTCACCTTGTGGGTGGGAGGCAGCAGCCAGATTGCACCCACTTCACCTCCCCTGGCTCCTCCTTCAGCTTCTCTGATTCCTGCACTAGGGGTGTGTGTATGTGTGTGTGATTCCATGATGAAGTGTCTCAGCTTCTGTAGGACATCCAAACCACCAAGGTCAGGGACAATAAGGGCTAAGAGTTTTCAGCAGTTGTCAGTCTGTCCTTGTGGACTCCTGATTGTGCTGGTAGTTTCCGGCTTGTTCTTGTTCTCCCTTACCTTTCATCCATCTTCCCTTTCTGACTGCCTGCCCTCTGGACCTCAGATATGCTCCCCTGCGCTAGTAACTGAACAAATGCAAATTAAAACCCCAATAAGATAACAATTCATACCAATCAGATTGGCAAAACCAAAAAATGTTATAGTATCCAGGGTAGGCCAGGATTTAGATCCACTGCAACACCTGTACATTGCTAGTAGCAGTATAAATTGATATAAACCATTATGAGACAACACCTAGTTTGGCATTATCTAATAAATTTGAAGGTGTGGGTACCCAATGGCCCAGCAATTCCACACCAAGAAATACACCCTGGGAAAATGATTGCATAAATGTACCTAGAGAAATGTACAAGATGGTTCCTAGCAGCACTATTTCTAATAGTAAAATAATTAGAAACAACCAGATGCTAAACAATAGTTAAGTAGACAAATAAACTGAGTAAATTTTTATAACGGGATACCATAAAGCAGTTGAAATTAATGAATTACAGTTACAAAAAACAACATAAGTGAATCTCAGAAATAGAATGTTGACCCAAAAAAAGCATGTTGCAGAAGAATTCATAAAGAACAACTCTTTTTACATTAAGGAAAAAACATAGAAAATTGTCCAACAATTTTTAGGAACAAAGTCTACCTGGTAAATCTATGAAGAAATGCAAAGTGACGCTAAAAATAAAGCTCAGGATTATCAGGGGTTACGTCTCAGGAGAGGGGGAGAAGAAGGGGATTTGAGGGACCAGGCAGGGGACAGTAAGGTAATAGTCCTATTGCTCATCATAAGCTGGGAGATGGGCTCAGAGGTGTTCATTGTATCATGAATTTTTATACCTTCCATTTGTTTTATTAATAAAGAGAAAAAGTAAAACATTGAAAAAATAACAGAAGAAATGAGCTCTCTGCTTCCCTCTGCTCACTGATTCACCCTGTATGTCTTTGAGAGAGGTCTTTTGTTTTTTTTTTTTTTTGGCTGCGCTGCATGGCTTTCAGCATCTCAGTTTCTCCACCAGAGATTGAACCCAGGCCACGGCAGTGACAGCACTGAATCCTAACCACTAGGCCATCAGGGAACTCCAAGAGAAATCTTTTAAAAACAAGATTTAGTTACAATTTTCCCTTTCCTATAGCTCAGTGATTCCCCATTCTTTAAAGAGTGAAGTCCAAACTCCCTAGACAGATATTCAAGGTCTTTCACAAATCTGGCTCCTCCAGACATGCCCAAATATGTATGTCAATATCCCCCCAAATTAAACACTCCATTTCTTCTGGAAGGGCCCATAAGAGTCCCACAAAGTGCCTTGCTCATTTCTGCCCACAGGTTCTTCCTTGTGCTCTATCCATTCACCTCAAATGCCCTTCCTCTGCCTCTCTTCCCATTCAAACCCTACTCACCTTATCTCCCTAAGGCCATGACTACTTGCTAACTCATTTATGAACCCTTTCCTCTCAATTCCACTGAACAGTGAAATCTCTCACAGTCAAATGCCTATCCCATTCATGGCATGAATTACTCACTTATTCCTTAATTATATACAGCTTCTTACCTCTTCTTGTCTGTGTGTGTTTATGTATGTACACATGAGTTCTTTTATCCCCAAATAGATGATAAACTCTTCAAAAATAAGAATTATGCTTTATATTTCTTGGTATGGCCTAAAGGGCTTAGCACAGTAAACATTTGTCATAAATAAAGAAGCTTTCTCAGAGACTTTCAAGATGGCAGAGGAGTAAGACGTGGAGATCACCTTCCTCCCCACAAATACATCAGAAATACATCTACACGTGGAACAACTCCTACAGAACACCTACTGAATGCTGGCAGAAGACCTCAGACTTCCCAAAAGGCAAGAAACTCCCTCCCTAACCCACCTGGGTAGGGCAAAAGAAAAAAGAAAAAACAGAAACAAAAGAATAGGGATGGGACTTGCACCTTGGGGAGGGAGCTGTGAAGGAGGAAAAGTTTCCACACACTAGGAAGGCCCTTCACTGGCAGAGACAGGGGGTTGGCAGGGGAGGGGGAAGCTTCGGAGTCACAGAGGAGAGCACAGCAACAGCGGTGCAGAGGGCAAAGCAGAGAGATTCCCGCACAGGGGATCGGTGCCGACCAGCACTCACCAGCCCCAGAGGCTTATCGGCTCACCCGCCGGGACGGGTGGGGGCTGGGAGGTGAGGCTCGGGCTTCAGAGATCGGATCCCAGGGAGAGGACTGGGGTTGGCTGCATGAACACAGCCTGAAGGGGGCTACTGCACCACAGCTAGCCGGGAGGGAGTCCAGGAAAAACTCTGGACCTGCCAAAGAGGCAAGAGACCATTGTTTCAGTGTGCGCGAAGAGAGGGGATTCAGAGCACCACCTAAACCAGCTCCAGAGATGGGCGCGAGCTGTGGCTATCAGCGTGGACCCCAGAGACGGGCATGAAACGCTAAGGCTGCTGCTGCAGCCACCAAGAAGCCTGTGTGCAAGCATAGGTCACTATCCACACCTCCCCTCCCAGGAGCCCGTGCGGCCTGCCACTGCCATGGTCCTGTGATCCAGGGACAACTTCCCCGGGAGAACACATGGCGTGCCTCAGGCTGTTGCAACGTCATGTTGGCCTCTGCAGCCGCAGGCTCGGCCCGCATTCCATACCCATCCCTTTCACCAGCCTGAGTGAGCCAGAGCCCCCTAATCACCTGCTACTTTAACCCCGTGCTGTCTGAGCAGGAACAGATGCCCTCAGGCAACCTACAGCCAGAGGCGGGGCCAAATCCAAAGCTGAACCCCAAGAGCTGTGCGAACAAAGAAGAGAAAGGGAAATCTCTCCTAGCAGCCTCAGGAGCAGTGGATTAAATCTCCACAATCTACTTGATGTACCCTGAAACTCTGGAATACCTGAATAGACGACAAATCATCCCAGAATTGAGGCAGTGGACTTTGGGAGCAACTGTAGAGTTGGGGTTTGCTTTCTACATCTAATTTGTTTCTGGTTTTATGTTTATCTTAATTTAGTATTTAGTTTGTTATCATTGGTAGATTTGTTTATTGATTTGGTTGCTCTGTTCTTCCGATTCTTTTTTTTATATATAGATAAATTTTTTTTCCTTTTTCTCTTTTTGTGAGTGTGTATGTATATGCTTCTTTGTGTGTTTTGTCTGTACAGCTTTACTTTTACCATTTGTCCTAGGGTTCTCTCTGTCCATTTTTTTGTTTGTTTGTCTGTTTGTTTTTAAGTAGAGTTTTTAGCACTTGTCATCATTGGGAGATTTCTTTTTTGGTTTGAGCTCTCTTCTTTCTTTCTTTCTTTTTTTATTTTTAATTTTTTTTATACTTAATGATTTTTTTTATTTTAATAACTTTAGTTTATTTTACTTTTTTCTTTCTTTCTTTCTTTTTTCTCCCTTTTCTTCTGAGCCATGTGGCTGACAGGGTCTTGGTGCTCCGGCTGGGTGTCACGCCTGAGCCTCTGAGGTGGGAGAGCCGAGTTCAGGACATTGGTCCACCAGAGGCCTCCTGGCTCCATGTAAAATCAAATGGCGAAAGCTCTCCTGGAGATCTCCCCTCAACGCTAAGGCCTAGCTCCAGTCAACAACCAGCAAGCTACAGCACTGGACACCCTATGCCAAACAACTAGCAAGACAGGAACACAACCCCACCCATTAACAGAGAGCCTGCCTAAAATTATAATAAGGTCACAGGCACCCCAGAACACACCACCGGCCATAGTCCTGCCCAACAGAAAGACAAAATCCAGCCTCATTCACCAGAAAATAGGCACCAGACCCATCCACCAGGAAGACTACATAATCCACTGAAACAACCCTAGCCACTGGGGACAGACACCAAAAACAACAGGAACTATGAACCTGCAGCCTGCAAAAAGGAGACCCCAAACACAGTAAGTTAAGGAAAATGAGAAGAGAGAGAAATACACAGCAGATGAAGGAGCAAGGTAAAAACCCACCAGGCCAAACAAATGAACAAGAAATAGGCAGGCTACCTGAAAAAGAATTCAGAGTAATGATAGTAAAGATGATCCAAAATCTTGGAAATAGAATGGAAAAAATACAAGAAATGTTTAACAAGGATCTAGAAGAACTAAAGAGCAAACAAACGGTGATGAACAACACAATAAAGGAAATTAAAAACTCTCTAGAAGGAATCAATAGCAGATTAACTGAGGCAGAAGAACGGATAAGTGACCTGGAAGATAATATAGTGGAAATAACTACCACAGAGCAGAATAAAGAAAAAAGAATGAAAAGAATTGAGGACAGTCTCAGAGACCTCTGGGACAACATTAAACACACCAACATTCGATTTATAGGGATCCCAGAAGAAGAAGAGAAAAAGAAAGGGACTGAGAAAATATTAGAAGACATTATAGTTGAAAACTTCCCTAATATGGGAAAGGAAATAGTCAATCAAGTCCAGGAAGTGCAGAGAGGCCCATACAGGATAAATCCAAGGAGAAACACGCCAAGACACATATTAATCAAACTATCAAAAATTAAATACAAAGAAAAAATATTAAAAGCAGCAAGGGAAAAACAACAAATAACATACAAGGGAATCCCCATAAGGTTAACAGCTGATCTTTCAGCAGAAACTCTGCAAGCCAGAAGGGAGTGGCAGGACATATTTAAAGTGATGAAAGGGAAAAACCTCCAACCAAGATTACCCAGCAAGGATCTCATTTAGATTCGATGGAGAAATTTTGCTTTACAGATGAGCAAAAGCTAAGAGGATTCAGCACCACTAAACCAGCTTTACAACAAATGCTAAAGGAACTTCTCTAGGCAGGAAGCACAAGAGAAGGAAAAGACCTACAATAACAAACCCAAAACAATTAAGAAAATGGTAATAGGAACATACATAACAGTAATTACCTTAAATGTAAATGGATTAAATGCTCCAAGCAAAAGACATAGACCGGCTGAATGGATACAAAAACAAGACCCATATATATGTTGTCTACAAGAGACCCACTTCAGACCTAGGGACACATACAGACTGAAAGTGAGGGAATGGAAAAAGATATTCCATGCAAATGGAAATCAAATGAAAGCTGGAGTAGCAATACTCATATCAAACAAAATAGACTTTAAATACTGTTACAAGAGACAAAGAAGGACACTACATGATGATCAACAGGTCAATCCAAAAAAGAAGATATAACAATTGTAAATATTTATGCACCCAACATAGGAGCACCTCAGTACATAAGGCAAATGCTAACAACCATAAAAGGGGAAATCGACAGTAACACAGTCATAGTAGGGGACTTTAACACCACACTTTCACCAATGGACAGATCATCCAAAATGAAAATGAATAACAAAAGCTTTAAGTGATACATTAAACAAGATGGATTTAATTGATATTTCTAGGACAGTCCATCCAAAAACAACAGAGTATACTTTCTTCTCAAGTGCTCATGGAACATTCTCCAGGATAGATCATATCATGGGTCACAAATCAAGCCTTGGTAAATTGAAGAAAATTGAAATCGTATCAAGTATATTTTCCGACCACAATGCTATGAGACTAGATATCAATTACAGGAAATAAATCTGTAAAAAATACAAACACATGGAGGCTAAACAATACAGAACTAAATAACCAAGAGATCACTGAGGAAATCAAAGAGGAAATCAAAAAATGCTTAGAAACAAATGACAATGAAAACATGACGACCCAAAACCTATGGGATGCAGCAAAAGCAGTTATAAGAGGGAAGTTTATAGCAATACAGTTCTACCTCAAGAAACAAGAAACATCTCAAATAAACAACCTAACCTTACACCTAGAGCAATTAGAGAAAAAAGAACAAAAAACCCCCAAAGGTAGCAGAAGGAGAGAAATCATAAAGATCAGATCAGAAATAAATGAAAAAGAAATGAAGGAAACAATAGCAAAGATCAATAAAACTAAAAGCTGGTTCCTTGAGAAGATAAATTGATAAACCATTAGCCAGAGTCATCAAGGAAAAAACGGAGAAGACTCAAATCAGTAGAATTAGAAATGAAAAAGGAGAGGTTAAAACAGACACCGCAGAAATACAAAGCATCCTAAGAGACTACTACAAGCAACTCTATGCCAATAAAATAGACAACCTGGAAGAAATGGACAAATTCTTAGAAAAGCACAACCTTCCAAGACTGAACCTGGAAGAAATAGAAAATATAAACAGACCAATCACAAGCACTGAAATTGAGACTGTGATTAAAAATCTTCCAACGAACAAAAGCCCAGGACCAGATGGCTTCACAGGTGAATTCTATCAAACATTTAGAGAAGAGTTAACACCTATTCCTTCTCAAACTCTTCCAAAATATAGCAGAGGGAGGAAAACTCCCAAACTAATTTTACGAGGCCACCATCACCCTGATACCAAAACGAGACAAAGATGTCACAAAGAAAGAAAACTACAGGCCAATATCACTCATGAACATAGATGCAAAAATCCTCAACAAAATACCAGCAAACAGAATCCAACAGCACATTAAAAGGATCATACACCTTGATCAAGTGGGGTTTATCCCAGGAATGCAAAGATTCTTCAATATATGCAAATCAATCAATGTGATACACCATATTAACAAATTGAAGGAGAAAAACCATGTGATCATCTCAATAGATGCAGAAAAAGCTTTCGACAAAATTCAACACCCATTTATGATAAAAGCCCTCCAGAAAGTAGGCATAGAGGGAACTTACCTCAACATAATAAATGCCATATATGACAAACCCACAAGCAGCATCACTCTCAATGGTGAAAATCTGAAACCATTTCCACTAAGATCAGGAACAAGACAAGGTTGTCCACTCTCACCACTATTATTCAACATAGTTTTGGAAATTTTAGCCACAGCAATCAGAGAAGAAAAAGAAATAAAAGGAATCCAAATTGGAAAAGAAGAAGTAAAACTGTCACTGTTTGCAAGTGACATGATACTACACGTAGAGAATCCTAAAGATGCTACCAGAAAACAACTAGATCTAATCAATGAATTTGGTTAAGTAGCAGGATACAAAATTAATACACAGAAATCTCTTGCATTCCTATACACTAACAACAAAAGATCAGAAGGAGAATTAAGGAAACACTCCCATTTACCATTGCAACAAAAAGAATAATATACCTAGGAATAAACCTACCTAAGGTGACAAAAGACCTGTATGCAGAAAACTATAAGACACTGATGAAAGAAATTAAAGATGATACAAGCAGATGGAGAGATATACCATGTTCTTGGATTGGAAGAATCAACACTGTGAAAATGACTCTACTACCCAAAGCAATCTACACGTTCAATGCAATCCCCATCCAACTACCAATGGAATTTTTCACAGAACTAGAGCAAAAAATTTCACAAGTTGTATGGAAACACAAAAGACCCCCAATAGCCAAAGCAATCTTGAGAAAGAAAAACGGAACTGGAGGAATCAGGCTCCCTGACTTCAGACTATACTATAAAGCTACAGTAAGCAAGACAGTATGGTACTGGCACAAAACCAGAAATATAGGTCAATGGAACAGGATAGAAAGCCAAGAGATAAACCCACAAACATATCGTCACCTTATTTTTGATAAAGGAGGCAAGAATATACAATGGAGAAAAGACAGCCTCTTCAATAAGTGGTGCTGGGATAACTGGACAACTACATGTAAAAGAATGAAATTAGAACACTCCCTAACACCGTACACAAAAATAAACTCAAAATGGATTAAAGACCTAAATGTAAGGCCAGACACTATCAAACTCTTAGAGGAAAACATAGGCAGAACAGTCTATGACATAAATCACAGCAAGATCCTTTTGACCCACCTCCTAGAGAAAGGGAAATAAAAACAAAAATAAACATATGGGACCCAATGAAATTTAAAAGCTTTTGCACAGCAAAGAAAAGTATAAACAAGATGAAAAGACAACCCTCAGAATGGGAGAAAATATTTGCAAATGAAGCAACTGACAAAGGATTAATCTCCAAAATTTACAAGCAGCTCATGCAGTTCAACATCAAAAAACCAAGGAACCCAATCCAAAAATGGGCAGAAGACCTAAATAGACATTTCTCCAAAGAAGATATACAGATTGCCAACAAACACATGAAAGAATGCTCAACATCATTAATCATTAGAGAAACGCAAATCAAAACTACAATGAGGTTTCACCTCACACCGGTCAGAATGGTCATCATCAAAAAGTCTACAAACAATAAATGCTGGATAGGGTGTGGAGAAAAGGGAACCGTCGTGCACTGTTGGTGGGAATGGAAATTGATACAGCCACTATGGAGAATAGTATGAAGGTTCCTTAAAAATCTAAAAATAGAACTACCATATGACCCAGCAACCCCGCTACTGGGCATATACCCAGAGAAAACCATAATTCAAAAAGAGTCATGCACCACAATGTTCATTGCAGCTCTATTTACAATAGCCAGGACATGGAAGCAACCTAAGTGTCCATTGACAGATGAATGGATAAAGAAGATGTGGCACATATATACAATGGAATATAACTCAGCCATAAAAAGAAATGAAATTGAGTTATTTGTAGTGAGGTGGATGGACGTAGTCTGTCATACAGAATCATGTATGTCAGAAAGAGAAAAATGAATACCATATGCTAACACATATATATGGAACCTAAAAATAAATAAATGGTTCTGAAGAACCTAGGGGCAGGACAGGAATAAAGACACAGAGGTAGAGAATGGACTTGAGGACATGGGGAGGGGGAAGGGTAAGCTGGGGCAAAGTGAGAGAGTGGCTTGGGCATATATACAGTGCCAAATGTAAAATAGATAGCTAGTGGGAAGAAGCCGCATAGCACAGGGAGATCAGCTTCGTGCTTTGTGACCACCTAGAGTGGTGGGATAGCTAGGGTGGGTGGAATATGCAAGAGGGAGGGGATATGGAGGTATATGTATATGTATAGCTGATTCACTTTGTGATACAGCAGAAACTAAGACACCATTGTAAAACAATTATACTTCAATAAAGATGTTAAAAAAAAAAAGAAAACCTATAACTCTGTCTTTATCAAACACACAAATCATCTCACAATAAAATTATCATTGTAGAAGTACAACTTTATACGTATTTATGGAGATTCGAGTATAGGCAGAATGCTCGTTTTTTTAATAGCTTTTCACAGTTTATCGAGCTTTTGCATAAATTATTTATTCGTATCTCAAAACAATCATGTAAAGTAAAAGGGTTAGATATAAATTGCAATTTCTTGTTATTTCTCTGTCTCTTGTACTATACTGTGAATGCTTCAAGGATTAGAAACTATGTTGACTGTGACACCCAGGATGTGGTATGTCCATGGCACATAATCTTTGAATACAAATATATGTTGGTGTAGGGAGTGAGGAGAACCCTCCCCTTACAGTTGAGAAAACTGAAGCCCAAGACAAAGTAGCGACCTGTCCAAAACCATGCAGTTAGTGGGAGGGTGAGGATTCAAATCTGAACCTTTGGACTCTGGTTCCAGTTCACCTTCTACAATTGCTCAGACACAGTGGAGAAATCCCATTTTGTCATAAAGTGAAAGGAGATTTTGGCTTATGGATAGATTTTTATTCAACCTTTCGCAATTTCTTTATGAATATGCTATTTCATAGAGTGAATACACTATAATTGGGAAAAGATTCCTTTGGTAGAATTGCAGTTCTCTGTGAGTGAGGCTGAGGCCAAGGGATTGGTCCTGCTAGTGTCATTTGACCTGGACGACTCCACAGCCCCAGTCATGTGCATCTCCAAATTACACACAGCTGATCACTCAGGCCAGGGGTTATCTTGTGCAAATCTATCTCCAGAACTGCAAAAAAAACAAAAGTATGTGCCCTGTAGATAGTACATTAGCAACAACATCTCTGTGTAGGGCAGCTAGTATTACAACTGCAACTTTAGTATTTCAAGAGCCTAAATAATTCATCAGGCTTGGGATCAGGGTGAGGGATCACAAGTTCCACAAGGAAGCCCATTGCCCTGGAAGTTCATGCATTCCCCCCACCAGGAAGATGCTGGACACAATATCTTGAGAAAGACATTGAAGTTCCCCCCCATATTCTCAGCAATTAGGTTAGGGGTCCATTGCCTGCTTTTTGAGCTCTGCCAGTGGAGCTCCCCAAATGCCTACTGGTTCTATATGGTAGCCCAGCCTGCTCTCCATACAGTCCTGAGAATCTGAGAATTCCTTCTTATTCTAGCAAGTAACTATCGCTCTTTTGGTTGGTTATATTGTCAGTCATGTCTATAAAAGTGCTAGATCAGAAGGCTTTCCTTCCAGAAGTTACTCCACGAATTACAATTCTAACTGCTCCGTTAAGCACAGAGGGCACAAAAATCTGTTTTTAAAGTTCTTTCCAAGGTAGCCCTCTTCTCCTAATTTTGTATTTGTTGTAGCGCAATGGGAAGAATCAGCAATGGTTACTGATCCATTTCTCAGTAAAGGGCAAAGTAAAGGGTGAACTTTACCTTGTCCTTAGATAAGACATGGTATCCTAACCTAAAGAACATCCTGGAACTCTCCATATACTTCTAGGAGACTCCCATGAGAAACTGAGGCACACATGCAATGTAAGTTTCCTTCATTTTCCAAATCCACCAAGGTTGCTTTTTTTTAATTATTATTACAATGTTTAAAAATTTAATTTGTTAGCTGGTGGAAAATATATTACAGTGACCTCCAGAAATTTAAAAACAAAACCATATAGTTTCAAGTAGACCATTATCTAGGAATTCACTGCAGAATATACTACTGGCAGCAAAACATTTGTTATTGGTGGTGAGTTAACAGTGTGTTTTGAAATGCCATATTTCTCAGTGGAAGTGTGCTCTCAAAACACCTCTAAACATCTGATTTAATACAAAGAATTTGGAGACTACAGTAGTGGCTACTCATATGGACCTTTTGCAGATTAATCTCTGAATAATTGATCAAATCTCCACCTAGCTGAGGTGCTTTAACAGTTGAATTGATACAAAGTAACCAATCAATTAATGATCACCATAAGCAGTAGAGAAAAAATTTAAAGTCAACTCCATTTGATCTGAATTGAATGTAATTGTAGCTAATGTGTGCTTGCCCAGAGAAATCTTTGATTCCATGACTGTCATGTCCTCTATGATCTGAGTTCATTGATCTTCTGGGTACAAAGATAAAGAACATCTGTTTACCCAAATATTTGCTCAGAGAAAATTTAAGGGGAAGTATGTTGACTAAATGAAGGAAGGTCACTTTTGTTTTTGCTGTTTCTGTGATATCAAAGGGTTTGACTGATGAAACTTGGTATGCTACTAAAGGATATGAAGGAGAACATTACAGTCGATTTGAAAATGGCAGTCAGTTATATTTATCAAATGAGCATTAAAATATTATATTTGGTACATGGAGAGAGGCAAAGCGATATTTGAAAGCAGCTTAATATACTATCTAAAAACATGTTGGGCATGTTGTTTGTATTGTCTATAGTATGGTATATTGTTCTTATCCACATTGATGCAATTCAGTTCAACAAATATTTTTTGAATATATAAGTGCTTGGGACTGTGCTAGGTCCTGGGTACATGAAGATGAATGAAAAAGAGCCTGGGCCTTCAAGATGATCTCAATCCAATTAAGAAACCACATAGATAGTTGGTAAATTTTGTAAATGTATAAATGGTTGAACTGAGTAAACTCTTAATCCCAGAACTTTTTGCCCTTAAAAGGATGTCAGAGAGAGAGGCTGATTAACTCTTATGAAAGGAGATTATCCTTGAATGGAATGAACTGAGACCCAGGATGTTGTCTTCAGCTTCACAGATCTAAAACTTAATTTCATAGTGTCACTCAAATATGACTAAGCCCTGGAGGACTGACTCAAGTCACCAAATTCACTAGAGGCTGACTAATGAATAAGATGTCTGTTTATTAATTTACAATGTGGAAAACAACCATGTTACTCCTTTTGGCTGGTCAACACACGCCTTTTAGTAATAGTCTTCGCAGAAGCCTATTGCTCTTGAAAACGTGGAAAACGTGGATCAGAACAGAGGGAACTGGCTGCCTCAACAACTGCTCCTTCCACCCACAAGCTGTTGCCCTTCGGGAAGGATTGGCTTCTCATTCCACACTCAGGGATTCTCCCTCTAGGCTGCAGATCCTCCTGATCCTCATCTTCTTGGCTCTTTTTCGTATTCCCTTTTCATCAACCTTTTCAATTTTCACCTTTCAGTCCCTCTGCTTTGGGACTGATGTTTCCTTAGATGGTCCCTGGATCTCAACCTGACTTTCACTGCTTGCTTCTGTCCTTCAGATAACTCTTGGCACTGTCGCTGCTCACTCCCACGTCTAGCCCAGCAACCAGAATCCTTCTCCATCCAAAAGCCTAGCATCCCCATCCCCATCACTTTGTCCTGGAAGGGACTCAGAAAGTAACCTGATTGATGATGTACCTATTTCTACTACAGAAATCTATCCATGGAAAGAATGAGACCATTGTATCCATTGGTCATGACTCCATCAGCAATCCTGGAGACCATTTCTTCTTTTGAGAGAGAGCTCAGTGTGGGGTTGAACTCACAGGCCCCGGAGTCAGAGAGCTTTGGTTTCTATTTTTTCTTCACCACTTAATAGCTGTGGTGCCTTTGACAAGTTATTAACTGCTTTGCACCTCAGTTTCCTCTTTTATAGAAAGGGGATTATAATAGTTCATATCTCAGAGGTTCTGAGGTGTAAATGAATTATTTTATATAACAATCCATATGGCATATAGTAAGCACAAAATACTGTTACTGCTCTTGGTCTATACTTTTTCTGGATTCCAAGTAGCCCCTTTCCTTTATGAGAGCACAGTGACCTCAGATGTTTCACAATGCAGTTGAGTGGGCTATAGTTTCAGAGTGACACCCTCTTGATGTGATGCAGGAGAGGATCAGATTAGATTAGATAGCATATTCATACTTTCTTACCATCTCCAGCATACACAGCTTAGCATCTGCCTCATCACAGTGACAACAGCCACCACTTATTTAACACTTTTTAATGTGTCAGGCACCATGTGAATAGCTTTATGAATATTACCACATGTAACACTGGCAACACCCTTATAAAGGAAGGTACTGTTTTTGCAGTTCTTTTTTTTTTTTTAATATTTTAAGTGGTGGCAAGATAGATATAACATAAAACTTTACCTCTTATTTTCTTACAGTAAATTATAACATGAAGAGAAGTATTTCCAAAGAAAACAAATCTGTTCTCAAATTTTCTTCCAAGGACTCTCACCTATGGAGTTTCTAGGGAGATGTGTCAATATGGCCACTATTTACGGAATTTTCTAAAGGTGCTAAAAGCAGGTGCTACATATCCACATCAGTCAGGACGTTA
This sequence comes from Balaenoptera borealis, assembly GCF_965194805.1. Classification (NCBI taxonomy): domain Eukaryota; kingdom Metazoa; phylum Chordata; class Mammalia; order Artiodactyla; family Balaenopteridae; genus Balaenoptera; species Balaenoptera borealis. The sequence goes on along the minus strand of NC_138866.1, from coordinate 106,592,037 downwards.
TGGTGGTGAGTGACAGAAACTCAATTCATGGAAGCTAGGACAGGGACGGGACAGTGGCAAAGGGCGGAAGCTGGCCTTGGGAACAACGTCAGAACCCACCCCCACCCCCGTTGCTGGATGTTGCTTCTCACCCCTCCAGGTCATCTTGGGTCCATGAACTCTCCATGTAGACCAGCTTCCTCCACCTGGCAGAGACACAGCTGCTGATTCCTGAGTTTCCTATCATACAGCTGCAGCCACTAGAAACAGTTTTCCCTTATGCTGTCTCTGACCCCAGTTTTTAAAATCCCTAAAAAAAGTCTCTACTTTGGCTTAGGAACCTATCCCGGAATCACCTGCCGCCTGGGACAAGGTCAGGTGCACAGAATGGCCACTCCAGGGTGTGATGGACCTTCATTTTCTGTGTGCCCCCTACAGCCATTCCCCTCTCTCTCCATCAACAGCACTGAGGTTTTGATTTAAAGAACCATCTGGTTCTGTTAAGAGGATTCTGGATGCAAATAACAGAAACCTCAACTCCAGCGTGAAACAGAAGGGCCCTAGATAGGACAGGCCTCTGGATCTGTGGATCCCAGGGCTCAGTACTGTCCTCAAGGACCCATAGTCTCCTTCTTTCTCTACTCTACTACCCAGAGTGAATACTTCAGCCAAAGCTGGTTTTCTAAGGATCGTGGTGACAACTGGGACTATTTATTTCCTTGTTCATATCTAGAAGATAAAGTCTTTTGTCCAATAATGTAAAATAAGTCCTTCCCTTCTTACTCCATTCCCTTTTTTTTTTTAATCAGTCATCAATTTTATACACATCACTGTATACATCTCAATCCCAATCGCCCAATTCAGCACACCACCATCCCCACCCCACCACGGTTTTCCCCCCTTGGTGTCCATACGTTTGCTCTCTACATCTGTATCTCAACTTCTGCCCTGCAAACCGGTTCATCTGTACCATTTTTCTAGGTTCCACATACATGCGTTAATATACGATATTTGTTTTTCTCTTTCTGACTTACTTCACCCTGTATAACAGTCTCTAGATCTGTCCACGTCTCAACAAATGACTCAATTTCGTTCCTTTTTATGGCTGAGTAATATTCCATTGTATATATGTACCACATCTTCTTTATCCATTCGTCTGTCGATGGGCATTTAGGTTGCTTCCATGACCTGGCTATTGTAAATAGTGCTGCAATGAACATTGGGGTGCATGTGTCTTTTTGAATTACGGTTTTCTCTGGGTATATGCCCAGTAGTGGGATTGCTGGATCATATGGTAATTCTATTTTTAGTTTTTTAAGGAACCTCCATATTGTTCTCCATAGTGGCTGTATCAATTTACATTCCCACCAACAGTGCAAGAGGGTTCCCTTTTCCCCACACCCTCTCCAGCATTTGTTGTTTGTAGATTTTCTGATGATGGCCATTCTAACTGGTGTGAGGTGATACCTCATTGTAGTTTTGATTTGCATTTCTCTAATAATTAGTGATGTTGAGCATCTTTTCATGTGCTTCTTGGCCATCTGTATGTCTTTGGAGAAATGTCTATTTAGGTCTTCTGCCCATTTTTGGATTGGGTTGTTTGTTTCTTTAAAATTGAGCTGAATGAGCTGTTTATATATTTTGGAGATTAATCCTTTGTCCGTTGGTTCGTTTGCAAATATTTTCTCCCATTCTGAGGGTTGTCTTTTTGTCTTGTTTATGGTTTCCTTTGCTGTGCAAAAGCTTTGAAGTTTCATTAGGTCCCATTTGTTTATTTTTGTTTTTATTTCTATTACTCTAGGAGGTGGATCAAAAAAGATCTTGCTGTGATTTATGTCAAAGAGTGTTCTTCCTATGTTTTCCTCTAAGAGTTTGATAGTGTCTGGTCTTACATTTAGGTCTTGAATCCATTTTGAGTTTATTTTTGTGTATGGTGTTAGGGAGTATTCTAATTTCATTCTTTTACATGTAGCTGTCCAGTTTTCCCAGCACCACTTATTGAAGAGGCTGTCTTTTCTCCATTGTATAGCTTTGCCTCCTTTGTCATAGATGAGTTGACCATAGGTGCGTGGGTTTATCTCTGGGCTTTCTGTCTTGTACCATTGATCTATGTTTCGGTTTTTGTGCCAGTACCATATTGTCTTGATTACTGTAGCTTTGTAGTATAGTCTGAAGTCAGGGAGTCTGATTCCTCCAGCTCCGTTTTTTTCCCTCAAGACTGCTTTGGCTATTCAGGGTCTTTTGTGTCTCCATACACATTTTAAGATGATTTGTTCTAGTTCCGTAAAAAATGCCATTGGTAATTTGATAGGGATTGCATGTTTTTGCAGTTCTAATGATGAGGAAACTGGGCTTCCTGGTATTAGGACATTGTCTGGAATGGACAGCAACTGGAGGAGCTCTTACTTGAACCGAGGTCTTCCCAGTTCTAGAACCCAGGCTTTTCTCCATAATGCTCTATGGTCTCCCTCATAAAATTGAGAACAACCCTTTCTTTAAGTTGTCTGCATATTCTAGGGGCACCTTCTTATAGACTCCCATAATAAGGACATGGACCTATTGTCCTTAATCAATTCAAGCCAGACGCCTGGAATTTCTTGGGACAGCCCTGATTGTACATTTTGTCACAGCTGTCCAGCATTTTGTTTATTTGTTTTGCTCCAATTGTTGCTATTGTTGTTTTTATTTTGGTGCCAATTCAGGATTCCTTATTCCTAACAGGAACCAATTAACTGAACCTTTATGTCTGAATACCCTCTGACTGAAGACCAATTTACTAATCTTAGAGTTAATAAATTCTTGACCTAGAGTTCCTAAATTCCACTCCTTTTAGGGACAGGATTGATCCTGGGCTAGACCCCAGGGTTGGAGTCAATCCATCATATTGATTAGAGGACTTGGTGGCTACAGGTCAAGGGCACCATCCTCATACCCACCTCTATGGCTTCCATGTCCCTTCTCCGGCTCCCTTCAATTCCTGGCTGGGGAATCAGTCCCCATAGACTCTGTCCTTGGACGCTTGCTCAAGCCTGGCTTCAGAGTCTGGCTTCTGGGTTTTCAGCACGAAACCCACCCTTGGACATCCAAAGTCCTGAGGTGAACTGGGAACTTTGATTCTGGCCCCACATGGCCGGCTCTTTATCCCCATCTTTTCCAGGCAAACGTTCTTGTCTTTCCACCTTCTCCACTTCTTGTTAACATACCTTTATCCTCTAGGTCTCCCAGGTTTGTAATCTTGGAGTCACCTTCGATACGTCTCTGACCTTATACTACATATTTAGCCTTCTACCATAGTTATCTCTTACGTTTGCCTTGTCTTTTCCTATCTCACTGACAGCCCTAAACCTTTTTATTATGTATATGAATTACTAAAATAATCTGTGAACTCCAGAGTTTTTAACCTGGGAAACAAGCACCCCCTGGAAGGTCCATAGATGAGCTTTAATGGGTCTGTAAAACGCCTGAAATTATTTTTTAAAATACTGGTGTGCTGGTATGCATACATGCATTTTTCTATGTAAAATAATAGTTTTCATCAATCTCTCAAGAGAGTTGTATCGATTTCCAATTACCGCTGAAACAAATTACCAAAAATTTAGTGGCTTACAGCAACACAAATTTATTCTCTTACAAGTCTGGAAGTCAGACTTCTGAAATTGAAGTGTTGCCAGGGCTGCATTCCTTCTGGAGGCTTCTATGTCCTTGCCTTTTTTAGTTTCTAGGGGCCACCTGCATTCTGTAGTTTGTGGTCCCTTCCCTGCATCACTCCAATCTCTTGCCTCTGTTGTCATATCTCCTACTATTCACTCTGATCTTCTGCCTCCCTCTTATAAGGACTCTGGTAATTACATTGGGCCCATTCTGGTAATCCAGGGTACTCTCCCCCTCTCAAGATCCTTAATTTAATCACATTTGAAAAGTCCCTTTTGCCATATAAGGTAACATTCACAGGTTCCAGGGATTAGAATATGGACATCTTTAGGGTACCGTTATTCAACCTACCATGGAGTTAATACCCCAAATATGCTGTCTTCACTGGCTTCTTTAGCAACCTAGACAATTATTTCTCAAACATCACTCTCATCTTGCTATCTCCTGTATAAGTTTGTAATTACTTCCTCTTACCTATAGATCAGTGTACACTCTGAATCCAGCATTCAAGGCCATTAGCCAGCAGGCCCCAATTCATCTCTCTAATCTCATTCCCAATGTTCCCCAGCTGGGACACTCTAAGTCATTCCCTTGAGAAAGCATTATTATTCCCAGCTCCACCCTGTTCACACTGTTCACTGCCAAGAATAACCTCCTGACTCACTCCTCTCCACCACTGTAATTTCCTCCCTTTTTATGAAAGACTTTCTTCCATGTCATTTATCATTCATGATGTTTTCCTTTATGAAGCCTTAGACTCATTGTTGACCAATACTATACTCGTGTTTTACTTTGACTCATCCTCTGGCTGAGGATGAGTAAATATTCTAAGAACAAAAGTTTCTTTCACATTCCTCAAAATGCCTAGAGGAGCTTATGAATGAATAGTTCCTTTTCTCTCTTCCATCTTTTCCCAGAAAACAACTCTATACTCCACAGATACACTGTGTCTTTCATTTTGGTCCTTTCTCTACCATCCAACATTAGCTATTCTGAAATATTATCATCAAGTGACTTGCACAAAGAAAATAAAGTTTCATGGACAAGAATTTTTAAAATATTCAATTAAAAAAACCTATCTTTATTTCAACCTCTGGTATTTAAAAGTCTAAGAGGTATTTTTCAGATTTTCCCCCATCAGGGATGGAGAAAAGGCACAATTTAAAAAAGCTTAGGGGCTTCCCTGGTGGCGCAGTGGTTAAGAATCCGGCTGCCAATGCAGGGCACACGGGTTCAAGCCCTGGTCCAGGAAGATCCCACATGCTGTGGAGCAACTAAGCCCGTGTGCCACAACTACTGAAGCCTGCGTGTCTAGAGCCCGTGCCCTGCAACAAGAGAAGCCACTGCAATGAGAAGCCCGTGCACAGCAACAAAGAGTAGCCCCCTGCTCGCCACAACTAGAGAAAGCCCATGCACAGCAATGAAGACCCAATGCAGCCAAAAATAAATAAATAAAATAAATTTTTTTTAAAATAGAGAAACTTAAAGAGGGGGATTATTTTACCTATAGTACAAATGGAATGTGTTGTTTATCTATAGTGAGTTGGAAATATCACAGTCTTCTTCTCCTCTTCCCATCCACTGGTGGCATGGGCTTGGCCAAAGCTCCTGACAACTTCTTATAAAATTCTCTAGAACTCTGGGCAAAGCCGCTGATTGACAATAGGACTCCTCCACTCCCACCTTCTCCATTTGCTTCTTCTCTTGGCTCTAACTGCAAATTGTCTTTCCTCTAAGAACCCAGTTGCCTTTTTGACTCTATTTCCAATGGCTCATTCTTCTGCATCCCCTTTCCTGCCTACGTCTCTGAGACAAGTGTAAAAGACCAGCTTTCCTGAGTCCGCACTATTTCCCCTACCTTATTCCTTTGAGCTCCAAATTCTTGGGCCACACTGTCTTCCATTGTCATCCTGGTTTGTTTGTTTTTTTAAGTGTGGTAAATATTTAAAATGTTTATTATGTAAAATTACTTTCATAGTTAGAAAACATGAAGAAGTAATGACTTCATAGGCTTTCCTCTCTGTGTCTGGAAACTGCTGGCAGAGGTACTTGGGGAATGCCCATTGTCAGACTGAAATGTAAAGTGACAGTACTAAAAACTTTTTTCTTTATAGTCCCCTCATGTCAAGAGAGTTGAACTCAGAAGGCCCCTTTCTTTCTTTCTTCCTTCTTTCCTTCCTTCTTTTCTTTAACTAAGAGGTGTTTTTACTCAAAGTTCCTATAGGTGTTGGGTGTGGTTATTTCTGCTAAGTTACATTCCAGATGGTTGAGATGAGGTCTGGACTATAAATAGGATCCTTAAATGATGTTCAAAAAAGAAAACATATGTATACGTAATCACATATTCTAAACCATATGTAGCCAGCATTGGTTTGCTAACACAACAGCCATCTCCCTTTCCTTTTCTTTATCATAGCAGGGCCCCTATTTCACTCCAGAGGTGATTCCTCTCTCATGTGACTCAAGGATAAATCTTGACTGGTGTAAGCCAAACGTCAGACACAATTTCTCTTGCCAGTGATTGTTTTAACCATGGACGTGTGATCTAGTCCTGGACAACATATAATAATGAGCAAATATCTACTGGGGAATGTTGGGAAGCATACGCTTCACTTTTTAATTTTACTTTATTTATTTTTTATACAGCAGGTTCTTATTAGTTATCTATTTTATACATATTAGTGTATACGTGTCAATCCCAATCTCCCAACTCATCACACCAGCACCACCCCCCCCACCTCCTTCCCCCCTTGGTGTCCATACGTTTGTTCTCTACATCTGTGCCTCTAGTTCTGCCTTGCAAACCAGTTCGTCTATACCATTTTTCTATTTATTTGTTTATTTATTTTTGGTTGTGTTGGGTCTTCATGGCTGTGCACGGGCTTTCTCTAGTTGTGGCTGGTGGGGGCTACTCTTCGATGTGGTGCGCGGGCTTCTCATTGCAGTGGCTTCTCTTGTTGTGGAGCACAGGCTCTAGGTGCACGGGCTTCAGTAGTTGTGGCATGCAGGCTTCAGTAGTTGTGGCACAAGGGCTCTAGAGAGCAGGTTCAGTGGTTGTGGCACACAGGCTTAGTTGCTCCGCGGCATGTGGGATCTTCCTGGACCAGGGCTCGAACCCGTGTCCTGTGCATCGGCAGGTGGATTCTTAACTACTGTGCCACCAGGGAAGTCCTGTACCATTTTTCTCGATTCCACATATATGCGTTAATATACGATATTTGTTTTCCTCTTTCTGACTTACTTCACTCTGTATGACAGTCTCTAGATCCATCCACGTCTCTACAAATGACCCAATTTCGTTCCTTTTTATGGCTGAATAATATTCCATTGTATACATGTACCACATCGTCTTTATCCATTCGTCTGTCGGTGGGCGTTTGGTTGCTTCCATGACCTGGCTATTGTAAATAGTGCTGCAATGAACATTGGGGTGCATGTGTCTTTTTGAATTATGGTTTTCTCTGGGTATACGCCCAGTAGTGGGATTGTGGGGTCATACGGTAATTCTATTTTTAGTTTTTTAAGGAACCTCCATACTGTTCTCCATAGTGACTGTATCAGTTTACATTCCCACCAACAGAGCAAGAGGGTTCCCTTCTCTCCACACCCTCTCCAGCATTTGTTGTTTGTAGATTTTTTGATGATGCCCATTCTAAACAGTGTGAGGTGATACCTCATTGAGTTGTGATTTGCATTTCTCTAATAATTAGTGATGTTGAGCAGCTTTTCATGTGCCTCTTGGCCATCTGTATGTCTTCTTTGGAGAAATGTCTATTTAGGTCTTCTGCCCATTTTTTGATTGGGTTGTTTTTTTTAAAATATTGAGCTGCATGAGCTATTTATATATTTTGGAGATTAATACTTTGTCCACTGATTTTTTTGCAAATATTTTCTCCCATTCTGAGGGTTGTCTTTTCATCTTGTTTATAGTTTCCTTTGCTGTGCAAAAGCTTTTAAGTTTCATTAGGTCCCATTTGTTTATTTTTATTTCCATTATGCTAGGAGGTGGGTCAAGAAAGATCTTGATGTGATTTATGTCAAAGAGTGTTTTTCCTATGTTTTCCTCTAAGAGTTTTATAGTGTCTGGTCTTACATTCAGGTCTTTAATCCATTTTGAGTTTATTTTTGTGTATGGTGTTAGGGAGTGTTCTAATTTCATTCTTTTACATGTAGCTGTCCAGTTTTTCCAGCACCATTTATTGAAGAGACTATCTTTTCTCCCTTGTATATCCTTGCCTCCTTCGTCATAAATTAGTTGACCATATGTGCATGGGTTTATCTCTGGGCTTTCTATCCTGTTCCATTGACCTATATATTTCTGTTTCTGTGCCAGTACCATATTGTCTTGATTACTGTATTTTTGTAGTATAGTCTGAAGCCAGGGAGTCTGATTCTTCCAGCTCCGTTATTTTCCCTCAATGTTGCTTTGGCTATTCGGAGTCTTTTGTATCTCCATACAAATTTTAAGATTTTTTTTGTTCTAGTTCTCCAAAAGATGTCATTGGTAGTTTGATGGGGATTGCATTGAATCTGTAGATTGCTTTGGGTAGTATATTCATTTTCACAATATTGATTCTTCCAGTCGAAGAACGTGGTATATCTCTCCATCTCTTTGCGTCATCTTTGATTTCTTTCACCAGTGTCTTCTAGTTTTCTGAGTACAGGTCTTTTACCTCCTTAAATAGGTTTGTTCCTAGGAATTTTAATCTTTTTGTTGCAATGGTGTATGGGGTTGTTTCCTTAATTTCTCTTTCTGATTTTTGTTGTTAGTGTATAGGAATGCAAGAGATTGCTGTGCATTAATTTTGTATCCTGCAACTTTACCATATTCATTGATTAGATCTAGTAGTTTTCTGGTGGCATCTTTAGGATTCTCTATGTATAGTGTCATGTTATCTGCAAACAGTGACAGTTTTACTTCTTTTCCAATTTGTATTCCTTTTATTTCTTTTTCTTCTCTGATCGCTGTGGTTAGGACTTACTTCCAAAACTATGCTGAATAATAGTGGCGAGAGTGGACGTCCTTGTCTTGTTCCTGATCTTAGAGGAAATGCTTTCAGTTTTTCACCATTGAGAATGATATTTGCTGTGGGTTTGTCATATACGGCCTTTATTACGTTGAGGTAGATTTCCTCCATGCCCACTTTTTGGAGAGTTTTTATCATAAATGGGTGTTGAATTTTGTCAAAAGCTTTTTCTGCATCTATTGGGATGATCATATGGTTTTTATTCTTCCATTTGTTAATACGGTGTATCACATTGATTGATTTGCATATATTGAAGAATCCTTGCATCCCTGGGGTAAATACCACTTGATCATGTCATGGTGTATGATCCTTTGAATGTGTTGTTGGATTCTGTTTGCTAGTATTTTGTTGAGGATTTTTGCATCTATATTCATCAGTGACATTGGTGTGTAATTTTCTTTTTTTGCAGTGTCTCTGTCTGGTTTTGGTATCAGGGTGATGGTGGCCTCATAGAATGAGTTTGGGACTGTTCCTTCCTCTGCAATTTTTTGGAAGAGTTTGAGAAGGATGGGTGTTAGCGCCTCTCTAAATGTTTGATAGAATTCACCTGTGAAGCCATCTGGTACTGGACTTTTGTTTGTTGGGAGATATTTAATCACAGTTCAATTTCATTACTTGTGATTGGTTTGTTCATATTTTCTATTTCTTCCTGGTTCAGTCTTGGAAGGTTATACCTTTCTAAGAATTTGTCCATTTCTTCCAGGTTGTCCATTTTATTGGCATAGAGTTGCTTGTAGTAGTCTCTTAGGATGCTTTGTATTTCCGCAGTGTCCATTTTAACTTCTCCTTTTTCATTTCTAATTTTATTGATTTGAGTCCTCTCCCTCTTTTTCATGATGAGTCTGGCTATAAGTTTATCAATTTTGTTTATCTTCTCGAAGAAGAAGCTTTTAGTTTTATTGATTTTTGTTACTGTTTTCTTTGTTTCTATTTCATTTATTTCTGCTCTGATTTTTATGTTTTCTTTCCTTCTACTAACCTTGGGTTTTATTTGTTCTTCTTTCTCTAGTTCCTTTAGGTGTAAGGTTAGATTGTTTATTTGAGATTTTTCTTGTTTCTTGAGGTAGGATTGTATGGCTATAAACTTCCCTCTTAGAACTGCTTTTGCTGCATCCCATAAGTTTTGGATCGTCTTGTTTTCATTGTCATTTGTCTCTAGTTATGTTTTGATTTCTTCAGTGATCTCTTGGTTATTTAGTAATGTATTGTTTAGCCTCCATGTGTTTGTGTTTTTTACGTTTTTTTCCCTGTAATTTATTTCTAATCTCATAGTGTTGTGGTCAGAAAAGATGCTTGATATGATTTCAATTTTCTTGAATTTACCAAGGCTTGATTTGTGACCCAAGATGTGAACAATCCTGGAGGATATTCAGTGTGCAATCGAGAAGAAAGTGTAATCTGCTGTTTTTGGATGGAATACCCTATAAATATCAGTTAAATCTATCTGATCTATTGTGTCATTTAAAGCTTGTGTTCCTTATTAATTTTCTGTCTGGATGATCTGTCCATTGGTGTAAGTGAGGTGTTAAAGTCCCCCACTATTATAGTGTTACTGTCGATTTCCTCTTTTATAGCTATTAGCATTTGCCTTATGTATTGAGGTGCTCCTCTGTTGGGTGCATATATATTTACAATTATTATATCTTCTTCTTGGTTTGAGCCCTTGATCATTATGTAGTGTCCTTCCTTGTCTCTTGTAACAGTCTTTATTTTAAAGTCTACTTTATCTGATATGAGTATTGCTACTCCAGCTTTCTTTTGATTTACATTTGCATGGAATATCTTGTTCCATTCCCTCACTTTCAGTTTGTATGTGTCCCTAGGTCTGACGTGGGTCTCTTGTACACAGCATATAGATGGGTCTTGTTTTTGTATGCATTCAGCGAGCCTGTGTCTTTTGGTTGGAGCATTTAATCCATTCACATTTAGGGTAATTATCAATATGTATGTTCCACTTACCATTTTCTTAATTGTTTTGCATTTGTTTTTGTAGGTCCTTTTCTTCTCTTGTGTCTCCCACTTAGAGAAGTTCCTTTAGTATATGTTGTAGAGCTAGTTTGGTGGTGCTGAATTCTCTTAGCCTTTGTCTGTAAAGCTTTTGATTTCTCTGTTGAATCTGAAAGAGATCCTTGCCGGGTAGTGTAATCTTGGTTGTAGGTTCTTCCCTTTCATCACTTTAAATATATCGTGCCACTCCTTTCTGGCTTGTAGAGCTTCTGCTGAGAAATCAGTTGTTAACCTTATGGGAGTTCCCTTGTATGTTACTTGTTGTTTTTTCCTTGTTGCTTTTAATAATTTTTCTTCGTCTTTAATTTTTGTCAATTTGATTACTATGTGTCTCAGTGTGTTTTTCCTTGGGTTTATCCTGCCTGGGACTCTTGGTGTTTCCTGGTCTTGGGTGGCTATTTCCTTTCCCATGTAAGGGGAGTTTTCGAAAATAATCTCTTCAGATATTTTCTCAGGTCCTTTCTCTCTCTCTTCTCCTTCTGGGACCCCTCTAATGCGAATGTTGGTGCATTTAATGTTTAGAGACCTCCCAGAGGTCTCTAAGGCTGTCTTCATTTCTTTTAATTCTTTTTTCTTTGTTCTTTTCCACGGCAGTGATTTTCACCATTCTGTCTTCCGGGTCACTTCTCTGTTCTTCTGTCTCAGTTATTCTGCTATTGATTCCTTCTAGTGTAGTTTTCATTTCAGTTATTGTATTGTTCATCTCTGTTTGTTTCTTCCTTAATTCTTCTAGGTCTTTGTTAAACATTTCTTGCATCTTCTTGATCTTTGCCTCCATTCTTTTTCCAAGGTCCTGGATCATCTTCACAATCATTATTCTGAATTCTTTTTCTGGAAGGTTGCCTAGCTCCACTTCATTTAGTTGTTTTTCTGGGGTTTTATCTTGTTTTTTCATCTGGTACATAGTCCTCTGCCTTTTCATTTTGTCTATCTTTCTGTGAATGTGGTTTTCATTCCACAGGCTGCAGGATTGTAGTTATTCTAGCTTCTGCTGTCTGCTCTCTGTTGGATGAGGCTATCTAGGAGGCTTGTGCAAGCTTCCTGATGGGAGGGACTGGTGGTGGGTAGAGCTGGGTGTTGCTCTGGTGGGCAGAGCTCACTAAAACTTTAATCCGCTTTTCTGCTGATGGGTGGGGCTGGGTTCCCTCCCTGTTGTTTGTTTGGCCTGAGGCAACCCAGCACTGGAGCCTACAGGCTCTTTGGTGGGGCTAATAGTGGATTCCAGGAAGGCTCAAGCCAAGGAGTACTTCCCAGAACTTCTGCTGCCAGTGTTCTTGTCCCTGCAGTGAGCCACAGCCACCCCCGCCTCTGCAGGAGACCCTCCAACACTAGCAGATAAGTCTGGTCCAGTCTCCTATGGGGTCATTGCTCCTTCCCCCGGGTCCTGATGTTCACACTACTTTGTGTGTGCCCTCCAAGAGTGGAGTCTCTGTTTCCCCCAGTCCTGTCCAAGTCCTGCAGTTAAATCCCACTAGCCTTCAACGTCTGATTCTCTGGTAATTCCTCCTCCTGTTGCGGGATCCCCAGGTTGGTAAGCCTGATGTGGGGCTCAGAACCTTCACTCCAGTGGGTGGACTTCTGTAGTATAACTGTTCTCCCGTTTGTGAGTCACACACCCAGTGGTTATGGGATTTGATTTTATTGTGATTGTGCCCCTCATACTGTCTCACTGTGGCTTCTCCTTCGTCTTTGGATGTGGGGTATCTTTTTTGGTGAGTTCCAGTGTCATCCTGTTGATGATCATTCAGCAGTTAGTTGTGATTCCAGTGCTCTCGCAAGACGGAGTGAGCACACCTCCTTCTACTCTGCCATTTTGAACCAATCTCGTCTTGTTTTTCTTTTGTTTTGTTTAACATCTTTATTGGGAATAATTGCTTTACAATGGTGTGTTAGTTTCTGCTTTATAACAAAGTGAATCAGCTATACATATATATATATCCCCATATCTCGTCCCTCTTGCATCTCCCTCCCTATCCCACCCCTCTAGGTGGTCACAAAGCACCGAGTTGTTCTCCCTGTGCTATGCGGCTGCTTCCCCATAGCTATCAGTTTAACATTTGGTAGTGTATATATGTCCATGCTACTCTCTCACTTTGTTCCAGCTTACCCTTCCCCCACCTTGTGTCCTCAAGATTCTCTAGTAGGTCTGCGTCTTTATTCCTGTCCTGCCCCTAGGTTCTTCATGACCTTTTTTTTTTTTTTTTTAGATTCCATGTATATGTGTTAGCCTATGGTATTTGTTTTTCTCCTTCTGACTTACTTCACTCTGTATGACAGACTCTATCTAGGTCCATCCACCTCACTACAAATAACTCAATTTCGTTTCTTTTTATGGCTGAGTAATATTCCATTGTATATATGTGCCACATCTTCTTTATCCATTCATCTCTCAGTGGACACATAGGTTTCTTCCATGTTCTGGCTAGTGTAAATAGAGCTGCAATGAACATTGTGGTACATGACTCTTTGAATTATGGTTTTCTCAGGTTATATGCCCAGTAGTGAGATTGCTGGGTTGTATGGTAGTTCTATTTTTAGTTTTTTAAGGAACCTTCATACTGTTCTTTATAGTGACTGTATCAATTTCCATTCCCACCAACAGTACAAGAGGGTTCTCTTTTCTCCACACCCTCTCCAGCATTTATTGTTTGTAGATTTTTTGATGATGGCCATTCTGACAGGTGTGAGATGATATCTCATTGTAGTTTTGATTTGCATTTCTCTAATGATTAATGATGTTGAGCATTCTTTCCTGTGTTTGTTGGCAACCTGCATATCTTCTTTGGAGAAATGTCTATTTAGGTCTTCTGCCCATTTTTGGACTGGGTTGTTTGTTTTTTTGATATTGAGCTGCATGAGCTGCTTATAAATTTTGGAGATTAATCCTTTGTCAGTTGCTTCATTTGCAAATATTTTCTCCCATTCTGAGGGTTGTCTTTTCGTCTTGTTTATGGTTTCCTTTGCTGTGCAAAAGATTTTAAGTTTCATTAGGTCCCATTTGCTTATTTTTGTTATTATTTCCCTTTCTCTAGGAGGTGGGTCAAAAAGGATCTTGCTGATTTATGTCATAGAGTGTTCTGCCTATGTTTTTCTCTAAGAGTTTTATAGTGTCCGGTCTTACATTTAGGTCTCTAATCCATTTTGAGTTTATTTTTGTGTGTGTTGTTAGCGATTGTTCTAATTTCATTCTTTTACATGTAGCTGTCCAGTTTTCCCAGCACCACTTATTGAAGAGGCTGTCTTTTCTCCATTGTATATTATTGCCTTCTTTTTCAAAGATAAGGTGACCATAAGTGCGTGGGTTTATCTCTGGGCTTTCTATCCGGTTCCATTGATCTATATTTCTTTTTTTGTGCCAGTACCATGCTGTCTTGATTACTGTAGCTTTGTAGTATAGTCTGAAGTCAGGGAGCCTGATTCCTCCAGCTCCGTTTTTCTTTCTCAAGCTTGCTTTGGCTATTCGAGATCTTTTGTGGTTCCATACAAATTGTGAAATTTTTTGTTCTAGTTCTGTGAAAAATGCCAGTGGTAGTTTGATAGGGATTGCATTGAATCTGTAGATTGCTTTGGGTAGTGGAGTCATTTTCACAATGTTGATTTTTCCAATCCAAGAACATGGTATATCTCTCCATCTGTTTGTATCATCTTTGATTTGTTTCATTAGTGTCTTATAGTTTTCTGCATACAGGTCTTTTCTCTCCTTAGGTAGGTTTATTCCTAGTTATTTTATTCTTTTTGTTGCATTGGTTAATGGGAGTGTTTCCTTAATTTCACTTTCAGGTTTTTCATCATTAGTGTATAGGAATGGAAGAGATTTCTGTGCATTAATTTTGTGTCCTGCTACTTTACCAAATTCATTGATTAGCTCTAGTAGTTTTCTGGTAGCATCTTTAGGATTCTCTATGGAGAGTATCATGTCATCTGCAAACAGTGACAGCTTTACTTCTTCTTTTCCGATTTGGATTCCTTTTATTTCTTTTTCTTCTCTGATTGCTGTGGCTAACACTTCCAAAACTATGGGGAATAATAGTGGTGAGAGTGGGCAACCTTGTCTTGTTCCTGATCTTAATGGAAATGGTTTCAGTTTTTCACCATTGAGGACGATGTTGGCTGTGGGTTTGTCATATATGGCCTTTATTATGTTGAGGTAAGTTCCCTCTATGCCTACTTTCTGGAGGGTTTTTATCATAAATGGGTGTTGAATTCTGTTGAATGCTTTTTCTGCGTCTATTGAGATGATCATATGGTTTTTATTCTTCAGTTTGTTAATATGGTTTATCACATTGATTGATTTGCATATATTGAAGAATCCTTGCATTCCTGGGATAAACCCCACTTGATCATGGTGTATGATCCTTTTCATATGCTGTTGGATTCTGTTTGCCAGTATTTTGTTGAGGAGTTTTGCATCTATGTTCAAAAGTGATATTGGCCTGTAGTTTTCTTTCTTTGTGACATCTTTGTCTGGTTTTGGTATCAGGGTGATGGTGGCCTCATAGAATGAGTTTGGGAGTGTTCTTCCCTCTGCTATATTTTGGAAGAGTTTGAGAAGGATAGGTGTTTCCTCTTCTCTAAATGTTTGATAGAATTCACCTGTGAAGCCATCTGGTCCTGGGCTTTTGTTCGTTGGAATATTTTTAATCACAGTCTTAATTTTAGTGCTTGTGATTGGTCTGTTTATATTTTCTATTTCTTCCGGTTTCAGTCTCAGAAGGTTGTGCTTTCCTAAGAATTTGTCCATTTCTTCCAGGTTGTCCATTTTATTGGCATAGAGTTGCTTGTAGTAATCTCTCATGATCCTTTGTATTTCTGCAGTGTCAGTTGTTACATTTCTTTTTTCATTTCTAATTCTATTGATTTGAGTCTTCTCCCTTTTTTTCTTGATGAGTCTGGCTAATGGTTTATCAATTTTGTTTATCTTCTCAAAGAACCAGCTTTTAGTTTTATTGATCTTTGCTATTGTTTCCTTCATTTCTTTTTCATTTATTTCTGATCTGATCTTTATGATTTCTCTCCTTCTGCTAACTTTGGGGTTTATTTTGTTCTCCTTTCTCCAAATACTTTAGGTGTAAGGTTAGGTTGTTTACTTGAGATGTTTCTTGTTTCTTGAGGTAGGATTATTTTGCTATAAACTTCCCTCTTAGAACTGCTTTTGCTGCATCGCATACGTTTTGGGTCATCGTGTTTTCATTGTCATTTGTTTCTAGGTATTTTGTGATTTCCTCTTTGATGTCTTCAGTGATCTCTTGCTTATTTAGTAGTGTATTGTTTAGCCTCCATGTGTTTGTATTTTTTACAGATTTTTTCCTGTAATTGATATCTAGTCTCATAGCGTTGTGCTCGGAAAAGATACTTGTTCCGATTTCAATTTTCTTAAATTTACCAAGGCTTGATTTATTACCCAAGATATAATCTATCCTGGAGAATGTTCCATGAGCACTTGAGAAGAAAGTGTAATGTGTTTTTTTGGATGGAATATCCTATAAATATCAATGAAGTCCTTCTTCTTTAATGTATCATTTAAAGCTTGTGTTATTTATTTTCATTTTGCATGATCTGTCCATTTGTGAAAGTGGGGTGTTAAAGTCCCGTACTATGATTGTGTTACTGTTGATTTTGCCTTTTATGGCTGTTAGTATTTGCCTTATGTATTTAGGTGCTCCTATGTTGGGTGCATAAATATTTACAATTGTTATATCTTCTTCTTGGATTGATCCCTTGATCATTATGAAGTGTCCTTCTTTGTCTCCTGTAATAGTCTTTGTTTTAATGTCTTTTTTGTCTGATATGAGATTGCTACTCCAGCTTTTTTTTGATTTGCAGTTGCATGGAATATCTTTTTCCATTCCCTCACTTTCAGTCTGTATGTGACCCTAGATCTTAAGTGGGTCTCTTGTAGACAGCATATATACAGGTCTTATTTTTGTATCCATTCAGCCAGTCTATGTCTTTTGGTTGGAGCATTTTATCCATTTACATTTAAGGTAATTATCAATATGTATGTTCCTATTACCATTTTCTTAATTGTTTTGGGTTAGTTATTGTAGGTCTTTTCCTTCTCTTGTGTTTCCTGCCTAGAGAAGTTCCTTTAGCATTTGTTGTAAAGCTGGTTTGGTGGTGCTGAATTGTCTTAGCTTTCGCTTGTCTGTAAATGCTTTGATTTCTCCATCGAATCTAAATGAGATTCTTGCTGGGTAGAGTAATCTTGGTTGGAGGTTTTTCCCTTTCATCTTTAATATGTCCTGCCACTCCCTTCTGGCTTGCAAAGTTTCTGCTGAAAGATCAGCTGTTAACCTTATGGGAATTCCCTTGTATGTTATTTGTTGTTTTTCCCTTGCTGCTTTTAATATTTTTTCTTTGTATTTAATTTTTGATAGTTTGATTGATATGTGTCTTGGCGTGTTTCTCCTTGGATTTATCCTGTATGGGCCTCTCTGTGCTTCCTGAACTTGATTAACTATTTCCTTTCCCATATTAGGGAAATTTTGAACTATAATGTCTTCTAATATTTTCTCAGTCCCTTTCTTTTTCTCTTCTTCTTCTGGGACCCTATAATTTGAATGTTGATGCGTTTAATGTTGTCCCAGAGGTCTCTGAGACTGTCCTCTATTCTTTTCATTCTTTTTTCTTTATTCTGCTCTGCAGTAGTTATTTCCACTATTTTATCTTCCAGGTCACTTATCCGTTCTTCTGCCTCAGTAATTCGGCTATTGATTCCTTCTAGAGAATTTTTAATTTCCTTTATTGTGTTGTTCATCACCGTTTGTTTGCTCTTTAGTTCTTCTAGGTCCTTTTTAAACATTTCTTGTATTTTCTCCATTCTATTTCCAAGATTTTGGATCATCTTTACTATCATTATTCTGAATTCTTCTTCAGGTAGACTGCCTATTTCCTCCTCATTGTTTGGTCTCGTGGGTTTTTACCTTTTTCCTTCATCTGCTGTGTGTTTCTCTGTGTTCTCCTTTTGCTTAACTTACTGTGTTTGGGGTCTCCTTTTTGTAGGCTGCAGGTTCATAGTTCTGTTGTTTTTGTTGTCTGCCCCCAGTGGCTAAGGGTGGTTCAGTGGGTTGTGTAGACTTTCTGGTGGAGGGGACTGGTGCCTGTGTTCTGGTGGATGAGGCTGGATCTTGTCTTTCTGGTGGGCAGGTCTGCGTCTGGTGGTATGTTTTGGGATGTCTGTGACCTTATTGTGATTTTAGGCAGCCTCTCTGCTGATGGGTGGGGCTGTGTTCCTGTCTTGCTGGTTGTTTGGCATAGGGTGTCCAGCACTGTAGCTTGCTGGTCGTTGAGTGAAGCTGGGTCTTGGAGTTGAGATCGAGATCTCTGGGAGATTTTTGCCGTTTGTTATTACTTGGAGCTGGGAGGTCTCTAGTGGACCAATGTCCTGAACTAGGCTCTGCCGCCTTAGAGGCACAGCCCTGATGTCCGGCAGGAGTACCAAGACCCTGTTATCCACATGGCTTAGAAGAAAAGGGAGGAAAAAAAGAAAGAAAGAAAGAGAAAAATAAAATAAAATAAAGTTATTAAAATAAAAATTAATTATTAAAAATAAAAATAAAATTTTAAGTAATACAAAAAAAGAAAGAACAGAGCAACCAAACCAAAAAAATAAATCCACCAATGATAACAAGTGCTAAAAAGTATACTAAAAAAAAAAAAAAAAAAACAGACAGACAGGACCCTAGGACAAATGGTAAAAGCAAAGCTATACAGACAAAATCACACAGAAGCATACACATACACACTCACAAAAAGAGAAAAAGGGGAAAATATATATATATCGTTGCTCCCAAAGTCCACCGCCTCAGTTTGGGATGATTCGTTGTCTATTCAGGTATTCCACAGATGCAGGGTACATCAAGTTGATTGTGGAGATTTAATCTGCTGCTCCTGAGGCTACTGGGAGAGGTTTCCCTTTCTCTTTGTTCACACAGCTCCTGGGGTTCAGCTTTGGTTTTGGCCCCTCCTCTGCTTGAGGGTCACCTGAGGGCACCTCTGTTCCTGCTCAGACAGGACGGGGTTAAAGGAGCAGCTGATTAGGGGGCTCTGGCTCACTCAGGCCGGGGGGAGGGAGGGGTACGGAGTGCGGGGTGAGCCTGCGGCGGCAGAGGCCTGCATGATGTTGCAACAGCCTGTGGCACCGTGTGTTCTCCTGGGGAGTTTATCCCTGGATCACGGGACCCTGGCAGTGGCGGGCTGCACAGGCTCCCGGGAGGGGCGGTGTGGAGAGTGACCTGTGCTTGCACATAGGCTTCTTGGTGGCAGCAGCAGCAGCCTTAGCGTCTCATGCCCGTCTCTGGTGTCTGCGCTGATAGCCGCGGCTTGCGCCCATCTCTGGAGCTCGTTTAGGCAGCGCTCTTAATCCCCTCTCCTCGCGCACCACGAAACAATGGTCTCTTGCCTCTTAGGCAGGTCCAGAACTTTTCCCAGGCACACTCCCAGCTAGCTCTGGCACACTAGCCCCCTTCAGGCTGTGTTCACGCAGCCAACCCCAGTCCTCTCCCTGGGATCCGACCTCCGAAGCCGGAGCCTCAGCTCCCAGCCCTTACCCGCCCCGGGGGGTGAGCAGACAAGCCTCTCGGGCTGGTGAGTGCTGGCAGGCACCGATCCTCTGTGCGGGAATCTCTCCACTTTACCCTCCGCACCCCTGTTGCTGCACTCTCCTCTGTGGGTCCGAAGCTTCCCCCCTCCGCTACCCGCAATCTCCGCCCAAGAAGGGGCTTCCTAGTGTGTGGAAACCTTTCCTTCTTCACAGCTCCCTCCTACTGGTGCAGGTCCCATCCCTATTCTTTTGTCTCTGTTTCTCTTTTGCCCTACCCAGGTGCGTGGGGAGTTTCTTGCCTTTGGGGAGGTCTGAGGTCTTCTGCCAGCGTTCAGTGGGTGTTCTGTAGGAGCAGTTCCACATGTAGATGTATTTCTGATGTATTTGTGGGGAGGAAGGTGATCACATCTTACTCTTCCGCCATCTTGTATCTCCCCCCACCCTTGTTTTTTTATTTGTTTGTTTTTGTCATCACATCCGTACTTGCATGCCCCAAGAGTGTGTGAAACTCTCCGTGCCCCAAACTGAGTTCAGTCTCTTCCCTGAAAAGTCTTTTCTCCCTCCTGTGTCCCTATCTCTATGAATGGTATTTCCATCTACCCAGTCACTTCATCCAGAAACATCCTTAAACTCTCTCTCTCCTGAAAATCCTATTTGTAATCCATCACCATATTCTCTGAATCCTATCTCTTTTATTCTTCTAGAATTTGTTCTCTTCTCTCCAGCCCCACTGACACAGATTTAATCCAGGCTTTCATACTTTCTTATCTGGGTTACACAAGAGTTTTCTAATGGATCCTGCTTTTCCTCTTGTCTTATTCTGCTCCAGCCCATCCTCCACATTGCTGCAAGAGTGGCTTTTGAAAATGCAGACTGGGTCATGTAATTCTCCTATTGTCAGCCTTCCACTGGTTGAATCAGGCTGTGTCTCAGTTGAGGGATCAGGCCAAGTAGGTTGGAATGGAATCTCTGGGTGACTTTTCTAGGAAATGTTTTCCAGCCCTTTCCAGGTGGAATGTATCACTTCCTCCACTGTATGTCCTCTCACATATACCCTGTGTATTTTTGTGCCATAGCACCCATAACACTGGCACATACAGTTTGTTCACATGCCTGTATCTTCCTATGCAAAGACACCCTCTTGAAAGCCAGGACTACACAGCAGATGATGTTAATGCCTCGCCGCATGTCCCTTTTGCTGACTTTGAGCTCCCCTGCAGCTGCAGGTGACAGCTCTTGTGCATACTGTTACCTTCTTAGCTCACATGTTACGTCGATCTACTTTGCTACCTGAGAGCTTTCTTCTATGCCACAGGAATTTGCTCTGCATGGATGCAAAGCAGCTCAAAAGTGCCAAAGATGTAATGCTTCTGGGGCAAACTTCAACCAATGAGGGACAGAAATCTGTGGATGAATGACCAAGCTTTGTGGCCCTTGATAGAACAATTCTGACACATGTTCTACAGGGTTCCAAAGAGAATCCCCAGAAGGATTGGGCCCCAATTGTCCAGAGTTATGACTCACTCATTAATGCACACTTTACTGGCTTTTATCCCTTCCCTGTCATGCTTTCCCCATTCCTCGCCTTTAACATCCTGGGATCACCCCCCAAGTTAACCAACTGCACCCTAATCCTTGTCTCAGCATCTACGTTAGGAGAAGATTTCAAACTAAGAGAATTTCTTATTCATCTTTTGGGCACATTTTAAGTGCTTAACAAGTTTAATATATGAACAAAGGAATAAATTAATAAGGGCTGTAATGATTCCAGTGGCCAGGTGGGAAGTTGTCCTAGAGTCAGGGCTGATGAGCAGGGATGGGACAGTGGGAAGTGAGCAGAGTTGTCCCAAATGGAATCAGTGATCATAAAAAGGCCGGGGTCAGAGGGTGTGCAGAAGTCAGGGCAAAATCTGAAAAATGAACCCATAAACAAACTAGTTTGATAGCCCATGACTAAGAGGGACCACAGGAGCTTATTTATTTAGACCTGGAAGTGATGGGTAGGAGTCAGGGGTGGGGATCAGAGTTGGAGTGATTTCTCTGAGCAACAAGGCAGAGCTGGCCATGCTATGAGACAATTACACACAGCTTAATCCTCTCCCACAGCTTACAACCTTAGCCTTCATAAACTAGCCCCATTTACTGTTCTAGGCTCGGATCTCATTATTTCCCCTGAGAACCATGCTCTCTGTTTCTACACATCTGTAATTTAACATGTGGTGCCCAACTATACTGTGTCACCTCCATCTTCCACACCTTTGCATGTACAATTTCCTTGATATAGAACAGCTTCTCTGACTCCATCATCCTAGTTAACTTCCATTTGTCCTTCAAAGCTCAGTTCTAATGTTACCTCTTCAGAAGATTGTCCTTGATCTACTTCCCACTACTCCACAAAGCTAGGTGATTCTTCTTGCACACATGATACGTGTGCACAGAGCCATCAGCACCACACATACTGGTTGTGTTGGTTCCTTTGTCTACTTTATTGAACTGTGAGCTCTTTGATAGTAGAAGCTGCAACTTACTCCTCGAGATTCCCACCCCTCTCTTGGGACCCTGGCACAAAATCTAGCACATTTAAAGTAGCTCTGGCAGCATAGCTTTTATCTCCCCAACACACCCCACAGAAACAGAGTGACTAGATAGCAAAACCAAAAATCCATGATCAACAGTTATAATAGAAGTAAGTGACACAGTCCCACCATGACTTCCAAAATACAAACAGCTGAGAACAAACCACTGACAGCTGTAAAACCTGAGTTCTGTAGGCTTCTGCAAAGGGAGAAGCAGAAAGAAGCAAGAAGATGTCTAACAGATCTGAGAACAGGAAAACCCTGAAACAGCCAATAAGTATTCAGTCACTGGAAAGCACGGGCCAGGGGGAGGGGTGGGCAATGTGAAAACAGCTGCTAACACTAGGAGAGCTTTGGCTATCTCTAATAGCAAGTGAATGCAAGGGGGGAGTGGTCCAGCCCAAAGGGACTAGAGGAGTGTAGCCCCTCATAAACTCTCCAAACCAACCCACCAGAGCTCCCTTTTTGTTCAAGGTCAGACTCCCAGGAGAGAAATCAAAATGGAGATGAAGGGAAGAGAAGGTACAGCTAAAAATGGGGGAGGGGAACAGAGTCAGTATTTCAGAAAGCAAATCTCCTTATCTTTTAACACCAACTGAAAACAACAGAAGAGGGAGCTCTGTGGAGTTTGAAGAGCTACTTGAACATCTGAATCAAGCTTCCTTCTAAAAATTCAGGAAAACAAAATTGGAAAACTGCATTCTCACATGAGAATTAGTAACAGAAAACTATCAAGGTCAAATTTTACACAAAATTACTATAAGAAAAAGAGATGCCTGTTTATTACAAAGGAGAAGACAGTAGCTCTGCAGTGGAGAAATCTACTTTGAATCAAGTGATCAAAGTTAACATCACCAGTAATAAGACATATCAACAGCACATATTCCCTGATACGATGCACTAAAAGGACACAACATCACTTCCCTGATATTCTTACCAAAAATGCATAATCTTAGTTTAAGTTGAGAGAACATCAGGCTAACCTAAATTGAGGGAAACTACAAAATAGCTATCTCTTCAAAGGTGTCAAGGTCATGAAAAACGTGAAAGAAAGAGTGAAAGAGGAAACAAAGGAGAGAAGACAACTAAATGCAATGTGGGATCATGAACTGGATCTTGGACCAGAAAAAGGCATTAGAGAGAAAGCTAGCAGAATTTGAATAAGGTCTGTATTACTGGTTAATAATATTGCACTAGTGTCAATTTCCTGGTTTCTGTAGTAATACTATGGTTTGTAAGATGTTAGCAAAAGAGAAAGCTGAGTGAAGTGTATACAGGAACTCTCTGTACTACTCTTGTAACTTTTCTGCAAGTCTAAAATTGTTTCCCAAAAAAAGTTTTTAAAAATTGTATAGCAGTGCACAGAGGGAAAGGGGAAGGGGCAACACAGGGGTAGGGGATTAAAAGGTACAAACTATTATGTGTAAAATAAGCTACAAGGATATATTATACAACAGAGGGAATATAGCCAATATTTTATAATAACTATAAATGGCATATAACCTTTAAAATTGTGAATCACTATATTGTATACCTGTAACTTATATAATATTGTACATCAACTATCTTTCAATTAAAAAATTGCATGTTACTTATAAGGGAAATAAAATGCAATTATCACAGACTTTTTCAACAATGATGCTTAATGCCAGGAAGAAATGGAGTAACATTTAAGATACTGAAGGAAAGCAAATGTGAGCCAAGGATTTTATATCCTTAGTAAAACCTTAAAATATAAAGAACACATGATAATATGCAAGAACTCCGGAAATATTGTTCCCATGAGCCCTTCTTAAGGAATGTACTCAAGAACAAACTTCAGACAACCAAAGTAATTATGGAAACATCAGCATAAGGACTGGTGGTAAGCATTAAATATATAGTTCTTATAGAACTGAGATTAAGAAAAAGAGATGATGGTATATAACAGATATATATTTCAATATACAACATATATATATATATATAAAACTATAAACATGGGGAAAGAATGGCGATAGCATATGCCCACCATTTTTTTGGTAACTATTTTCAGTAATCATAATTAGTAGTGGTAGTATCAGACTATAGAGTTGTAAATCAGGATAAAGCAAATGAGTGGTTATAGGATATTGCAATTTTAATTCTATCATCGCCCGTGTCCTTGAAAACCAAAATTCTCAGTGTGAAAGAAAGAGGATACAGATTAAATAGAAAAGAGTTAAGTAAAAATTCTGTAGTCCTGAATCTGAATTGGAAACATCAGTATGAATGTGTGTAAGTGCGTGTGTATATATATGTATACTCTCTACTCACTGAAAAGGCCTAGAAATAATGACCACTTCTTGGAGAAGTGGCTGATTGCAAATCTGGAACAGGAACTGTACCAGAGAAGCATAGAACATCTTGACACACCAAATAGCAAGGATGCTATCGAAGAGTTCTAGAATTTATCAGAAGGACTTAGGTGTAAACTTGAAAAGGTTCCCACCAGCAAAGATTGGAAAAGTTGAGCCTCAGCAAAGATAAGAATTGTAATGGATTGAACTCTATCAAATACATTTAAATCCATGAATGCAAAACAACTAAAAAAAAAACCTAATTTACCATCTTCCGAATTTGTTCATTATCTTAAAACCTGGTTAAATAAAAAAAAAGAAATTCAAGAATTTATCCTTCTCACCAATATGAACTACACCACAGAGTAGATAATATATGAGGTGAGTGTCTCCCTATAAGTTTAATCCAGTTAATACATGAAAACAAAGTGATAGAATTAGACTGTCACCACTCTGCAACCCCCAGTGAATTAATAGATCTAGGCATAGAGGAACAATGGCTGCTAACATGAAAAAAAAAGAAAGAGTGAAAACTAGACATTATGTGCCCCTTAATGAAAGAACACAATGTCACATGTAACTTTGCCAAAGAGATTCAACTTGGATCTGGTCCGGTTTCTGGATCCAGCAATTTGCAGAAAACACAGAGGCAGCAATTTGCAGAAAACACAGAGGACAGAAAGCTGAACTGCACTGTGAGGATGAGGTTAGCAAAACCCAGACTTTGCGAAACTGCAGGTTGAATGACCCAGGTTCTTTAAAAGATAAATTATAAGGAAAAGAAAGGTGTTAAGGGAGAATTTATAGATTAGAAGAGACCTAAAGTACATATCAAGTTTTAAAAATGAGCAAGATTACATGGTACTGTCGAGGAACACACACTCAAGTCACAAAATCAAAAGCAAACAGAAGGAAGAGATTACTTGTATAAGTCAAGATAGAGAGAGGGACAGGTTGTCATCAGGATGGGCACCTGGAAGGGCTTCTAGGGTAGCTATAGAGGTTCTCTTTCTTGATCTGGGTAATGGTTTAAGAACTATTCCGCACTTTGTGTGGTTTTGTGTTCTGTATCTGTGTGGGTTTTTTTAAATTGTTAAAAAATAAACGTTTAACGTGTTCATTTCAATAAGAATGCCTGCATGAATGAACAGATGAGAAGTCTAACAAGCTATGAGGCCCTAAGAATAGCTTTCATTTCTTTGAGCTTTGGTTCCCAGATTTGTGAAATGAACTGCTTAGACAATAAACTTGAGGCCCTTCCAGTTCTGTCACTCTAATAGCTAATGCTTCTAATAGCAGACATCTGCTGATTACTTACCAAGTGCTAACTGCCTTATATATGTTGTCACTGAATCTTCATAAGAACCAAGGCTTAGAGAGTATGTAACTTGCCCAAAAACACACTGCTGGTAATTGGCTTGAATTCAGGGCCAGCAGATCCCCAAACTTACCTTGCTATGCTGAGATGCTGTGATAGTGGTAGTTGTTTCTGTAATAAGGTATTCTTCCTAGCTATCAAAGTGAAATGGTTAAGAGATCAGATTCTAGAGAGTGATCTTGTGAGTTCAAATCCCATCTTCACCACTTAGCAATTGCCTGACTTCAGGCAAGTAATTTATACTTGCTATGCCTCAGTTTCTTTGTCTGTAAAATGGAGGTAATTATGGTATCTACCTCAGAGGGATGTTGTGATGATTAAGTAAAGTGCTTAGCATAATTCCTGGCACATAGTAAGCATTAACTATTTACTATTTTCATTAAATAATCCATTCTTATTAACTGGGCTCATATGTAATTGCTGTTAAGTATGTCAAATTAGACCAGGGCTAAACTTTACACCTTTAAAAATATCTAATAATTTTATTCTTTACCCAGGTTCACAGATACAAAGTTTTGAAGTAAGTTTTGTATTAGACAGGGTGACTTTAATAGCAACAAGATACTACTTTTGGTTCCTCTAGCTGTTTCTCTATGGAAAAAATATTCAACTGGACAGATAAATGCATAAATTGTCCTTTTGCCCCTCTGTTTAATTTTGAACCTTGTATTTTGTAATGCTACTTGGATAGTAAATATTAGCATGATTTACTTAGGCTTTGATCCATTTTGCCCAGCACCTAGTTAAGACTTCTGATTGCTTTAGGAGTTTTTCAAAATTTTTTTAATTTTTAAATTTTAAATTTAAATTTTTAAACATTTTATTGAAGTATTATTGATTTACAATGTTGTGTTAATTTCTTCTATACAGCAAAGTGATTCAGATATATATATATATATATATATATATATATATATATATATATATATATATATATATTCTTTTTCATATTCTTTTCCATTATGGTTTGTCACAGGATATTGAATATAGTCCCCTGTGCTATACAGTAGGACCTTGTTGTTTATCCATCCTATATATACTAGTTTGCTTCTGCTAATCCCAAACGCCCAATCCTTCCCTCCCCTGCCCCCCTCCCCCTTTGGCAACCACAAGTCTGTTCTCTATATGTGTGAGTCTGTTTTTTTCTGTAGGTATGTTGATTTGTATTGTATTTTAGATTCCACATATAAGGGGTATCATATGGTATTTGTCTTTCTCTTTCTGACTTACTTCACTTAGTATGATAATATCTAGGTCCATCCATGTTGCTGCAAATGGCATTATTTCATTCTTTTTGATGGCTGAGTAATATGCCATTGTATATACATACCACATTGAGATTTTTTTAAAATGGAATCTACTGACTTATTAACTGTGGACCACTAATAAGTAAAAAGAAAATGAAACCAGTTTTCTAATTAAAAGAAGGAAATACAAAGCATTTAATTAGCAACACACAAAAAATTGTTCAACTACTAATCAAGAACCTAATTTTATTAGCTCCTGCTTTATACTGAACATAAAAGACCTGTCTCCTTGCTGCTGCCACTGCTGTCAATGTAGACACTTCATGGGGACTCTGCTTCTCTGAGCTAGAGTAGAACTGTTCCCACCAAGCGATTATAACTCTTTTGACCAATTTTAGACTGTCAAACCTTTGAATGACCAGAGAGTTCACTGCTGTTTTACATGAGGAAAGCCAGAGTTTGGCCCCTGCTTTAATCCAGTACTACATAAACTATGATCAGGAGAAATGCTTCTACAATAACTAATATCTGAATATCACCCTTTACAAGTTTCTAGTGCTGAATCAGATTTATTTTTTAATGTTTATATCCCATAGATGATCCAATCAGCATCTTACCACGAGTTCATTTTTCTTATCTTCATATTACTTTTGCCCAGCATAAAGCCAGGCTCTTAGGCCTATAAATGTTGAGTGAGTAAATGAATGAATGAATGAATGATGTCTGTAAGTAAATTTGAGGTGCTAACAGGAAAAGAAGAAATGAAAATTATTGTGGGTACTCACTTTTCATTGTTTCTCATTGCTTCATGCCTGTTTTTGTGGAAATTCCACTCAATCTTAAAGGTGCAGGGAACTTCTAAGTTTCTCAAAAGGATAAATTACTAGACTAAAAATGGCTCTTTGATGGAAATCCATAAAATACTCATTTAGCAGTGAGAGCTGTAGGTGAAGGTATATTAGGGATCAGCTTGAGAAACATAAGATGGTCTACCTTCTGCTACAAGGAAACATTGGGGGGGTAGGTGTCAGCACTTTTTCTTAACTTACCCTCCAAACAGAGGCCCTGGCCTGGTTAACTCCTGGCTGCCCTAGCAAAGCTCTCTTCTGCAGTGCATCAGGCACCAGGTCTCTTCCTCTCTTCCCCAGGCTGCTGTATATTTAGAGTAATAAAGAGAAACTATGAACATTTAAAATTCTTTATTCTTCCTTAATCTGGGCCTTGAACATTTGCTTGGAGGTCCTATACCAATCTCTGCCCAACATATCTCATCTTAATTGTTTGGACCAATATAGGCATCTTTAAAAATAAGTAAATAGAAAGCAATCAAAATAAAATCATCAGGCATATGAAAAGATTTTGCTTTTAAAAAAATTAAAAACACTTTGTGTAATAGGAGCACATTTTTCTTATGAAAAAATTTCCTTCTTATTTTTAAAAAGATAATTTTGGATAATTTCTTTTTTTTTTTTAAGCATCATACTTTATTACCAATTCAGTTCTGCTTAAGACAGAATTTTTTTTTCTCAATCAATATTTTAGAGCATATTTTTCACTGTAATGGAACATTTCCCCCACCTTATGTCACCGTAATAATGGGTATTCTAGTCTTTGTAGAAATTTAGATAAATTGCCTCACCAAAGCTCAAGCACTTTCCACAGACTCGTTTACTTATGCTTGGCTTTCATAGATAATGTTTTCTCTTACGTCTGACCTCTCCTTTCTGTTGGTGACTGAAAAGCCCATCTTGTGAATAGGCAGGTCCTTATTATAGGATTTCAGGGGTATCTAAAAGTCTTTCTATCTCAAATATATAATCTGCCTGCTCAGTGATGCCAAAATTCTTTTAAACAAAAAGGGGAAAACATCTTTCCACAGTTGTAATTAAGATTGTGGGAGAATATAACACTGACAAGTCCAGTCACTACAAATTTGTTGGAGGAGGTTTAAACAAAAGCCTGAGGAGTGGGGGTGAAGAAGAAGGATTATCAGGGGAAGGGAAAGGTACAGACATCCACTCAACCTTTACATGTTTCACAATACTGCCCTGGTCCTTAGGAGAAGAAGTGAATCACAGGTGTGGCTGAGAAGGAGAAATGGCTACCTGACTGGACCATCTCGGTTTCCATTTCCTATTTTTCCTTCATTTGCAGCTTTCTACCAAAAAAAAAAAAAGAAAAATCAGGTTTGGGCCTGGAAACTATGTTGCGGAAATTGACCATATTTTGGGATTTGTGCAAAAAAAAGAAATTCTAGGAAAAAAATGTTCTGACTCTGAGACTTTTCTAATTCAACATGATATATATATTGGTTTGGCCAAAAAGTTCGTTCGTTTTTTTTTTTTAATTAATTTTTATTGGAGTATGTTTGCTTTACAATGTTGTGTTAGTCTCCACTGCACAACAAAGTGAATCAGCCATACACCTACAGATATCCCCTCCCTTTTGGACTTCCCTCCCATTTAGGTTACCACAGTGCATTAGGTAGAGTTCCCTGTGCTATACAGTATGTTCCCATCAGTTGTGTATTTTATACGTAGTATCAATAATGTATATGTGTCAATTCCTCCCACCCCACCCCTTTCCCGTTGGTATCCATACATTTGACTCTACGTCTGTGTCTATTTCTGCTTTGCAAATAAGATCATCTATACCATTTTTCTAGTTCCCACATATATGCATTATTATAAGATATTTGCTTTTCTCTTTCTGACTTATTTCACTCTGTATGACACTCTCTAGGTCCGTCCATGTCTCTACAAATGACCCAATTTCATTCCCTTTTATGGCTGAGTAATATTCTAGTGTATATATATATACCACATCTTCTTTATCCATTCCTCTGTTGACAGACATTTAGGTTGCTTCCATGTCCTGGCTATTGTAAATTGTGAGGCTATGAACATTGGGGTGCCTGTGTTTTTTTTTGAATTATGATTTTCTCTAGGTATATGCCCAGTAGTGGGATTTTTGGGTCATATGGTAGTTCTATTTTTAGTTTTTTAAGAAACCTCCATACTGTTCTCCATAGTGGCTGTATCAATTTACATTGCCACCAACAGTGCAAAAGGGTTCCCTTTTCTCCACACCCTCTCCAGCATTTATTATTTGTAGATTTTTTGATCATGGCCATTCTGACTGGTGTGAGGTGATACTTCATTGTAGTTTTGATTTGCATTTCTCTAATAATTAGTGATGTTGAGCATCTTTTCATGTGCCTCTTGGCCATCCATATGTCTTCTTTGGATAAATGTCTATTTAGGTCTTCTGCCTATTTTTTTTATTGCATTGTTTATTTTTTTGATATTGAGCCACATGAGCTCTTTGTAAATTTTGGAGACTAATCCCTTGTCAATTGCATCATTTGCAAATATTTTCTCCCATTCTGTGGGTTGTCTTTTTGTTTTCTTTATTGTTTCCTTTGCTGTGCAAAGGCTTTTGAGTTTAACTAGGTCTCATTTGTTTATTTCTGTTTTTATTTCCATTGCTCTAGGAGGTGGGTCACAAAAGATCTTGCTGCAATTTATGTCAAAAAGTGTTCTGCCTACGTTTTCCTCTAAGAGTTTTATAGTGTCTGGCCTTACATTCAGGTCTTTAATCCATTTTGAGTTTATTTTTGTGTATGGTGTTAGGGAGTGTTCTAATTTCATTCTTTTACATGTAGCTGTCTAGTTTTCCCAGCACCATTTATTGAAGAGACTGCCTTTTCTCCATTGTATATTTTTGTCTCCTTTGTCATAGATTAGGTGACCATAGGTACATGGGTTTATCTCTGGACTTTCTATCCTGTTCCATTGACCTATATTTCTGTTTTTGTGCCAATACCATATTGTCTTAATTACTGTAGCTTTGTAGTATAGTCTGAAGTCAGGGAGCCTGATTCCTCCAGCTCCATTTTTCTTTCTCAAGATTGCTTTGACTATTCGGGGTCTTTTGTGTTT
This sequence comes from Balaenoptera borealis, assembly GCF_965194805.1. Lineage (NCBI taxonomy): Eukaryota > Metazoa > Chordata > Mammalia > Artiodactyla > Balaenopteridae > Balaenoptera > Balaenoptera borealis. The sequence goes on along the minus strand of NC_138866.1, from coordinate 106,561,371 downwards.
CCATACAAATTTTAAGATTTTTTTGTTCTAGTTCTGTGAAAAATGTCAATGGTAATTTGATAGGGATTGCACTGAATCTGTAGATTGCTTTGGGTAATATAGTCATTTTCATAGTATTGATTCTTCCAATCCAAGAACATGGTATGTCTCTCCATCTGTTTGTGTCATCTTTGATTTCTTTCATCAGTGTCTTGTAGTTTTCTGAGTACAGGTCTTTTAACTCCTTAGATAAGTTTATTCCTAGGTATTTTATTCTTTTTGTTGCAATGGTGAATGGGATTGTTTCCTTAATTTCTCTTTCTGATCTTTCGTTGTTAGTGTATAGGAATGCAAGAGATTTTGGTGCATTAATTTTGTATCCTGCAAATTTACCAAATTCATTGATTAGCTCTAGTAGTTTTCTGGTGGCATCTTTAGGATTCTCTATGTATAGTGTCATGTCATCTGCAAACAGTGACAGTTTTGCTTCTTCTTTTCCAATTTGTATTCCTTTTAGTTCTTTTTCTTTTCTGGTTGCCGTGGCTAGGACTTCCAAAACTATGTTGAATAATGGTGGCGAGAATGGACACCCTTGTCTTGTTCCTGATCTTAGAGGAAATACTTTCAGTTTTTCACCATTGAGAATGATGTTTGCTGTAGTTCTGTCATATATGGCCTTTATTTTGAGGTAGGTTCCCTCTGTGCCCACTTATGATAATTTTTATCATAAATGGATGTTGAATTTTGTCAAAAGTGTTTTCTGCATCTATTGAGATGATCATATAGTTTTTATTCTTCAATTTGTTAATACGGTGTATCACATTGATTGATTTGCGTATACTGAAGAATCCTTGCATTCCCAGGATAAATCCCACTTGATCATGGTGTATGATCTTTTTAATGTGTTGTTGGATTCAGTTTGCTAGTGTTTTGTTGAGGATTTTTGCATCTATAGTTCATATCACTATATTGGCCTGTAATTTTTTTGTGTATGGTATCTTTGTCTGGTTTTGGTATCAGGGTGATGATGGCCTCATAAAATGTGTTTGGGAGTGTTCCTTCCTCTGCAATTTTTGGAATAGTTTCAGAAGGATAGGTGTTAACTCTTCTCTAAATGTTTGATAGAATTCACCTCTGAAGCCATCTGGTCTTGGACTTCTGTTTGTTGGAAGATTTTTAATTACAGTTTCGATTTTATTACTTGTGATTGATCTGTTTATATTGTCTAATACTTCCTGGTTCAGTCTTGGAAAGTTGTGCCTTTCCAAGAATTTGTCCATTTCTTCCAGGTTGTCCATTTTATTGGCATATAGCTGCTTGTAGTAGTCTCTTATGATCTTTTGTATTTCTGCGGTGTCCATTGTAACTTCTCCTTTATCATTTCTAATTTTATTGATTTGAGTCCTCTCCCTCTTTTTCTTGATGAGTCAGGCTAAAGGTTTATCAATTTTGTTTATCTTCTCAAAGAACCAGGTTTTATTGATCTTTGTTATTGTTTTCTTTGTTTCTATTTCATTTATTTCTGTCCTGATCTTTATGATTTCTTTCCTTCTATTAACTTTGGGTTTTTTGTTGTTGTTGTTGTTCTTCTTCTTTCTCTAGTTCCTTTAGGTGTAAGGTTAGATTGTTTATTTGGGATTTTTCTTGTTTCTTGAGGTAGGATTGTATTGCTATAAACTTCCCTTTTAGAACTGCTTTTGCTGCATCCCATAGATTTTGGGTCGTCCTGTTTTCATTGTCATTTGTTTCTATGTATTTTTTTATTTCCTCTTTGATTTCTCTGGGTTATTTAGTAGCATATTGTTTAGCCTCTGTGTGTTTGTGTTTTTTACATTTTTTTTGCTGTAATTGATTCCTAATCTCATAGTGTCGGAAAAGTTGCTTGATATGATTTCAATTTTCTTGAATTTATTGAGGCTTGATTTGTGACCCAAGATGTGATCTATCCTGGAGAATGTTCCATGTGCACTTGAGAAGTGTATTCTGCTGCTTTAGGGTGGGATGTCCTATAAATACCAATTAAGTCTATCTGGTCTAATGTGTCATTTAAGGCTTGTGTTTCCTTATTAATTTTCTGTCTGGATGATCTATCCGTTGGTTTAAGTGGAGTGTTAAAGTCCCCCACTATTATAGTGTTACTGTTGATTTCCTCTTTTATAGCTGTTAGCATTTGCTTGTGTATTGAGGTACTCCTATGCTGGGTGCATAAATATTTACAATTGTTATATCTTCTTCCTGGATTGATCCTTTGATCATTATGTAGTGTCCTTCCTTGTCTCTTGTAACAGTATTTATTTATTTATTTATTTATTTATTTTAAATTTTTTAATTTATTATTATTTATTTTTGTTATTTATTTTTGGCTGTGTTGGGTCTTCGTTTCTGTGCGAGGGCTTTCTCTAGTTGCGGCAAGCGGGGGCCACTCTTCATCGCGGTGTGCGGGCCTCTCACTGTCGCGGCCTCTCTTGTTGTGGAGCACAGGCTCCAGACGCGCAGGCTCAGTAGTTGTGGCTCACGGGCCTAGTTGCTCCGCGGCATGTGGGATCTTCCCAGACCAGGGCTCGAACCCGTGTCCCCTGCATTGGCAGGCAGATTCTCAACCACTGCGCCACCAGGGAAGCCCAAGTATTTATTTTAAAGTCTATTTTGTCTGATATGAGTATTGCTACTCCAGCTTTGTTTTGATTTCCATTTTCATGGAATATCTTTTTCCATGCCCTCACTTTCAGCCTGTATGTGTCCCTAGGTCTGAGGTGGGTCTCTTGTAGACAGCATATATTCAGGTCTTGTTTTTGTATCCATTCTGCCAGCTTGTGTCTTTTGGTTGGAGCATCTAATGCATATTACCATTTCTTAATTGTTTTGGGTTTGTTTTTGTAGGTCTTTTTCTTCTCTTGTGTTTAACGCTTAGAGAAGTTCCTTTAGCGTCTGTTGTAGAGCTGGTTTGGTGGTGCTGAATTATGTTAGCTTTTGCTTGTCTGTAAGGCTTTTGATTTTGCTCTCGAATCTGAATGAGATCCTTGCTGGGTAGAGTAATCTTGGTTGTAGGTTTTTCCCTTCCATCATTTTAAATGTATCCTGCCACTCCCTTCTGGCATGCAGAGTTTCTGTTGAAAAATCAAGTGATAACCTTATGGAGATTCCCTTGTATGTTATTTGTTGCTTTTCTCTTGCTGCTTTTGATATTTTTTCCTTGTATTTAATTTTAGTTAGCATGATTAATATGTGTCTCTGTGTGTTTCTACTTGGGTTTATCCGGTATGGGATTCTCTGTGCTTCCTGGACTTGATTGACTATTTCCTTTCCCATGTTAGGGAAGTTTTTGACTATAATCTCTTCAAATATTTTCTCAGACCGTTTCTCTTTCTCTTCTTCTGGGACCCCTACAAACCAGATGTTGGTGCATTTAATGTTGTCCCAGAGGTCTCTGAAACTGTCCTCAATTCTTTTCATTCTTTTTTCTTTATTCTGCTCCATGGCAGTTATTTCCACCATTCTATCTTCCAACTCAATTATCCGTTCTTCTGCCTCAGTTATTCTGCTATTGATTTCTTCTGGTGTATTTTTAATTTCAGTTATTGTGTTGTTCATCACTGTTTGTTTGTTCTTTAGTTCTTTTAGGTCCTTGTTAAATGTTTCTTTTATAGTCTCCATTCTATTTCCAATATTTTGGACCATCTTTATTATCATAACTCTGAATTCTTTTTCAGGTAGATTGCCTATTTCCTCTTCATTTATTTGGTCTTGTGGGTTTTTACCTTGCTCCTTCATCTGCAACATAGTTCTCTGTCTTCTCGCTTTGTTTAACTTACTATGTTTGGAGTCTCCTTTCTGCAGACTGCAGTGTCGTAGTCCTCTTGCTTCTGGTGTCTGCCCCCAGTGGGTGAGGTTGGTCCAATGGCTGTGTAAGCTTCCTGGTGGGGGGGACTGGTGCCTGCATTCTGGTGGATAGAGCTGGATCTTGACCCTCTGATGGGCAGGGCCACATCAGTTGGTGTGTTTTGGGGTGTCTGTGAGCTTAGTATGACTTTAGGCAGCCTGTCTGCTAATGGGTGGGGTTGTGTTACTCTTTTGCTAGTTGTTTGGCATGAGGTGTCCAGCACTGGAGCTTGCTGGCCATTGGGTGGAGCTGGGTCTTGGTGTTGAGACGGAGACCTCTGGGAGAGCTCTTGCTGGTTAATATTCCCTGGGGCCAGAAGTTCTCTGCTGGTCCAGCATCCTGGACTTTGCTCTCCCACCTCAGAGGCTCAGGCCTGACCCCTGGTTAGAGAACCAAGACCCCGCAAGCTGCATGGCATGGAATTTAAAAAAAAAAAAAAAAAGGAAAACGAACAGACAGACAAAACTCCCAAGACAAATGGTAAAAGCAAAATCAAACAGAAAAAAACCCACAAAGAAACAAACACACACAAACACAGAGAGAAAACAAAAGAGAAGAGAGCAAACAAACAAACAAATGAATCCAAAACTGAAAACAAACAATAAAAACTAAACTAACAAAAACAAAAAACAAATCAAAAGCAGAAAGCAAACTACAGAAAAAGGCAAAGAAAGCATAAAACAAACACACAAAAGTCATCCAAAAAAAGATAAAAACAAAACGAAAGAAGAAAACAAAAGGAAAAAACACGAAACAACAAAAAAGTAATGTAAAAATAGAAAATTTAGTTAAAAATGTGATAAAAACAAAGCAAAACAAAAGAAAAAACAAAAATAAGGAAAAAACACAATATAACAAAACAGTAAAGTAAAAATAGAAAAAGAATAAAATAAAAAATATATTAAAAATAAAAGCATAAAAAAGGAAAAAAAACAAATAAAAAATAACAATTAAAAGAATAATAAAGGGCTTCCCTGGTGGTGCAGTGGTTGAGAATCTGCCTGCCAGTGCAGGGGACGCGGGTTCGAGCCCTGGTCTGGGAAGATCCCACATGCCGCGGAGCGGCTGGGCCCATGAGCCACAACTACTGAGCCTGCGCGTCTGGAGCCTGTGCTCCGCAACAAGAGAGGCCGCGATAGTGAGAGGCCCGCGCACCGCGATGAAGAGAGGCCCCCGCTTGCCGCAACTAGAGAAAGCCCTCTCACAGAAACAAAGACCCAACACAGCCAAAAATAAATAAATAAATAAGTAAATTAAAAAAAAAAAAAAAAAAGAATAATAAAAAAAGAGCAACTGTGGAACAAAATGAAACAAAAAAATTACAGTAATAATAATATTTTCCTGGGGCCTCAGGTGTCAGTGTCCTTGCCCCCACAGGGAGCCACAGCCAATCCCCACCTCCCCAGGAAGTCCTCCAATACCTCTAGGTAGGTCTCTGGACTTGATGTTGGCACTGTGGGGCCAGTTCAGACTCTGACCTGGCCCAGTTCCCTCATGTACTTGCCCCCAGTGTCTACAGTTGTTAAGGCTAGACCAGCCTCAATTGTGGGAACACTCGTTGACTATTCAGATATTCCACAGATGCAGGATTTACCAAGCCAACTGCCGGGATTTAATCCTCTGCTCCTGCAGCTGCACAGAGAGATTTCCATTCCTCTTCTTTTGTCACACCGCCCCTGGGGCTCAGCTTTTGTTTTGACCCCACCTCTGCATGTGGGCCACCCGCAGGCATCTGTTCCCCACCCAGGTGAGAGGGGGCAAAAGCAGTGGCTGATTAGGGCTCACTTGCTCTCTCAGGCCGGGGAGAGGGATGGATATGGCAGCCACAAATGTGATGTGCAGGGAGTGCCTGTGGTGGCAGTGCCCAGCAGGAAGTTGCAACAGCCTGAGGTGCGCCATGCATTCTCCCGGGGTAGTTGGGCCCAGATCGCGGGCCCCTCGGCAGTGGCGGGCTGCGCAGACTCCCGGGAATGTGTGGGCAGTTACCTGCACTTGCTCACGGGACCATTGGTGGTAGCGGCGGCAGTGGTAGCGGTCTGCGCCCGCCTCTCAAGCTCATGTAAGCAGTGCCTGGTTGCCTGTGAACACACGGAGAAAGAAACTCTTATAGTGGGCCCGCCCCTCTCCTTGTGCACCCCCCAGCAATGGTCCCTTGTCTCTCTGGTGAGCCCAGGTTTCTTCCTGGACTCCCTCAGCTGTGACACACTAGCCCCCTCAGGCTGTCTTGAAGCAGCCAACCCTAGTCCTCTCCCTGGGGTCTGACCTCCAAAGCCCAAGCCTCAGCACCCAACTGCCACCTGCCCCGGAGGGCGAGCAGACAAGTGTCTCAGGCTGGGGAGTGCCAGTCGGCACCGACCCTCTGTGCAGGACTCTCTGCTTTGCCGTACGCACACCTGTTGCTGCACTCTCCTCTGAGGCTCCAAATCTCCCCCCGTCCCTGCAAGTGTGGGGGCTTCCTAGTGGAGCACTCTCCCTTTTTTTCTTGATGAGTCTGGCTAAAGGTTTATCAATTTTGTTTATCCTTTCAAAGAACCAGCTTTAATTTCATTGATCTTTTCTACTGTTTTCTTTGTTTTATATTTCATTTATTTCTGCTCTGATCTTTAAGATTTCTTTCCTTCTACTAACTTTGGGCTTTGTTTGTTCTTCTTTCTGTAGTTGCTTTAGGTGTAAGGTTAGGTTGTTTGAGATTTTCCTTGTTTCCTGAGGTAAGCTTGTATCACTATAAATGTCCCTCTTAGAACTGCTTTTGCCGCATCCCATAGGTTTTGGATTGTTGTGCTTTCATTTTCATTTGTCTCTATGTATTTTTTTATTTCCTCTTTGATTTCTTCAGTGACCCATTGGTTGCTTAGTATCATATTGTTTAGCCTCCATGTGTTTGCACTTTGTACAGTTTTTTCTTGTAGTTGATTTCTAATCTCATAGCATTGTGGTCAGAAAAGATGCTTGATATGATTTGAGTTTTAAAAAATTTACTGAGGCTCTCTTTGTGGCCCAGCTTGTGATCAATCCTGGAGAATGTTCCATGTGCACTTGAGAAGAATTTATATTTTGCTGCTTTTGGATGGAATGCTCTATAAATATCAATTAAGTCTATCTGGTCTAATCTGTCATTTAAGGCCTGTGTTTCCTTATTGATCTTCTGTCTGGATGATCTTTCCATTGATGAAAGTGGGGTGTAAAAGTCCCCCAATATTATTGTGTTACTGTCTATTTCTCCTTTTATGGCCGTTAGTATTTGCCTTATATATTGAGGTTCTCCTAGTTTGGGTGCGTATATATTTACACTTATTATATCTTCTTTCCTTGATCATTATGTAGTATCCTTCTTTGTCTCTTGTAACAGTTTTTATTTCAAATTCTATTTTATTTGATATAAGTATTGCTACTCCAGCTTTCTTTTGATTTCCACTTGCATGGAGTACCTTTTTCCATCCCCTCATTTTCAGTCTGTATGTGTCCCTAGATCTGAAGTGGGTCTCTTGTAGACAGCATACATATGGGTCTTGCTTTTGTATCCATTCAGCCAATCTATGTCTTTTGGCTGGAACATTTAATCCATTTACATTTAAGGTAATTATCAATATGCATGTTCCTACTGCCACTTTCTTAATTGTTTTGGATTTGTTTTTGTAGGTCTTTTTTCTTCCCTTCCTCTTTTGTTCTCTTCTCTTGTGATTTGATGACTAACTTGAGTGTTGTGTTTGGATTCCTTTTTCTTTTTTTTGTGTGTGTATTTACTGTAGATTTTAGGTTTGCAGTTTCCATGAGGTTTTGATGTAGCAGTCTATATATACACAAGGTTGTTTTAAGTTGCTGGTGTCTTAATTTCAAATGCCTTTACAGTATCCTCCATTTGTGCTCTCCTCTTCTCACAGTTGCTCATTTTGATATCATATTTGTGTGCAGATGATTTTCTACCTTTACTTTATGTTTGCCTTTACCTGTGAGCTTTTCCGTTCATAATTTCCTTGTTTCTAGCAGTGGCTTTTCTTTTCTGCTTAGAGAAGTTCCTTTAGCATTTGGTGCAAAGCTGGTCTGGTGGTGCTAAATTTCCTTAGCTTTTTTTTGTCTGTAAAGCTTTTGATTTTGCTGTTGAATCTGAATGAGAGCCTTGCTGGGTGGAGTATTCTTCACTGTAGGTTCTTCCCTTTCATCACTTTAAATATCATGCCACTCCCTTCTGGCCTGTAGAGTTTCTGCTGAGAAATCAGCTGATAACCTTATGAATGAGAATTCCCTTGTATGTTATTTTTTGCTTTTCCCTTGTTGCTTTTAATATTTTTTCTTTGTCTTTAATTTTTGTCAGTTTGATTACTATGTGTCTTGGCATGTTCCTCCTTGGCTTTATTATATCTGGAACTCTCTGTGCTTCCTGGACTAGGGTGACTGTTTCCTTTCCCATGTTAGGGAAGTTTTCAGCTATTATCTCTTCAAATATTTTCTCAGGTCTTTTCTCTCTCTTCTTCTTCTTCTGGGACCCCTATAATGTGAATGTTGGTGCATTTAATGTTGTCCCAGAGGTCTTTTAGACTGTCTTCATTTCTTTTTGTTCTTTTTTCTTTATTCTGTTCCATGGCAGCGATTTCCACCATTTTGTCTTCCAGCTCACTTATCCATTCTTCTGCCTCAGTTACTCTTCTGTTGATTCCTTCTAGTGTATTTTTTCATTTCAGTTGTTTTATTGCTCATCTCTGTTTGTTTGTTCTTTAGTTCTTCCAGGTCTTTGTTAAACATTTCTTGCATCTTCTTCATCTGTGCCTCCATTCTTTTTCTGAGATCTTGGATCATCTTCACTGTCATTACTATGAATTCTTTTTCTGGTAGATTGCCTATCTCCACTTCACTTAGTTGTTCTTCTGGGGTTTTATCTTGTTCCTTCATCTGGGACATATTCCTCTGCCATCTCATTTTGTCTAAATTTCTATGATTGTGGTTTCTGTTCTGCAGGCTGCAGGATTGTAGTTCTTCTAGCTTCTGCTGTCTGCCCTCTGGTGGATGAGTCTGTCTCAGAGGCTTGTGCAGGCTTCCTGGTGGGAGAGTTCCTGCCCAGTGGTGGGTGGAGTGGGTCTTGTCCCTCTGGTGGGCAGGGCCATGCTCAGGAAGACTTTAAATAGCCTGTCTGCTGATGGGTGGGGCTGTGTTCTTGCCCTGTTGGTTGTTTGGCTTGAGGTGTCCCAGCACTGGAGCCTACAGGTTGTTGGGTGGGGTTAGGTCTTGGTGGTGGGGGGGGAATGGCAACCTCTGGGAGGGCCCACACTCCTGAGTATTCACCAGAACTGCTGCAGCCGGTGTCTTTTTCCCTGCAGTGAGCCACAGCCACCCCCCACCTACACAGGAGACCCTCTAATACTAACAGGTAGGTCTGGCCCAGTCTCTTATGAGGTCATTGCTTTCTTCCCTAGGTCCTAGTGCGAATGGGACCTTGTGTGCGCCCTCCAAGGTGGAGTTTCTATTTCCCCTAGTCCTGTGGAATTCCTGTGATCAAACCCCGCTGGCCTTTACAGCCAGATTCCCTGGGGGTTCCTCCTCCTGTTGCCAGACCCCAAGGCTGGGAAGCCTGATGTGAGCCTCAGGACTTTCACTCCTGTGGAAGAACTTCTGTGGTATAAATATTTTCCATTTTGTGAGTTGCCCACCTGGTGTGTATGGGATTTGATTTTATCACAGTTGTGCCCCTCCTACCATCTTGTTGTGGCTTCTTCTTTGTCTTTGGGTGTAGGGTATCTTTTTGTTAGCTTCCAGCATTTTTTTTGGTCGATGGTTGTTCAGCAATTAGTTATGATTTTAGTGTTTTTGTAAGAAGGAAGGAGTGAGTTCACATCCTTCTACTCTGCCATCCTGCTGGCCAATCTCCTCCGTTCTTTTCTTTCTGTTCAGGTCCTCTATTGACTGCCTGGAAAAGGCCAAGTATAGCTATTTTCAAGTTTTAACTTTATTTTCAAGTTTATCAAAAACTTTTGAAGTTAACCCACAGAAAATGTTCTGATCAACGTTGGCATTTTTCAGCAGATCCACTTTCTGTGTCCCACAGGGCTCTGTGTTGCAAATATGTATAGCAATCCCTGGCAGGTTGATGACTGGTTGCACATGGGGCCCTCAGAGGTGGCTTTCCTTCTCATGTATTTTCGTTTAGAACTCAGCAATCCAAATGAAAGCCCAAGAGGATTTTACAAGCTACCATATTTCAACCACATGTCTATATATGTGTCCTACTACCTGGGACAATATCCTTGGGAAATTGTTGGGATTTGCATAACTCTAGTGGGGGACCACAGCTCCTACCAAGTAGACATGTAAATATAATCTAAATAATCACATTAAGGGCTGAATTGTGTCCCCCACATATTAAAGTTTTAAACCTAACCCACCTCCCTCAGAATGTAGCCAATATTTGGACATAAGGCCTTTAAAGGAGGTTATTAAGTTAAAACTGACACCTTGATCTTGAACTTCTAGCATCCAAAAGTGTGAGAAAAATAAATTGCTGTGTGTAAGCTCCTCAGTCTGTGATATTTTGCTATGGCAGCTCTAGCAAACTAATACAAGACAGCACTTATTTTGTTAAGTTATCATTATGATCAAAGAGAGAAAGAGATTTTTCAAGTACCAGACAATGGGAACCCTTAAATCTTGGTTGGAAAATTAGAAAAAAAAGCAGCTATACACATATCCCCACATACATATACACATAAATGTGTGTTGTTAAACTGCCATACTGATTTCATAATTATTTATCGATTGCCTTTAGGGTCCTGGAATTGTGGTAATAATAATAATAACGATAATGATAAAAATAATGGCTAATGCTTACATAGCATTTAGTATGTTTCAGGTAATGTTTTAAGTACTTTGTCTATATTAACTCATTTAATCCTAACAACAAACTCACAAGATAGACAGTGTTATTATCTGCATTTCAAAGGTGAAGGAACTAAGGCCCAGGGAGGAAGAATAATTGATCAAGATCACAGAACTCACAAGAGGCCGAGTTAGGATCTGAATCCAAATAGTTTGCTCCAGAATCTGAGATTTTTAAGCACCATGACTGCCTGCCGGATTCTGACAATGTGATAGAGAATGATTGAGATGCTAGGGAAGATGTTCATACAAGGCTAGTGAAAACTTCTACATATGAAAAGGCTTAGCAGCTAAGATTGGAGCATCCGCCCACCCTTGTGAGTATCATCTGTCAGTTTGTCACTGTCTGGATAAAAAAAAGTTATATGGCTATAACCGACAAATGCAGTTTGCCTTCAGTTACTGCTATTGTAAAGATGGCCTGAGTCCTCCATACTTTCTGGCCCACAGTGAAAAGAATTCTGAATTTGAGCATCAGAATACCTAGCGTCAAGGTCCCACTTTATCACTCTGAGCTATTTAACCTTCAGCATGTCAAATCAGAAAAGTTTTCCTAACTGTAAAATAGAGGTAAAATACTACTTTGTGGATTTATGTGAGGGTTGAGTAAGACAATGAATATAAAAGATCCTGATAGAAACAAACGGCTCAATAAAGTAATTCTGAAAAAGCTGAGTCAAAAATCTTACCAAGGTGAATAAAAATCCATGACAGTACATGTAGGATATTATTGCCAACTCCTCCTAGATAAATCTAGAGATGAGCTTAATATTTAGTAGGAAGAATGAAGCAGAGATGAAGTGAAAGAATTTTAATTCACTTTATTTTTAGCTTACATTGCTTTCCTACATATCTCTTAGACTTTTACATTCTACTATATATGCTAGACAATGGGTAACAGTTAATGAGTCTGCTCTAAGTGGTGAATGATATTATGCACTTAACACTATACAATCAAACCATCTGTATTAATAAACATGTTACTCCTTCAGTATTTACAATCATCTTTGGTGTCAAAATAGTATGAAATAGTATAAGTCATATAAATCTCATGATTATTGTTATTTCACTTACCTATGTTAAAAAGGCCAGGATCTGCCTCCACAACAGTTGAGATCATCTTTCCGTCAAACATCTCCTCCCACGCCCCCTGTAAGACCCTAGATACTGATGAGCTAGAGGCAAAAGAAACTCTAGGTTATGAGACTGGCACCACGACCTTCATACTTGGAGAAAAGGCAAGGAGAAGACTCCAACTAGGAGTGTACTGTTAGCCAGTGGACATCAATAGGGCAGGATGAGGGCACCATGAAAACTGACTCTAAAAGTCCAGGGTCTGGAGATAAGGGAGCAGAGGAAAAGGTTGTGGTAAGGGAGGGTGGGAAAGAATCAGCTCAAGAATTTTGCTGTTCTTACTGCCTCTCACCTTTTGGGTACATAAAAGTAAAAGAGTTCATAAACCAAACTCAAAGTTTTCCTAAGAAATCACAGATACTCTCCTGCCCTATGGTTCCCACTGGCCTGGATAACTGGCATAGCCTTGTTTTCCCAGCCTCTAAGCCACCCTTACCCCACCATCCTATTTCCATATTGACACCAGGGCTATCTTTCTAATTCGAAATTCTTTTGCCACTTCCCTGATGAAACACCTTCACTGGTTCCCTGGTGGTTTTTTGTTTTTTTCTTAAACATCTTCACTGGAGTATAACTGCCCCACAATGGCGTGTTAGCCCCAGCTGAATCAGCTATACATATACACACGTCCCCACATCTCCTCCCTCCTGCGTCTCCCCCCCCATCCCACCCCCCCGGGCAGTCACAAAGCACGGAGCCGATCTCCCCGCGCCACGCGTCTGCCTCCCACCAGCTATCCACCCCACGTTTGGTAGTGTACACACGTCCATGCCACTCCCCCACTCCGTCCCAGCCCACCCCTCCCCCTCCCCGCATCCCCAAGTCCATTCCCTAGTAGGTCTGCGTCCCCACTCCCGTCCTGCCCCTAGGCTCTTCACGACCATCCCTGTTTAGATCCCACACACACGTGCCAGCATATGGTACCTGTCTTTCCCTCTCTGACCCACCTCACTCCGCACGACAGACTCCAGGTCCATCCACCTCACCACAAACAACTCAACTTCGCCTCTTTCCATGGCTGAGCAACATTCCATTGCATATATGTGCCACATCCTCTTCATCCATCCGTTGATGGACACTTAGGTTGCTTCCATGTCCTGGCTATTGTAAATAGAGCTGCAATGAACATTTTGGTACATGACTCTTTTTGAATTATGGTTTTCTCATTCCCTGGTGTTTTTAAGATAGAGTGCAATTCCTTGGCATGACTGTATCCGTTATCTACTGCTGCATAAAAAATTACCCCAAAACCTAGTGGCTTAAAACAACAATAATCACTAATTGTCTTTCATGGTTACTGTGGGTATAAATTCAGGCAGAATATAGCAAGAGTGGTCTGTTCTGCAGTATCCAGGACCCTGCAAAGAGACTCACTGGCTAAAGTCATCTGAAGTCCTGTTCATCCCATGTCTGATGGCTGATGCTGGCTGGGGCCTGGCTGGGGCCAGGATCCAAACATCTACACCAAGCCTCTCCTTTTGACCTGGCCTTCCTCACAACATGCTGACTTCTAAAGACAAGGGTCCAGAGAGAGAGGGAGAGAGGGAGAGAGGCAGGAGGAGAGGGGGAGGAGGAGGAAGAAGAAGAAGCACACTGGACACAAGCAATATTGTCGTTTATGACCCAGCCTTGGGAGTCATGCAGCATCACTCCTGCCATGTCCTATTGGTCAGGAGGTTATAGAGGCAGCCCAGGTTCACAGAGAGGGAACAGAGACCCTACTTCCAGATGGAAGATCCTGTGGAATGGGATATATAATTGTGAGGTCACCTTTGAAAAATACAATCTGCCATATGGCTTAACCTGACCCTTCGCCCCCAGCTTACCTTTCCAGCATCATTTCCCTCTACTCCTTGCCACTCACCCTACACTTTCCAGACTGATCTGTTTTGTTTAGTTTTTTTCTTTGACGATGACGAACTTCTCCATGCCTCTGAACCCTTGTATATGGTACTCCTTATGCTTGGAATGTCCTTCCTTTTCCCTGTTAACTCCCTAGTGAAAACCTTCTCATGATTCAAGTCCAAATTCAAGCTGTATCCCTGTAAAGCCTTCTTGTTCCATCCAAAGAAGGTTAACTATTCTCTTCCCTAGGCTTCTATATATGGTATGTACCTCTCTGTCTTACAGTATTATCTGGTTGAATTTTTATCCTCAACAGGTTATGAGCAACTCAAAGAAAAGGACCAAGACTTGTTCTTTTCTTTTTGTTGTTCTTTTTTTTTTGTTTTTACATGTCCCTTGTTCTCTCCTGAATGCCAAATATTTAACACAGTGCTTAACACAAGGTCCTCGCTCATTAAATGTGACTTGAATGACAGAACAAAACTTTAAGGCAAACTTTAGAAAACTGCCATTTCAAGGGCAAGGTGGCTCCCTTGAGCTTCTATTGCAAATATTTTTTTCCACTTCTCTATTGCCTGAAATAGTTTACTTTTTTTTTTTTTCAATAACAAAATAGTTTATTCATGGGATCTTAAGAATTCCAATTGGGAAGACACAGATTTGGGAAACCCCAAAGGAGTGTTTGGGGGAAGAGAAAGAATTAGGGGCTTATAAGAGAAAAAGTCACAAGTTGTTAAAAGTTGCCTAGTGATGAAATAGTTTACTTTTTTAAGCTTTACATTTATGAACGAGAGAGAGAGAGGGAGAGAGAGGGAGGAGGGGGAGAGAGGAAGCTGAGTAGAAAGTAGAGAAAGCTGGTCAAGGCAAAACACTGTCTCAGTCAAAGTGTGAATGAAGACAACAAAGCCATTTCTATGCATCTAGGGAAGAAAGAGTTTAGAACAAGGACACACTGGCAGGATGAAGGAGTGAGGACACCAACAAGGAGGGCAAGAAAGCAAAAAAGAAAGGCTGTGAACACCACAGCAAATTCTGCTTCACTCACAATTTTGCCCTCAAGCAAATCTTGCTCTTCTTCAGCTGTTTCTGAAGGACTAGAAGCTTGGGGCAAAAGTACCCCATGTTCTGCCTGGTTCCTCAGCAGGAACACAGCCCAGGACTTTTCACCCTCTCTTGCCCTTCCACTGCCCCCTCCAGCCCTGCTGTTGTGCCCACAGGGCTGACGAAGGTGGGAGGGAGGCCCTCCCTGCATGATCACTTACTCCCAGGAGCCCCCAGGTGGCCTTTATATCTGGCTCTAGCATGGACACCTTGGTGAGATTGCCATGAGGTCTGCAGTCCCATTCACAGCTACCTTCCTTTCTGGTCCTTCCATTCTGGTCCTGGCCCTCATTTTCTGGGCTTCTGCAACCAGTGTTTCTCTTTGGACTTAAGTTTCTTCATCAGGTCCCCAAACCACCTGAACACGAGAATGCTCTGGGGAAGCTCAAGTTTTTAATCACACAGACTCTGGACCCTTCCTTGGGAAACAATCCAGCAGGCCTGGGAGGAAACTAAGAATCTCTTATATTTACAACTGATGAGAAGAGTTTAGGAAAGCCTGGACTAGATGACCGCCAATTCCCTTGTTGGGCTTGAATAAATGGTCTTCATCTAAATTATCTCTTCTCTAACACATGGTTATACAACTAACCCTCCAAAGTCACGGCTCTGATCAAGGAGTTTGGGCTTCATCCTGTAGGCATTGGGAAGTCACTATGAGAAGAGTAGCATGATCAGACTTAAGATGTTGAAAGGCCACTATGTAATGTAAAGGGTGTTATAAAAGGAGAAGCAGCAAGGACAAAATTATTACAATAGTCCAGAAATCCTCTTTTCCAATTAGTGGCTTGGAGCAATCTTGCTTCCCTCATACCACAGGAACTCATCTGGTATCACTTAATTTTAACTGAAATTCTTTGTTGTCATGCACAGCTACATATGCTATTCAAGAGATGGGGAGGACCAGGACCAAAGCAGCAGCACTAGAGGTGGAGAGAAGGGGCAGGACAGGGGAATGTTAGTGAGATAGAAGATATAGAACTTGGTGAAGAAAGGATTAACACAGAGACCAGTCTGTGCCTTGTAAGGTATTGTATAGCCAGTGGAGTGAGAGTGAGAACTTACCTCTTTTTTAGTAGCACCTTCAGGCATCTCACCACTCTTTCTTTTTCATCATCATGTTTCCTCCTGCAATGGCCCTAGGAATTTCTCCCATTCCTGGGAATCCTTTGATTCACGCATAGACCTTTTGAAACTTTTTCTGCTTTTTCCTGGCTATTTACAATGTTGAATAGCAGTAACTTACATATCACGTTTCTCTAGGGCTTGCTACCACCTAACCCATATAATATCCCACAGTAAAAAGGCGAGATAGAAAGCTGGTTTATTCTAGTTCCCCATTCTACTAAATCAATTTCTTAGCTTATCATCTAGGCTATGTCCTAAGCCTTCCTTTACAGGCATGTTAACACTTTTCTTTTCCACGATTTACTTCATTCTTCCTGCCACCATGCTAGTCTAGGTACAGCTCAAATGCCATCCTTCTGATTCCCATGGAGACATAACCACTCTCTCTTCTGACCTCTATAGCACTGTACACCTGTTAGAGCATAATGCCTCAACTATGCTCCCTGCTGGCCTGAACACAGAGCTCCTTGTTGTGAGACGCTGGTTTATGTACTTTTATAGTCCTCAGTTCCTAGGAGTTCTATGCTTGTTTTTGTTGGATTATGAAGATGTAATGACTACATTTTACTGAAACCACAACTTGTTTAGCTCAACCGTGCCCTAGTTCTTTATTCCACAGTTGTGAGAATAGCTTTGTAACATAGATTAAAAATTGGAATTGTTTTCCTTTTGTAGTTAAAAAAATAACAATGCAGATCTCCTAATTCAAAGTTTGGCACTTCTCATGAGGATACAGTCACATTAGCATGGACATTTTCTATTGGAGGAAGTAGGAGACATTTCAGTGGCTCAAACAGTGAATAAGGGAATAATCAGGACTAGAATTTGGGTTTCCTTAATCCGGGTCCAGTGCCTTTTCCATACTGAAATCAGGTAACCAAACAGAAAAGTATTACAAGATAGAGAAAACTCCAACAACCTCGACTCAACCTGTTAACAGTACACGAAAACCACTTTACAATGAACAGCCAATTAATGTATTGAGTTCAAGTTAAAGCAGTGTTTCTGGAAATAATTTACATGCCTTTTTTCAGAGAAAACTTTAAAAATATGCAGGAGGATTATCATAGCGCAATGAACAACAAGAGAGCAGTGCAAACTAACCAGGTGTCTCTGGAAAGTCCCATAGAATCAGCACAAAAAGAAACAGTGATCTCATAAGGCCATAGAGAAAAGCAGCTCCCTGTATCTGCACCCACCCCTAACATTTGTGGGGTCCAGATAAAGAAGAGAAATGAAGAACCAACCACCGTACATTTAAATATTTTACAATTTTTAACTAGACTTATAAATCCTTAAATATAAGGTTCTCTTCTGCTTTAACCAATAGAGCTTCATGATGGCAAAGTGTTTAAATATGTAAAGTTATACTTTTTATTTGACTGAAAGTCAGCAAAATATCAAGACTACTGAATTTCATTATTATTGGGTATGTCTTAGTGTTCTGTTGATGTGCCAGCAGTGTTTGGGTAAGTAATACAATAAAGACATACATGACTCATAATTATATATTTATCCCACAAAAATGCACCTTTTGCCTTTATTTCATCAAAATCACTGTATTGTTATAACCAAGATTTTCACGTAATTTGGTGATGTTGACAGAAATAATTTAAAAGTTTCTTTTAAAAAAGAATTTGAAGTTACACATTTGAATATATTTCATCAAAAATGTTAATTAAATGAAAATAGAAACATTAAAGTATTTCTTATATTTTCAAAAAAGTTATTTTTTCTAAAATATTTAAAATTTTTAATTAAAATTAAAGGCAAAATAGAAATTAAAATTAATGAGTATCAAACAGTACAATTATTGTTTTAAAATATATAATTATATCTCATAAAATATTTTTATAAAAATAAAACTATTAGAAATTCTAGAGTCTAATGTCCATCTAGTTGCCAAGTTAAAGCAGCAATATCATACTTAATGCATGTTATGTCTAGACCTACATATATACAAATTTTAGAGTATTATAAATTATTTAATGTTGCAAAATATTCCTCAGTTCATAGAACTGTTAAGAATATCTCCCATTTTCATTTTTGACAACCTTATAAACCATCAATTGGAACACAAAGAGAAGCAAGAAAATGGACACTTGGCACTCTTGGGAAACAATGCTTCCACTTTCGAAGAATCTACTGCATTCATGCTCTCTGAGAGAAAGGATCTGGTAAGTGAATTCATTTGTCTTTCCTCTCATCTCTGTGCTTGCGTTGATCAAATCCTGCCTGCACTCTAATGATGACAGCCACTTAACACACTAATCTTCCAGCATGCGAATGCTGTCTTTTGTAAGAGATGAGGAAGAGCATTTCCTCGGGACCTGAATGGTGTTAGTTGTGATTGTGGGTGTTTAGGTTTATGAACACTGAGAGTCAGATCCTGAATGACAGAGGTGCTCATGTATTCTTTATTGAATTTGTTTTTTGTGTATTTGTAACTGCGGCCCCTCTACAGCATGAGTACCAGGGCAGACATTCCTCTTACTCAGGTATTGCTTAAATGGTCTCCTCTCAGTCCCCCTGAGCACATGAGGTGAACTTTTTCCCCCTTCTGTCTTTTCTTGTGCTCCTTACATCTACTGAGAATAGCGTAGGGAAGAGTTACTCACATTGGCACTGTTTTTCAGATACTGAAAAATGTTAACTGCCCTTGAAACACATTAAATCTTGTGGGCCTAAGTACATTTGTTGTCAGTTATGAAGATTTTCCTTACAAGGATCAAGTTGTGAATTTCTTGAGGTGTGACTTTATAGTTTTCTTTTTCATACTCCCAGGGAGTCTTGCCAGTGCTAGGTACCTAAGAGGCCATCAATATTAGACATGTGAATATTGCAGTGACTCATTTTTAGAATATTTGATTAGTGTGCAGTTGATACTCTAACAAGGATATCGGGACTTTGCACTTGTATAACTGAAAGTAAGAAATATGGTCTTTTAATAGTCCAAGTGTCAGCTTGAATATAAGGAGTAAAATGGAAGAAAAAAAAAAAAGACTTTTAGGGCTTCCCTGGTGGCGCAGTGGTTGAGAATCTGCCTGCCAATGCAGGGGACACGGGTTCGAGCCCTGGTCTGGGAGGATCCCACATGCCACGGAGCAACTAAGCCCGTGCGCCACAACTACTGAGCCTGCGCGTCTGGAGCCTGTGCTCCGCAACAAGAGAGGCCGCGATAGTGAGAGGCCCGCGCACCGCGATGAAGAGTGGCTCCCGCTTGCCGCAACTAGAGAAAGCCCTCGCGCAGAAACGAAGACCCAACACAGTCAAAAATAAATAAATAAATAAATAAATAAATAAATAAATAAATAAATAAATAAAGTGAAATTCTTTAAAAAAAAAAAAAAAGACTTTTAAGGCTCCAGTAGAGTAGCACACACATGTCTTGAAATACTTTTACCTGCAGACATAGGTCCAAAGTCACTTGTTTAATTCTTGCTTTGACATGGAAGATATCACATGCTTTAGAAGTGATTTCTGATTATTTTCCTCACACTCTTGCCACCTCTAATTCAAGTGAATTCTAGCTCTCACCCACCTTTCCTGAAACTCATGGTTGTTTTCATAATTACTAAAAATGCCTATTCCTGCGTAGCCAGAGAAATAAAAACCCAGAATTTTAATAACTGGAAATATTGTGGAAATTCATTTTAGATTTCTGAATTATCTAGAATCCAAATATAACTGACAGGGACTTCCTTGGCGGTCCAGTGGTTAAGACTTCGCCTTCCAATGCGGGGGTTGTGAGTTCAATCCCTGGTCAGGGAGCTAAGATCCCACATGCCTTGTAGCCAAAAAACCAAAACATAAAAAAAAAAAAGAAGCAATATCGTAACAAATTCAATAAAGACTTAAAAAAAAAAAAGGTCCTCTTCAAAAACAACAACTACAACAACAAATATAACTGACTATTAGAACATCTAGTTCCCAAAATAATGTCTGGCCATATCTTTAAATATATAAAATCACATGAATTTGGGATGATCCTAAAGTATATTATAGTAAATTAAAGGTTTTGTTTAATTTGCGATATTAATTTTCTCATTGAGTTCATTATCTTAGGCATTTTTAATGAAAAACTCAGGTTAGAAAAACTTAATAATTTGAGATTACAATCTAGACATGTAATTTTCATATTGAAAAGTGTCTTTGGATATGTATTTCTTTTGCAATTCTGATTTCCATATTTCTCTGGAAAGGCAGCTATCTCTGGACAACATACTGCTTTTGCTAGGTTAGCAGGCTCATAAAACTCCTTAAGAGCATTATAGTACACAGAAATGTTAAAACTGAAAGCTCAAGCTGTTTTAGTTATATAACAGACGCTTTTCTTTTTTCATAGTAGAAAAGTTTGCGTCTTTTCAACTGGCAAGCAGATGTTACCCTGGTGCTGCCTCCATATTCATTAGCCTGTAATGAATCTATTAATTGAATATGTAAGTTTGGCTAATTAGATGTAAGACATTTCTTCAGATTTAAAGGGTAGTAATTAAAAATTTAAACTGCAACACCAGATCAAGCATTTAAGGGTTGATAAATGTGAACTGGAAAGTGCACAATTCCAATATAAATTAGTTAATTGCCTCTGTTAATTTAGGTGAATTACATTAGCAGAAAGGTCAATCCATTTGAGGCTTGATGTGTTTTTCAAATAGTAAATTAAAAATAGCAAATCAAAGAGCACTACAAAGTGAGAAGCATGGAGTCCACTTTTCCAATCCAGAGGCTGCAGAGTGGACTCAAGTAACCCCACAGAGTTAACATCCTGTGGGTTAACCAGTGGTTCTCTAGCTGGGCTGTGTCTTATAGACACCAGAAAGCTTTGTTAAAGATATCAATGCCTTGGGCCCCACCTTAGACTAATTGAAATCTCTGGAGATTGGACCGGGCATTCATATTTTTAAAAGCTCCCTAAATTATTATAATTGGAAACTGGGCTGAAAACCACAGGACTATTCCATGAATGTAATAGCAGGAGTAAAGTGGCAGGTCGATGGCAGGTATGTAAGCATTAGTAGTGTCGAACTTAATGCTCTCTTTTGTTCTTAAGTGGGGAAAAAAATAAACTGCCCTTAGTCCCTACTGTGTTTTCTCTTCTGGCTAGGCCTGTGCCGGGCTATTACTTGAGAACATTTAACATTTTGGGAAGTGGGAGGTAATCCAGGTATTTGCTTTTGGGAGTTCCAGTTCTACAAGTAGTTAACTTACTGGATAACATTAGTTATCTTTACACTAAAAAATGTCAAAGAAGTTCTTTGTTGGGCCATGTTTTGGAAAATGTTACCTTTATCACTTGTGTCTTATGTCCCTCATAGCACCTGGAAGAGTATTAGGCCTATGGAAAGCCCCAACAAAAGTATTTGTAATAGGTTGTCTCCTTTCTGATATCACTTTCTTTCACTCTCATTCTGCACTGCATATTCTCACTTCTTTCCTGTCTCATATGGCCCTTGAATTGTTTCACATATGCAGTTACTGTCATTCCACACACTTCTTTTTTGTTCTTCACAGAGTCTATGTCAGTGCTTGGCTCATAATGTATCATCAGTGAATATTTGTTCAATTGAAGCTATTTGATTGATAGGGGGAGAAAAAATGTCCCGGTTTACCAATGTAGTCAAGGAGTCACAGATGCTCTGAACGGGGGAGTATGTATATCTGAAGCAAGAGACCCTTCCTTTGTAGTCTGGGGCTCGATGTCCAAATTGGATGTCTATATCCTGGCTCTGAATGCCTCCCATTCTTGCCCTGTGCCTTTCACAGATTGAACTGTGGGGTTGAGAAGAAAGATGCTGGCATTCCCCCTCTATTGTCAAGACATCTAAAGTGTTCCTCATTATCTTTTCAATGGCTCATTCCAGCAAGTAAAGGAGAACAATGACTGTTCATTTAGCCTCATTTTCTAGTGAACATGAACATGGATCCCCGTCCCAAATATCACCAAAGTTCATATGAGGATTACTTATGCCCAAAGACCCTCTGGGTAAATGACTGTGTAAGGGCAGAAAGAGTTGGGAAAGAAGTTTATATTTAAGAACGGGAGAGTCTTAAAGTGAGTAGTAGTAATGGTTAAGAGTTAGTTATGTGTAGACATGAAGAATTTTTAAAGTAAAAAGAAAAATGCAAACTAAGGAACACAAAAGAAATACAGAAGAGCAAACTTAACTTAGTTACATGTCAACCACTTATCTGGGTGAGGAAAAAAATAAATTCTGGGGCTTGCCTGTTAGTAACTCTTCCTCACTCACGATGATAAAAATAGTTGTTTCCAACCTGAGACACACCCATGTGGCTTGCTCTGGGATATTACCTTCTCTTAACTATAATGTGAAAGGGACTCTAGGGTTCTAAGTTCTGCACCTTTTATGGTAAATTTGGCTAATGAACCCTATCATTCTTTTCTTAAAAGTCACAAAGTCTTTTAATGAAAGTCCCTCTCCTAAACTAACTGCAGTGTAAAATTTGTCTGGATCTTGAAGGTTTTTTTTTTCCTCTAAAGTAATTCAGACTAAAACTGTAACATCTAACAAAGACTTATCAGTATTAGACAAGTACATTGAATCCAAGCTGTTGCTTTTTAAATGACAATATTCACTTGCACATACATACCATCAACTGCAGAGGGAGCTAATGCCTTTTTCCTCAGGCTCATCAGAAAAGGCTGCAGAGCTGGGATTTTAATTTCTCCCTACGCCTGTTAAGCGTGATTATTGATAATGTACTGAGCTCATCTCTGCACCCAAAATTAAGCCTCTAAAACATATATGAGGTGGAACTGGGCTTTACAACAAAGAGGAATCTAGTTTCCACTTTTAAAATAGTCTCCTGAGGCTCTCAAAAGGTGGAGGATATATTTTAAAAGGAAAGAATTGTGTTTTGTAACAAAACATGATTTTTGGAGTCATGACCAATTAGGAATCTACTCCCTGCAACCGTAAATACTCTTTTTCATAGAATATAGTGACCAGAGGCCACATTGGGCATGGGGACTTAATATGTAGAGAATTTGTATGGTTAATAAATGCCACAATCTCAGCCTCTTTTCTTCTAGCTATTGGAAGGAAAAGAATAATTAAGTGAGCATTTAGATCCCAATAAAAAGTTAACATTCACATTAAATTAAAAATATAAGTGAATTTATTTTATAGAAGTTTTCATAATGGGTCGAAAATACTTCGTTAAGCATTTCTGGATAAAAATATGTAAAGCTCTTATACGCTTTTGTTAATATATTAAATACCATTTCTCTATAAATATACCTTACATTAAGCTTTCCTGTTAGAGTTTTCAGGAAACATTTCAAATAAAGTAGCCAGGCGTATCCCATTTGAGATGAATGAGATCATTAGGAAACACTTATATCTGAAATAAGCACTGAGATCATTCTGCATACAACCCAAGGGCCCTAATTTTTAAAATATTTCAAACACCATGCCTCTTTCAAATCATTAGACTTAGAGACATTTAAGGAACTGATTCAATTAGCTCAGAAGAAGGAAATGCTATAATGTGTGATTTATTTTTGCAGATAAATTAAAATGCAAGTGTATCTGTTAGAAAAGGTAGGCTGTCATCGTGGTTAGTGACGGGAACAGGAAGGCAATTAAGCAGGGCCACCTGAGGCTGAAATAGCCCCTAAACACGAAAGATTGAAGTTCAAGCTGGACGTTCAGTTATTGTCAAAACCAAAAGTGTTCCTTCATTGGAAGGAATCTTTGTGCTCTACTTAGTTTCCCTCATTGACTTCTAAAACATGTTTCTCAGTTTAACAAATACTTTTCCCCTTTAACTGTAATCTGAAGAGAAGCCTAAATTGCTATGGTTTCATACCTGAAGTCAAGCTTCACATAAAGCTGATGCCTGAAAATTACAACTTTGCAATTCTACTATTTAGGTGAGGAAATATGAAGCAAGAATTTATTTTTCTCCCTACAACCCCAGGATATTGGCTCCACCAGGCCTAATAAAATGTTTTCACAAGGAAATAAATAGAGCATGTTGTAGCTTATGTTCCCTTGTGCAGGGGGTTTTAAACAAATGTATCCTAAAAAATAGATAATTACAAGTGGGGGAGGGTGAGAGAAGGAAACATTATAAGGGTGGACAAAAAATATGTTTCTTAGCCAAATTAGGGAAAAGACTGAAATTCAAAATGTTAGAAACCTGAAGATAAAGACTGCTACTTCAACCATTGTTGAAATCTATGGAAGAAATGAGAGGACAACAAAACAAGATGATAAAAGAAAGAGAAGAGGAAAGAAGAAGAATGTGAGAAGAGATTTTAAGGCAGCTTTGAAAGTAACAGAATAAATTCTACTAATAGAAACCAAGAAGACTGAAGTAGTTATAATTCACTATTCTTTTCTGCTAAATCTTGTCCCTCATCTTGAATTAAAGAGTTTGGACAAAAAAAATGGCCACAATCATGAGCTGAAGATAGGGTGAAAAGAGAATGATCATGCAAAGAAAAAAAATGTTAGAAATCTATGAACAGAAGAGTTTATAGTAAAAGATGGGGAAAAGTGAAACAAAACTTAAGATCAGGAAGAGAAAATGTCCCTCAATCAGAGAGCTTAGGAAAGTTACCTTCATTTATGGTTGAAGTAGTCAGCGGAAATGGAAAGGTTTAGGAGAAGAAATGTTTTGGAAATGTTTAGGAGAAGAAGCCAAGAGATCCTCACTTTCTTGCCTGAACAAGAAGGGAATCTCTTTATTACTCTTCCTCACTGTGTAAAAAACGATAATAATTCTATCATCCTATTCCTTCCAGCCATGGTGATGGAACTGGAGTTAGCACACCAGAGGTAGGTCAAGGGTGAACACCCCTGTCTTATACTTTGTGGAGAATATAAATCAATGGTTTCTGGTTTGTGATAGTCTTTCTTTTTTTTTTAATTTTTTTTAAACTTTATTCTATAAATTTATTTATTTATGGCTGCGTTGGGTCTTCGTTGCTGTGCACAGGCTTTCTCTAGTTGTGGTGAATGGGGGCTGCTCTTTGTTGCAGTGCGTGGGCTTCTCATTGCGGTGGCTTCTCTTGCTGTGGAGCACAGGCTCTAGGCACATGGGCTTCAGTAGTTGTGGCACACAGGCTCAGTAGTTGTGGCTCATGGGCTTAGTGGCTGTGCGGTATGTGGGATCTTCCTGGACCAGGGCTCGAACCCGTGTCCCCTGCATTGGCAGGCGGATTCTTAACCACTGTGCCACCAGGGAAGTCCCTATGATAGTCTTTCTTGACAATATTCATTTATCAGTTTAATTTATACAGGTTTCCCTTTGCTCTTCCTCAGAATCTTTTGATGACTTGTCCTTCTCAGTGCCTCAAGAAAAAAGGCCCTTACAACCTTGAGTCAACTGCCTTGCCAGCCTCATCTGCTGCTCCCCCAGCACCACTGATGTCCCGTAAAAAGCATTCTCACATCTCCGCACCTTTGCTCTTGTGGGCTCTTCTTCCTATACTGCCCTTCTCTCCCTTGTTGAAGCCTGACCTTTCTTTTAAGGCCTAGCTCAAAGGTCAGCGTCCCCAGAGAGCTGGCCTCTTCCTGGATGGGGCACCCAGATCATGTTGTTGATGCTCTTTTGTAACTTTTCACCACAACCTCTCATAGTCAGTGATCTCCCTCTCTATGGGGAAGGGCTTAAGCTCACTAACGTCCAGGGCTGTCCATCTTGTTTGTAAACAAGTCTAGCACCTTGCCTTGCATTGGAAGGTGCAAACATGTTTGTAGAATTGTTCCACAAGCATCACTGATTTCCCTTGCTATAGACTTCTCCCTCTCCTCAACTAACCTTACTTTTTATCTCTCAGTTGTATCTCTAACCCTATAAGGTTTTCATCTATTTCATGAGCATATACTGTTATTATTAAGGCATAATTTTTGGCCATAGAGATCCCCTGTGAATTGAAATCTTGTAACTGCCTAAGCTAAGGTTCCTAGTTTCTCAAAAAAAACAAAACAAAACAAAAACCCAATTCACTCTGGTAACCTTGTGTAGATACTCTGGGTTCTGAGAGGCTGGAAGTTATTTCTTTAGACTTAATACTAAAATGAAATATTTAGGTCTATTTCTACTGTTGTTTAGTATCCAAGCACTGAGCATAGGGCAGTTTTAGTTACTGAAAGTATCTAAGGCAAGATCTTTTCTGGCTGACACTTAACATCCAAAGAATCAGTAGGCCTTAACATCCAAAGAATCAGTAGGCCTCCGCCAGGCTTACATTGAGAGTGAGGAAGGGAAGTGACCTATAAAGGTCTTTTTATCTGGACCCCAGATTTAGCCCACGGAGCCCAAAGCCCATTCTGACATGGGGTGTCTGTGTTCTTGACGTAGACCTACATGCTGACCTCTAGCGTCCCACAAACTAGAAGATCTGTTGGAGCTACAGAAACGTTTAAATTAGGGGGGTATAGGTATGGGAGCTCAACCCCAAAGGGGCAATTAAGTGAGAAGCCCAGTGTCTGGCGGGATGATAGCTGTTAGCGTGAAGAACAACAGAAAAGCAAAACTGGTGTATCCTTGTGTGTTTGGAGGCGAGGAGAGTACGGGCTGGAAAGAGGGATGCGAGAAAGACCAGAGGCGTCAATGCAACTTGCAACTCCCCGGAGCGTACCAGGACCAAGGCTCCATCCTCCCAGCGCAGCCCAGACCGCCCGGGGTGGTCCCGGCCAGCAGAGGGCAGCAGCTGGGCGGGAGAGTCCTGGTGAGGGCCGCGCGGCGTCGACCGGCTCGCGGGGATACTCATTTTGAGTGTGGGGCGAGAGACTCGCGCCCATCACTACTCGTCCCCTACCCTGTGGCCACGGCGCGCTTCGGGCCGCGTTTCGGGAAGTGCGTGTGCGCGGGGACTGGGGTCGCTGCGGAGGGCCGGGCGCACATGCCCGGGGAAGGAGAGCGGAGGGCGTCCCGTGGGTCCCTGGGAGAGAAGTGGAGACGGGCTTCCGCGGGCGCCGAGCGGTAGGGGATCTCCGCGTCCGCTGCAGCGTCGCTCGCCCCATCCTCTGCCGGGTCCCCTCAGCGCCCCGGGCTTCTCCCGCCGACACCGCGCCCCGCTCTCGGGGCCGCGTCAGCACCGGGCCGCTCGGGTCCCCCGCCAGCCCCCGCTCCGCTTCCGGGTCCACGACCCGCGCCCCATATCCGCCAAGGTGTGCCTTCCGCTGACACTGTCCCGGCCGGAGCGAGGCCAGTCCAGCCAGCTGAGCCCCGCGCGGCCGCGGCGCAGGTTTGGTCTCCCGCCGTCGAGGACTGCGGCGGCCGCTTGGGCGTGGGCCGGTCCCCGCGGCCAGGGGGCACAGGGGTACGGCAGGCGCACTTGACCGTGGGCCCCGAGCGTCCGAGCCGCGCTGCGCCGGCGGCGGGCTTTATGTAAATCGGGGCTGAGCCGGGGCGTCCTAGGTAGGATGGACCAGCCCCCCGCGCCTCGGCCCTCACGTCCAATAAGAAGAGCCCCAGCTTGACACCTGCCTATATACAGGCGAGCGCGCCCCCGGCTAGCGGACCGAGCGCAAAGCCCGCACAGCCCACGCCGCGGGCGAGCGAGACCTCGTCCCGCCTTCATGACTTCCAGTAAGATCGAGATGCCCGGCGAGGTGAAGGCCGACCCCGCCGCTCTCATGGCGTCCCTGCACCTCCTACCGTCGCCCACGCCCAACCTCGAGATCAAGTACACCAAGGTAAGGCGCCGAGAGGGCCTGCCGTCCACGGAGACTTTCTAGAACCTTCCTTCCTCTCCATGGTCTGTTAGGGGGAGAGGGTGGCGAGACGGGGTCTGGGGCCCGGGTCTCCCGGGCCAGCCTGTCGTCCCCGCGCAGCAGAGGGACAACACCCCGTCCTCGGCGTTGGGGCTTCTGAAGTCCTGCCGGGATCTTGGGACGCGTCGGGGACTCGCCCCAGCCTGCCGCGCGGCGCTGAGGGTCGCCGTCAACGGCTCCTTCCCAAACCGCATTTGCCGCTGCCTTCTGGTCGAATTCTCAGCGTCCCGACTGCTGCGGGGAAGGCGTCGGCACCGCTTCCACTCCTCAAAGGGGTAAGAAGGGTTCCCCGCCAGGTCGGCCACGCAGCCTGGCCGTCTCTTCTCGGCCGTGCACCTTCAGGGGCCGCAGGGCTGCTGGCCCCGCTCGGGTCCTCGGCAGTCCGCACGGTGCGCCGCGAGCGGCTTTCGCGTAGGATCGTCCGGCACGCAGCGCTCTGGCCGCCTTTGCAGATTTCATGGAAACCTGGCTGCTGAGTACAGTAGATCCGATGTCAGCATTTCATTCGAATTCTGTAGGCAGTGGCAGTTTTCCTGGAAAACTTGAGAAGTCTTCAAATTCGTGCAAATTAATGGGTTCGCTTTTGAACTGAAAAAAAAAAATTACTTTTTATAACGAACTCTGACATCTCGGGTTGGCCAAGCAGGAATTTTTTTGTTGCACCACAACATAAAAAGGAAATGAGTTCGCTACCTTAATGTAAATAGAATTTACTTCCCACAAATTCGACATGGAAAAAAATGCATTGATTACACACACGGTGGGGG
Source organism: Balaenoptera borealis (assembly GCF_965194805.1). NCBI lineage: Eukaryota > Metazoa > Chordata > Mammalia > Artiodactyla > Balaenopteridae > Balaenoptera > Balaenoptera borealis. The sequence continues at coordinate 106,532,920 of NC_138866.1, read as the reverse complement.
GGGGGAGGTTATGTTATGGCATTGGGGTGGGAGAGAGAGAGAAATAGATGCAATTTAAAATAATGTTTCCTGGAGTTCCTTTTACAGTTGTCCTGTTTGATTTTCTATTCCTTTTAGTTGATTTCTACTACAGACATCGCCCAATCAACTTAAACGCATACTGCACACACACAATACGGTTAAAGTTGTTTTCCATCATGCTTATTACGAGATAAACTAAATTTTGTCCAGAAGTAAATAGTTTGGTTTTGGCTTAAGGGTTGAAAGAGAAATTTATAAAAAATCCATCAGAATATTGAAATCTTACCTGCTAAGTTTTAGGATAAAAATCAGGGTGACTTGTGTTTTGAATGCCAACTTAGATGGATTTAATGTACCTGTTAGCTTTTTAGATGGTGTGACAAATTTTTGAAAGCCATTTTAAGGAGAGGTCGTTAATGGTTACAAGCATTTAGGCGTTGTTTGCATAACAATGGTGCCAATGTGTGGCAATTCTCCGGGTTTAGGAACAAGCAGGGAAAGCATGCAGCAAAAGAGTTTTGTTTTATGAGGGTCCCTAACCTCTTCAGGCTCTCTTTAAAGGTCTTAGGATGCAAGAGCTATGCTGGAGAGAGGACTTCAGATTTGGGAGGGTTCGATTTTAGTCTTACTTTGGATTGGATTTTCCTCACAGCCCCTGGAAAGGAGTTTTAAGTATCTAGGAATTTAATTTTGAAACTCTTCCAGTTCTCTTTTTCTCTGACAACCCTCACTCTCTTTTTTTGTCTTGTTCTCCCCCAGTAGGAAAGACAACTGATTTATAGCTAATTGAAGCCTTTAATGTGGAGTCTTTTAGCTCAGGGGAGACTTTTATCCAGTATCCACTTTCCCACTTATTACAAAGAAAAACAATCAAAAATGAAATAATGGATTGTAACTTGATTCTTTAATTTGTGGGGAGGAGGCACCTTATTTTAGGCTTGGCAAACAACCCTCATAAACACTGAGTATTACCAATCTAAAGGCAAGCTCTTTTCACAAAACCTTGTAAAATCAGGTATCTGCGAACATTCCCAGCAGCTTTCCTCCTCAGCTCTTTAGAGAGACTTCTGAATTTTCTGAGAGAAGCGGCATGGGCAAGCAGCATCTTTAACATGAAGAGCAGAAGCTGCTCTTTTGGTAGCCGAGGGTAATGGGTAATGATTTTTTTTTTACTTAAAAGGAAAGTAAGATTAATGGAGAGTTTTAAAAAATTCACTTATGATCAGGAAATTATATTAGTGAGTTTAAGCACAAGAATGAACAAGGTACGGTAGACAGTCCTTTAGAACAGTGATACCACATTCATTAGGATTTTTTTAAAGGGTAATAGCTAAAATATTATTATGCTAGCATGATTGTTGAATAACATGTAGGAAAGAAATACAATATTTGTGTCAGAAAATGGTACAAGACAAATATAGATGGATCCTTAATAATTTTTGTCTTGTTAAACAAAAACTCTTCAGTGAAGGATATATAATGACAGGACTTTAAAATATGACTTGAGGACCAGTATAAAGTCACTACTTTTATATAAGTGGTGATATTTTGAGTATTTCAAGTAGCATGCATTCAGAAAACTTTGCACTTGTGATGTTGTATTTTTCTGTATTTTTTCACCGTTTTCTTTCTTCTTCTAAAAGTATTTTACATTTTTTATAAAAGGGAAATAGGGGAGATCATACGAAATAAAAGTTACTGCTATTGTCTGTCCAGTGAAAATGCTCCAAAATTAAAGTTCAATCCCCAAGAACGCTGAAAGGGCTGAACTCGTGGTTTTTGTATTGACTCTCGGGCAATTGCATTTAGTTTTTCAAATAAGCCTTCCTCTCTGAAGTTCCAACACCCATTTAGAACTGATCATCAATAGCAATACCATTTTTTGGAATATGTCTATTTTTATTTTCCTAATACAGCAAGCTAGACCCCAAGTTTTAAAAGTGATTCTTTTTTTAAGGAATATGTTTAAACAAAACAAAACAAAAAACTACAGACTGCGTTAGTCAAGAAAGACTGATAACTCCACCAACATCAAGTAGCGAGGGGACCACTTTGGGGCCGGGAGAATGTGCACTCTCTTCCTTGTGTCCTAAGGAGACTGCTTAACAGCTAGCATAAGAGTGTTATTGTTTTTAGCTGTGCTTTTATGAATTAAAGATTTTCTGAGTTGTTCCTGTTTTATCAGTCTGGTTTTAAAATTTTTGTATATCTGAATATATTATAGGAGTACACACATTATAAAATCAAGGCTTGCTCTTTGCTGACTGCCCCTAACTGCAGGGGCGATCTCTTCCAGATTCCCAGAAGATCTTTGAAAACTTTCCGACTTTATCCCACCCCTACCTTCTCTATTGTCTCTATCATCTTTTCTGACTCTACTAGTCCCTCCTCCCCACCCCCCCACTATACACACATGCATTGTGCTGTCTCTCTGTTGATCACTTTTCAGTGGGAGTTTATGCCCATAACTAACACTAACATAAAGGGTTTTGTTTTCCTCTAGCATTTGATACTGTGAGGAGCTAAGACATAGGGAAGAAGGGGGTTATGGAGAACTGACCCACTGAACTAGAAGAGAAAAAAATAAAAGGCAATTAACTGAAAATTAGAGCTAATGTGCATTGGGTAACTACTATTTATTCTTTTATTTATTCATTTAACAACCTTTTATTGAACACCTACTGTTTTCTGGGATCAATTTCAATTCAGTTCAAAGGATTTTTAAGTGGCATCTTCCTAACAACAGTGCTTTTCATTAAGCTGGTTGGGCTGAGGAAGCATGGACCTCCTAGGAGCTTAAGGTCTTTTTAGAAAGATGGAATGCCAAAATTTGGTTATCAGTATGGCAGTAGTTCAGTTGATCAATGTAATAATAACAATAATGATAATACTTATAATGCCACTTACATCGTGTATGGGACCTAATGACTTACCTAGCACTTTCATACATATCTTATTTGATCCTTGCAAAAAACCTTTTGAAGGAGACAGAGTAGGAAAAAGTAGGAATAATTGATAAAGAAGACCTTGGCCTTGACTTATAAAAAATTGATAAGAGCTTTCCTCACCATACACTTTGCTTTTCCTAACAGTCACATACTTTTTTTTTTTGAGAGAAAGAGTTTTAAATTTTTATTTTTGTATATTGCTTCTGTTGCAAACATGGAGAGAATATGAACTGGTCTACTTCTTTTAAGAAGGAGCTACGTTTTGTGACTTCTGATTCCCTGACTTTAAATTACTATATTTGCTATTTCTATGAGTTAGTGGGGGGGGGGGGGTTAGGTCTGAGGCAAGATTCTTGCCTATCCCAGGGATTATTTCTTAAAAGATGGTACAGGTTTGGTTACTTCCAAAGCTCTAATCAAGATTGTCTGCTTGATCATGAGTTGTTAATCATATTTCGCGTTTAATGGGGACCTCAGGTTTTCAAAACTATACTTTTTCATAATTGGACAGCTTTTTGATGTTTGTATCATCTCCATTTAACCCAGGGAAGCTAAACAACTTCATTGCAGGACTTGAATTAGATAACTTTTCGGGGGTCCTGCCTGATGCCTTCTACTATACAGGCAGGAATCATGTGGAATCATCATTTGCTGAGGTGCTTTTGTCCTTTATTTCTATAAAATGAGGAATTATAGTTTCTCTATGTAAGGGTAGAAGATTCTCTGAGGAGCGCGTTCTGTGAGGTCTGATTTCCTTGCAGCCTGGCTTAAGAGAAGCCAGGCGTGCGTAAGTTCTCTGCTGCATTAGACGATGATTAGCGTGATGATCAAACCATGACCAAAACAAAAACATCTCAAATATCAACATAGTTCTGTCTCAAGTCTTTCTCAGTTGGATAATGAAATACAAATACTAATGTCTATTTTTATCTTTTTAGTTATCTTAGTGACAGCTTGTAGGGGTCAGCAAACTACAGACTGTTTGATTTTGTAAATAAAGCTTTATTGGAACACAGCCACACCAATTCACTTACATATTGTCTGTAGCTGTTACTACAGTGGCAGAGTCAGGTAGTTACAACAGGACTGTATGACCCACATTTCAGAAAAAGTTTATAAGCCCTTGACTTACTTAGAAAAAAGAAAAGCTCTGAATAAAAATAGGCCTTTGTTCAAATCTAGGTCAGATTTGTACTTATTAGCTATGTGCACAGTTAACATTTATTCACCACACAATGCCAGGTATGGTGCCAGATTCTGGAGATGCAATAGTAAGCAAGGTATGGACAGTGCCTCCTCTCAGGGAGTTTCTTCACTGAGTATCAATTTCTACATCTGTCAAAATTAAGGTAATAGTACCTACCTTACATGATGGTTATTGTCAGGACTAGGCGAGCAGGTGTGTGAAAGTAAGTGGCATATAATGATAATCAGCTAAGGGCTAGATCCATTTCATTTTTGGGAAGTGATGAATACATTTGTTGTTTCAAATTAATGGATGCCCATTTTAAGAAAGATCAGAAATGTATGATCAGTAAAGTTTTCTGAAACAGGCCATTGTTTACAATTTTAATTAAGTATAAGAGTTTAATATTCTGGGTAGCTGTGGAATCCTTATATGTTTACACTGGATTTTCATCAAATGGGATCCCTTGGAGGTTTCCCTACCAAGGACTTCTCTTTACTAAAAAGTTACTAAAACAATTTCTCAGCCAGTATTTTACTAATCAAATTAGATGTCTGACACTTGTGCCAAAATTCTGCATCCATATGCCTCAGTATACCCAGTTGGCAGGGCCTAAATGTCAGATGGCAAAGAGTCGTTTCTGGTATTTTAAGTAGTTTGAAGAAAGATCTTGCCAAGTCATTGGTGCAAAAATCTGGGAAGTATGGCAGCACAGGAGGACATTCTCAGAAGATACCTTTTGGAAATGGGAAGGTATCTTAGTTTATGTAATTTAAAATTGAAGAGTCTTTCAGTGGTCCTGATTGCCCAATCTGGGGGCACTTCACCCTCCAAAAAGTAGAAGTACCCACATAGTGACCATTTTGAAAGTCCTCCTAGCATTTCTTTAATTTCTTTGTTTGCTGTGACAGGTAATTTCAAAGCCAGTCATTTCCCCTCAAACAGCAAACCAATGCAGAGAAATGATTGCCATAGTGTCACCTTGGTTAATTTTTAATTGCCTTTTCAGACATGTCTTTGAGCTTTATTCCATTTTACCTTTCAGATATATGAGATAACCCAAATTGGGAATTTCTTATCTCTGGCATTTCTCTATTGCTAGTCTGTCTACTTCTAAGATGATGGAGTTATGTGTAAATTGTTTCCCTTCAAAATCTTAATGAGTTTATTTACAGTAAGTCTCTGTTTTGTCACATGATTTGAAAACACTTCCAGCCTTTGAAAATTCCAGTTGGAATAATAATTGAGTGCTTTCACCATCTAGACTTTTGCCAGGCTCTCAACAAAACTTCCCTGGGGCTAAACGTGCGGGTTTATTGACTTCTGTAGAATGTGGTTAAAAATTAGAATGTCTGTGAGTGAACATTCTAATTTTTATTATAGAAGGAAACTTTCCTTTTACTGCAGTTCAGCTCTGTTACCTCCAGAAGTCGATACCTGCTCTATTTCCTTTCCTTACCACAATCTGACCTTTGGAGAGCCAAAGTAGCAGTTTCTTTATTCCTAGATCTCTGGAAAGATAAAACCTATTGTCCAGTTGAAACTGGAAACACCTTATTTAGACAGAATTTAGGATATCATGGGTACCAAAACACTTTCCAATATTGATTATAAACTATAGGGGAAAAATTCAAAATAATTAAAGATTATATTTTTATACATTTTCTTATACATAATTTTAATTTGTCTAGCCTGTCTTCGGATTTCAAGTCCAATGACTCTTAGAATATTTTGCCCTGGGTCATTTCTAGGGATTTCTAAGAGATTAAGCTGAGTCAGAAAATGGTATAAGTTGTATGGCTCTTCCCTCAGTAAGGATGGAGCCTACCTCTAGGTAAGTGGATCTACCAAGGTAGTGTGAATTTAGTAAACCCACTAACAGGCAGAAATCACCTATTTCCCTCCTCCTCCAACCCCCACCATTGACACACACCAAATATATGGACTGAGGTGTGTGTAATGATGTAGGGTTTAGGTTGAAGGAAGAGGGGAAATAAGAAGACCTTGCCTGGGAAGATAAAATGATGAAATGTCTCTACAGATCTGCAGAGGATAACTTAAAGTCTTATTTCCCCAGGTGTGAAAATTGGACTCTCACTGAATCCTTTTTGGGAGGAAATCAGGAAATAGTGTCAGACTGATTGGTTGAACATGAAACCAGTGAATTCTGCCTTATCTATATTTTAGAGTCTGATAACTAGCATACCAATATAACTTGATTTTCACAGGGAAGGTTATCTAATTGTATTATCTCGGGGTTATTTTTATCTTTAACTGCAGTCAGAGCTACCCTTTTGCTCCCCTGAATTTATTTGCTTGTTTCTTCATCTGATGTTTATTAGAGCCTCTTGTGTACAAAGCATTGTTAATCACTGTCTGGCACAAAAAGATATATAGATGTGTACCCTGTCCTGAAGAGGGAGGCTGGAGAGGATTCCTATTTGGGTGTGGGATGAGAACATGCACACAGATAACTATGGTGCATGATAGAAGATGCTAAATTCTTGACATGAATGCACTTAAAGCACCATGATGATTCAGAAGGTAAAGAGATGTTTCAGCCTCAGCACAGCAACAGCACATTGTATTGTTAGACATACTTGAGAGGAAATCAAATATTTCAATCATACAGCAGAGTATAGACAATATAACAAGCGTGCATACATATACCCAGATGTTTGTTCTTAACTGCCCTATTTGCTTCTAATCTTTTTAAGGAAGTACACTGACGCTTCCCCTATGAACTTCTCCCATTCCCCTCTCTCCTCTCCTTCCTTTCTCAGAGGTATTTAGCATTTATCTTTCCCATTGGTGTACGTATTCATACATGTATATGCATTCATAAATGATACATGTTATTGTCTCGCATGCTAAACCTTTTAATATAAATGGTACCATTTATATCTTGGCTAACTAATTCAGTACTATGCTTCATCCTGTTAGTTTAGAGAATTTAAATTATTCCTTAGCACCAGGCTTGAAAATAACATTACTTTGTTTTTTGTTTTTTATTAATTAATTAATTTATTTTTGGCTGTGTTGGGTCTTCGTTTCTGTGCAAGGGCTTTTTCTAGTTGCAGCAAGCGGGGGCCACTCTTCATTGCGGTGCGCGGGCCTCTCACTATCGCGGCCTCTCTTGTTGCGGAGCACAGGCTCCAGACGCGCAGGCTCAGTAGTTGTGGCTCACGGGCCTAGTTGCTCCGTGGCAAGTGGGATCTTCCCAGACCAGGGCTTGAACCCGTGTCCCCTGCATTAGCAGGCAGACTCTCAACCACTGCGCCACCAGGGAAGCCCTACTTTGTTTTTTGTTAATATTTGAACTCCTTGTGTTTTAAACTCAAAGCTGGTGTTATACATTCACCTTCGTATTTGGATTTCGTAAGTTATTTGATCTGTGCATGTGTGCCTCTAATTCTAAAGAACCTACCGAAGAATGAAATTCTCCAACCTTAAAACTGAATCTAGCCCTTCTGTGGATGTTACTTATGTAATACCTAACAGATGAACATATTCTCTGAAAGCCCTTGTTACTTGTTTGCACTACTACTAAAATGTGCAATTTTTGCCTTGTATTATATTTTTCTACGTAATCTTCTACTCCTAAACTGTACTAGATTATAAACTTTCATTCATGTTGGTATTTTGGAAGCATCTAGTTCAGTGCCTTACAGTGTAAATGCTTAGGGCATATTTGTTGAATGAATACTTGTTATATTTTATCATTAATAGCTACTAATAGCAATGAATTATCTTTTTATTAATACTTCATTAATATATTATCCTTTCATTATTAATGCTACGGTTTCCAAAGTACTTTTCACATATGATTGCTTTTAATAATTGTGGCAGTCCTATTATGTGAATATTATATTAATATCCCCATTTTATAAGTGATACAATTAAGCATATTAAAGTTAATTAATTTTTCCAGGATCAATAGCTACAGGTGACAATTCCAAGACTCAAATAATCCTTTTCCTTCCCTCCTCCTAACAGTAAGAACAAGCACAAAAACCACAACAAAGACAAAAAATTTTGGATTATTAGCCTAAAGCTCTGCTAAATGTCTTACAGGATAATCCCAAACCCAGTTCTCTGACTACAAATCCCAACCTTAAGTCCAGTTGGTATTGTTATAGCTATCACTAGCAACAATTTCAACCTGACATAAAGATGAGAGTGTGTGACAAACAAAAAATAAAAGTTGATATAATCAACACTTTAGGTATAAATCACCTGGGTAGGTGTGATTCTTTAGGCTATGGGAAAGAACTGTATTTTTGGATTGTCACTGGTTGGGTAGTCACACATGGCCCTTAATAACACCTGCTTGTTTGTTTTTTCAGTCAAAAAGTGCTTTTCTTTGGTATGGTTATTCAGATTCACTTGGGAGAGAGGATTAATGAGACTGCTGAAAGCGAATATATTTCATAGTCTTTCAAATCTTCCTCTCTCCCCATAGGCCATCATTCTGTGTTATTTGACTATAAATTGTGTGGGAGAGGCACTTGCCAGAAAGAGTTGGGTGGATATGTTCTATCTTGCCTTTATGAGCAACCATTTCTCACTAAGGCTTAACTACTGTTAGATCCATCTATTACATGTAACCTCAGCAGGGATGCAGAATAGAGAAACAGTGGTCCGCAGGAATTCATGCAATAACCAAACTTTAACAGAGTTGCAGTGACAGAGGGTGGTGGTGATTGGGATGCACAATTAATGTTTCATTGTAAATGGCTCAAAAATCCTGTCTAAAGAAACTACTGTCAAGTTATTGCCTTTAAGCCAGATTTTATAGTCTCCCAATTTCTGTCTTCACTTTTAGAGAGAACACATTTCTCTTTCTCCTCTACTTCCCAGTCAGACATCCCTTCTTCTCACCTTTTCCATCTCCTTTTAAATTTTTACGCACTTGTGCTTCTCTTCTCCTTCCCTAAGCATTTCTCTCAGACAGGCCCTTGATGACCCTCATTCCTTGGTTAGACTCATTTACCTGTTTTCATAAAGTGGTTAGCTGTGCCTGGGAACCTTTGTAGTCAGCTCTTCCAGCTGTTGGCCCGAATGGTCCCTAGGGAGACCAGAAGCAATGAACCTGGAATAACCACATTTGACTCCTGTGAGCCCTCTTGAGAATTTAGTAATTACTTAATGGATTGAATTGGTGACATATACTATTCCAGATAACAGCCTAGGTTGCATTAAATTAACCTTCACAAATGGGTATTTATTGGGTACTCTTAAAAGACTACATGTGTTGGCTGTAATTGCTCTTCCATGTTTCTCCACGCTGATAGGTATTTGTACCGAGTGAAAAATTTCTCAGATTAAAGCCTGGGTGGTAGTTGTAGCCATTTAGTGATGTGTGTCATTGTGTTCAGCACACTGAGCATAAATCCTGTCTTGTAAACAGCAGGGAGACTAATGAGGTTTGCCCACATTCTGGTATCATTACCAGGAATTCCAACAGAGAAAAAGAGAAGAAAGAAAGAAAAGAAGTTCTTTTTGGAGTGATTTTTGGAACTCCTGATGATCCAAATTAAGGAGAGAGATGATTGCTCAACATTAAGTATAGTCACGTATGTATAAATATGAGTACATAAACTACATTTAGCTAAAACAGAAACCAAACATTCTGCTTTTATGAACACTGGCAAAGTCAGTGACTTAGTTCTACAGAGAGCTAATGAAGGGCTTATTTATGAGTGTCTTTAATTGTGAGGGTGTAGTGGGACGGCTATTGAAATAACGCAGCTGTTAACATGATAGCACACTTTTTGCTTTCTCAGAACTCCTTATCATTACAGGCAACTAAAATTTCACATTATTTTTTGTCTTACAATTTTTGGAGTGATTCTGCTATTATTTTTATAGTCACAAATGACTTCTGAACAAACCAACTGTCTTGTGAGAAATCTTTCAAATGTGTTTTTTTAGGTTTATCTAAGATCTTTATTATTACTGCTAAATAACTTGTGTGTTTGATAATGTCACATCAAGGGATTCAATTATTGCTTAATGCCTGGTCTACTTATCTTCCTGGATTCAAATTTTCATGAAAGCTGGTATCATCGCACCTTTGGCACAAAGTGTGGTCCGCACATTTTTGTGTTTGAATAAATGAGTAAATGGATGAATACTAGAAAATAATATTGTCTGATCCATTTGCAGAGTTACTAATAGACAGAATGCTGGGACTAGAAAGTGAATTCCAGGGTAAAGTGTTTTGAAATAAATAGCTTTCTCTTTTTAAAGAAAGTGCATGCATATTCTCTCTCTGTCTCTCTCAAGGAAAACTCCCTTCCTCCACTCCCACTTACCCCTTCCTTTGAAATAGAAGCCCTCGGGGTACATTGTAGAGTTGTGAGCAAGACAGTGGACTGTGCATTAGAAGACCTGTGTTCTGGTCCCAGCTCTGCCAGGGATGTATGCTCATTTAGCAGTTCCTTGTACATGTAGGCACACGATAAATAGTCACTGAATTAATGAATGAACAAATTACTCGATCGCTTATTTGGTACTTCCTCGTACGCTAGGCTCTCAGGATATGAAAATGCTTTGTGATATTGGGTAACTTACTTAAATTCCTTAGACATCACTTTTATTACTTATAAAGTGATAGGACGGAACGAGTTGCTTATTTACTAACCCACCTAGTACTTATAGAAATGACTGGATTAGAAGAGTTGTAAGATTTCTTTATCCCACCCTGACTCTGCAGAACTCTTTAATTTCCTGGGTCCCAACCTGGGATTATGAGATCAGAAGGACAATACCAAACTTGTTTGTATATCTAGTTACAGTCTTTCTGGGACCCAAAATTTTCACTCAGAACAGTGTTTTTTAAAAATATTTTACCAAGGATGTCCTTATAATTACCAAAAAGTAGCCCACAGAAATCTCTGTTAATGATTCTCCTTATATAAATGAGTGATTAGCAGTGTCATAAAGATCCACTGGAAATAAAAATTTTTGTGTTCACTGAACACTTAGAGTACTAGAAATTAGAGCAGTGACTTCCAAGAGAATTCCTCCTTTAAGTCTTAGAGAACATTGATTTTAATACTTGGTAATAGTGGTAGAAAGAAAAGGTTTGTTGGCACTTTTCCTCCAAACCATTTTGGCAGCTTCTTTGTCAACCTAAGCTCATGAAAACCACGGTGGGTCGGGTAAACTCTGTGGAGAGGGAACTTGTCAGAAGCTACGGCTTTTCACTTGAGTCTAATAGAGACTTAGCACTTTGCAGGTCAGTGCCACTGCTATTTGTCTCTGACCCAAGAGATCTGGAGTTCTTCACATCAAAACCACATCTTGCTGAGCAGAGATCAAACGTAGGAAGGTAAGGATTCTGCCAGTGATTTATCATGCCAAGGAGAGTGATCAGGCCATATGGGGCTGCTGCAAATGAAGTTGACATTCCGGCAGTTTCTCTTATAAGTCTCACATGTAGTTATGGCTAGTTTTTCTTGTAGAGGAATTCCGGGTCAAGTGGCAGCTTTCAGTGGCATTTCTTAGCAAGCCTTACCTCCAACATGAGGTTTACTTCAAAATCACGTCCTAGCAAGATTTTTTCTTATGGTTTATGTAAATAGCAAAAAGGGATTTCTTAACCAAATATCTCAAGGTTAATTTGATCTTTTCATTTGATGTCTCCTATTTTTCCCTTTTCTGGGAAGGTAACTATTAAAAAACAAAAGAAAAAAGAAAAAGAAGAAAGAAAGGAAAAGAAAAATTAAGGTGATTTGAGGTCTACAAAAAAACACTTTCTTCCTAAATATTAGATGTGACTTTAAGGTAATGAAATTGACTCTATAAGCTATGCTTAATTTGGCTCATTAGTTCATCACATTTTATTAACTCAGGGCTTTAGGAATGAATGACTACGAATATTACAATCCAATTCCTGGGGTAAGGAAGGTATCACGTGGACCTTTCTGTATATTTGTAATGGCCAAGAGCAAAGAGGAAGGATTTAATTATTTAAGTACAAAATAGGTATAATTATGTTTGAAAGTATTTGCTAACATTTAAGTCAAGGACAAAAATTTTAATTTTAATTGAAAGAAAAAAATTCAATAATCCCTCTGTTCTTTTAACTATTTATATCAACAGATATATGAAAATAGTTGTGCAACATAAAATTCAGCTTGTTGTTTGTTTACTGTCACAAGGAAATGTTTAGTCTCCTGTGGAGAAATCACTCATTTATTGGTTCAAAGGCCTCTTCAACCTTAGGATATGCACTGGGGTGTTTCAGCCCCTCTTTGCACAGGATATTTGCTTTGTAACATCAATGAAAGATGATATTGGCCTTTAAATGTAGTAGTTCATGACATTAACTTCTAATTCAACTGAAGATATCAGTTGTCCCTTTTGTGTTTTACTTTTTCTTAATGAGAAAAATTACTATAAATGGAATGGGCTTTGGTAGTTAGAACTGGGTCTCATCCAGTAGTCAAAATTCACTTGATTTCCTGAGGTGTCAGTATATCTGTTTATTAACTGGGAATTATTATTCTGACTGATAAAGTACTTCAAATCTGCAGGAAGCAAGTTTAAATATAGTAATAAAATGGACTTTCTCCCAGTTTTCATCCTTGGCATCCTTGGAGCGTGTACAACATCCACAAAAACCTGGTAGGGTTGCCAGGTAAAATATAGGGTGCCTAGTTAAATTTGAATTTTAGGTAAATAATGAATACTTTTTAAATATAAGTATGCCCCGTGATTTGCCAGTGATTTAGGACATACTTATTCTGAAATTTAATTAGTTGTTTTTCTGAAATTCATATTTAACTGGGCATCCTATATTCTTACTTGCTAAAACTGGCAACCCTAAACTGTTACACACATGGTTTGTGATTTTTATCTGTGACCAGCAAATAAACATCATTTTAATGGAAAATAAATTGGCAATAAAATCAAAGACCAAAGGAATCCTTTAAAATTATTGCACTTGAATAATGAAAAGGAGTGTCGTAGAAAGATTTTTTTTTTAACCCTAGCAGTACTAGTAAATAAATAGGGCAACTAGGCCCATTGTAAGACAGCTTAATCTCCTAAATGAATTGCCCCAACCTTTTAATTCAAAATCATACAAACAAAAACATTGAGATAAGCTGGGTGCTTTTTCAAATGGGGACCCCTGTGGCTTTGAAAATAAACACTTCAGTCTCCTCCCCACCACCAACGCCCACACCCACACTCACTAGCCTTTCTGATGTCTTCCATTTGCAAATGAACAGGCTGAATTCTGAGAGAGACAGAAGACTAATTAAACCTAGGAAAGATAGGCAAAGGAACATTTGTTTCCAAGCAGAAGTCAAAAAGACATCAAGTCACATTCTGCTTTCTCAGGACCGACAGGAGGGCCTTAAAGTCCTTCCTGAAGTTCGCTCTTCTCCAAGGGTATTTCCCACACCACTGCTCAGACCCTCTCAGGGCCAGGCTACAGTAGTGTGTTTGAACTGACCCGCATTAGTCTGTCTTCATGGCCGAATCAGGCAAGGGTCACAATCAGAAATTCTGAGAGACTAGTCGGAGTGTGGGATGACCTTCACCATCTTTACCTTCTTCTCTCATCCTTTTGCCCTATGTGTCTCTCATGGTTTGGCAAAGGGGTCTTACTGGCAATAGAGAGAAGAATAAATGAACAAATAAACACAGAACAAGGAGTGTCTAGCTTTTTAAGAGCACTAATAAATTGCCTTGAATTGATGGTTTACATTCAGAATCAGAATCAGTTAAGAGTTTGAGTGCACACTATACCAGACTTTTCAGTAATCCAATACTTTAATCCTTACAACCACTGGATGAGGTGATTTTCTTATTTTAGAGTTGAGAAAATTGAGCCACAGAAAGATTAAATGACACACCTAAGTCACACCGTTTAGTAATCTTTATACATGTAGAAATTTGATCCATAAAGAAATAGTTTGAGAGCAATGGGGAGGCAGAATTTGATCTTAGGACACCTAAGAAGACCAAAAAGACCTCCATGAGTGTCAACATAGGTGCTAGTCAAACCTGGTGATATGACTGAGGCTGGGAAAATCAGACAGTTTAGGTCTGTGGTAGAGATACCCTGCCATAACCCTTGGGATCCTGAATCACTAGGTCTGCCCTAATCTGTGTCACAGGTTCTTGGAATTACCCTCAGAGCCCTTTAATCTAGGTAATCCTAGCTGCCTCATTCTGGGAAAGAAGGCAGCCCCCTACCCCCCATACTTCGCCTCCTAGTTCAGTTGGATGGAGCCTCGTCCCCTGAAGGCTGGCCAAACTGAACTGTCCTCTGGGGGATCGTTTGTCTCTGTACTCTCATCAGTGTCCTTTCACTTTCAGAAACAGACCTTGAGGTTAGATGGATATGTGAGAAGCTGGGTGGATCTTGGCTACCTAACTGCTAATATCCTAACTTATTTCTGTTTACAGCGTTAACATAATTTGTGTAATCATGGCATGTTAGTGTAATATGTTGGGCATACAGCATTTATTTTAAAATACTCTGGCACAATCAATTTAGATTAATATTTTAAAGCTATTTTAAAACGTTGCCTCTAGTTTCTCATTTCTTTGACTTTGTGCTATTTACATACTTTCAAAGTCTAGTTTGCAGTCTTTTCTGTTGAAGGCTTTTTCTTTCTCCTGCCTTTCAGCCTAAGACTCAGGATAAGTGGGATTCAAGGCATACAATATTGAGTCTATTATTTAAAACTGTTAATTGATTAAAATTAAGATTGATAAACTAGTCCTTGTCAAAGCAGGCTTTGTAAAACCATGCTTTTTGCCAGGAAACAATTACACCTATTGAACAAAGGCCATGTCTCGATAATATCAAAACATTGACTTTAAAGCGAAAAATGCAATCAGTCATCTAGGTGTTTTCCTATACAATGCCATTTGGGTGTTTTTTCACTTTTTAGCCAGATGTTTTGGCGTGAAGCAAAGCGAAGAATGGAAGGCAACAGGACCACTTTTGCTCTCACTACCTAGATATTTCAATAGGAAGCTTCTCCTCTCACCCCATAAGTGATCTGGACATTTGCTTCTTTGTTTTATTTTATATAGGTGTCCTCTTAATTAGAAGTAAAATAAGGTGGGGATTTTTGTTCATTAAAGTTAAAAATACCTTTATTGCCTTTGATTATAATATTTAAAGGCTACCAGCTTTGCAAGGTAGCATACTGAGGTGATCATCAATATAATTTTTTATAACAGTAGGAATTTAATTTTATATAGTTAAAGGATAGTGCTGTCTGTACTTTGTTGTCCGTAAATCTCTTTATAAAGTACATCAGCAGAAACAATGGAACAATCATGTAAAAGGAGATAACTAAGGTATGACAAGTCCTCAAACTACTTCTTTCCACTCTTAATTAAAAGTAATTGAACTTTTTCCTATAAATAGATCAGTCTGGTTATTGATTTGCTGTCTGGTACTCTCCTTTGATGAACCAAAAGCAGTTTAGCGGCAAACCGAGTAAAATTCAACTCGCCAAGGCATAATCTACTGCAGGATTTAATACAAATCATTTGAAGCATTTACTATTAAAAAAACAAAACATTTTATTACTGAAATAAAACATGGCAGCTTTATGTCAAAGATTCATTGAGGATAGGAAGTTATTTACACCTAACTCCTATTAATGCCTGCTGCTTTGAGAACTCCTCAGGGGTTTAGATTCTCCAGTTAGAAAATTCATGGCAGCCTCTCTGTACTGTCACGGCCACTTTGCTGTGGGCTGGCAGTGTGGTAAGCCTGATTTGTCCTTGACTGTCTTCCTGCTGCAGAAGTGGCCAAGTGATGTGGCTTGGCTTGCGTGGCTAAGCTTCACTGTTTTGAATCTTTATCCAAGTAACTGCTGAGATTTATAAAACAAATTAAAGCAATTTTTAGAAGAATCAAATTCCTGTTGACAGCCAGTCTGAATTCCTTATCCCACCTTTGCTTCTTTCCCCAGTAACATGATTTATTAAATCTTTTGAAAACTGTCTGCATGTTAAGTGCTGTGTTAGAATGTGGGGGGAATCCAAATGATGCCGGGAGACCTTTCTTCAAGGAACTTAGAAAAGGCAGAAACTTACATTTTAGCCAGCAAAGCCTTAGGCACATTCACATTTTATCTCACCTAATTGTACAATAGCCCTGCAAGGAACAGGCCTTATTTCTGCTTTTATAGAAAAGGAAACAAAGCTCAAAGAATTTCAAAGTCTATTTTAGATGGCTCAGGATTACACAAGTGGTAAAAGGCAGACTGATTTTAAATGGAGATCTTTCAACTCTAGTACTTCCATTCTAGTTTGTTCTATAAGGAAGATAAAGAAGTACATGCAAGATTAATCACCTCAGTGCTCAATGAATTTCCTACTTTGTTTTACATACATAGACATGACCCTCATGACATCTTACCATTACTGTTGAATAATTAAGCAACTTCAGTCTCTCTAGTTGTCTTGGGGAGAACAGACTTGCATGTTACTTTGTTATCCTGGTGGTGTGTTTTGAAAAAAATTGTATAAACCAACCCAGTCATCTTGAATTGGCTTTCAAAAAGCCTGCCTTTATCATCTTTACTGTTTAAAGCCAGGGACACAACCATATGTTTCATTCATACTTCAGGCCACCTCTCTGGGATGCTATGAGATGTCTGTTCCTTTCAGGTTCGGGAAGGGACACTTCTGTTTGGCAGAAGGCATGTGGAGTATTGTCCTTGTTAGAGTTCTTAAAAGCATTCCACCAGGAAGGGAATAAAATTTGTGAGATGGGGAAATAGATGACATTTCCTGACCAGGTTCTCAGAATTCTAGGATGCTATGAAGTAATTACAGAAGGAAATTGTACTCACAGGTTTTTTCCAAATGCCTGTGTGGTATGTCCCTAATTAACTGCCATTATGAATTTTAATTTTAATTCCCTTAGCTGGGTGAGGTAACTGAGAGCCAGGTAGCTGTGATCGTTTCATAAAGACTGGCATTTGATGCCTGTTTTGATAACTAGATTCTTCAGAGAAAGGAACATATGAAAAAGGAAGCACTTTGATGCAGTGAATTTGTAACCAGCTCCTAAATCAGGCAAGGTTGGCCATTCCCTTTTTCTTCCGCGCATCCAAAACCAACCCTTCTGTGGAAGGTCGTTAGGATAGGGATTGGTTCTGAAGTCCCCTTCCTGGACCCTCAAATATAGCCCTGTGGTTGTAAGAGCACAAAACTTTTCTTTAATAAGCCTAGGAAAATAATTTTCTCTCTGAAGACGACAATAGTGTGGCTGCTGTCCTCTGGCAGAAGTTCCTGCTTCTGCATGTGAGGAGAATGCAGAAAATGTCCCAGGACCTCACCTCTGAGTGGAATCCACTAGGAATGTAAATCACCACTGTTTCCATAACACATTTTGCCTTCAAGAAAGAAAATGAAAAAGTATTTTGCTGTCACCCGTGTTGATTGTGCTGAAGGAAAAAAGGACTCAAACAAAATTCCTTGTGCTGAATAATTTTAAGGAGACATTGTGAAAGAGGTGCTCATATTTCCTGGTCGACCATCAAATCTTCTTTCTAAAGAAACATCAACAAAATTTAAATTTAGAAAAAGCCCTGGGATGGGAATCAGGATATTGGGTTCCAGTCCCTATTCAGCCACTAATGGGCTGTATGACCATGGGCAAGTCATTGGACTTCTTTTGACAAGTTTATTTATATAACACTTTCCTTCTGCATAGATTGTATCTAAAGCCCTTTCCAGCTCTTTGAATCTGTCTCTTCTTGATTAAAGCAGCCTTTACTATATTTAGACCAAGAAAAAAGATATTCATTCATTAGTGCATTTAAAAATAGTACTTTAATAAGGCTTAGCTGTTAAAGTATGAGCTTGGCATGCTGCATAGTTTCACAATAAGAAACTAAAACCAATTTTGCGGGAGGTGAGCTGTTTCCAGTTGTTCTTGGTGATCACTTTGCATAAGTTTAAACATGTTTGTTCTAGGACTTTTTTCCACCTAAATTTCACTTTTTTCAAATGGTATCTTTCTAGCACATTAGTTGTGTGTTCAAGTATATGACATAATTGGAAAAGGAGGCAGTAACTTTTGAACCTGGAGGATGGAGTAGGCTATGGGCATGGAGATATATGATTCAAGTAGTTATGAAACATCAACCTGCACTTAGAAAAGGAACAAAACAAATCTACAGTGTCACAGGACCTCTGATAAACTCTCTTGTTGAGCGCCCACTGGTGGTCACGTGTGTTCTATACCCAGTACCTCAGACAGGCAGAGTATTAGAACTAGGAAGTCCTTAGAGATGGCATCTTCCATTCAATTGGTAGTAGCTTTCTAAAGTGCCATGTTGAAAAGTATTCAAGAGTTTAACTGGGAAGTGTCATGATCAATTATCAAAGTCTGTCAAGGGACTGGACAGAGGATTTGTATCACAGGTGCCATCGATGAGCCTGTCTTCAGTTGCCAAGTCTGGTATTGTCATAGATGGAAGAGGGACGGTGGGAGACTTGCCGAACATTTAGTGTGAAACCAAGACCGGAGCACAAGCACTTCACCTCCTCCTCCTCCTTTCGCTGTGGAAGAAAATAGAACTGTTAAAGTGGTATCCTCTTTTTTTTTTTTTTTTTGGCTGTGTTGAGTCTTCGTATCTGTGCGAGGGCTTTCTCTAGTTGTGGCAAGCGGGGACCAATCTTCATCACGGTGTACGGGCCTCTCACTATCGCGGCCTCTCTTGTTGCGGAGCACAGGCTCCAGACACGCAGTCTCAGTAGTTGTGGCTCACGGGCCCAGTTGCTCCGTGGCATGTGGGATCTTCTCAGACCAGGGCTCGAACCCGTGTGCCCTGCACTGGCAGGCGGATTCTCAACCACTGCGCCACCAGGGAAGCCCTAAAGTGGTATCCTCTTATAAATAAACCCCCAGGCATAATCAGTCTAAATAATGAGCTATAAAATGGCCAAACTACATAATTGGTAGTGGTCAAAGGAGGACCACTGCCGTGCCCCAGTTCCTTTACATAGCTGAGCTTCCACTTCCTCGCCTATGATGTGGAAATGATGACAGTGCCTATCTCATGTGGTAATTTTGAGGATTAAATGAGTTAATACATGTAAAGTGTCTGGAACAGTGCCTGGAACATAGTAAGCACTCACATGTTAACTTTCATCATTATTCTCTTGATCCATTTGGTTTTCAGTTCTGACTTTATAGTAAAGTTCCTAATTATGTTCTTTCTACTGCCTTTGGCCTAACTGAACACAGATCTTTAACTTACTGTTATAGTTCAGCAGAGAAGAGGGGGGAACACCAGTAATGTTAAGAGGAATGAAAAAGCTCTGTACTTCACTTCGGGAGACCTAGGTTCACATTTTTGCCCTGTAAGTTATTTGCAGTATAAATTTGGACTTGTAACATAAATCTTAGTTTACTCATCTGGAAGGAAAATACCTACATCACAGATTTGTTATATAGATTAAGTGAAATAGTGAAAATGCTCAGTAAATGGTGGGTACCTAATAATGTTAATAATCAGAATTATTTTTTGAATGTGTATTATCCATATACTTCGGGTTAAAACAAATTTGGTCTTCATGGTATAGTTGGGCCTGTGTAGGTGTGCTCTGTTAGCACAGGTCTTGGAGAAGGACTTACTTATCAAACAGTTCTGTTTTTTCAACTGTGGGTTCAGAGATCTGGTGCTTTCTTTGATGAAGCCCAAGTCCTCTCCTCAGAAGGATGTTCTCTTGGCTTCTATCAGGCAGGTGTGGTTCTTTGGTTGGATTTCTCCGAGGCACACAAATTACTTGTCTAGTGTTTTATAAAATTAGAATATAAAATCTATTATCCTTAAAGCATATTCATAGTAGGTATTCAGTAATACTTTTGAATGTTGTTACCATGTCATACCATTGGAGCTGTTCCTGTGTTGGTCTTCCCCCACTACAGTGCTGAACACTTATTTCAAGGGCAGGGGCTGACCCTATTTATTTTTGTATCCCCGGTGCCTAGCATAGTGCCTACCATATAGTGATTGTGAATAACAGAAAAATTAATAACTTTAAGGGAGACAGGACAAAGACACTCCCCTTCACACATGACTGTCCTTTTTCTTCTTTTCCCTCTCTTTTCAGCTCCTCCCTTCCTCCCAATAACTAGTGTCATGAGTCATTTACTAGCCTTAATTCACCTTTTTAGAAGATAATATTTCTTTCATTTCCCCTTTTCACAAAAATGAAAGGTGACATGTCTTCATATAAAGAAATGGCCTCGGCCAATTCTGGAAAAACTCTTGTGGTTAATCAGTTACTTTTAATTTAAATATGTATGTTTAATGCTGTATTACATTGTAAACTCCCAGGCTGATTTATGGTCTCAGTCTGCCTTAATTAACATCGATTCTAGGGGAATAGTAAATGGGAATGGCCTTCACAATTGAGGCTGAACAATGAACTCTCTGGGTGTTGTCCAATTTGTAACATGATTTACATGGAAGCCAGCCCTTCCTTTCCTGGGGTTATCCCTTTTTCATCTAGTGTTTAGGACGGGTTATATATAATCCATAGATAGGAACATTTGCTGTCAAATACTTTTGCTGATTTAGAGCTAGGCCACAAAATGGTCACTATTAATAAAGAAGGAGAAAAAAACCTAATCTGAGGCTTTGCAGGGATTCCAGGTTCTTGCTATGTGTCATCGCTTGTCCAGTCTGTGGCATTTTTATGAAGTGGCCATAATGAAAGTCAGATTAAACGCACAGGATATATACATTTAATCAACAGCCATTGGAGTCTGTGGTGCTGGAACAGTTATAAGAGCCCCATGAATGCAAATTTATTGCAAAAGAATCCAAGGGGTGGGGAATGAATGTCTGCTGAATGGTACTACCTGACACGGGACACCAAAAAACTTTCCAGAGTGAGTGATTTAAGTGTAAGGTTTGGCTTGTAAAGCTGCCAGCTGCTTGGTTTCAAAACTTGAAACATTTCCAAAACATTGGATGAGGCACTTTATATGTGCACTAGAGTAAATACTCTGGTTTTACTGCCAATTTAAATGTGCTCAGTTTACAGTAATGAGCTTGTATAGGCATTACCTTGTTTATAGAAAGTGGAACAGGAAGAAATGAACATTAACCATTACCAGTAGCAATTCCCATTGCCTTCTGCCATATCACTGATGGCAAGCAAAGTTTCTGCCAATTTGAGAATATGTCACAACTGACATTGGTGTGTACTTGGCTTTAATGCCATGTTGCTTCAACATGTAACAGAGTAACAAATGCTGTAATTCACTGTGGCTCTGATAAGGCTGCTCAGACCAGTTGACTGTTGTCTTACTACTTTTCCTAAAACAGATGTGAAAAGCATTCCCAGATATGGGAATCGTGGGACAGTAGAGTAGGTAGGTATCCTGATTATACACAATTGAGTTTATTTTAGCCAGGTCTGTTTTCTACAAGCAAATCAGTAATGTGAGTCATTTATTTTCTCCTAAAAAAATTATTTGGATGTGTTTTGGTGCTCTACATGGAAGCATTGGCCTTTGTCTTTTGGGATGACTGGCACAGGAACCCCTTTAGCCCTCTCATACTCTTGAGGTCATATACTGGAGACAGACAGATATATTTAGCCTGAAAGACATAATTTGCTCAGCCTGGAAAAGAAAGAAAATATAGAAATCTAAGGAGACACTAGTGAGCACAATGCCTAGAAGGGAGTAGGCACTCAATAAAAATTGTTGAAGGAGATAAGAAAAGAAGGGAAGAAGGGAAGGGAGGGTGTTCAATAGGAAGAGACCATGGAAACCCATATTTTAAGAGACATATCCTCATGAGTTCAGCTGTGTTTAGAATAGACTTTTTAAAACAAAAAAGTCCCTACTGATCTCCAGGGACTCCTTGTCTTTATTTCTGCGTTTCTTTGCATGGCTTCTGAGAACCTTTTGGCCCAAGTACACATACTTATGAATATCTGGATTATGCTACCCAAGGAATACCACACTTCCCCTACAGTATAATTCCTTTTCCATTGCATGGGATACTAGCAAAATGCAGAAATTGACGAGGACCCCAAGCACGGTATATGTCTGCAAATAGTAGGATTCTGATGATGCAAGTATATGGCTATAAAATTGATCTTATGACACAGACTATGCATGTTTTCTAGCTGGTCTTGCTTTAAATGCTTTTTCTAACAGTATTTTCATGGTGCAAAAAGAAAAGAAAGCTAGTCATTCAGCACTGAATAGTTCAAAATATTGAATACCTGAACTTTCATGACAGATGAGCTCCACCTCTGTCTATTTTCCCTGTCGTACCCTCTCCCTTTCCCTCCATCCCCACCTCCCTTCATCCTTCGTTCCCTTCTCAGTTCATTGTTTCTCAGTGTGAAATCAATAAGGCTTATTTTTCTTAGTCTCTTCTATTCAAACAGAACTGTATTTTTAAAAATAAATATGTTTTCTAACGCTGTTTTTCAATATTCATTTCCTTATCTTTTAAAAGTCTCCTCTTCTTGTTTCCTCTACAGTATTTTTCACTCCTTTAATTGCTGCTATTAAATGTGATTAGTTTATATTTAAAAGATTCTTCTCTCTTTTCTCGTGTCTTCCTTCTTTATATGACTCTGTTTGGCTAGGTTTATGTGTTTCTGACCTATTTACTCTGACTGTGAGTTTTCATGGCTTTTTGGCCCTGTTTGCCTGAAGGTACCCTGCTCGCTCTGAAGACGGTGCTGTGGTAGAGGCCAGTGCAGAGAGTGCTGGGGCCCTCAGCCACTGGAGCTACTTGTAGGGTCCGGGGACTTTTAGCTGGGAAGGAGAGAAGCTAAACTTGTATTTCTTCCTTCTCTGTCACACATCTTCAACCCGGGTATCAGATAATCTTTGAGAGGAGCTGAAGTCAAGGAGGAGGGACTGATGAGGCCAGCTGAATAATTTTATTAGGGATAGAGTTTCTTTCTTCTACCTTATCCGTTCCCTACCCCAGGTCATACTCCCTCATTATTTCTTGTTTCCCTGAAGTGTTCTTCTAACATGTCAGCCCACACCAATATCTCCCTTCTCTGAAGCAAACTCCTGTGGTGCTTATCTCTACCATTCATCTTGGCACTAAATCATAGAGTGTCTTAACATTATTTAACTTTCCTGCAAGTAATCTTGTCTTTGAAACATGATTATAAGCTCCAGGACAGCAGAGTACACATCTTCTGTAGATTTTCAGTGGTACCTACAAACAGCTCCCTGGTTAGAATAGGCCTTTAATGAACATTTTGCAGTTTTTTTCTGTGAAATCAAATTTCTGCTCTGCTATTCCTTCCCCACTTAATTTGAACCCACGCTGTTTTTGTTCTATCAAACCTGTTTCACAGAGGAGGAGTGAGAGGGTTTAGCAGCTCCCTCAATTTTATGAAGTGGTTGCGTTGCAACTTAGATCCATTAACTCTTTTTTAGACTCTTTTTTAGATTATTATTTTTTAATTTACATCATTTAAAAGATTAATAGTTGCTGCCCAGGATTTCCACTTCTGGCATTAAAGTAAACTATCATACTCTAAAGGATCCTTCAATCACAATGCAACTAGCTCTTGTATGAATTAATGTGTGTGAGTAAATACATGTACTTGAATTTCAGTTTCCAATGATTTGTTGATAGTATATTGATCTTGTATCCTGGGACTTTGCTAAATTATACTTCTAGTACTTTTTTGGTAGATTTTTTAGGAATTTCTACACAATCATGTCGTCTGAAAATAAAGAAAATACTACTTATTTTATTTTCAACCTTTTGACCTAATAATATCAGATATTATTACAATATTAAATAGAAATAGTGGGAGCAGCTATCCTTGCATATATTATTTTTAATGTATTGCTTACTTAAAAGAACAGTGATCTGAAAACAAATCAAGGGGCTGAAGGAAAATGCAAAGGCTGAGTTTTCTCTAGAAGCAAAATGCCAATACTAGTTCTAGGAATAGTAAACTAAACCTCCATGAATACACGTTCTTCTCAAGTTCACATTGAAGCATTCAACCAAGTTAGATCACATTCTGGGCCATAAAACACACTTTGGCAAAATTGAAAGTGTAGAAATCATATAAAAAAATACTCTCAGATTACAGTGAAATTAAGCCATAAATTAATAACAGAAAGATAACCTGGAAAAATCCCAAAATATTTGGAGATTAAACAACACATTTCTAAATAACACATGGATCAAGGAATAAGTCTCAAGATAAATTAAAAATATTTTGAACTAAATGAAAATACAACTTATCAAAATTGGTGAGATGCAATGAAAGAAGTATTTAGAGGGGAATTTATAGCACTGAGTATATATATTAGAAAATAAATAGTCTAAGCTTCTACCTTAACAAACGAGAAAAAGAAGAGCAATATAAACCTAAGTCAAGCAGAAGAAAAATAATAATAAATTATACCAGCAATCAGTGAAATTGAAAACAGGAAAACAATAGAGAAAATAAATGAAACCATAGGCTGGTTCTTTGAAAAGATCAATAAAATTGATAAACATCTAGCCTGGCTAACAAAGAGAAAAAGAGAGAAGACACAAATTACTAATATCAGAAATGAGAGAGAAATCATCATGGACGTTAAAAGGATAACAGAGGAATATTATGAGCAACTCCATGCTCACAAATTTGATAACTAATGGGCAAATTTTTTAAAAGACATTCTACTAAAACTCACACAAGGAGAAATAGAAAATTTGAATAGCTCCATATTTATTAAAGAAATTGAGTTTGTTGCTAAAAAAACTTTCTCACAAAGAAAACTCCAGGCCCAGATGCCTTTGCTGGTGAATTCTACCAAATACTTAAGGAAAAGATAATGCCACTTCTACATAAACTCTTCCAGAAAATTAAAGAGGAGAGAATACTTCCCAGCTTATTCTTTGAGACCAGCATTACCCTGACACCAAAACCAAAGACATTACCAATATATATTTAAAATCCCAACATCTACCAAATTGGCACCCAGTCCTGAAATAGTCATCACTTCTTGCCTGCCTCTCCATGGTTCTTTTGATCGTAAGTTATCCTGACCCAGGACTTGGAGTTTAAATGGACTCAAACCGTACTGCATGACTTTCTGCTTCCTGGTTCCAGATGTTTGGACCCAAGGGCAGTCATTTAATTTACATCTGAAGACTGGCTTGAAAAGATGTACTGGAACCCAATCAACTGCCACTCTCCTGAGATTGACCTAAGAGACACAAAAGGAAGGAATAGTTGATGGTGGGAGCTGAGGATGGAGACTTATACTGGCTAAGCCTGGATAGACTTATATCTGTTTAAGAAATTGAATCAGTAATTAATAACCTCCCCCATTAAAAATCCATCAGTCCACGTGGTTTCAGTGGTGACTTCTACCAAGCATACCAATTCCTATAATATCTTCCAGAAAATAGAAGCAGAAGGAACACTTCCTAATTCATTTTATAAGGCCGGCATTACTCTAATACTAAAACCAGAAAGACATTACAGGAAAGGAAAACGACAAACTGATATCTCTCGTTAACATAAATACAAAATCCTCAAAAATATTAGCAAATAAAATCTAACAATGTTTAAAAAGTATTATACACCACAACCAACTGGAATTTATTCCATGTGTACAAGACTGGTTCAGTAGTCAAAAATCAGTTACTGTAATATGTCACATCAACAGGCTAATGAAGAAAAATCATGTGATAATATCTATACATACAAAAATAGCATTTGACAAAATCCAACAACCATTCATGGTAAAAACTCTCAGTAAACCAGGAATAGAAGGGAACTTCCTTAACTTGATGAAGAACGTCTATATAAAACCTATAGCTAATATCATACTTAATGGTGAGGAACTAGATGCTTTCCCTCTATGACTGGGAAATATTC
Organism: Balaenoptera borealis; assembly: GCF_965194805.1. Classification (NCBI taxonomy): domain Eukaryota; kingdom Metazoa; phylum Chordata; class Mammalia; order Artiodactyla; family Balaenopteridae; genus Balaenoptera; species Balaenoptera borealis. The sequence goes on along the minus strand of NC_138866.1, from coordinate 106,506,877 downwards.
TCTCTTCAATGTTGAGTTCCTATTCAACATTGTACCGGAAGTCCTAGCTAATACAGTTAAGATAAGAAAAAGAAATAAAACGTATACAGATTGGGAAGGAAGAAATAAAACTGTCCTTGCTTATGACATGGTTTCTATGTTGAAAATCCCTAGAATTGACCAAAAAAAAAAAAAAAAAAACCCCGAAAAACAAAAAAAGCCTCTGGAATTAATAAGTGATTATGGCAAGGTTGCATGACACAAAGTTAATATACAAAAGTCATTTGCTTTCCTATACACCAACAATGAATACTTGGAATTTGAAATAAGAAACACAGTGCCATTTGTATTGCCACAAAAAAGAGAAATACTTAGGTACAAACCTAACAAAATATGTACAAGATCTTTATGAGGAAAAATGTAGAACTCTGATGGAATTAATCAAAGGAAATCTAGATAAATGGGGAGATATCCCATGGACAGGAAAATTCAGTATTGTCGAGATGCCAGTTCTTTCCAACTTCATCTGTAGATTCAGTGCAATCCCAGTCACAATCCTGATAAGTTATTTTGTAGATATCAATAAACAGATTCTAAGGTTTATATGGAAAGGCAGAAGAGCCAATAATATTGAAGGAGAAGAAAAAGTTGTAGAATCGACAGTACCCAACTTCAAGACTTACTGTGAAGCTACAGTAATCAAGTCAATGTACTATTGGTAAAAGAATAGACAAATAGGTCAATGGAATAGAATAGAGAGCCCAGAAATAAACCCACACAGATATAGTCAATTATCTTTAACAAAGGAGTAAAGGCAGTAATTGAGAATGGATAGTCTTTTTGACATGGTGCTGGAACAACTAGACATCCACATGCAAAAATGAATCAAGACACTGACCTTGCATCTTTCACAAAAATTAACTCAAAATGGATCATAGACCTAATGTAAAATGCAAAACTATAAAAATCTTAGAAGATAGTATAGGAGAAGATATAGATGACCTTGGGTTTGGCAGTGAGTTTTTAGATACAACACTAAAAGCATGATCCATGAAAGGGAAAAATGATATGTTGGACTTCCTTAAAATGAAAAACTTCTGATCTGCAAAACGTACTGCAAAAGAGAAAGAAAAGACAAGCCACAAGTTGACAGAAAATATTTGCAAATCACATGTTAGATGAAGGACTTGTGTCCGAATTATATCAAAAACTCTGAAATTCATCACTAAGAAAACAACTCAATTAAATAATGAGCAAAAGATCTAAGATTCCTCACCCAAGAAGATACACAGACAGCAAATAAGCATACGAAAAAATTCTTAACACCATATGTCATTGGGGAATTTCAAACTAAAATGAGGTGCCATTGAACATCTATTAAAATGGCTAAGATCCAAACAAAATGAAACAAAACAAACCTGACAACACCAAATGCTGACAAGGATGTGAAGCAACAAGAGCTCTCATTTATTGCTGGTAGGAATGCAAAATGGTACAGTCAGTTTGGAAGACAGTTTGGCACTTTCTAACAAAGCTTAGAATAGTCTTGCTATGTGATCCAGCGCTCTCCTAGGCATTTACCCAAATGGGTTGATAATTTATGTTCACACAAAAACCTGCATATGGCTGTTAATAGCAACTTTATTCTTAATTCCTCCAAACTGGAAGCAACCAAGATGTCCTTTAAAAAGTGAATGGATAAACAGACTGTGGCACATCCATAAATGGAATATTATTCAGCATTAAGAAATAATGAGCTAGTAAGCCATGAAAAAACATGAAGGATGCAATATTTTTTATGCATTGCATCCTTAATGCAAATTGCTAAGTGAAAGAAACCAGTCTGAAAAGGCTACCTCCTATATGATTCTAGCTATATGACATTCTGGAAAAGGCAAAATGAAGGAGACAGTAAAAAAGATCAGTGTTTGTCAGGGGTTTAGGGGGAACAGGGAGGGATAAATTGGTGGAGCACAGGATATTTAGGGCAGTGAAGAAACTATTCTGTGCTAAGTGATGGTGGATACATGACATTATGCATTTTTCAAAACCCATAGAACTGTATAACACAAAAAGTGAAGCCTGATATGATCTATGGACTTTATCAATACTGGTCCATCAGTTGTAACAAATGTACAACACTAAAGCAAGATATTAAAAACAGAAGAAACTGAGGAGGGGAATAGCAGGTATATGGGACCTCTCTGTACTGTCTGCTCAGTTTTCTGTAAACCTAAAACTGTTCTAAAAATTAAAGTATTAATTTTTAATACAAAAACAAAAAGACCACGCAGATTTGAAAAAGAACAAAGCAGAACTTTTAGAAATAAAAATATAAACATTGAAATTAGCAGATTAGACCCTAGTAAAGAGAACTGAATGATAGATCTGAAGAAATTATTCAACTGCAGCACAGAGGAAAAAGGAGAAGAACAGAAGCAACTTAAATGTCTTTCAGTAGAGGGCTGATTGAATATATTAAGCTACACCCATGCACACACATGCGTGCGTGCACACACGCACCTATATACATACACACAGAAGTACACATTGGAGTCCAAAGAAACCATTAAAAATGTCTGTAGCATATTGTTAACTTTTTAAAAAGCAAATTCTAAAGCTCATGTAAAATTGATCTTGTTTCGTAAAATAGTGTGTGTGTGTATATCTGCCTAGAGACATGTCTAGAAGGATGGTCATGAATATGTGAACTTTAGTTATTTCTGGATGATGAAATTTGAGGTGATTTTTTAACCTTCTCTTTGCTTTCCTGTATAGTTTGAATTGTTTAGAAGAGTATTTTTTTCACACATTTACAAACACAACAAAGCTATATTTACATAAAATATTTTTAAAAAGAGATGGAAAATATGAATGGTTAAAGACATTGAGGATGGACTAAAAAGGTATAACGCTTGGAGTTCCAGAGCAGAGAATAGAAAGAATGATATTCAAGGAAATGATGATAGTGATTAAGAATATTCAGAAATTATAAGAGACAAAAACTCAGAGACGCTGCAAGCAAAATGCTTAGCTATCAAAATAAAAAAGAAATTGATACATAGACATATTGTGATGAATCTTAAAACACTGAGACAAAGACAAGATCTGAAAAGCAACCAGACAGAAGAGGCAAATCATCAACAAAGAAATGATAACCAGAGATTTACAGCAGAGATTTCTTGTAAACACCATTGCAAGATAGAAAATATTGGAATAATATTCTCAAAGTATTGTGAGAAAATGATTGTCTTCCTAGAATTGAGTAACCTTCTGGGAGTATCTTTTGAGTATGAGGGTGCAATAAATATATGTTCAGAATTGAGACTTTACCCCCAACAAATATTTACTAAATGAAATTCTAAGAAATCATGAGAATAAAAATTTTTAAATCTTACTAAATATAAGAAATCCTTCTCTGTATAAAATAATAATTTTATAACATGCCCCTGGAGAAGAGTGATTAGATTTTGTGTTCTAAGGCCCTTGTAATTGTTTGGGAGGAATGTTAAGATATATATTAACTTTATACTTAATTTTCTTAGATATGCATGATAAAATATCATAGATAATCAGTGAAAGAACATGAAAGATGTTCATGTTCTTGAAAGATGTACGTGTTCATGTACATGAAAGATCATATACAACTTCCAAACCAATAAAAGAGGGAAATTAAATTATAAAACAAACAACAAACATTAGTCAAGTTGAAAAAAGAGGCAGGACGGGAGAAGACAGGAAGTAAAGTAAAGCAAGACAAATAAAAAGCATTAAGTCCAAATATCACACGATACATTATTTAACCCAAAATATGATCACAATAAATACAAATGTATTAAACTTGCCAGTTAAAAGAGATTTTCATATTGAATAAAATAAAACATAGCCATACATCATTTAAAGGGACACATGAAAATAATAAAGATGTAATTGAGAGTAATATGATGGGAAAAGATCTATCCGGAAAATACTAAAGAAAAGCTTACGTGACTTTACTAATATTAAACAAAATAGTCTTTAAGACACAAAGCTTCATTAGTAATAAAGAGGGTCACTTCATATTGATAAATGGTTTTGTTTTATCAGAGAATCTAATAGTTCCACTTAAATTCACTAATAAAATAACCTAAAATTTGTAAGTATAAAAATGATAGAGCTAAGGGATATATTGACAAATCTACCACCAAAGTGGGAGATTTCAACACAGCTTTCTAATTATCAGTAGGACAAGCAGATGAAATGTTAAGAAAGATCAATTTGTCCCATTACTGGTGATGTTAACTTTGATCACTTGGTTAAGGTGCTGTATGCCAAGTTTCTCCAATGATAAGTTACTATCTTCTACTTTGTCATTAATAAGCGTCTTGAGGGGAGATACTTTGAGACTACATAAACATCCAATTTTTCATTATACTTTTACCCACTAATTTTACCATCCATTGATGATATTTGCCTGAAGCAATTACTATTGTGGGGTTTGACACATGATGATAATCTAATTCCATCATTCCTTGACAGCTATTAGTTTGAATTCTACTGTTAAGAACAGCTTTTCCTTATCCCCCATTTATTTATTCATAAAAAATTTATATCATTTTGGACTCTTGGATGCCTTTTTTATTCTTTGGGTAATAATCCATTACTATCACTATTTGCTTTGTTGCTTAAATTGTCCCAGTATTGGCCATTGGGAGCCCCTTCATGTTGGCTGCTGTGTCCTTTTGATAGGTCCCCATCAGTTTTTGAGCATGTACTTGATTTCTGGCACCACAGTATTCCAGGATCATCTTGTCCTTTCCCTCTAGAGCCCTGAGATATATTGTTTCTTTAAGGAGCCCTGGTCAGAGAAGAACACTTTGGACAGCATTCAAAACTTTTGAAATTGCTCAGAGAAGATGAAAACCTTCAGGTATTTTGGAGGAATTTGCTTTCCTTTGTTTTTTAAGTGTCATAAGGCTAGGTCTATAAAAGATAATAGCACAGTAAAAATATGAAATATTTTAATGTTTGGCATACCAGGAAAAATAGTCATCACATTTACCATCTGGGTCCAATGGAGGCTATAAAGTTTTAAAATTAAGTTATTTTATGAAAAATTTAGAAAAGTGAAAGTAAAGAGACAGTGAAAACAACAGAGCAAGAATTTAAACATAATAAAACCAATTTTTCTTCCATATTTTCCTGGTATTGGAGGTATATGTACATGAAGTGAACAATGGCCTTTGAATGCAACTAACTACTCATCAGCCATCATGTTTGAAACTGGAAATATTTATGCCATAAATACTGATTGCAGATTTTAAACACATCTCTTATAGGTTATATCTTACTGTTACTTCTGGTTCTTCTTGCATTTGTATTATCATAATGTAATACTATTGAAAAGTTTGAAGGCTCATAATTTTGTAGAAAAGAGCATGGCCATTTTTGTTCCATAATTACAAAAACATTTTCATTTTTAGTTTTATAAATGTAAATTAGATTGATCAATCCAATGAACTTTTTTATTTCTACGTAATATCTGTACTCCCAGTCACCTTTGTGTATACACCTACCTTCAGCATTTGTCCATTTTTGAATCATATCAAGTAAATTTTTACCCACAAATATCATGAAAGATAAAAGAATTCTTACATGTTCTTTTATCAAAACAGGATGGTTTTAAATTATTAAGTCCTTCCTATTGAATGACTAGTTGGGTTAGACTATCATATTTCCTTTTTGTGTTGATAAGTATCTTGTTTGCTCCCTGATTATTAATTTGGAGAAAATGCATTTATTTATCCTAAAGACTCATAGTCCAAGATTTTGCTTATACAGTCAGTTTCACCCTCATCAGCAGTCTCTAGTGTTTCTGTCTCTTTGCCTTCAGCTTCTGACTCATCTAACAGTTATGAAATGTCTTTTTCTATTAATTTTCTTCTCTTTCTCATTATGGACAGAAATGAAAAATTCTGAATTCTTAACTGTGTTCAATGAAAGGTAAAAAGAATATGACAAAGATGGTGTCTCCACACTTCTTTATTTATACCCTTTTGAGACATAATGCATTACTTTGGATAATACAATAATAAAACCAAAGGATGATGAAATAGTGGGGTTGTATTTATTTATTCATTTCTAGACAGTTCCATAATGTTTTTGTTTCCTTATTATTTTAGGGTTGTTTTAAGCATAGTTGGAAATAATTGATGAGTGATGAAATAATTCCAAGAATGATGAAATTAGCAATATGTTTCAAGATACAGGAAAAGCTAACTAAGATCCCATAATGTATTTTAGATTGATAAAACGATCAGTGTACTTAAATGATAACAGTAAGAGAATGAATTTTATTCTATTAAAAAATAAGTAATTTTTCTCTTTGATCTTTGGAAGACCTCTAAGAAACAATAAAAGTCATGAAATATCAATCCTTACATAACATTTAGAACTGTTCAACAAAGAAGCTTAAAACTATAATTGGATCTGATGATGTTCCAAGGGTTAAGAAGTTTCAGTCAAATAGTGAATAAAAGGAATAAGGAATATTGGCAAGACCCATTCTCCTTTAAACCTGATAATCTCTAGAAGTGAATCTTTAATGAAACTAACCTCTTAATTTTTTTCTTTTGCTACCTTTGAGATCATATTGTATTTCAAAGGAGTGTGCAGATTTGATGCGCTGTGAAATGTTAGGAAATTTGTTAAATGGAGTGAAAAGAGAACTAGATCAGGAGTCCAAGAATTATAGATCTGATTTAGGCTTGGACATAACTAGTTGTGTTTCTTTGGGCTGAGCAGTCCTGGAAACCACGGTGTAGTGGAAAGAGCAGCAGACTTTGAATCAGAGTCACGATGAGAACCTGCTTCTTCGGACTTTCAACCTCTCAATTATTTTCATTTTCAGTTGAGATAATAAAATCCTGCCATTAGGGTTGTTGTGAGTATTTTTTTTTTTAAAGGAATTCCTTTATTTTTATTATTTATTTATTTATTTATTTTTGGCTGTGTGGGTCTTAGTTTCTGTGCGAGGGCTTTCTCTACTTGCGGCAAGCAGGGGCCACTCTTCATCGCGGTGCGCGGGCCTCTCACTATCGCGGCCTCTCTTGTTGCGGAGCACAAGCTCCAGATGCGCAGCTCAGTAGTTGTGGCTTACGGGCCTAGTTGCTCCGCGGCATGTGGGATCTTCCCAGACCAGGACTCGAACCCGTGTCCCCTGCTTTGGCAGGCAGATTCTCAACCACTGCGCCACCAGGGAAGCCCTGTTGTGAGTATTTAATGAACTACTAGAGACTGTTGACCCTGGAAGGCTGGAACTCTTAATCATCTTTGCCTCTCCTGTGTCTAGAAATATCTATGCATTTATTGAATACATTATACAAATGAATACAGTATGTTAAGCATGTTTAGACATTCACCGTAAAAACTTTAAAAAAATTGTTAATTACAAGGTCATTGTGTTTGTGCTCAGTACATTTGTATTAAGTGCTTTTACAGGTTTAAGGTCTTTCTCCACTTTATCTTAAAAAGCCTTCAGGAAAAGAAGACTCCTTCAACACAGATTCATTGTTTTATCAAATCAAGGAAAAAGCAAAGCTTTGGCATAATCTAGAACTTAATTTTTTAAATTGTAGATCTACACTCAGCCTCGTTTGTGATTATTAAAATTCCAGGCAGTAGCAAATCAGTTTATCATTGTGTTTGTTCTAAACTGACTGACTACTGAATGGTGCATAGGTTCAGAAATTTTCACTGTTGTGCCATAAATTTTATAGAGTAAAATATCTTTGTGTATTCTTTGAGCTTTCATAGTCTAAAAATATTAGTTTGGATTTCTCTCTTAATATCAATAAAATTTTTTAAATGTTTTTGCCTATATTTTCCCTCCTTCGTTAATGCATATCTTACAAATCTTCTGAGAAATTGACTTGAATAATTTCTTAAACCATTTCTTTGCCATTTTAATATAATCTTCATTTCCTATATAAAGAAACCAAGGCTCTTAAGAAATCCTAGAGAGACCCATTTGAAAGTTATAGGCCTTTTCCCTTTGCTGAGCCACATAGCCTACCCAGCAAAAGGAAAGAAATCTAACTTGGATTTACACATGTAAGTTGTTTAACTCACCAGTTGGTTTGGTCAGAGTCATTGCTCAGTTCAGGATCTGACTATAAATCAGGCAAATGCTTATTCCAGCACCCTTCAGATTTCCCTGTGAAGTCACTTATGCCTCTGACAGAGAAACTAGTAGCTAAGGCCGGATGACTGTCAGTTTGATCCACGATTTACCCTTTTGGGATATTGGCCAGAGCTTGGACTATAATAAATATTTTCTCAATCTCAGTGTATGGTTTGTATGTATGTAAGACTGTCTATCCTTCCTTCCTTGTTTGACTCTCTCAGTAGTTGACAGGTTCACTAAAGGTAAGAATTATATTTAATCTTTGGATGACGTTGAGTTAAAAGTACCACAAAGGAAATTTCTGAATTGGGGGTGAGGCTGGACTGCATAATGATCAAGGGTTTCTTGTAACACTTCAAATTCTATACTTTAATTATATACCAGCAAGCATACAGAGCAAGTATTACTACTATGGTACTTCCATATAATACGGCACCATTGACTGACTTCCTGTCACCTGTCTCATGGATCCCATTCTGTTGTCTACTCCCTTAGATTTTTATTAACAACGAGTGGCAGAACTCGGAAAGTGGGAGAGTGTTTCCTGTCTATAATCCAGCCACAGGAGAACAGGTGTGTGAAGTTCAAGAAGCAGACAAGGTATGTTTGTCTTAGAAAAAAATTTCTCATGAAATAACTACCTTCAGACAACAAAGCAATAAACTTATGCTCTCCAGACATCACCACTGATGTTCATTCATCACCTTTTTTGTGAAAGCAGATGGTTCTTCCTTTATTTGTAGCAATCTCTCTCTTCACTTGTGCCTCTTCCTCTCTAACAGGCAGATATAGACAAAGCAGTGCAGGCAGCCCGCCTGGCTTTCTCTCTTGGCTCAGTGTGGAGAAGGATGGATGCTTCAGAAAGAGGACGTCTGTTGGATAAGCTTGCAGACTTGGTGGAACGAGACAGGGCAGTCCTTGCAGTAAGTAACCTAAGAAAGCATCACGTCTTTACCCCAAATTTACCATTCCATTGAAATTTAGATTCCTCAGTCTTTCTGAAAGTATGATATGAAGCAGACCTGGGGAACAAGCTAAAGGGTACATAATACACATGAAAAATGGTAGAGGTTTGGCTTTTGGGATCAGATGGGGAAGTGGAGGACCAGCTGAGTGTCTCTTCTTATTGAATTTTGAAGAACAAAACCATAGCTTCCCATGACTGGTAAGGACCTTCCTGCTTTCCTCGTCCCCCTTCCTCCCACCCTCAACAAAAAGAACAAAAACAGTCAAGCAGCAAGAGAGTCACCACGCTCCTTGCAGGAAACCAATACCAAATTACTGTTGGCAATCAAAAGAGTTTTACCTCTCCAGAGTTAGCCCCTCTTGACTAAAGAGAATCCTTCAGAAGCAGAGAGCATGATATGGACCTCTCATATACTTCCGCTCCCTCTGTTCTTTTAGAACTAATAGGAGAGACAGAAGGAGACAGCAACTTTCTTTCACTAAAACAATCATTTTCTCACATAAGGAATGTCCCCTCTCCTAGTGGTTTATTGTTGTCATTGTTGTTGTTGCTATTTTAAAAATAAAAGTCAGTTTCTTAGAGAATACCAACTTTTTTGGAAATTGGAACCATTTAGGAATGCCTGTGCAGTATACCTGTCTTGCAGGGATCTCCACCTGCATGACCCATAGTTGATCATTTAATATTTAGGGCATCCTCGTTGAGTCAGGGCATTAAAGCCATGAATACTATATTCTACCCTCTGTTTGGGAAATCAGATCACTGTTGGGTTCGCTCTGGGAGAGGGAAGCATTAGTACCCTTCCTCAGTGTCGTTTCTACCATGGCTCTCCCTCCTACCATCCCTTTCATGGGTCTGTTCATAGCGTGGAAACAAAAGTGAATCCTTTGTGGAGATGGTTTAGAACTCTTGCTATATATAACATTTATTGATCTATAAAAATATTTTCTAGTTTGGTACTTCAAGGAATACTGTTTCCAATGAGGTGTTTATATATATTGGGAAAAGGTGTTCGATGGAGATTCATAAGACACTTAGCATATTAAAGACTCTGACAAGCCCTACTCAGTGTTTCTCAAACCTGTTGGAGCCTCAACACTATTTTTCTGGCTAACCTGTCAATATCGTACAAAACAGAATTCTTTGGAGTACCTTGGGGGAATGCTGGTCTATATGCTGTCTCTTTACTGGATTATGATTTCTTTGAAAGTGAAAATTATATTTTACTCCATTTTTTGTAATCCTAGCATAGTTTGTGACACAAAAACGGTGAATGGGGGCACATTGATGGTCTATAAGTGTCTGTTTAATTGAGTTAAATCCACATAATATTTATAACATTAGATTAGCAGTACTTACTAGATGATGATATAGTTCATTTCTGCAGTTATATTTTCATGTCATAAAATTCATATGCCATCCTGTTTCTGACATATGTCTCACTGTGGTCAAGTCCTTTTTCCCATCACACTTAAATGTGATTTCTACTTTTAAACACTCACAAGGCATGAGAGGAGTGAGTTTTGTTAAGAGGTAGCCTCTCGAATATAGGGGGAGCTCCTGACCAGAATACTGAAGTTAATACTGCACCCAGGTAAACACAATTGAAAATAAACCTAGGGCTGGCAACTCTCAGGTAAGTTTAGCTGGTGTCAACAGCGCATAGGGATGGACCATTTAGGTGGCCCAGATTCTGGTTATTGACTCTACTTCAGTCTATGCTGTCAAGACCTTGGCTCTATGCCTGCTGTGTGGAGAATGTAATGCTCATCTCACAGACATATAAATATTCTAAAAAGAACTGGGAAATAACTTGATTTCCTTTAATAAAGGTGAGCCAGTATACAGTGAATAGGTCACATGATATTTTAAAATGAGTTCCATCTTATACACATGGTAAGTGGAAAAATTGCACTGTAAATAATATTTTCATGTCATTGAATGGAGAATATTTCAATTTTAGTTTTGTCAGCACTCAAATAATTTTCGTACCAGTATGTGTTGTAAAATGTCCTTGAAGAGAAGGACATGAGATTACAAACATGTTTTTTTAATTTTATTTGTTAAATATGTAACACCTTTACTATTTCTCAAGTCAAAATACTCATTGTGTTCATTTGTAATTCTTTATGTTACAGATTTACCCTATTTAGGACTGTGTCATTAAAATAATAACATTTATCATCTAAAACTGCTTAATAACTCTAACTGTATTTTTATTAAATAGACCAGATACTTCACTCTTAATAGATAATGGTTATTAACATAAATATTTATGAAAAAACAGCCCTCAAGTTGTTATAGTATGAGCTTCCCTAGAGGAGATCTTGTTTATTTGTTGGTAATAAATAAACTTGCTGTGCACCGTGGCTATTCCATTTCTCAGCAGGGGTCTTGGCAGTGTGGAGAACGTTTTATAGTCTCATCAACTGCATAAAAGCCCATGTCCCTGCTCCTCTTTTTGGATTCAGAATACTGGTGTAGACTCTGAAAAATCCCCACGCAGCTCTGATCATTAATACAACAGAAGCTGGTTTGACAAGCAGAACACTTCTTTATCACCAGTTGTGTTTATATATTGGGATAGTGGTTACTGGAAACACACAGGCACAAGAACACACACGTGTTAAGTTCATTGTGGTTTTTACTGGAAACTAAACTAAACACGCGGTACTAAAAATCTTTTCATTTGGGAAATCAGAGTTGACCAGGTATGCATCATTGTTCAGATTCATTTGTATTCTCTCTATTCCTTTTTTCTTCTGCTGTAGAAGTTACTTAGTGTATTATTGGAAAGTTCTCTCCATTTCTTTTCCTACAGACCATGGAATCCCTAAATGGTGGCAAACCATTCCTGCAAGCTTTTTACATCGATTTGCAAGGAGTCATCAAAACCCTTCGGTATTACGCAGGCTGGGCTGATAAAATTCACGGGATGACCATTCCTGTAGGTATGTGTAATCTGAGTATGTTGAAAAGGGAAACATGAGGCTTCACCAGAAACACACTTTCACCACCAAACACAAACAGCAGTCACATGGAGTACAGATCTGAGCACACTTTTACAGCAGCTTGAACCGAACAAAGAACTAAACAGATTGTGTCACTAATTCTGACAGTATCCTTATTTCAATATGCAGACAGTCCACACACAGGTGTAGGGGCAAGCCACATCAGTACGTCTCTCAGCTAAGGAACAGGCGTGTGTTTGTCAGCTGCAAAGTGCTTAGCACTGTGGTAGGTTAGGTGCTGGGAGTGTGGAGAGGCGCTAGGTGTGGGGAAGCCAGGGAAAATTCTGAGAAGATTAAGACTTGGCCCTTGCTCTCGTGAAACATAAGATCTTGTTTGGAAGGAAATCCTCTAAAATGTTAACAGTTGTTTTTTTCTTAGTGGTGAGATTATGGATTATTTATTATTTCTTTTTCATATTTTTCTGTATTTTCTGTATTCCCTATAAATTACTTTCACAGTCTGTAAAAACAACCACCATCCTGACACTTTTTTTTTAAGATCCAGGTTTGGAGACAAAACTAGTAACACAAAACAAAGATCTCTACAGGAGAGTTACACTTAGGTGCTAAGTCATGTGGCTTGGCCTGTCAGTGCTGTAGCCCTTTAAAGGAAAGGGAAAGTATCCAAACTAAGTTGGGGGAAAGGTGTGGGTCTGAGCATGAATACTAGCTGTAGCTAATATCAAATGAAATGCTTTCACAGCAGCCCCAAGGGGAAGGCACTGTTATTAACATCCTCATTGACAGAGGAGAAAACTGAGGCCTAGAAAGGTTAGTTTTCCTGATTCACCCAGCAAATAAATTGTAGAGCTGAAACTTTGACATTAGAGCCTGGTGAATGACTTCACTAGAGGATCCATTTTAGATACTGGGTAGAAGAGATATCACGACAGGAAAGGGACCAACTGGAAGAGATAGGACGATATTGGCAGTGGTGAATACATATAAAGAAAGAAAGTACATGTTTTTGAGTGGCTTCTGAATGCTGCTAAGTAACATGCCAGGTACTCTGCCCGTGTTCTCTGGAAAACAGCCTGCTTCCCATGTGCATACTAGGAGGAGTGGAAAGTGATGCTGGGAACTTGGGAGTGCCCAGTTTGGGCCTTCCTAGGCTGAGTAGGATTGGTTTACCAGAAAAGGGGATGATTGGATGATAGTGTAGCTGGCTTAGAGCAGTGCTTCTCAAACTTGAATGTGCATATGTATCACCTGGAATCTTCTTCAAGTGCAGGTCTAGGATGGGGCCTGAGATTCTGCATTCCTAACAAGCTGCCAGGTGATGCCTATGCTGCTGGGTTCTCTGCCTTGCGTAGTGAGGAGACGATACAGAGACCAGCACCAACCATGTGGCCACTGCGATGCCTCATTTAGCAAGAAGAGAAGACGTCACAGTGAGAAGGGAGAAGGGACAGAGATGAGGCTTCAAAGGACTATTTTAAAATTACCTCCGTGAATGATGGTGACATGTGGAATGTCAGTCTTTAGAAAATGCGTTTCTGGTTATAGGGACTCTTCCCTGCCATCCAGAAGTTTCCCACGTTCAGCAGACTCAGAAGGATGGAGAAGACTGTTCTTAAGGAATGTCAGAATCTTACTTCACTCCTGGCTCTGGGATATTACAGACCACTGTTCTCTGGCCTCATTTGTAGGATCGAGGAATGGCCTAAGTGAGGCAGAGTCGTTGTCTGGCGTAAGCATACCTGTGGGAGGGCCTGGGAACGAAAACCTTTGTCAAGAGCAGGTCATGCGCCAGCCTTTTCAGGTTGACCTCTTCTGCTTCAGTGCAGAAAGGAAATTATCAGGATCAAAGGCCCTGGGTGTTTGGCACCCCACCCCACCTGCCATTTCACTAAGACAACAAATATGTTTCAGGCATTTAAACATCTTTTCAAATGATTTAGAGATATCTTAGAAATAAGGTGAAACAGAAGGCTGTACACATTTGACCTGGCATTTGACCTAACGATATATTGGTTTTCTTTTGCCTCCTTAGGAGAGAAGACCTTGTTTGATTAGATAAAGATTTATTGGAGTTCCTGATAATGTTTGATACTTTACTGTAACTTTATCTGGCAGTAGAGGTGGTTGGTCTATAAGTCTCAATTTTCATCTGATGCTCTTTGGGGATTCTGAATTAGAAATACAGGGCTTAGAAAAGTCTTTCACAGTAGTCTCTCCCACCTTTACTCATAAACTGGTGTCCAGCCTGTGAAGGAAAAAAAGTGAGGAATTCCCTTAAATGCCAAGTAATTTTTGTTTCCCCAGTTTTTCCTTAAGTGCGTTTAGAGGGATACCAGGATGAGGGACTCTCCAGGGATTCAGGTCATTAAGCAGAGCTCCTAGGAAGCTGGGGGTCTGGGATGTAAGACCTTTTTGCTGTGGTGCCTCAAGCAGTTGAAAGGAAGGATGACGGCAAACGTGAACTTGGCCGCTTTCCTTTCCGTTCCATTTTTAGGTACATTTGGACATGCCTGTAGGCTCCTGAGAATTCATCTCACAACCCCTTTGGCTAGTTCAGTGCTTAGGGAATCTAGTTGGCTACGCCAGAGGGGTGATAGTGGAAGATCAGGGAAAGGGAGCGTCATTATTATTTACTTATTTATTCTCAAATTTGTTCAATCAATCCATTTATGTTTTATTTGTCATCTGTAACTTTATAATTTAACATCAGCTTGATTTTTGTCTCTGTGTTCTTGGCTTTTTTCAATGAAATCTGGAATGTAGGAAAGCCGTTAGCCTTTAACCATGAGGTCTTTATTGTGTTACATACATTTCCTGTGAAACACCCTAATTTTGTTTGAAATTTTAATATAAAGGGATAACGTACTTTATGTTTGCAAAGCACTTGAGCATGTAAAAGTTTTTTTCACATACAGGATCTATGTGATTCTGTGTATGATCCTGTGAAACAGGTCAGATTTTAAAAGGTATTGTACCCATTTTGCAGGTGAGAAAATGAGACAGCGAGGGTTTAGTGTCTTGAACAAGGTCACATGTGAGTAAGTGGCAGGCCTGAGATTTAAACCCAAGTCTCTTTCTGCCTAAGCCATTGTAGACCCTCTTGTGGAGACGTGTACAGCAGGGTGGCAAAAGGAAGAAGCCAGTCACCCTCTTCCGATTTTTAGATTAACATCCAGTTGATTCTCATTATTCATGGTAGTTATGTTCTATAAAGTTGGCGTGGACACTGAGTTAGTAAATACTGAACCATTGCTCCTAGGAGAAATACAAGGACGGAAAGCACAGTTCTGCCTGGTCACCCATAAAAATAAACCTGAAAGTTTTTTTTTAATATAAGGCTGCTTTGTTACATTGAATCGTACTCCATGGTTCATCTAGCTTAGTATCCCTGACACTAAAGGATAAGAACCAGAAAGAGTGGGAAGAATTATGCTATTGTCTCTTGGACTCCTTCCCATTTAGGAAGGCTGGGCGTTCTGCCTCGTAATGGGAAGAGCTCTTCCTTCACCTGTTCTACCAGGCTTCAGCCTGTCTCTCAGGCATCCCCTCATTTCTTCATACATTTATTCATTCGGCAGATTTTTTTTTGAGCACCTGTGTTTAAGCACTGGAGTTACAAAGGTGAACAACTAAGATGTCCATAGAATAGTAAAGGAAACAAACAAGTAGACAGCCAAGTGCAATACAGAGTGGCTTATTCACATATGGAAGTACAAAGTACAATGGTACTCCATAGGAAAGGCATCTCACCCAGTATTAAGGCTTCCTGGAGAAGGAAGTGGGATGTACAAGGTGATGCCTGTACAAGGGCAGGTAAGTAAAGATGGAGATAGGGCCATCACCAGCAGTGATAATAACCTGTGCGAAGTATGGAGGGAGGAGAGTACAGTGTGCCAGTGGATCTGAAAGTATAGCCAGATTTAGAAGACAGAGGGGCTCTGGGCCTGGGGACACCATGCTGCAAGTTTTATTCCACAGTAATGGTGAGTCGCTGAATTATTTTAAGTAAATGAATACATTGATCAGAATTGTGTTTTAGAAAGAGATTTTGATTACATAATGGATAATCAGTTGGAGAGAGTGAGTATGTACTTTTTCCCCTCCCCCTGAAGGGTAGCCTCCCTCTAGAATATTTGGGAGGAGGAGAAAAGGGTTATGGCATGACCACTTTTGAGCCATCCACTGGACAGCTGTTTCTCCCTCTGAATTGAAAGATTCTCCCATCCCTTTCTGTCACATCCCCCTCAAGGCCCACAGTTGGATGTTATCACAGAATCATGTGGTATTAGTTTGATTCAGGGTCTTGATGTTCTTCCCTTTACAACATTGTCTAATATTTCCTGCTATGGTACTCAATGGAGCCATTCTTTCTGACCATAAATCCTATGCTTTGACCCTTCTGCTATAACATCTGCTAATTATGATGATAAATAATAATCATTATTATGATTTATTGTACACTTTCTTTGTGCCCATTACAATATCTCTAATCTCATAGAAGCCCTCCAGGGGAAGTAGTTTTATCCCCATTTTGATTATTTTTAACCTGTATTATTTTTAACCTCTCATGGCCACAAACTCCTTGTGATGGGGGAAGGAACAAAGATCGTTTTTAGTTCACTGAAGGAAAAATAGAGGATAATTGATTTACATTACTTAATGATTTTTCTCTTTAACAGTATTGATTTTATTTATTTTGTGATACGTAAGCAGAGAAAATGTAGTCCATGCTTTAAGCTGAATTCTGACATAAAAATGACCTTATGATACATTAGCATATAGAAAAGTTTAAAAAGCTACTCAGGCCATCTGTAATTATTTATCTACTTCACCTCCTTTCAGTTTTACCTGTTGAACTGAATAGGCTAAAAATATGCAGAAATTAACTCATATCCTAAGGTTTTGCCTTTAACAGCTCAATCTAATTTAGCATTGTCAGCAGAGAACCCATATGGTGAGATCTTATTGTTCACTCAGAATGAGAATGAGGAGCTATTTGCTCTGCCCACCTAAGAACCCAGGGTAGGTAGTTACCTGAATTGGTGGTGACAGGAGATCGCAAAGTCTGCTTCACATGTAACCTCTTTGAGAGGTTAAGGCTGAAGAAGAACTCAGGGATCACTAAGGCCAGTCACCTCATTTTTCAGACAGAGAAACTGAGGTCCGGAGAAGTAAAGTAACTTTCCAAGGTGACGTAAGGGAGTAGTAGTAGAGCTAATATATCTTCATAACTGACTCAGGAACATGTAGTTTAACTTCTGAGATGCTACCAGCAGCCTCTTGGGAGAAATAATGTTAGCACCACTGTATGCTAATGTCATCTCCAGTGTCTGTATAAGCATTTATAGAGTTTATCCTTACACCTGTAAAATGTTCAGTGAGGTCTGTTCAGTCTCAGAATACATAGGAATCTGCTAGAGGACAAAATGAACTAGTTCAATGTAGTTGGTCTAATTGTTTAGTACTGGGGTCACCAAAAGGGTTGCTAGCTCCTTGAAAGGTAATTCTGTACACAAATTAGAGATTAGGAGATGGCCATCCGTTCATTGAATTGTGTTACAGATTTTGATGCTGTTAAGTAAACTCATTTTTAGTGTTACTGGATATGTAAGATTTGTAGCAATTCTTGAAATACTCTTCATATTGTAGTTGGGAGCCATTTCTTTTTTTTTTTTTTAAATCTTTATTGGAGTATAATTGCTTTACAATGGTGTGTTAGTTTCTGGTGTATAACAAAGTGAATCAGCTGTACATACACATATATCCCCATATCCCCTCCCTCTTGTGTCTGCCTCCCACCCTCCCTATCCCACCCCTCTAGGCGGTCACAAAGCACTGAGCTGATCTCCCTGTGCCATGCGGCTGCTTCCCACTAGCTATCTATTTTACATTTGGTAGTGTATATATGTCCATGCCACTCCCTCACTTTGTCCCAGCTTACTTTTCCCCCTCCCTGTGTCCTCAGGTCCATTCTCTACATCTGTGTCTTTATTCCTGTCCTGCCCCCAGGTTCTTCAGAACCTTTTTGTTTGTTTTTTTTTTTTAGATTCCATATATATGTGTTAGCATACGGTTACTTCACTCTGTATGACAGACTCTAGGTCCATCCACCTCACTACAAATAACTCAATTTCATTTCTTTTTATGGCTGAGTAAAATTCCATTGTATATGTGTGCCACAGCCTCTTTATCCATTCATCTGTCGATGGACACTTAGGTTGGTTCCATGTCCTCGCTATTGTAAATAGAGCTTCAGTGAACATTGTGGTACATGACTCTTTTTGAATTATGGTTTCCTCAGGGTATATGCCCAGTAGAGTGAGATGGCTGGGTCATATGGTAGTTCTCAAAATTTTTAGTTTTTTAAGGAACCTCCATACTGTTCTCCATAGTGACTGTATCAATTTACATTCCCACCAACAGTGCAAGAGGGTTCCTTTTCTCCACACCCTCTCCAGCATTTATTGTTTGTAGACTTTTTGATGTTGGCCATTCTGACTGGTGTGAGATGATATCTCATTGTAGTTTTGATTTTCATTTCTCTAATGATTAGTGATGTAGAGCATCCTTTCATGTGTTTGTTAGCAATCTGTATATCTTCTTTGTAGACATGTCTATTTAGGTATTCTGCCCATTTTTGGATTGGGTTGTTTGTTTTTTTGATATTGAGCTGAATGAGCTGCTTGTATATTTTGGAGGTTAATCCTTTGTCAGTTGCTTCGTTTGCAAATATTTTCTCCCATTCTGAGGGCTGTCTTTTCGTCTTGATTATGGTTTCCTTTGCTGTGCAAAAGCTATTAAGTTTCATTAGGTCCCATTTGTTTATTTTTGTTTTTATTTCCATTTCTCTAGGAGGTGGGTCAAAAAGGATCTTGCTGTGATGTATGTCATAGAATGTTCTGCCTGTGTTTTCCTCTAAGAATTTTATAGTGTCTGGCCTTACATTTAGGTCTTTAATCCATTTTGAGTTTATTTTTGTGTATGGTGTTAGGGAGTGTTCTAATTTCATTCTTTTACATGTAGCTGTCCAGTTTTCCCAGCAGCACTTATTGATGAGACTGTCTTTTCTCCATTGTATGTTCTTGCCTCCTTTATCAAAGATAAGGTGACCATATGTGCGTGGGTTTATTTCTGGGCTTTCTATCCTGTTCCATTGATCTTTATTTCTGTTTTTGTGCCAGTACCATACTGTCTTGATTACTGTAGCTTTGTAGTATAGTCTGAAGTCCAGGAGCCTGATTCCTCCAACTCTGTTTTTCTTTCTCAAGATTGCTTTGGCTATTTGGGATCTTTTGTGTTTCCATACAAATTGTGAAATTTTTTGTTCTAGTTCTGTGAAAAATGCCATTGGTAGTTTGATAGGGATTGCAATGAATCTGTAGATTGCTTTGGGTAGTATAGTCATTTTCACAATGTTGATTCTTTCAATCCAAGAACATGGTATGTCTCTCCATTTGTTGGTATCATCTTTAATTTCTTTCATCAGTGTCTCATAGTTTTCTGCATACAGGTCTTTTGTCTCCTTAGGTAGATTTATTCCTAGGTATTTTATTCTTTTTGTTGCAATGGTAAATGGGAGTGTTTCCTTAATTTCTCTTTCAGATTTTTCATCATTAGTGTATAGGAATGCAAGAGATTTCTGTGCATTAATTTTTTATCCTGCAACTTTACCAAATTCATTGATTAGCTCTAGTAGTTTTCTGGTAGCATCTTTAGGATTCTCTATGTATATTATCATGTCATCTGCAAACAGTGACAGCTTTACTTCTTCTTTTCCGATTTGGATTCCTTTTATTTCTTTTTCTTCTCTGATTGCTGTGGCTAAAACATCCAAAACTATGTTGAATAATAATGGTGAGAGTGGACAATCTTGTCTTGTTCCTGATCTTAGTGGAAATGGTTTCAGTGTTTCACCACTGCGAATGATGCTGGCTGTGGGTTTGTCATATATGGCCTTTATTATGTTGAGGTAAGTTCCCTCTATGGCTACTTTCTGGAGAGTTTTTATCATAAATGGGTGTTGAATTTTGTTGACAGCTTTTTCTGCATCTATTGAGATGATCATATGGTATCCTTCAATTTGTTAATATGGTGTATCACATTGATTGATTTGCGTATATTGAAGAATCCTTGCATTCCTGGGAGCCATTTCTTGGGGTCCATATTTGATAAATTTCTTCTCAATTTCTGGCACATTGCAGATTCTTCTGATTTCATTGACCATAGGTATTACCTAATCATACTCTGTCTAGTTTATGTGTAGATTGTGTCAATGCTAGATATTCTTATGAGAATAATAATTCTGTCAAAATTTTTTTTCAAACAACTATAAACTCTGCTTTAAGAAGTAATGTTTACCCTGAAGGAATAATCCAAATATTTAAATTGTTCTAAATAACTAAGTAATTGTTATATTGCTTGTGTAATTTGATGAGCCCCCATGAAAGAACATAGAAGAGTGCCTCAACATTCACAAATGTGGAAGAGGTTTTTTTATTACTCATCTCTAGAGACAAAGACTCTTCTTAGTTTAATTCTAGAAATGGCTCAATCTATACATACTCAGTAAAGTTTGATCCATAGTTCAGCCAAATTCATGGTAAAATAGAGTTTTTAATTGTAAGATTTTTATATTCTTCATAAAGGTGTATAACATTCAGGTATGAAAACACGTAAGAGAAGTTGTCTCTGGGTGTGTCTTAAAATAAACTCCTTTTAAGAACAGTATTTTTTACTTGAGTGAAATGGAAAAGAGGCTGACAGGTAAAAAGTTCTAAACACGTGAATTAGTATCTCTGTTTTGATGTCTCATCGCTTCTTTAGTTTTCTCCACCATAGTTGTATGCTAACTTGTTGCCTCAGAATGTGATATTCAGAACATTTATTTGGTATTTTCATCACATGCAATCCTTTCTTGCTGAATCTGAACTCTCTCTGTAATGCCTCATATTTGGTAAGAAGACCTAAGATCATCATAGCCTAAAATGGAGTATCGGAGTTTGGATGGAGATTTTTTCTATGTCAGGCTGATGTGCTTTATAGCACAAAGCTAGAGAAATGATGGGAACAATCTTTTTAATCATCTTGCCATATTTAGAGATCATTATTAATGTCAAAGATGGGAAAATGGGCTGCAATTTTTCTTCTAGGCAGAGAGCAGTACTCATTATACATCATCTTAGGTATAGAAGAGAGAGAGGGAGCAGTAACACTCCGCACCCTCTTGGAGTCGACTCACCTCAGATGCAGAGAGGTGCTCAGCCTTGGGCTCCCCCACCTGAGGAGAGGACTGTTGCTCTGTAGCGTTCCCTTTATAACTTCACATACAGGAGTCTATGCGAGTTCTCTGTCCACACACCACATCCTCAAAGAATCATCTTTACCCTTCGTAAAAGGGTTGTCTTTTTCCCCCCATTTGCACTCCTTGACGTTACACTCTGATTCTATGCTTTGTGATAGCCACCTAAATCCAACACCTTTTTCACAAAAGAGCCTTTAATATGTTTCTAAGGGAAGTGAATTTGAAGTCTGATGATGCAGATTCAAGTGCAGGAGCCACAACTTAACCAGTGATATCACTTTAGACTTAACCTCTCTGTGCCATATTTTCTCTAATTGTAAATTTCTAATAATAATACTTTCCCTAATTTTTCCATAGTGTTGTTTTGAGCATGAAATGAGGCAAGCATGTAAAAATATTTTGGAAGGTTCTGTAGAAGTATATATGTTTTTGTTCTTATCTTCCTATTTTAAAAGTGTTAAAAACATTGTTTAGATTCTCCTACACTTCAAACTCCTTTCAGGCAAATTAGTAGTTATCAGAGAGGCAAAAAGTAAAGAGAAATGAAGTCAGCAGCTGTAGGTCATCATAATACACATGGACTACCCTTTACCTGCTTGGTTCCTCTGAACCTCACTACTTGGAGTGTGGTCTGTGGATCAGAAGCGTTGGCATAATCTGGGAGCTTATATAGAAATGCCGACTCTTAGGTCCCACCCTAGATTTACAGATTCATAATCTGCATTTTAACAAGAACTCTAGGTGCTTTGTGTACAAACTTAAATTTGAGAAGCGCAATATGGCATACCATGTGGCACCGGTAACCTGCAAGATGATTCTATAGAAATGAAAATCAGAACCACAATGAGGTATCACCTCACCCCGGTCAGAATGGCCATCATCAAAAAGTCTACAAACAATAAATGCTGGAGAGGGTGTGGAGAAAAGGGAACCCTCTTGCACTGTTGGTGGGAATGTAAATTGATACAGCCACTATGGAGAACAGTATGGAGGTTCCTCAAAAAACTAAAAATAGAGCTATCATATGATCCAGCAATCCTACTATTGGGCATAGGTCCGGAGGAAACTCTATCTCAAAAAGAATCATGCACCCAGTGTTCATAGCAGCGCTATTCACAATAGCCAAGATGTGGAAGCAAGCTAAATGTCCATCGACAGTTGAATGGATAAAGAAGATGTGATATATATATATATATATATATATATATATATATATATATATATATATATATATATATATACACACACACACACGCACACACACACACATATATATACACACATACACACGTGTGTGTATGTGTGTATATACACAATGGAATACTACTCAGCCATATAAAGAAAGAAAGAATGCCATTTGCACCAACGTGGATGGGCCTAGAGATTATCATACTAAGTGAAGTAAATCAGACAGAGAAAGGCAAATATCATATGATATCACTTATATGTAGAATCTTAAAAAAATGATACAAATGAACTTATTTACAAAACAGAAATAGAGTCACAGACATAGAAAACACAGACATAGAAAACATACCAAAGGGGAAAGGGGGGGGAGGGATAAATTTGGAATTTGGGATTAACAGATACAGACTACTATATATAAAATAGACAAACAACAAGGATCTACTGTATAGCACAGGGAACTATATTCAATATCTTGTAATAACCTATAATGGGACAGAATCTCAAAAAGAATATATATATATTTATGACCAAATCACTTTGCTGTATACATGAAACATAAATCAACTATACTTCAATAAAAAATAAAAATTAAAGATGATTCTTTACAGGAATGCAGTAAGCATGTTTTATTTTAATTATTAGGTTTGAAGAATATTAGAAGAAAATATTGCTAGCTCATGAAATCTGTTATTTCATAGATTTTCCTTAAGGTGAGGCTAACAAATAGCTGACAAATAGCTTTTAAAAGATGAGTTAATTTAAGAAATTATAAGTAATAGGGTAAGTGATACTTGAACATGGCAAAAATTAAGAAGGTGGCTCTTGAGCGATTGGCCTTTGGGTAACCTTAGCCTAGAAGCTTGGTGAGATCCAGAGCAGGGTCATAGTAGCTGTGTGGGACCTCTGAGGTGCCTCCAGCCCTGGCCAAGGGTGCACGTAGGAGGTATAGTTCTCGTGTGTGCTGGGCACCCTGTTCAGACTAGGGGTGTTCAGAATCCTCTTCCACTAACCAGATGAGAATACGGACTGAGCGCAAGGTCTGGGACCCTTTCTTTATGTCTTTCACTCAGCGGTGTTTTGGGAAGAGCTCAAGCACCAAAACACCCTTTATTTATCTACTGCTTAGAGGAACTTAGATGGAAGATTCTTCGATTTCTTTCATTGCGCCAGCCATTGTCAAATCTGTGAACAGTTTATCCAAGAAAGTTTTCATTCCCCATAACTCAGGTTTCTCTTGGGATCAATTATGGAGTCGAGTTCAATTCCTTATGAGGTCAGCTTTTTAAGATTCTCCTACATTTTTTCTTCTCTTTCATTTCTTCAGTAACTTTCAAAATTATATAAGTAATACAACTAAATTCTTCAGCATTTAGAATGTAGAGGGGGGAAACGCTTTATGAATTACCATGCTGTGCTTGTGCAAGTGCCCTGTGAATTCTCTCTGAACCATTCTAGTGCTGCTAAAATAAACACCTGTGTGGTTCTTCAGTTCATATTCCCATTTTTTTCTCAGGCCATTTGTACTCCATCTTGACATTACACTCTCTTTCTATGGTCTTTGATTAATACCCGAATACATCACCTTAGCCAGATTACAGAGTTTACTTGAGAAGGATTTCCTTGCAAATGAAACTCTCTAGCCTGTTGATCAGTGTTTTTGCTCCCCGTGAAAAACCTTCCCAGGAAGAGGAGCCTAATATTGCATTTATATCTTCTGGGAAAAAAATGTGAAACATTAAAACGTATTAATAGAAAAAAACTTTTTCAGAGATTTATAAATTGAAGAATGGTGGTAACTTGCACTATTGTAAAAAAAGATATCTATGAAAGTTCTTGAATTGTCTGCATACAAAGCTGAGATAGTTAACTTGATTTTTAAAATATTACTCAGACTTCTTATTATCATCCTGTGGACAGTTTCCACATTTTGGCTATTTTTTTTTTTTTTTTTTTTTTTGTTGTAGTGGAGATACATTCTAAAATAATTTCCTTCCTACAGTTGCTGAGCTTACCTACTTCCTAAATTCTTCCATTTAAAGTAATATACATGAAACAAAATTAGGAGACAAGTAGCAGACTAGGGGAAAACTTTGCATATACACATGACAAAGGCCTAATTTTCTTAATATACACAGAGTTTTCTAAATGATTAAAAAAGAATAACCTAGTAGAAAAATGAGAAAGGATATAAATCTGAAGAAAAAAATTTTAAATGACCATTAAACATGAAAAAATATTCACTCCATATATCATCAAACACAAATCAAAACAGGTTGTCATTTTCTTACCTATCAGGTTGACCAAAATTAAAATGTTTGAAAAACCCCAGTGTTAAAGGGTAGGGAAAAAAACATGTTGTTTTGGAATTATGAATTGTGTAATTTTTCTGAAGAGTGATTTGGCAATATTGATCAAAATGTGAAATGCATGTACACTCTGACCATGAAATTTCACAGATATACAGAGATATATAAACTGATAGTGTTACAGCATTATTTATAATAGCTTGAACTGAAAGCAATCTCTGTTGTCCTTCAGGACAGTTTACAGTGGTACCATTATTTATTGAGCCAGTGGAATAACATTCAGCAGCTTAAAAAATGTGTTAGATTTATATGAAAAAAGTGGGAAAAACCAAAGTATAGAAGACTGTGAATAATATGACCCCATTTGTATTTTTTTTTTAAAAAGAGAGGGGATAAAAGGATGCTAATGTATGTGGGAAGAAAAAGTTCTTTGAAAAGATGTACCAGCAACAGATAGCTGTTAATTCTAGGAAGAATTAGCATCTCCTCCTGTCCCCACTTTCATTCCCATCCCTAATAGTAATGCTCTTCCTGAGTATTAACTGAGGGTCTTCACTTTCCCTAGTGAATGGCTTTTGAGAGAGAAAACAAGTATCAGTGAAGCAGCCAAAGCGTTGGCAACTGAGGGAAAAACAAAGACCCAATACCAGAAATGAAAAGCTTTATGCTAAAAAAAAAACAAGCCATTCTTTGGTTATCTCAATTAGCCACTTAAAATAATTCAGATAAATATAATGGTACTTTCCTAAAGAAGAATTTGGTTTGGATTTCCTGGGTATTTATTCCAATTTCCCATTGCTCCTATAGGGAAAACAAGATTATTAAATTGTCCTCATTTCCATGGCTGATGTGAGGGTGGAGGCTTTGGGTTATCGATGTAATCTTCTTTGAAGTGAACTTTTGCCTTCTTGAAATAGGCCTAGACATGCCTGGGTTCCCCCAGTGCCTGGAAGTGCATTTGGACACCAGGATTGAGTTATGAAATAGATCTTACTTTTACACCTCACCTTTTCCAGTTGCCTAGCATTTTAAATTTACCCAATAGCATTTTACTTAGTTTCTTTTTTTTTAGTACTTTCAGAAAGCTATTTAAAATTTTGAGGTACCTCAGTTTTTAACTCAACTGTTCTATATATAAATATCATTTTAATATTTAATATAATATTACTATTTTCCAGTTCCCTGGCCCGCCTGCCCCCCTCCCTGCCCCACCCTCCACCCCCAGGACTGCATCTAGTGTCATAAACTTGTCTTTTATTTTGCCTTTGAGGGCCTCTTACCAGTACTCTGTTCGGGTGTCTGGGGACCGTATCTGGAGAAACCCTTTGCCAAGTGACAGCTCTTCTACCAGCTTTCATACACAGTTGAGTAGGAACCATGGACAAAAAGTTTTCTCAACTTTATTTCTGCTTTTTGCTGCCACCCAAGTTCTCCCTCTGCAGTTTTTCTTCTAGTCTGAACTCTGTGGTAGTGACGGTGCTCGTTTCTTTCAGATGGAGACTATTTTACCTTTACAAGACATGAACCTATTGGAGTGTGTGGACAGATCATCCCAGTGAGTGTATCTCCTCACGCCTCGTATTTATTTTCATTTGAACCAGTTCTCTTAAAGATACATAAAACATGGACCTCAGCAATGTGTGTTTTCCATTACTGGGGGAAAAAAAAACTGAGTTCATGTTGTTGACATATCTTTAACAGCCTCCCTGCAAATGCTTATTTGAACAGGTTAATAGGGTTTCAGCTTCGTTACCAGGAGTTGAGTTCTCAAGTCATGGAATTCTCATGATTAAAATAAGCAAAGCAAAGTCCAGTGTATTAATAACCTGCCCTTGGTTATGGATGTCCATTCTGCTTATGGAAAATTAATACTTTGTTATATTTGCTTGTTTATTTTTTAGAACTGTGACTCACCATTTTTCCAGGCATATTGTTTTATATGGTCTTTTAATCCCATTCTTTCCCACTGTTTCTTTTCACAAGAATCTAGATAGAAGACTCTACAGAAGACACAGCAGTACAATTAACGTCACAGTCATAATTGAAACCATGCCGGGCTGTTGTGTGTCTTGTACAGGGAAATAAATGTAGTGCTTAGTGTTTGGATTGGAACATTAAACATTTTTTTTTCTCTCTGTCTCATACACAGCCTTGGCACTATACAAAACATCATCAAATCTGCCAACAGAAGATTCTAGCTAATCGTTCTGGCAAGGATTTCAGGGAAGGCTCAATTTAAATTCTTACAGTATAGACAAGAAGTTTTCTCTTCTCAAAATATAGGAGAATAATTCAAGATAATCTTTGGCTTTGGGAACCAAAGATTTTTGAGAAGTATTAATATATTATTTTAGTGGTCCATAAGCTCTAGGTTACTGTGAGATTTATTAGAGAATGAAAAGAGAAGATAAGAGATTTGGTTTAAGTTCTTCTGCTCCTAAACCACCCAGGGAAATCCTACTCAGCTCAGAGCAGGGTTGAGGTCTGTCACCTTAATTGCAGGAACTCAAACCTGCTTTTCCTGCCCGTCCCCAGACTCTTGGAGCTGCAGCTTTCACTGACAGGGCAAGAGCCGCTTGTCAGCCAGCTCGGCTCAATTACTGCACTCCAAGATTTATATACTGTAGATGGAATTAAAACATCACTGTGTACTCCCAAGTTTATAAACAACTAAGGGGAAAAGAAATTGGGTGTTTGGTGAAGGCAAGACACTTGTATATTTTTGCAAGCTTGCCAGGGCCAGTGAGAATCTTTGAAGGATGGCAGCTGAGATGCTTCAGGCAGAAACACATTGTGGTCAGGGGCTGAAGCCAGGGGACCAGGATTTTTGTTTTCTTTCTTAATGAAATTATCAACGACACCTGATAGTACTGAGGCTCATGCCTGCACGTATAACAATACAAGCTTAATATCCTTTTAAAATCAGTTTAAACCATTTTAGGCTGCAGACTCAGATACTCACATATATTTTTTAGTCTCCATTAGCTTTTTTTGCAGTGTCAAGGAGACAAACTAAAACTTTTGCATACTCATCAGTAGATGCACTTTATTTTTTGTAATCATTTGTTCTGTGACAATACATGTAGGTAAAGAAAAAGGTGCTGCCTGGAAATATACACTGACTTCTAGTTCTTCCACACTGAAAAGCTTTCATACCATTCTGAAATCCTGGTATAAAAATCACAAATGCAAGGAAAAGTTTTCATACACAAGAACTTACGGGAACCAAAGGCTAATTTTAAAAACATATAAAGTAACAACAATGAAAAACCAAAACAAAACAAAGACTCCCTTTTTACCATGGGATTTCTTTTTGTGGGTAGCTGGAAATAGTAATTTGCTGACCAGAGAGAAAAGGAGAGATTTTCACGGTCAATCCTATTCTGTTCTTAATGAAGTAATTAAAAAATCCAAACATCTATACTCTGGTGGGACAAGATTTATGTTGAGGACTAGTCTGAGACATCTGAGAAGTCACAGCTTGAAAACAAAGTAATGGAGGAATATTTTTCATCTATCAACCTTGAGTTTTTGCCTTTCAGTGGAACTTCCCCCTGCTGATGTTTGCCTGGAAAATTGCTCCAGCTCTGTGCTGTGGCAACACAGTAGTTATTAAACCAGCAGAACAAACACCACTCAGCGCGCTCTACATGGGAGCCCTCATCAAGGAGGTAAGAGAAACTGACTTCAGGAGTGGCTCCCACTCTCCTTACAGTTGGGGCCCACTGGAGCATATCCGATTTAACGTGCTTCATCAGCTTTCACAAGCCACGTTTCCTCCAATTCTGTTTTGTTAGGCTGGCTTTCCACCGGGAGTCATCAATATTTTGCCAGGATACGGGCCAACGGCCGGGGCAGCAATAGCTTCTCACGTTGGCGTAGACAAGATTGCGTTCACAGGGTCTACTGAGGTAGGTGCCTGAGAAACCATAGCTTGAAGAACAGTTCTGCAAATGAGTAGAGGGTTTAAGAGAAAATTGAAAATGTTACCCATAGGCTGAACACCTAAAGAGCAGTGAATACCCAAGGTCTCAACGAGCAGCATTGGTATCATAGCTAGAAGACTGAGGAATGTCAAAGTAAAGGTGTACATTGACTATTTGATGCCACAGATCTCTGAGGTTTTTTTGTATGCCATTTGTGTGAGACCAGTCCCAGAAAAACAAACAAAACCCTATTATTATATTTTGAAATAAAAGGAACACATATCAGAGGCAAAAACAAACAAACTAACAGACTGTCCCACAAAAGTGTCCCAGAAGCTGGGATTCTGAACACTTTCTTAAATCAAGATCATAAGGTAAGAACTGGAGATCTAGGGACTTCCCTGGCGGTCCAATGGTTAAGACTTCGCCTTCCAATGCAGGGGGTGCGGGTTTGATCCCTGCTCGGGGAGCTGAGATCCCACATGCCTCGCGGACATAAAATAGAAGCAGAATTGTAACAAATTCAATAAAGACTTTAAAAATGGTCCACATCAAAAAAATCTTAAAAAAAAAATAAAAAGAACTGGAGATCTAAATTAATCTCTGGTCTTATTATATCACCAAATCCTGTAGATGAAGTTTGCAGCTTACTATGGCCATGAGCCATAAGGGGTGATATAGAGTAGAGGTCAGCAAACTTTTTCTGTAAAAGGCCAGATGGCAAATATTGTAGACTTTGCCGGCAGTATGGTCTCTGCTGCAACTATTTAACTCTGCCCCTGTAGCACGAAGTAGCCTTAGGTAATGTATAAGCTGAACAAGGCTACAGGCCAGCACTCCATGTCCTGTACTGGCTTTGCTCTGGGTGCAGTCGGCTCTGCTTGCCTGCCTCTTGGCTCAAGCACTACTGAGCCACACAGCTTTCAGGAGTTATCAGCCCTTCTGGTCACATGGGGCCGGAAGACACTCTACAGTGGGTGGTGCCGTGATTCAGCTCCTTGTCTGGGCAGGGCTCTAGGGCTACTAGCAAAAGTCCTTACTTGAGTAGCTGAATCAGGCAGATCTGCAACCCTCTGTGTTCCCTGATCAGAGTGTGCCCCCAGTTTGGTTCTGCAGATGGGCAAAGCCACTGGTTGGGATTACTGCTTGGTCACCGCAGGTAGGAATTCAGTCTGCCAAGATTTGTGTGCTGCAAGCCCCTACCCGCTTCACTGTCACAGTCACATTCCCAGTGCTTGAGCTCCGCAGAGTCCCCTGCAATCCCTGTGGTACGAGATCAGAGTAGCGGCTCCCACAAATTAACTCACAATTCTGGCTTCTCTTTTCCCACTGGAGGAACCAGAGGGTCAGGAGAGATCTCTTCACATGGTGCTGCAATGGCCTGGGGGAGGGGCAATGCGGTCACAGTGTAGGCCGCTTTTCATAACCCTTCTAATGGAGTCTGTCTGGGTCTCTATGGTGCAGGGGAGTGCTTCAGGCTTAACCTTGTGTTCTAGGATTCTCTCAGTGATGTCTTGTTTTTTTTAATAGTTGTTAGTTATGCTTCTCGTGAAGGGAAGCAAAGTCTGGAACAACCTATGTTGCCATCTTTGTAACATCACTCCTCAGTATTTTCACTAGTACCAGGTTGCTTTAATTATTAGGTTTTAAAAGATGTGCTGTAATATGGTAGGCAAGATGCCCTCTTATTTGGTTTTTCAAAACCTTTTGGCTATCCTTTCCCATTCTTTCAGATAAAATATCAAATTAGTTTCCCAAGTATCTTACCTTCCTCTACAAAACTCTCATTGGAATTTTGATTGGTGTCATATTACCTGTCTATGTTAAATTGAGGGATAAGTGCTCTCTCTAGAAGATTGACCTCTCATCTAGGAACGTAATATAAATCTCTTCATTTATTTGTCCTGTAATGTTCATCACTGATACCATCATTTACATGTTAGGCTTTCTTGATAAATTAATTTCTGGGGATTTAACTTTTTGTTCCAAGGATATTTCAGTTTAAAAACTGAGCACTTTTTTTTTAAGTCACAGTACCGTGTATTGGAAAGTTATATTGAAATGATGACTTAATCTTTCAGGCCAGACAAGAAGTGACATAGTGAATCAATAAGAACATAAGTGCTTGTTTCCAAGCTGCCTGGGTTTAAATCTCTGTTTTGCCATTTAAAAAGTTTTTTAAACTTTTAAAAAGACTTTATTGAAGTATAATTTACACACAATAAAATGCACCCATTTAAGTACCAAATGTACACAGTCATGTAACCATCACCCAGATTAAGATACAGAATATTTCCATACCCTAAAAAGATTTGTCATACCCTTGGCCCCAGGCAACCAGTGACCCTTTTTATTAATTTTTCTTATTCTATTAGTTCATATAAATGGACTGATACAATATGTACTCTCCTGTGCCTGCTTTTTTTTTTGGTGAGGGGGTTGTTGTTCAGTATCTAATGAATTATTGATATGATTGGGTTTGAATCTCCCATTTTGATTTTATTTTCTACTTGTCCCATTTGCTTTTTGTTCTTTTTCTCCTCTTTTTCTGCCTTATTTTGGATGAATTTAGTACTCCATTTTATCTTTTATTTTGGATTATTAGCTAAGCCTCTTTTTTTTAATATAAATTTATTTATTTTATTTATTTTTATTTTTGGCTGTGTTGTGTCTTCGTTGCTGTGTGCAGGCTTTTCTCTAGTTGCAGTGAGCGGGTGCCACTCTTTGTTGTGGTGCACAGGCTTCTCATTGTGGTGGCTTCTCTTGTTGCGGAGCACAGGCTCTAGGCATGTGGGCCTCAGTAGTTGTGGCACGCGGGCTCAGTAGTTGTGGCTCACAGGCTCCAGAGCACAGGCTCAGTAGTTGTGGCTCACAGGCTTAGTTGCTCCGCGGCATGTGGGATCTCCCCGAACCAGGGCTCGAACCCGTGTCCCCTGCATTGGCAGGTGGATTCCCAACCGCTGCGCCACCAGGGATGCCCCAGCTAAGCCTCTTTTTAAAGTGCTTGCTTTAGTAATTACAACATGCATCTTAATCACAGTCTATTATTTAAAAGTATTATGTTACTTCATATGTAATGTAATAACAGTACAACAGAATTCTTCTATTTCTCATCCCATCCTTCATGCTACTGTTGTTCTATAATTCACTATTGATGTATGTTATATAGCCCATAGTACATTGCTACACTTTTTGTTTTAAAAATTCAACTATCTTTTCAAAAAATTTTTTAAATGAGAAAATTATTTTACATTTACTCACATACTTGCCTTTTCTGACCCTCTTCTTTTTTTTTTGTTTTTTGTTTTTTTTGGTCCATGTTTCTTTCTGATATCATTTTCCTTCTATATAAAGATCTTTCTTTAACATTTCTTATAGTGCCGGTCTGTTAGTGAAAAATTCTCTCAGCTTCTGTTTGTCTGAAAATGTCTTTATTTTGTTTTCATTTTTTATGACTTTTTCCTGAATATAAAATTCTGATTCAACAGTTTTTATTTTATTTTATTTTATTTTCAACACTTGAAAGATGTCATTCTGTTTTTTTATGACTTGCTCTGTTTCTGATAAGAAGTTCATAGTCATTCTTATCTTTGTTTTACTGTGTATAATTTTTTTTCTCTGGGGGCTTTAAAAATGTTTTCTTTTTACTGATTTTCAACAATTTGATTATGATGTGCTTCTGTGTAGTTTTCTTTGTTTTTCTTCCCATTTGAGGTTCATTGGAAATTCTTGGATCTGTGAGTTTGTATTTTCATCAAATTTGGAAAACTTTGGCAGTTATTTTTCAAATATATATGCTTTTTTCATGTCTGTTAATTTTTGAAAGGATGCTGAACATTGTGACCATTACCTTATTGAACATGTGGATTTTGTTTTCTTTCTTTAAAGAGTGCTGGACTTTCTTCTGTAAAGTGGTTAAGTCACTTGCAGTACAGCTTGACCCTTTTGACACTTAATTTTAAGCTTTGTTAAGTACTAGCTTATCTTTTACTAAGATACTAAACTTTATTAAGATTACTAAGTTGGGATCCTTCTGGAGTTTCTACTGAATGTTTTCAGTGTTCAACTAGGTCTTTCCACTCTGGCTAGTCAGAACTCAAATGTCCCCAACTCTGTATGAGCTCTGGGGATTATTCAGCATACAAATTACCTGGTCTTTGTTCTTTATCCATTCTTGTGGCGTTTCACCATATGTATACCCAGTTTAGCCTTCAGCCAAAGACTTGATGGGACCCCCATAAGGTTTCTTGACTGCATTGTCTCCCTCTGGTACTAAGCCCCTCACATTTTAACCACCTTATTCTCTCTAAACTCTGATCTATTTCATCAGTTCAGTGAGACCACCGTGTTCTACTTTGGTCTCCCCATCCCATGCTGCAATCTAGAAAGTCCTTTGGCAGAAAGATCTTCCCTTGTTTGTTTCTTTTATCTCTAGAATCACAGTTCCATACTGCCTGATATCTCATTTAAAGAAAGCAATTTCATGTACCTTTCTAGTTTACCATGAGAGGGCAAGTCCAGTGACAGTTTTTGACAAATAGACTGCCAGTTATTCCTACAGCCAAAATGGGTTTATTCAGAATCAGCAAAGAATTGCAATTTGGGGTCTGCAACCATGGCAAACCACATGCAAGTCCTTCCACAGCAAGGAGAGGACTCTTAAAGAAGGGAAAAGGAAATTGGAGGGCTATAGTAAACAGAATCCATTGGAGAAATTGACAGTTTGAAGTATAGTGGCTTTTCATTGGCTGAGGTGTGACAGTCTTCTCTAATTGGATGAGCTCTTGCCAGGCAAGAAGAGAAAGTCTTTCTTTTTCCTCTTAGGCTCTGCTGTTGTCATAGGTGTTAGAGCTCCCCTTTCTGGTCTCCCAACTCTATCTTAATTGAGGTTTCTGTTTATTAATTTTTACATTTCCCCCTTTTGATCAAGAGCTTTCTCTGAAAGCATTGCTGATCAAGAGTCCAGTTTTCTGGTTTCAGCAGCTTTTTGTCTCTCAATGCCCGGAAGGACCTTGGGTGTAGTTTCCCATGTCAGAGGGAAAGTACACAGATTGAAAACCTATTGAGGTCACATTCTAGTAACAAGGAGGGATAGGAGGGAGAACTCTCAGGCACTTTTTGTTTAAAATCCATGTGTTATCAAAATTGTAGACCTAGGAGATCTTCTGAAGTGTTATGTCATCATTAAAGGTCTGGCAGGCAAACTTCCAACAGGACTGGTCCAGATTATCTTGAGAAAGCTATCTCATCAGGTGGTGTCTGCTTCAATTCTAGGAAATTTTTACTTTCAGGTCCCCAGATGATGTGCAGGTCCAGTGAGGGTTTGGTGCTTTCTTTTAGTGTATCACATGAATCCAAAAGTCTATTCCTTGGAGTTCAGTGGCACAAGGGTTGGTTAGCAGTACCAGATAGGGGACCTTTCCAGCAAGGTTGGAGAAAGTCTTTCTGGAGGTCTTTTCCAATAGATAAAATCTCCAGGGTACAAGGTGTGATGCTGAACGTCTTTGTCTCCCAAGAGCACACTGTAAAAAAGATTGCTCTAACAAAACATGGTTATTTTTAATAGAAGCAGTTAGGCCTTTGCAATATTGCAGTATCTCTCTTATCAGTGAGTCAAAAGAGGCAGGAGCCAAGTGCATTGGGTATTCTATGACTGTTTCAAAGTATGAGAGTTTATGAGTTCCAAAAGGGATGGATCTAAGATTTAGAAGGACCTATGGCAATGCTTTTGGCCAGGGTGTTTTTAGGGACTCTACAAATTTGCCATTTGAGTCTTAATAATATCATTAGTGCATTTGACTAAACTAGAGGGTTGACAGTGGTACACATGGTGAAAGTGTTGTAAAACTGGCCAAACAGTGCACAGTTGTCAAAGTACTGACTAGTAAGATGAGTTCCTTGATCACTGTGAAGTTCAAGAGGAGTTACCCAGGTAGGGATAATCTTTTTCAAAGGGACTTTAGCCACAGAAGAGGCAGTAGCCTGTCTGCAAGAGATGCCTTCAGCCCAGTGTGAAAACAGACAGACCAGGACTAAAACATATTTATATTCATGAGACAGAGGAAGTTGTATGAAATGCTTTTTCCAGACCTCAAATGGTTATTAGGCATTTTGAAATGTCCGGGAGCAGTGCAAACAGGCTTCTCGGGGTTATATTTCAGACGAGTGGGATAAGTGAGGTAGGAACTTCTTGCAACCTTCTTAATGTTTCTTCACCAATATTGATTCATGAATGCTATCATTATATCAGTAGACCAATGGTTTAATGTATGTACAGTGGTTAGGATTGGGAATTCTAGAATCACCGCTAGGACTGAGTTGTTATTTGGTCCAAACCAGAGCTTTCTCTTTCTGTCGAACCAAGAATTGTTGAATTTCCAGTCTTATTTTTCCTTCTCTGAGGCCAATTGTGTTCGGCTTCTCTAACCAGTTTTTCTAAGTTATAATTTGGGGAAATATCTCTTTGGACCATGCCAGAGGTTTGGCTGTTGTTGGTTCCTTTAAGGACAGCATTCCTTGTGGAAATGTCAACAAGGTGATTTCTTTTAGCTTCCAGAAAGTTAACTTTAGAATCTTAATAATAGCTAAAGCAGCAGATAAAAATATTGCATCTAGCAATTCCTTAATATAAGGGCCATTTTAAATTTTATTTCCACTACAAGTAAGGAAGCCATATTGCTTCCACAACATTCCAAAAGTATGAGCTACTCTGAAAGCACATCTACTATCAGTGGCACTTTTGTCCTTGGCTGAAGTACAAGGCTGTGTAAGAGCACATAATTCAGCCTGTTACGCCAAAGTAGCCATAAGTAAAGATGCTGCTTCAACAACATTAAAAGGAGTTGTAATAGCATGTCCAGCACAATATTTGTCATTGTCACTTTTTAAATAGAAACCATCAGTGAACCATGAGAAATCAGTGTTACCCAAAGCATTTTCCTGCAGATCATCTCAAGGAGTCACGAGGTGATCTATCAGCGTTAAGCCGTCATGAGGGACTTCATCAGTGACAGAGGGGAGAAGAGTAGCAGGGTTACCGTCACTCTGTAAAAGAGTGCTGTGAGGAGCAGTTAACAAAAAGACTTTAGAGGAGGTGAGGCAGCTGACTGAGAATTGTTGAATATGATGAGAATTCAGGTGAGCTTTTACTGCATGAGGTACAAAAATGGTTAAAGGGGATCCCATAATAGTTTTTCGTGGTGGCCTTCACCAAAAGGGCAGTGGCAGTAATGAATTTTTCTCCTGTTTTGGGAGAAAGAAATTCTGGCATGATACTTCCCTAAGAAGTCTTAGCTAAAAATGGATAGGGGTGGAGGAACTAAGGAGAAAAGAGTATGTATTTCTCAAAGGGTCTAAACAAAAGAGTATAGGTTCAAAGACAGGAACCTCTTGTGGTTCACTAGAGATCCCTGATATTTGAACTGTTTAGTACTCCAAGGCAGGGGCTGCTTTATAGTAGCAGAGTTGAGCACCGGGTGTGTTGGCTTTGGTGTCAGTTAGGACTGGAGGAGATTCAGCCCCAATCTGGAGAAACATTTCCCTAAGATGATTAAGAGGGAGGATTGGGAAGAGCCCCTGTAGTTCCTCAGAGCCACTTCCTTGAGGACTGGGAGAGCAACAGGAAGACTGGTTAGAGGCCTGAAGGTGCCGGAAGTGCTTGAATTTATAACAATCTCTTTTCCAGTGTCCTGGCTGTTTTGCAAAGATAGCAGAAACTAGGAGGGTTTTGGTTTCATTTAGGGACCTTCATTTGCTGGAGTTGAAGATTAAGAATTTTGTTGATCTTCCTTTTACGTGACTGCTCTAGAGTGTGAGAGAGCTGGTTTACCAGATTACCTAAATCTGAAGTGGACACAGTTTCCCATTCTATCCTGGTCCTTTTTACCAGAAGGGAAAGGTCCCGGTTCAGCCTATTGATAAACATAAAATTAAAGGCTCCCCAGGTGGGATCAACATTTGAAGGAAGACCAGAATTTTCCTTAACAATCTGAAGTTAATTATAATAGTCATGAACAGGTTCATCAGATTTGCGTGCAAGCTTGAATTTTGTCCCAGTCAACAGGCTTTGGAAAAGTCCTAGGAATTGCTTGATGAAGTTGTCTAGCAGTTGCTTGAGCCTGGTCATATAACTTAGCGGGCTGGTCTCCAGCTTTAATTCTAGAGACCTTTCAGGATTTTCCCAATTAGCAGCTTTCATCCAATGCTGGGCCTAGCCTTCACCAGCAAGCATATGAACTAGCAGATATGAGTCAGAGAAACCAGGCTGATAAGTTTTGTTTTGTGTATCCCTTAACTACTTATTGTGGATATAGATGATTTTACTACTTTTGTCTTTTAATTTTCCTACTAGCTTTATAAGTGGTTGATCTGCTATCTTTATCGTATATTTGCCTTTACCAATGAGGTTTTTCCCCTCTCATAATTTTCATATTTCTAATTGTGGTCTTTTCTTTTCTGCTTAGAGAAGTCCCTTTAACATTTCTTATAAAGCCTGTTTTGTGCCACTGAACACTTTTAGCTTTTACTTGTCAGTAAAACTCTTGATCTCCCCTTCAACTATGAATGATAGTCTTGCTGGGTATTCTTGGTTTTTTGCTTTCATCATTTTTTTTTTTTAATTTTTTATTTTATTTTTGGCTGTGTTGGGTCTTCATTGCTGCGCGCGGGCTTTCTCTAGTTGTGGTGAGCGGGGGCTACTCTTTGTTGCGGTGCGCAGGCTTCTCATTGCGGTGGCTTCTCTTATTGTGGAGCACGGGCTCTAGGGTGCGCGGGCTTCAGTAGTTGTGGCACGCGGGCTCAGTAGTTGTGGCTCGCGGGCTCTAGAGCGCAGGCTCAGTAGTTGTGGCGCACGGGCTTAGTTGCTCTGCGGCATGTGGGATCTTCCTGGACCAGGGCTCGAACCCGTGTCCCCTGCGTTGGCAGGCGGATTCGTAACCACTGCGCCACCAGGGAAGGCCTGCTTTCATCATTTTAAACATATCATGCCACTCCCTTCTGGCCTGCAGAGTTTGTGCTGAAAAGTCAGCTCATAGTCTTACGGGAATTCCCTTGTATATAACTAGTTGTTTTTCCTTTGCTGTTTTTAATATTCTCTCTTTATCTTCAATTTTTGTCATTTTAATTACAATGTGCCTTGGTATGTTCCTCTTTGCATTAATCCTGTATGGGACTCTCTGTGCTTCCTTTCCCAGGTTAGGGAAGTTTTCAGCTATTATGTCTTCAAATATGTTCTCTGCCCCTTTCTCTTTCTTTTTCTGGGACCACCAGCACATTTGATGTTGTCCCAGAGGTCTCTTAAACTGTCCTTATTTTTCAAAAGTCTTCTTTCTTTTTTCTTTTTTGCTTGGGTGATATCCCCTCCTCTGTCTTCTAGTTCACTGATCTGTTCCTCTGTATCATACAATCTACTGTTGATGCCTTCCAGTGTATTTTTTATTTCAGTTACTGTATTCTTCAGCTCTGTTTGGTTCTACTTTATATTTTCTCTTTGTCAAAATTCTCATTGTGTTCATCTATTCTTCTCCTAAGTTCTTTGAGCACCTTTATGATTATTACCTTGAACTCTTTATTGGGTAGATTGCTTACCTCCAGTTAGTTCTTCTGCTGTTTTATCTTGTTCTTTCATTTGGAACATATTCCTTTGTCACCTCATTTTGCCTAATTTCCTATTTTTATTTCTATGTATTTGGTATGTTGGTTATGTTTCCTCATCTTGGCAAAGTGGCCTTATGTAGGAGACATCCTATGGGACCCAGCAGTATATTCCCCTTTGTTCAGCAGAGCTACCTGCTCTAGAGGCCCCTCTGTGTGGGCTTTGTGGGCCTTTCTGTTGTGGCGAGCTGACTACTGCTAGCCTGCTTGTAGGCATGGCTGACCCCTGGCCTGGTTGGTTGCTAGGCTCTGCCTAATGTGGAGGCTGCTGGCTGCTGGTGGGCAGGGTCAGGTCCTGGCACAACTGGCTACACGGGGCCTGGGAGTTCTGGTCCTGGTGCTGGCCCATTGGTGGGCAGGACTGGGTCACAGGGCACCTCACTGCAGAGCTTCAGAGGTTCTGGGGCTAGTGCTGGACCACTGGTGGGCAGAGCTGGGTCCCAGGGGAGGGGGTGGCAGGTTGCAGGGGCAGGAGTCTCAGAGCTGGTGTCAGCCTGCTGCTGAGTGGTCTGGGTCCTGACCAGTGCTGGGTATGGCTGGGCCCAAGGGATCCCAGGGCTGGTACCCACCCACTGGTGAGTGAGGCTGGGTCCTGGGGCTAGTGCCAGCCCACTGGTGGATTGGGCCAGTCCCGACAGCTGGCTGCAAGGTCCTGGGGGCCTGGGGCTAGTGCTGGCCCACTGGTGGGTATAGCAGGGTCCTGGGCCCTCTGGTGGCTGGGGCCAGTTCCAGGGCATCTTGGGGCTCAGGGTGTCCTATGGCAGCCCTGCTAGTAGGTGGGACTGTGTCCCTGCACCACTATCTGCTAGGACTGGGGTGTCCCCGGACTGGTGGTTACTGGTTGGTGGGCAGGGCCAGGTCTTGGTGCTAATAAGCTAGAGGGTGAATTCCAAAATGGCACTTGCCAATAGCAGTGCCCTCGTGGTAGAATGAGCTCCCCAAAATGGTTGCTGCCAGCATTGGTGTCCCCTGGGTGAGCCCCAGTTGCCCCCTTCCTCTCTGGTAGGCTCTCTAAGATCAGCAGGTGGGTATGACCCAGGCT
This sequence comes from Balaenoptera borealis, assembly GCF_965194805.1. Lineage (NCBI taxonomy): Eukaryota > Metazoa > Chordata > Mammalia > Artiodactyla > Balaenopteridae > Balaenoptera > Balaenoptera borealis. Next base: position 106,467,381 of record NC_138866.1, on the reverse strand, counting down.
TCTTTCAAATTTCTGCTGCTGCCTTTGGTCTCAGAACATGTGTTGTGTGTGCCCTTTAAGAGTGGAGTCTCTGTTTCCCACAGCTCTTTGGGTCTCCTGAAAGTAAGCTCTGTTAATGATTGGAAGCATCAAATTACCAATTGAAATAGGTGTTCCATTCAGTTTGGGAAATTTTAGACCTGTGTAAGTTTGAGGATTTCAAAAGTTTCCTATAATCACCATTGATATTCTAATTTGCCTTTGGTTAGGTAGGTTTCAGGCAGGTCACCGATTCTCATAGTTTATCATCGTCTCAAATTGAATATATTATACTCAATGAGGTTACAAATTTATATACTTCTGTTGATACAACTAAAGTCTTAAGAATACAACCCTAACAATGTTTGGATTTAAAAGTCCTTGGTTTCTTCGGTGTAGAATATTTTTAAAGTATTTTAATCCCATAAATGACTAATTTCTAATCTTTTTTTAAAATTATTTTAATTTTATTTATTATACAAATGATAACATTTCTATGCAAGATTTGCCTATAAAACACTAATTTCTAATCTTTGGGGGTGAGATAATTTGCTTATCAGTTTAGTGGTGATTTTTTAGCTTTAATTTTTGAAGATTACAGTTTCTGGTCAAACATACCGATTTTGGGGGGGTGGTGGTTTGCATTCTCTTTGGATTCTATCCTTTAGTCATTCTTCTCACTACCCCGCGTAGCATCTGATGTGTAGTCAGCATGAATTATAAGTATTTGTTAGGTACACGAAGGAGGAAAGACTGAATTTGAGAAATAAAAGCTTAATCTCAGAGCTAGAAGGTGATATATAAGTGGAACACTTTCTTTCTTCAAAATGTCACTAATAGCTTAGGGTTTAATATTTTTTACTTTGTAGCTATATAATTATGGACCACTTAATTCTGTACAAAATTTGCTTAATAGTAAGCACACATTTCTCAGGGTTGTGAGAATTAAATGCACAATGAGTTTTATAAGTTGTAAGCAACAAGCAAATGTTAGTTTGTAATGTCATTAGCATTCTAAAAAATGAGAGAGCTCTGTGAGTTGGATGATCTGTCAAGGCTTCAAGAGAAAGAGGGATTTGATACAGGTTTTGTAAGATATGGGTAAGTAGAGTGAACGGAGAAGAAGTAGAATTAGTCAACAACTAGAGGCTGGAGTGTACAGAAAGTCTTAGTGGAGCAGAATAGGGCAAGGGAAGGGGTTGGGGAGAAAGGTTGGGAGGCAGATGAACTAGAAAGTACTATTCTGCAAATCAAGCCATTGAAAATAATTCTCAGTTTAAAAATTGAGGCCAGAGAGTAGAAGACCTTTCAGACAAAGACATCACATGGAAACTATACACCAGTGTCCTTTATGAATATAGATGCAAGAATCCTCAACAAAATACTAGCAAACAGAAATCAACAACTTAAAGGATTATATACCATGACCAAGTGGGATTTATCCCAGGAATGGAAAGTTAGTTTAATATCCAAAAAATCAGTCAGTGTAATATTCCATATGGATAGAATAAAGGACAAAACCACACCATCATCTCCATAGACATGGAAAAAAGCATTTGACAAAATCAAACACCACACAGAAACATACAGAAATATTATTCCTAATTCCCAAAAAGTGGAAACAATCAAAATAGCCATCAAATGATGAGTTGATAAGGAAAATGTGGGTGTATCCATATCCATACAGTGGAATATTATTCAGTCACAGAAAAGAAGGAAGTACCAATATAGGCTGACATGGGTGAACCTTAAAAACATGCTAAATGAAAGAAGCCAGTCACAAAAGGCCACATGTCGTGTGATCCTATTTCTATGAAATGTCAAGAATAGGCAGATCTATAGACAGAAAGTAGATTAGTAGTTTCCAGGGGCAGGAAAAAGGGGGAGAATGGGGAATGACTACTAATAGATATGAAATGTTCTGGAATTAGATACTAGTAATCATTGAGATGATTGCACAATTGTCTGAATATACTAACATTGAATTTTAAATTTCAAAAGGTAGATTTTATGGTATATGAATTATATCTCAATAAAGCTGTTAAAAATGGATGTTTTTAAAGAAGTATTTAAGGCTTAAAATTGTGGATATTAATAGCCAACATCGATTGAGCACTTACTGTATGCCAGGTACCTGCTAAGTGCTTTGCATATATCATCTCACTACATCTTTACAGTAGCTCTAGGAGATACACAGATGAGCAAGTGTGGCTGGGAGAGGTTAAATTACCTGCCCGTAGTCACGTGCTAGTAAGTTGTGGGTCTGAGAATCATACCCAGAGCTTACACTTCAAATGACAGTGCTATGCTGCTAAGGTGCTGCACTCGGTACCATGGAAGGAGGGAGCCATTAAAATCAGGAATGACATATCAAAGGGGATACTTAGGAAGGATAATATCAGTGGAACATATTCTGTTCAAAGCATGGTCAAACGTATGTAATTCTGGAAGGTCATAGACACTATTCTAACTCAACTTTTTTTCCTTTTTTCTAAAATTTACTTTAAAATCGCATCTTTAGCCTCTTTAAATCTTATTCGATACATTATAGGGCTTCCAGTGGACGATCTCTGGCATAGAACTTACAGTTTTAAACCTAAGCTGTCTTGTCGACTCCGCAAATATTTATTGAGCACTAACTAAATATACAATGTTAGACCTTAGAGAAATTGTCCAATTCAGTCTAACCCAGTGATAGTCTGTGAATATGTAACTAGTATAGTGTGGTGTGTATGGGAGCATGGAGAAAGAGAAGAATAATTCTGCACCATTTCTCTTAATACTTCTTTATTGAAGATGCCTTCTAAGACCAAGGCTAGAACTAAAATTCTTTTGCTCAACATGGTTTTCAAATGTATCTATATCTGTGCATTAAGGAGAAATATAATGTGTTCAAGATGTCTAAATTCAAACGAAAAGCTATTTCATTCAAAGGTAACACCATTTAAGAAAAAGATAATTCTACATCTTAATTCCACAGTTGTTAATATTCACAACTGTGGAAAATATAGGTCTATCTTCCTTTTCTCTTTGGAGAAAATGAAATTATGGTGGTATGGTATGGGAGCCAAAGTTCGAAAAGGACTTGTGGGAAAGGAACCGCAGCTGTGGGGACCCTTGTGAGTAATGTGTTGCTTGATATTGGCGAATAATCATCAAACACTGGTATCATTCAATTCTCAGAATCATTTCCCATGCCTGATAGTCCAGCAATTTCAAAAGGCTTGATACATATTTTGCTGGAATGTAAAATGGGACGTTAGGTTTCACTGTTGCTTCTCAATAGCAGATGCAGTTTTTGTTTTTTGCATTTTTGTCAGCTCTGCTTTTAACAGGCATTTTAACTCCAGAGCTGTAGATTTTATACTAATTCAGTATATCCTTAAAATCTCTTCTAAAGTGAAAAGCCTAATAGAGATGGGGGAAAAAATAGCCCTATGAATCTAAATCACAACAGATGGGACTTGTAGAGGAGTTAGTGGGTGTCTGATTTCCTCGTGCCCCGAACACTTGGTAGAGTGATCTAGTGCTGGACACCAGATGTTCAGTCAGTGACTGCTAAACACATAATTCCAGTGTTCTAGTGGAAGTATTTTTATATTTAAGGGACACAAAAGTGTGCAAAAGCTAGGAAAAATATTAGGTTTTCCCGTATACCCATTTTCCATAAATCATCTTTCTAATGCTCAGATTATATTACTCTCACCTACATTCAGGCCAAGTTAATTTCCATCTACAAAACTATCCAGTGGTTTATGATAAGCAAAGGTAATAACTGAGCTGAAGGGTTAATAATCAATCTGATCAATCTCACGATCAACGAAGACCTCCTCACAGAATTTTACATTAGGGAGTTTAGAGCTTTAATGTAGTTCACCTTGAGTGTATTTCTTTCAATCCTTTATTTAGAGTCTCTTAAAGAAAAATAAAGTACTCCTCATGGCTTTGCTAAAATGAAAGCTTGAAAGAATGCTGCATCACACTACCTCTAAAAAAACTAGAGGAAAGTATTTTTTCAGTAAGAAATGCCAAACATAGTCTTCAAATCATCCTAAAAGCAATCAAGATTAAATATCAGATCTATATGAGAAAACTAGACATAATTTAAACCTCTCTCATGGTAGTGTGCATTTGTTCACAGTACATGTTAATATTTAATCTTTCCCACCCTCAGATTCCATCTGTAGATAAGGGATGATTGTACCTAATTCATCGACTGTGAGGAGGAAGTAAGCTAGTATATCTAAAGTATTTAGCACAGGGCCTGGCCCTTAGTGAAGTGTCAATAAATATTAGCTGTTACTGTTTTCTATTTATCGTTAAGTGAAATTTATATAACAATATAGTCTTGGGAAAATGTGGTGAAATATAGAAGGGCGCTGGATTCATCCAAGCTTGGATCAAATCCCAGCTCTCTTTGGCATATTATTTAGTCTTTCTCATCTCTCATTTCTTCATCTATTAAGAGGGGTTATGAAGAACTGCTTACATGTTTATTTGTGGATTAATGAAGATAGTGTATTTGAAAGTTCCAGTCCTATTGCTGGCACATTGTAAGAATTCAGTGAATATTAGTTGAATCTGATTGATTCTAGCTGAATCTGTTTGCAAAGGATATGTCTGTCGAAAACTAATTCCTGCTTTCCTCTAGAAATTTTACTTTCCTTTTGTTTGTTTTATGACTTTTATAAATATTTTACAAATATTTTTGTCTTCTAATAAATGTTTATTTTTGTTTTGTTTTGCTGTTCTATTTCACTTTTTTGGAAGATTACCTGGGGTGCTTGCTTGAATAAACTGATTTTGAATTTTTTTTTTTTTTTGCCTGCATTGGGTCTTCATTGCTGTGCATGGGCTTCCTCCAGTTGTGGCGAGTGGGGCTACTCTTCCTTGCGGTGCGTGGGCTTCTCATTGTGGTGGCCTCTCATTGTGGAGCATGGGCTCTAGACGCATGGGCTTCAGTAGTTGCGGCACGTGGCCTCAGTAGTTGCGGCACGTGGGCCCTAGGGCACGTGGGCTTCAGTAGTTGCGGCACACGGGCTCAGTAATTGTGGCTTGTGGGCTCTAGAGCACAGGCTCAGTAGTTGTGGCGCATGGACTGAGTTGCTCTGCGGCATGTGGGATCTTCCCGGACCAGGGATCGAATCCGTGTCCCCTGCGTTGGCAGGTGGATTCTTAACCACTGCAATGCCAGGGAAGTCCCCACAGTTCTGTGACTTTGCACATGTCATTTCTTCTGACAAAAATGACCACCCTTCCCTTATCTACCCAATGAGATCTTAGCTCAATGATTTTGTTCTACCATCTGTGCAGATAAATGAGAACTGGTCAATTTCTATAATGAGTATGATACTTTATTCTTATTTAGATTCATAATCTCAAAATTTGTCACCCTTTTACTTCCAATAATTTCTTTTATTGGCTTCTAATCTGTTCTTTGTTTTCACCACCTTTTGCTTTCCCTTAAGTTTTTTTTTTTTTCCTCTTCACTTGTTCTCTTTCCCTGTCAGGCTTTAATTATTTTAAAATTTAATTAACTTATTCTAATGCATTTAACTTTAATTAAAACCATTAAATCATATTTTAAATAGTCATGTGGATTCAATATAATTTCCCCACCAATAATTCACAAAGGACAACAAAAAGAAGTATGGCATAATTACTCTAATAAAGTAACATTTTTATTGCTTAATATATCTTTATTAACACCTTTATTGAGGTATAATTGATATACAATAAATTTCACATAAAGTGTACAGTTTGGTAAGTTTTGACATATGTATCCACCTGTGAAACCATCACCACAGTTCACATAGTACATACATCCATCAGCCTCAAATGTTTCCTACTGCGCCTTTGTAATCTCTCTTGCATCTTTCGCTCTGCTCCTCCCCCCATTCCCATTCCCAGGCACTGATCTGCTTTATGCCACTGTAGGTCATTTGCATTTTCTAGAATTTTATGTAAATAGAAACATACAGTATGTACTCTTTTGTCTGACTATTTTTACTCAGCACAATTATTTTCAGATCCATGCACATTTTTGCATATATATCAAAAATTAATTCCTTTTTATTGCTGAGTAGTGTTCGATTTTATGGATACATCACAATTTGTTCATTTGCCTGTTGATGGACATTTAGGTTGTTTCCAGTTTGGAACTACTATACATAAAATCTCCTGTGAACATTTTATGTGCCAGTCCTTGTGTGTGTGTGTGTGTGTGTGTGTGTGTGTGTGTGTGTGTGTGTCTGTGTGCGCATGTAGGTGGATAGTTAGATAGATAGATTGATTGATTCTTTTTTCTCTTGGGTAAATAAATGCCTAGCAATGGAATGGCTGGATCTTATTAGGTTCAGAAGCTACTAAATTGTTTTCCAAGGTGGGTGTATCATCTTACCAGCAATGTATTAGACTTCTAGCTCCTTCACATCCTCAGCAGCATTTGGTATGGTCAGTCTTTATAATTTTAGCCATTCTAATAGGGGTATAGTGCTGTCTCACTGTTGCTTTATATAACACAGGAAATTCTTTATCTTCACAGGAAGAACATTAACAACTAATATGTTATCTTCAACAAAGCAGATATCCAGTGGGGGAGCTGAGAGAGAAGGGAGAGTTTGGTAAAGAGAATAAGACGAAAGGTGGCCCCATGAAGTATTTTGCTGTTAGGAACATTCACACAGTGAGATAGCTTATAGCAGTGTGCATAGAGCAAGTTTCACCTTAAGTTTTCTGGCGGAGTCTATTGATATTTCTCTCTCTAGAGGGGTTTACATTTACTAGGAGGGAAACAAATCCTGTGGCATCTGGAGTATCTCCAAGTTTCTTCTCTGGGATGATATCATTGACAGATAATAGAGAACCAGAGGGAGAAGTATTTGACTAGACTACGAAAGCCACCTTATAATTATATTAATGGTGGTAGGTGGAGAACTTTCACAGGCAAATGAATCATGTAATCACCAAACCCCTTTACAGCTTGTAGTTTTTTTACTTCTTTATTTATCTACCCTCTCTTAATTTTGTAGGCTACTTGGGAAACTGTATAGATTCTTCCAGAGGGTACATGTCACTTAAATATGGATTTGAATGTGGCTCCAGTAATGATTATCCTAGTAGAGGGGACCTGTTTATACATCACAAAATGTCTGGAACAGTCAGCAACAAGAAGCTTATTTGAGGTGGCTGCTTTCCATTTTACTTTAGCAAAAGGCCTTTAAAAAGAAAACAAAGTGACTCAAAAGATAGGATTAATTTCTCCTTCTGCAGCTAAATACATAAGCAATGAATGTAAATATTTGATAAGTGAATATAAAAGGGCTCTTATAAGCACAGAGTCAATAAACAACCTCAATAAAGTACAGGAAAACAGTTTGCATTTTGCTTGGTATGATGTTTTCTTTATTCAGTTAAATTAACAAACCATGATTTCATCATTAGTCAACAAGATAGTAGAGAGACCATCAAAGCAAACTACAGGAGAGTCCAGACTGATCTGTGCCAAACAAATGTTTGTAGCTAACAGCTGTATTATCACTGATTCTAATTTACGCAGCCAGGGTTCTCCTTTCATTTCCTAAGTGAGATGCATGTCATCTTACATGATACAGACACCCTCTCTGCTGCTTGAGTAGTGAATCAGGTCAGCTCTCCCCTCTGGGTAGCCTCACCCCTCTTTGTAGGTGGGGAGAAGTGGCCTGCTAGAGTTTTTTTGTTATTTTTTTTTAAAACAACTTATAAGCCTCTTTCTAAGGTTGTATGAGTCCATTAGTAAACTATCCAGAATTTGAATGAAAAATACCAGTTTGTTGTGTCAAAACCTTTGGATGTACAGGTTTTAAATTATGAGCTTTCTTCCTTTTCTTGTTTAATACTTAAATAAAACCTTGAGTACTGAAGCATAGGAAAGAGTATGCTGTTGTCTTGGCCTGCTAGCTGAGATTCTTTGATTCATTCTGCAGTAGATTTATCTCCTCAGAGCTCAGGCTGAGAATGAACCGATCCTAAGAAGCCCATCCGTTTAGTCCACCTGGTTAGTGGGACATGTAGTACCTTTGACTTGAGGATTCCAGGCTTCTTCCTATCAAAGCAGAGCCCTCCCCCAAAATCAAAATCTTGATTTTTAAAATTTATTTGAGATTAAAAGGGAGAGTCTTATGTAACAGAAGGAGGGCTAAGTGTACAGGGCAGTCGCTCTGGAATATCTGTTAGCTGTGGATGGTGTGTTTGGCCATCAGAATTCTGCTCATAGCAGAGGGTATATAACCCCAGGAGAACATCTGGAGAAGAGAAGCAGTCCTGGCTCTGCCACTCAGTGAGCGCCTGTCAGCAAGTCATTTCTTGACCTGTCATGCTTTTTTTTCGGCTCTAAAATGGGGTAATAATTCTTACCTCACAGGATCACCATGAGGATTAAATAATGTTTGTGAGAACAAGCAGCACAAAATAGGTGCTCAATAAATGATAATGTTCAACAGTTGGAAAACAGAACCAACAATGAAAGGTTAGAGACAGTATGAGAGAAACGCCCTTAAGGATTCTTTAATTCCATGGTTCTTAACCCTAGCAGCACATTAAACTACCCATGCCCATGGGCTCCACTGCAGACGAAGATGATCAGAATCTCTGGGGGCAGAGCCCAGACAAAGAAAACGATTTTAAGTGCTCCGGGAGCTCCAACGTGCAGTCATGTCAGAACCATGAAGCCATCCCCTTCACTAAAGATGTGGAAATTTCAGCCAAAGATAAGTAAGAAGAGGAAAGCTCAAGATCATTCTGCCAGTGGTGTCAAGGCAAAAGCCTTGGACATAGGCATTCCGTGTTCTAATCGCTCACCTCTGTTTCCTTGAAGACTTCATAGCCTCTGATTTCCAGAGACTTCAAGAGCAGCTGTCATGTTCTGGCTCATTGGCTCATCAAATGTTGCTGAAAATCTGTGTGTGTGTGTGTGTGTGTGTGTGCGCGTGCATGTGCGTGCACAGGAGTCCCTCTGCGCACGGTCAGTCTGGTAGGGAAGACAGCTGTTAAACAAGAGCAGTATGAGAGTTATGTGGGATCAGAAAAGTGGGAAAACCAAACCCTATAGCAAGGGTGTATCTAGAAAGCTAGCTTCTCAGAGGAAGTGGCAAAGGTAGGGCTGGAAAAATGAGTAAGCAAGGAGAGGGAAGACATTTCAGGCAGAGGAAACAGCTAATACAGAGACACGGTCATATTCCAGGAAGGGCAAGTGGTTTCCTGTGCTGTAGTGATGAGTGTGTGGTGGTGAGAATGGTGGTGGAGGAGAGGGGCTGGAAGCATAGTCAGAGGCTGCATCATTTTTCACAATCTGAATTTCACAAAGTTTTGAAATTGCTATTATCCCTTAAATTAAAGGAACTGCTTAGATGCCTTGGTTCTGTGACTTTCTGGTGCAGATCTGAACAGACTGATTTGGTCTGTTATTTCTGGATATTTCAGAAAGACAAGAAATGTCCAATTATACATATTTTGGGCACTTCTATTTCTATCATAGAACCAGTAGCACAATGAAAATCAAGAAAGGAGAGGAGGAAAGAAGCACAGAGTCAATCTGTTTGGGGTTTAAGAAAGGAAAATATATTGGAAAAAGCATTCATCTTCAACCTGTTTATTGAGATCTCTACTAGAGAGTTTTCCATCTTTTAAAAAAGGTGGCATATCTCTGAGAAGGAATCCACCCCAATATGTATACTTAACTAATCAAGAAAAAGAAATGTCTCTGAGAAGAAACCCATCCTAGAAATATGGGTAATTAACTAATGAATAAAAAGAAAAATTTTACCAGACTTTAGAAACTCTGTTCAGGGAGCAACAGCCTTGAATAAAGAGGGCACAGAAAGCCTTCCATGGTCTTTTTGTCCTGTATAACAAATTATTTTCCATGCAAAGCTCCCAATTGCATTTCCTGCCCTGCTGCATTGCTGTGAGCATGATTCTGGTACATTGTGGCTCTTCCAGGGATACTCCTGATATCAATCGTGAAGACTCTTCAGAATGAGGATGGGAGTCAGAGTTGATGTGTGCCAACATTCCTGCTGAGAATTAGCCCAGTTCCATTATGTGTGGGCGAGCCCCTGGTTCCTCGCCCTTGCCTGTCTGAGGTACACAGATACAGCTGAGAGACTCTGCAGGGAGTGCCAAGTTAGGACACCCCATGACAGGAACATTATCACTTACTCTCTCATAATGAGCTCTTTGTGGGGAACCGAAAAAGGTCAGGTTTATCTACCATTCAGTGCAGCTGTGGTGCCTCTGTGAAAAGCAAGGTCTGCTCAGTAAGACAAGAAGAATCCAGAAGAATTGGATTCTTCTGGACAGACTCTCAGAATGAGCAGGGGCCCTGAGTCTCTTTTAACTCTTCCAACTAACTGGGGTACTAAGGGCCAGAGTAACTGCTTGGTTTGTGTCTTCATTCATCAGTTGAAGAAACTGAGGCCCAAGGAGGTGAAGTGGCTTCCCCAAATCAAAGGTTAGTTAGAGGCCAAGCCAGAGCTTATAGAAACTAGGTCTTCTCACTCCTGTGGGCCAAACTGTCGTCCATAAACCTGGTTACGATTATAATTAGCTAGGTTGTCAGAGATAGGACAGGATGTATAATAAGAGTATATTATGAAATCTTTTCTGATTTGAAAAAAAAAGATAATGATGAACTTGGTCAAAATTTGTTCTCTGTGCCTTTATTCTATTTAATCTGTGTTCACATACAAGATTTAATTTCTCAAACTGTGTATTTCTCTGTTTTATCTCACAGGTTGCCTTTTTATCAGAATAGGGCTTGGTGTTACGAAGTCCACCCCTGTTGACTTGACCTGAACCACTCAGAAGACCTGTGCATCCTGGCAGCCTCATTTATCTCACCTCATGCTCCCACCTTGTAGTCATGTATAAATATGACTGGCGTAGCACATACATATCCCTGCGGAACTTACTACTTTTCTGAGATGGGTCACTTAATCCCAGGCCTTTGTTTGATGTCTGTACTTCATTCTTTCCTGGACTTTCCTACCCCATAGATTTTAACTTTGGAAACCTTTGCATGGGATTTGTACAAGTAATATTTTAGGTTGGTTTGCACAGGACCTATCATATTTTGTAAGAGTTGGCTCTCACATGAACTCTTTATTTTTAAACATTACTCTTTCCTGTTAAGAATTCCCTGCTTTGGAGTTGCATCTCTTCTTCGTATTGTCTCTTTCCCCCTTATGGTAATGACAGTGAGGAGTGCCTCCCTTCAGGGTCACTTAACCTCATTCCACTCGCAGGGAGAATTCATGAGTAGTAATATGTTCTCCAAAGAGAGTCTGACCTGCAAACTGAGAGTATTATGGGAAGGCAGATGATACCCAATCACGTAATTAATGAAGGTTTTTACACCTAGCCCACTTCTGTGGGTGGGGCCCAGAGGAGCCTGACTCTGGGTTATAACAAAATGCTGCACAACTATAATTTCACTGTTCAGATCTAATATTAAATCAGGCCCAGATTTTTCTGTACTTATTGAACACCTGTTAGGTTTACATGGGAATCCTCTTAGCTGTGAGCTCCTTGTGGGTAAGGAACTGTGCCTAGCATTGCACTTGGCACATAGTAGGAGAACCAGGAGTAAGTGTTGAATGAAGGGGATTGGTGAACAACTGGGGTTTTTCAGAGTATCCTGTCCTGAGGCCACTCCAGATGGAAGTGGTTCTCCTGTAGCGTAACACATCCAGTTCTTTCTTGAGGTTGGGCTGCAACTTGATCTTCTTCCAAAGATGAAAAGGAAAATCATTATTCATCTGAGATTCGCCTTTCGGTGTTTAGCACGAATTTGGTTTCTAAGGAAAAAATGGCAAAGCATTGATGCAGGAAAAATTATTCTTTAGGTATTCTTCTCTGTTGACCATAGACTGAGCAAGATTTTTGTATAGTTACTGTAGCCATGAAAATACTAATCATTGGACAGCATTCCTAGTGCAACAAATATCAACCCATAGGGCACTTTGATGAATGTCGGGGAGCAGAGCTAACGGAAATGTAATGCTAGTGAGTCGGCACTCTGTTTACCAACTCCACACATTTATTCAGCATCTTCCTATGTGTAAAATCTGTGATTTCTCCTTGCTTTTGTTTGTTTTTCAAATGTCAGTCTGAAGGCGGAATATACCTTTTGTAACTGATGAACTGTGGTCATTATTTGTGTCTATAAAAAGTGATATTCCTCCTCACTTTTAAATTAATTTGGAGTTCAGGGATAAGGTTTTGGTGGTATGTGGCATGCATTAGGTGCTCAGTAAATATAGAAGGGGAGGCAGAGTGCTGGGAGGAGGTTAAGGGAAGGAGAGGAAGTGATCCACACTTGGGCCCTGGAGTCAACCTGCACAGAGTCCAACAGGCTCTGCGAGTAACTGCCGGGTAACCTGGTAACATCCATTGACTTCTAACCTGAGTTTAATATTCTTTAAAATGAGGTAATACCTACTTTGTAGGGTTTTTGAGAGGCTTAAATGCATGAATACATGTAAATGTCTGATATAAACCAACTCAATAAATGCTAGTTTTTAAAATATAATTAATAATAATGTTCATGACGTCCAGTGGTTATCTTCTTTGAGAAAGCGCTTGTCTCTTTATCTTCCTGGACTTTGAAACGAGTCCCCTTCAGTTGATATGGATTCCTCAGGGCAGAGAGAGACAAGCACAGTAGAATTGCTCAGAACAGGCAGCTGCAGGCCACAGCCTCCTCAGGGACGCCCCACGGTGCTATTGCCCTGCTGCCCTCGTGTGGGGTCCCCTCTGCTAGGGTCTCAGGCTTCAGTCCTAATCTCACCTGACTGCTGTTCTCTTGCCAGGATGGAGGGCCAGATTCTCCTTTCCTTTGTGTATCCATACTTTCCTCTTGCAGGAGAGCATGTTTGCTTGAGAACGGGGCCTTCATTAGCCCGTCTTCTTAGGGGGTTTACCTGGAGGTAGAAGAGAGACAAGCCGGCCCGGTGGGGAAGGGCCGTCTGGCTGTGGGCTGATGTCTGCCCATTAATCCTTAGGGCCAGATGTTGGTGTTTCTTAAACCTTTGATGAGTAACAGTGTTCTGCATCTAAGAGACTCTAATTTTACCTCTTTCAGAGACATCACTATTTTTTCACCAAAGTTAGATTTCCTCAGAATGAGAGTATATTTTCTAAAAATGTTTTGGCACGAGGTAGAGTAACAATAAAAACATGTAAAGCATTTAGCCCAGCTAATGAGCAATACTGGAGACTGGTGGCAAGTCAGAGGGCTTCCTCAGGGTTTTCCTGAGGTAATTGACACGCACAGAGAGTGTAGGGGCCCTGGGAGGAGACCTGCTTTGGAAGGTTCCGCCCCCGACAACCACCTCCATTTCTCTGCGCCCAGCGTGGAAGAAGGGGCCCTGGCCTCTCATACCTGCGTGCGGCTAACTTGTGCAGGCACTTACTGCGTGCCAGTCTGGGTTCTGAGGGCCATCGACCCTAAGTCACTTCATCCTCAGGACACCTAAGTTCTGAGGTGGATATGGTTTTTAGCTCCATTTACAGAGGAGGGAACGGAGGCTCAGAGAAGATAAGAAATTTCCCAAGGTCAAACAGTCGTTAAGTGATATAATCAGTAAAAAAAAAAAAAAATGCAGGCTCCAGAGCCTTTTCTCTTAACCGCTGCTCTACTATACTGCTTGAGGAGTTACGCGTCCTTCCTGAGGATCTCAGGCAGGGACCAGAGGGGTCCAGCATATATTTAGCATTTTTCTTCCCCAGCCTTTTTTTTTTTTTTTTTTTTATTTATTTATTTATTTATTTATTTATTTATTTATTTATTTATTTATTTATTTATTTATTTATTTATTTATTTATTTATGGCTGTGTTGGGTCTTCGTTTCTGTGCGAGGGCTTTCTCCAGTTGCGGCAAGCGGGGGCCGCTCTTCATCACGGTGCGCGGGCCTCTCACTATTGCGGCCTCTCTTGTTGCAGAGCACAGGCTCCAGACGCGCAGGCTCAGTAATTGTGGCTCACGGGCCTAGTTGCTCTGCGGCATGTGGGATCCTCCCAGACCAGGGCTCGAACCCGTGTCCCCTGCATTGGCAGGCAGATTCTCAACCACTGCGCCACCAGGGAAGCCCCCCCCCCCCAGCCTTTTAAAATACTTTATTTTCAGTGGGATTCCAGGCACAAGTAGCAGTCTTCATCTCAATGAGGGCAAACTGCCTGTAAGAGCTATAGGGTGGCCCAGCACTTTCCGTAGAGTGACCTCTGCCCTCCGTTAGGGCAGCACCCTGTCACAGGCCAGGTGCCCTGGAAGGGGTCGCTGAGGTGGAGTTTGCCGTGCAGGTTATTTATTAGGGATCCCAGCCGAAGGGCAGTTGACACAACGGGAAGTTGAGCTGCAGTGCAGGCCTGATGGCCTCAGCCAAGCACCTGGCTGTTGGGGAGCAGACGTGGTCTCTCAGAGCTGCCTAGTGGTGGTACCACCGCCACCATCAGGTGGTGGATGTGGGACACCTGAAGGTGGGCATCCCCTTGGGCAAGGAAGCTCTTTTCAGCTGAGGTGACTCTGAAGGAGCTGACAGCATTCCTTGTCACTGAGGCAGTGCCTTCTTCCTTGAAAGGGGGCTCTAGGTGCTGCATCCGTGTTTCCATCTTGACACTTTCAATTTTATTAGCATTGTGAGTCTACACAATGGGAAATGCTTTCTTCAAACTCAGCCTCTTATTTGCTTGGATTCTAGGTAAATAGGCATTGCACAAATAAAGAGAGATCCTCAGCTTTCTGGAATCCTTTTACTATAGCCCTAGGCAGAAGCAAAGGTATCACATCAATATATATATTTGGACCATGTGATTAAAGTCATACCTGGCACTTTTGGAGGCACTTAAAGAGTTTGTTTTACGCTCCTCATGTCTTTCAAGTGGAGCCAGTTGGCTTTTTTCTGGAGGCCAGAGTCCAAAGCTAAATGTCACAATGCCATGATGGAAAATCTCTAGTTACATTTTGCTTGCCAGTTGTCTTTTAGAGAAATCTTTCAGTGATTAAGATTCCAGGTTTAACCCCCTTTTCCTTGCTCCTTCCATCATGATACTAAAGCAGTCTTCCAACTCACTTCAGAACAGACATTAAACTGCATCCCAACTGACTTATATCTTGTCCACACAAGTTGACCACAGGAGTTGTTCCTGTGTATCCGGTGGGTGCTTTGCCCTGCAGGATCCATTACTGCTGTGTCCCACTGTTGCCCACAGCTAGCTCTGGCCACTGACGGTCTCAACTGCAAGGTGTGCAAAACCTTTCTCCATTTCCCTTCTTTCAGGTTGGAAAGCTTATCCAAGAAGCAGCTGGAAGAAGTAATTTGAAACGAGTAACTCTGGAACTTGGAGGGAAAAGTCCCAATATTATTTTTGCAGATGCTGATTGTAAGTCAACCACAGATCTCTTACGTGGCCTGGCACACTGGCCTGCGGTGCTCACTTGTATTATCTCCACTTTCAACAGGACACTAAGAAAAAGGTCTTTGAAGCTAAGTGGCATTCAAGGAGAAAAATCTAGACCCTTCCTTTTAAGGAGAAAATAATATTGGTAAAGGCCACTTATCAGTTGACAATCAGATAGAGTTTGTTTTCTAGACATAGTAAGACATTTTGACTCTGTGTTGTTGTAAAATAGGGTAGAAGAGGTGAAGCCCTCGTCGGTGTTGTATAGTGGAAAGAGCCGTGGTCTAAGCCTCTGAACACTGGAAATATAATCTGGAATCTGCCTAGATTCAAGAAACCTGAAATGTCTCATGTATGCCTGGTGGCTTTGTAGATCTTTAAAATTTTTTAGTTCACTAGCTCTACCAACGTTGTCCCAAACCCACACCCCCTTCTCTGTTTAGCCATCCCCACACCTTTCTGTTGCTCCCATGGCTTTTAGTCAGGATGACAACACACTATGGTCAGTTCTGTATGAATAGACCTCAGTTGGAGGTGATTACCTCTTGGCAGTAGGACGATACAGAGGCCTAGAGCTATAACCTAGAAACCCCACGTCTCCAGGCAGGATGCTCTCTAGTCCACTCTGCATGGGTGTGCTCCTCATGTTTGGAAAAACTTTCCAGGGAATGAAATGACAAAACCTCTTTCAGGCATCCTTTTTCTTCTTCACATCCTGCCAGGCCAGCACTGCTTCCTCAATTTCACTACTAGAGAGATCAGAGAGCAGAAAGCAGATTGCCTGAATTTCAGCCCCAGCTTGGAATTTGCAAGGAGTTCAGCTTCAGCTTTATACTAGTTGTCAAGAGGATCAGAATTCTGTACCTAAATTCCTATTAAGGTGTAGGCACTCCACTGACAGTACATTGATTCATTCAGTCAGTGAGTCATTTAGCAACTAGCAGACACCAGATTTATTAATACTATATTGAGTATTATTTAGTATCTCTTATTTTCACATGAGATGTAAGTGAGTTACCATATGCTACTATACAATTCCATGTAAATACAGAGGAAATTTAGTGTCTTCAAAGACGATCATTGCTGTTACAGTTTAATTTGCCAAAATGCTAATTAAAAGTATAGCTGCAAGGTCCTATAGATTAGGGATTGCAAATTGGCAGTCTATAGGCCAGATGCAAGGTATGGCTATGTTTACTTCTAAGTATTACACAAAATATTGATTTCTGTTTTTTCTTAAAACTGGAAATCTGGCATCCCTGGGCTATGTTTATGCATAGCAACAGCCAAATGCAGTACTTTCCTTCTGAGTCTCTGTCACATTGCTTTACTATTATCTGCCTAGCCCCTTTGGTTATTGGGGTTTGAGACTCCTGTTATAGATAACATGGTCTAATCCCTCTTCTTACAGAAGAAAGGGATTCCAAGAAGTGAAGATGTCCAAGTTAACACAGCCAGTAACGTCAGGGTCTGGTTAGAAGTAGAACCAAGCTGTGTTCTCAGTCCAGTGCTTTTCACTGGGCTGCTCACGGTTCTGCTCTGTGGGGAGCATGACATTACACCTGGGACTGTGGGGAGGGAAGAGGCTCGGTCCCTTGGGCCCCTCCATGGGCAAAGCAGTGTTGAGAGCATGGCTGTCTGTCTCCTCTTGTAGTGGACCATGCCGTGGAGCAGGCTCACCAGGGTGTGTTCTTCAACCAAGGCCAGTGCTGCACTGCAGGATCTCGCATCTTCGTGGAGGAGTCCATCTATGAAGAGTTTGTGAGAAGAAGCGTGGAGCGGGCTAAAAGGCGCATCGTGGGCAGCCCCTTTGACCCCACCACCGAGCAGGGACCCCAGGTAGAGAAATCATAGACATGCCCGTTCTTTTTTTTTTTTAAACATCTTTATTGGAGTATAATTGCTTTTCAATGGTGTGTTAGTTGCTGCTGTATAACAAAGTGAATCAGCTATACATATACAGATATCCCCATATCCCCTCCCTCTTGCATCTCCCTCCCACCCTCCCTATCCCACCCCTCTAGGCGGTCACAAAGCACCGAGCTGATCTTCCTGTGCTATGCGGCTGCTTCCCACTAGCTATCTATTTTACATTTGGTAGTGTATATATGTCCATGCCACTCTCTTACTTCATCCCAGCTTACCCTTCCCCCTCCCCGTGTCCTCAAGTCCATTCTCTACATCTGCGTCATTATTCCTGTCCTGCCCCTAGTTTCTTCATAACCATTTTTTTTTAGATTCCATATATATGTGTTAGCATATGGTATTTGTTTTTCTCTTTCTGACTTACTTCACTCTGTATGACAGACTCTAGGTCCATCCACCTCACTACAAATAACTCAATTTCATTTCTTTTTATGGCTGAGTGATATTCCATTGTATATATGTGCCCCATCTTCTTTATCCATTCATCTGTCGATGGACGCTTAGGTTGCTTCCATGTGCTGGAAGTGCCGTTTCTTTACTTAATCTCTGATGAACACAGAAACCAGACACTCTGGTGGAACCCGACAAAGCATCATCTTCCTTTTTCTGCTGACTCCTTACTCTTCTTCCTCATCTGTCTTCATGGCTGGAAATGTAGCCAGTGAGGCATTGCTTGCTTACGTCTTGTGCTTCTCTTTCTGTTTCTAAATTTTATCCTTGAAAAACCAAGAGATTAGGATTGCCTTAAGGATATCTTGAACTTTGGGGGTAGGTTGGAGTCTCTCAGCTCCAAAAAGGGACCCAGGCATGGCAAGATGGATCTTGACTAGAACCCAGCCCCAGTCCTTAACTGCTGGATTCAAGACATCCCCACAGGTGCCACAGTCAAGGAGGGCAGGTATCTCTCATTCCCAGAAACCCATTTATACTTTTACCAGCTGCCAAGGATTCTCTCCACCAACCTGACCTACTCTGGGATGACCACTTGCAGTTTGTAAATGTGTAGGGAATGGAGAGCTGTCTGCTCTCTCTTCTGCCATATGGTTCTCTCTTACCCTGAATGCTTCATGCGCTGTGGTGGATGAGGAGGGCCACAAAGGTCCCTGCCGGCTGCACTCTTGAGCTCTGCAGGTTCTCCATGGTCATCAAGGTATATTTCCAGTTGGAACTCTGGTTTTGAACTGAGAATTTTTCAAGGAATATGTCGACCAGATCTCATCTGGATCACTAGAGCATGGGTTTTCCTGATAAGCAACATCTCCTTAGTTTTGGGGCCATTTGAGAGAAGACTGAAGTTGTAACAGCAATTCAAACTCAGGTGAATGTAGGTTTCTTTTTTATTTACCGTAATAACTGAGTGATAAGTCTATAACTCGGGGGCTTGTGGGGGGCGAGAATGACCTTATTTTATGGACTAGGATGCTAGCTCTCACTCTTTAAACTTAATCCTTTCCTCTGATGGTGTAACAGTAGTTCCATAAAAATATACCCCAATATTCATTTGTTTATAAGGTTAATTTTTACTTATGTAAACAGTGAATAATCAATTAGCCAGTATCTCCATCATTTAGAAATATTGCTTAAATCTTGACCTGGTACTTATGATTTGGCAGTATCATCAAAGCAGCGCATTCACTGGAATTCTTGATGTATTAGGTTGAACCATACAAAATTACCCTTTTTCATAGGTCAAAAATGGTTAATTAACAGCAGTTCCATATGATTTGACTAGGTATAATGAAGCTTTGGCCAAAAATCACAAATGAGAGAGATTCTTGAGCACTTGCTTATTTCCATTTTCATAGAAGATTTTACTTGGAGTCATCAGGCACTTTCTTCTGTAGATTGATAAGAAACAGTACAACAGGATCCTGGAACTCATCCAGAGTGGTGTGGCCGAAGGCGCCAAGCTGGAGTGTGGAGGCAAAGGGCTGGGCCGAAAGGGGTTTTTCATCGAGCCCACAGTGTTTTCCAACGTCACCGACGACATGCGGATTGCCAAGGAGGAGGTATCACGTAGATTTTAACAGCAGCCACATCTTCCTTGGGATGGTTTCCAGGGCATTTCTAGTAGACAATATTAGAGGTTTAGTTCTTTGTATTTTATATACATTGTACAATAGCAATAAACATGGCTATGAAAATCCCCAGTTTCAAGAAATAAGTTAGACGAAGAGGTAAGCAAGCTAGATGGAGGCCAGGTGATGTGCTTTATGATCTCAATTGTTATTAGCCAACAGAACCATCATAAAAGCCAATCACTGGTCTCAGTGATACATTGTCAACAGTTCAGTTCCCCCAAATATGGGTCATTAGGCTGTTAATCAGGAAATAGAAAGCACCCAAGCATCCTCACGCTTCTGTAGGAGAGGACCAGTTGCAGATCAGCCAGCTCTCCAGAGCGGTAGTTCTCAGTTCTGGAGCAGTGCCTGGGGGATGATGGAGAACACAGCTTTAGAACACACTGTGGAATCAAGTGTTGCCAGGCAGGGTGGGGGAGTGGAGGAGTTAAACTCTAAGGGTAGACTTATGTAATCTTATTCTGGGAAAGTTTGGGATATTTTTACAGTTATGTTCTGCTAAACTTAAACATCACTTAAATGATGAAGGCAGAATAAACTTGCCTTGAAACATAGAAAACAGGTGAAAGGATGGCGAAGCAACCATGTTTGGTCAACCTATTTTATTGCAGATCTTTGGCCCCGTTCAGGAAATTCTGAGGTTTAAGACTATGGATGAAGTTATTGAAAGAGCCAATAACTCAGACTTCGGACTTGTAGCAGCTGTCTTTACTAATGACATCAACAAGGCCCTCACGGTGTCTTCTGCAATGCAAGCTGGGACTGTTTGGTAAGACCAGAGTCAGTCTCATTCTGGCCATAACACATTCTATGAGGGTGGAAGGGGGCTTGTAATTCTCCAGAGCCTGCGTGAAATAAAAGCATAGGCTCTGGAAGGATGGGGGAGACCGAAGACTTCACCCTGAGAAGGGATACTTCCTATTGGCTAGATCAGGAAATCAAAGTAAATCTTAAATTATAAAATTTTCATGTGGGGAAAAAGGAATTAAAAAATAGAACTTACAAAAGAAATGTCATGCCAGTGGGATTGTTTCTGTGTAAGCAGAATACACACTAACAGTACCATGTTTTCTCCTTTCAGGATCAATTGTTACAATGCCTTAAATGCCCAGAGTCCCTTTGGGGGATTCAAGATGTCTGGAAATGGGAGAGAAATGTAAGTGTCCAGAGTTGCTGGTGCCTGAAGAGAAACAGGGTTGCGAATAGCAGCATAGAGGGACACTCACAACATCAGTGAATTCTCTTACTCTCATCCATTCACTAAACAAACACTTTGTTGAAAACATAAATGTATAAGCAAAACACACATTACAAAGATGAATAAAACACAGTAAATACCCTTACCTTAAGTGGGAATGGAGAAAAATTCATGTACCAATAATTCCATTTAATAGGTGCTATTATACAAGTATGTCAAATATCTTGTTAAATACAGAGGAAAAATCAATTAATTTTGCCTGATGAGGTCACAGAAGACTTCACAGAGGAAATAACATTTCAGTTTCTTAGGAGCAGGCATTCCAGGCAGAGGGAATAGCAAGAACAAAGGCATGAAGGCATAGCAAATACAGAATAGTCCAGACACAAAACAGAGTTTGGCGTGTTTAAAACAGAGGTCACCAACTGCCCACCCAGGGACAAATCTGGCTTAGAGAAATGTTTTGGTTTTTTTTTTCCTTATAACATTTAAAAACCTTTACCTGACATTCAAAATGAGGAGACTTTCCATAAAAATCTAGATTTCTTGCTTATTTTCATTCCCCGAAAGCAAAATTGCTGTAGCTATGAGCTCTGCAGTTTTCCCTATTCCCCATCATGCCTGCTTCTGGGAACTGAATATTGGTTGTGTTAGTTTTACACGTACCCAATTCACTCACTGTCACCTGCTCAGTGCCTATAGGATCTGTGAGTCTGGGGCTGCAGAGCCTAGGGCACAGGATGCGTGGAGGAGACTTGCTGAGGATACAAGTGGAGAGGTTGCTTTAAACCCAATCTCAAAGGGTTTTTAAAGGGCATACTGTGGGAGCTGAGGGGATACCAAAGTTTTTATGGCCAACATTCTTGGTGTATAGAGGATGTTTTGGCAGAGATTACAGGAAGATGACCCATTACAAGGATTTTGCAATAACAATAATAGGTATTAATTAAATGCCTGCTCTGCATATGGCTTTATTCTGCCTTCTTACCTAACATTGTCTCATTTGCTTTTCACAGTGATTCTATGGGATAGATACATTTATCTTTATCTTACAGATGGTTCAGATGAGGAACTAAGGGTTGGAGTGGTTAAGTAGCTTGCCCAAGTCTCACAGCCAGTAAGTGGCAGATCTGAGCTTTGAACCTAAATTTTAGTGGCTTAGTTTCCGTGATGTCTGGCCAAGGAAGCATGGGAACCAGGTGTAAGGACTCTTCCGGGTCAGAATCAGAGCTGGGCTGCCCTCTTGTGATGCTAAGGACTTGAAAAATGGGACTGTGGCAGAGGAAAACTAGAGGGATTGCATTTGCAACTTCATATATGAATGGATTTTTAGAATTGCTTTCGGAGAATGAATGGTAGCTAGGGTCTTCCTGAGCTGACATCTCCCCTCATCCCAAAAAACTTTCATTTTCCCTCATTTCGAAAGGAGCTAGATCCATGTTTTCTAAATCCTGTGACTCATCAGAGGAAACATCTTCCATGCCTGTTCCCTCTGGCATTACTGAGTGCATACTTTTTTGAACAAATGCTTAGTTCGCAATCAATCTGCTAAAAAGTATTGAGCACATACATACTTTGTGCAAAGCATGATGCTTGGTCTGTAGGGGAAGGTGCAACTCATTAAATTACTTAAAATTTTGTTGGATAAATGAAATATGCAACATTGAAAGAATCAAAAAAATTCCAGGGCTTCCCTGGTGGCGCAGTGGTTGAGAATCTGCCTGCCAATGCAGGGGACACGGGTTCGAGCCCTGGTCTGGGGAGGATCCCACATGCCGCGGAGCAAGTAGGCCCGTGAGCCACAATTACTGAGCCTGCGCGTCTGGAGCCTGTGCTCCGCAACAAGAGAGGCCGCGATAGTGAGAGGCCCGCGCACTGCGATGAAGAGTGGCCCCCGCTTGCCACAACTAGAGAAAGCCCTCGCACAGAAACGAAGACCCACCCAACACAGCCATAAATAAATAAATAAATACTTTAAAAAAAAAAAAAAAAAAAAAAATTCCAGAAAAGCCTGTGGAGTGGTAGAGGAATTCAGGGGTGATAGAGATCGTTGTGAGCTGGAGAAGTCCAGGAAACCTTTAGATGTGATCTTTTGTAGGGATTTGAATTGGCCTTTAAAGGAGAGGAACATTTGAGTAGGTGAGGAGAGAGGAATAGTTTTTCATGGTTGGTGGGCAAAACAGGATAGCAGTGGGGGAAGAGTGAGCAAAGGCATTGTGGGAGAAATAAGTATGGTGTTTGGGGGGAAGTGCAGTGAACCCATGACTAACACAGGGGATTTACATCTTCAGATACTGTAGCTGGTAATTTCTAGTCCCGAGCCATGAAACCATGAAGTAGATATAGCTTTGAGGCTGAGAGCAGAGTTTCTAGAATCACACTGCACAGATATATACCCTGGCTCTACTGCTTAATACCTGTGCAGCCTTGGACAAACTATTTAATCTCACCGAGCCTCACTTTCCTCATCTATAAAATGGGAATAATTATAGATAGTACTTACCCTACAGAGTTGCTGTGAGGATTAAATGTTAGAATCATGTATGCCAAACATCCATCAAGGTATCTGGCAAACC
The DNA here is from genome assembly GCF_965194805.1 of Balaenoptera borealis. Lineage (NCBI taxonomy): Eukaryota > Metazoa > Chordata > Mammalia > Artiodactyla > Balaenopteridae > Balaenoptera > Balaenoptera borealis. The sequence goes on along the minus strand of NC_138866.1, from coordinate 106,444,147 downwards.
TTCAGAAAATGTGAGCTACTATCATCATTATTGATCAAGTAGATGACTGTTAATGTAGGCAGTCCTTCTTTTTCTTAATAAATGTATTAAGAACGGGAGAAACTGCTCTTGCTTGAACCGTTGCTTGTGGCCTTCAGTGCCTCCCACTTGCTTTATAGCCAGAACCCGTACCCAGTCTGGATCCTATTTGCTAAGTTATTAGTATTCCTTCAGCTTTTATAAAGTCTTCATGTACTCTGAGTAGCCCTTCTTAACTTGCACATGGCCTTAACTTTCTGCTTCCACTTTTCAAGATGCATTCAACTTCTTTCATTTCCTGCCCCTGTGTTTGTGCTCTCCCAGTCTCTGAAATGTTGGGGCCATCGCCGGCTCTGGGAATGCTGCTCACATTGACTGTTACAGATCATTAACAGGGTGTATCATGGGCATAAAATACACTTGAAATAAATGATTGCTGGTTGATGGTTTCTCATCTCAGGCTAGCCCTGCACTCTCATCACAGGCAAGCCTCCTACCAGGATTCGGGCTTGGGACATCGTTCAGGCGCAGTCTCTTCCTGTCAGAAACATCGCCCTCGCCTAGAAAGAAGGTCCAAGAGACAGTTTGGCTGTGTCAGAACCACACAGAACAGTGACCTTTCTCGACTCATCTCATGGGCACAGTAGTGATTTGGCCTTCCCAGTGCAGTTAAAAAATAATTAGGAAACAGTGCTCTTTGATGAGACTCACTTCATCTTATCTAAATTATATGAGTCTTTGTTCCTGTTTGCCCCCAAAACATGTTTTCTCTTCCTTAAATGACCTGGAGTGGTAGGAAATGCTTCAAATAAAAGAACCTGCCCTGTCCTGGTTCCCCACTCTTCTTCTCATTTAATACAGTCCTGGAAACTCTGCTTAGCCTTCCACCTGGACAGAAGTGTTTATCTCATGGCCTGCAGGCTCCATGCAGCTTTGGTCCCTGACATCTCCTTGCCCACCTCTAAGAGGAACAGAGAAGGGAAGTAGCACTTTCTGGAAACGAGCTCCAAGGAGGCTGTCGGAGCCCCTGAGTGCTACCCCACAGAGAGCTGTGGAGAGGGCTGCCCTCTACAGGTTATCCGATGGGCTGGCCTCTAATTCCCAGGGTCAGAGACTTGGGCTGAGTTTCTCTCAGTTCTGCTTGTCCAGCTAATTCCATCTATTTTAGCCTTCCCATCCTTTTCTGTCTCATTTAAGCTCTCCTGAGACAAGAGGTCATAGAGCCCAAACTATAAAATATGTATCACAAACCTAGGGGATGGAAAGAAAGCTGTGAACCTCAGCATTTTAAAAACTAGGGACACACGCTTTGAAGATGAGAAGTGTTGTTCGGACGCTCTGAGTCAGTGTGTGTGTGCACAGCATGTGTATGCACAGAAAGTCACCTGCAGGCTGGGAGAGGGGCTTTCTAACCCTGCCTATCTGGCGATCCACTCTCAGAGATACTGATTTAGTAGATCTGGGCTTGGGCCCAGGACCTGCATTTTTAACAGGCTTCTGGAATGATTCTCGTGCAGGTGGTCTGGGGACGCTGCTCTGAGAAATGCTGCTGTAAGTCAAAGAAAAGGGCAGGGAAATATACACCCTAAGCAGAAATCCCTATTTGTTTTATGCGTGAGTCTGAGTGACTTCCTAAAATGGCTGGCTGAGAGACACCAAAATCTAACATCTTACCTTACCTTTACGTATGCCGAGTTTGGTTCATCTTTGGGAATATAACCTAGTCTGGCCAAGAAGCAGGAATACAGGCTTCTAAATGTGCTGTGCCCTGACACATGGCCCAGCTGGAAAGGTGACTATACAAAGAGATTGGGGCATGTCAATAACAATACGTCTGCCTTTTGTGCAGTAGTGGACTTCTTCCTTAACTATGGAACTATGTCCCACAGAATTTAACTGGATTGAGAAAAATTTAAGTAGATTTGAGAGAAAGACCCTGGAATGAGATGGCGAAATAGCTGAAGAATCCAAATGTCAGGGACTGGATTCCGAGACCTTACAGCAGTGTTGCTCCAAGAGTGGGTCCAATAGCCACCCGTCTCATGGTCTCTTGGGCTCCTCCCCAGACCTGCTGGAACAGAATCTTTGGTGGGGGATGGTCAGGAACCTACAGCTTAAGCAAGCTTCCTGGGTGATATGTGTATATTAAGGTTCAGGAACTGATGTCAGAGAGACGACCGGGTGCCAAGAGGAGGGAGAGAGTCAGCTGGAGTCATACAGCCAGTTAGTGCAGAGCCGAGTTGGCACTCCTGTCTGCCGACCCCCACCCTCAGTGTTCTGCTCCACGTGCTGCCCTGAGACCTCTCATTGGCTTTCCTTGAGGCCTGGGCCCATGGGCAGTATTTCCTTTCATGGCAGATGTGAGTCCACTCCTCCATCTCGGAGCAGGCTGTGTGCCGGCCACGCAGCAGATGGCCGCCTGGGACCCGAGAGAGGAGCACCTCCAGTCCAGCAGAATTTTCCGTTGCTTTGAGCACTCAGAGATTTGGGATCCGGCAGTCACACTCGAAAGCAAGGTTTCTAGCTCTGTAGACTTTCTTACATTTCTCACAACCTGGTTAGAGATCTGAGTGGGAGGAAAGTGGTTCAGGGCCTGCCCCAAGTGCGTGCACAAGCGAGGGAACAAGAAGGGAGTAGCCACGCTTCAGACAGGAGGCAGATGATGTCCGTGATGAAGAGACACATGCACAATTGCCCAAGGGCAGGAGAAAGTCCAGCGAGAGCCAGCGCTGAGCTGGTAATAAAGAGACAGCCTGGACAGAGCGGGTGAGGGAGCCACATACTGAGTGGGGCAATCCCAAGTTTATTCTTCCCATTCCTGCACGCAGAATGGCCAGTGCAGACGAGAGAGCAGCATGCCGCCTGAGTCGCTGACGTTCTGGGGGCTGTGGGGGAGGAGGGGGGCGCGACCACTCAGGTGCCCTGGCGCTCAGAGGAGCTGCTGGCACAGCGAGGGCAGCTCTGTGTCGGGCCAGGGAAGCAGAATGTATCCTTTACAGCGGGTCTTCACTGTAAAGCCCAGTTGCAGTAACTTTGTACCTTTTATATAAGACTGTTTTTAAAAACGGCCTTTCTTAATCCTTTCTTATTCAAATATATCTCTAAGCGTTCTTTTATGTTTTTTTCTGGCAGAGATGGTCTGTCAGCAGGGTGGAACTGGGGAAGAGGGGGTAGGAAGAAGCCTGCCCCCCCTTCCTCCCTCCCACAGTTATCAAGTGCCTTCTTTCAGCCTGATGCTGTGGGCCGCACGCTAGGTTTGGGGGAGGACAGAAAGCAAGATCAGGAAGATGCAGATTGGTGGGGGAGACAGAGACGCTCGAGCAGCCCCCGCCCTCCCTCCTGGCATGACAGGGCTGTGGTAGAGGTGGGTACAAGGTGCTCTGAACACAGAGGAGGAGGGGCGCTCCTTCTGCTGAGAACTTGAGGAGAAGCTTCACAGAGGAGTGACTTTGAAAAGAAAAGAAGAAGAAAATGTCAAGTATTTTGCAGAAAAAAATTAAGAGAACATGCTTGATGTGACAATGAAATCGAGAAAAGAAAGAAAGGCAATTAAAGAGAGGTAGGAATAAGAAGGAACTAGAGAAGGGAAGAAAAGGAGCACCGTAGCAGTGAGGCTTTTCCACGCGCCAGCGCCCTTCAAGCAGTGGTCGGAGGCGCTGTTTCTCCCGGGGCCGCCTAGGCAGGTGACCTGGCTCCCGCTCTTCCCTCTCAGGCCCGGCCACCCACGGGCCCTTCAGCGGCCGGGGCCGATTATCTACCTTCTCCTGCACCCGGCCCAGCACGGTGCTGCCCCACAGTAACAGTGCAATAAACGTTTGTTTGCCAGATGACAGAAATCCTTGGTCCCTGATCAAGGCCCCAGAGGGTGGCACGAGCCAGGAGGGGAAGTGGCCGAGGGCAAGTCTCGGGAGACAGCTGACTCACACTTCCCAATTCCTATCCCGTCCGTTGTTTTGATTTCCTCTTTCCCCTGACACTGTGGAGGCCGCAGACGGTATTTGTTCAGGGTTCTGTCTTTAAGGCATTGCGTGTGATCTGTACTCTTCTGTGGTGGGCCTTTGGGTATCGTTTCCGCTTATTAAACCGAAGGACCAGTGAGAAGGAATGTAGACCATCAAGCCGAGAGGACCCTCGTGGTTTTCTTTCAGGTAAAGCGGACTGGGTCTCTAGGAGAGCCATTAGAGCACAGGCACATCCTGGGCGTCCAGTGGTTGGAACAGGGTTTTTGAAGAGGAAAGCCCATGTTGGGCTGCCTGGGCCTCTGGTACCTGATACAGCCCGTTTCTGTTTTTCAGGGGAGAATTTGGTTTGCGAGAGTACTCCGAAGTTAAGACTGTGACAGTAAAGATCCCCCAGAAGAACTCTTAAGATGGCCAAGAAGGAAGGTGAAGGCCAGCCTGCACGACTCTCCCCCTCTGCTTTCCCTGTGGGGCCCAGCTCTCAGGAATCCAAACTTGATACTCAGTCCTTACTTAACGATTTAAATGACAGCAGGTAGGCCAGGCCATTCGCTGCGTAATGAAAGCAAACCAGTCAGGCGTGGTTTCTTGGCACCCTGTGAGGGATCACCTTAACAGTACCAAATATTGGGGAAAGTGGGATAAAGGCACGAGGAGTAGCTGTGGGGCATACCCAGTATTTCTTTCTGGGGTGAGGGGCTGAATGAGGGAGCTGTATTATTTGATGCCTTCTGTCACACAGGACTTTGCTTGTGAGCAAAGGTAGCCTTTCCATTGTCTTCATTTCCCCCTTCCAGGCTCTCCCTGCTCACGCACCCCTCTCGCTCCTCCAAGGAGATCTTAGCTGAGCTCATCTGGGGCAGATGTTTGGGCCGGGAACAATTTTCCAAGGTTTTGCAGCCAAATTACCGTTTCATGTCATCCATTTCTTCAAAGCAAAACATGAAATGGTTTCAGTTAGAGCCAGACCAGACTGAAAATGCCAGGAGCTGGTACACTGCAGATGTACTAAGGAGAAAGAACTTGGGATATTCCTGACCCAGTCTGGCTTTCTTACATCCATATATAACATGAGTGAAAGATCAGGAGATGGAGCTCCAGAGATCATCATGTGTAGTTCATAGCCTCGGAGCTCATCACTGCATGGTTTGAGGGGGTAAGAGAGAGGGACGTGTGTGTGTGTGTGCGCGTGCGCGTGCGCGTGCGCATCTGTGCATGTAATTCCTTCTTGAGCATTCTGGAATAAGTCAGGGGGTGGGTTGTTTTTCATGGATTGATCTTTTCCAAAGCTTGTCTTTAAAATCAACCAAAAACTGATCTGAGCGGGCTTGAGAATTTGGAAAAAGGTAATGCTGGGTGCCTTGTAGAAATAATTCCATTTCCAATACTGCTGACAATTCATACTAAATGAATTATCTCTGCAGTTGGAATCTATAGCTTCTTCTGCACCGGCCCTCCCGCCCCAGTCCCTGCCCCTGTCCCTGGTGCACGCCACCTCCCAGTCCCAGTGCTGTGGGTGTTACTTCAGCCTCCCATGCCCTAGATCCACTGGCAGTAACCTTGGAAAATCTGGCCAGGCTCGGAGGTTTCCTTCTCCATTTGTAGAGTTCCAGTGTGCCACGATTGCCACGCTGCACCAGATCTCCACCTGTCACGCCCGTGGCTCGTCCACACACCACTCTTGCTCTTGGCCTCCCAAGGGGGAAGCATGAAGCAGGCTGGCTCCCTTTCCTCCAGCCACGCGCTCCTCTTCTGCTTCCCACTGAAGGCTCCACCTCTGACATGGGCAGTGTCAGCTTCCTTTCCTTTTTCCCTCTTTCCAGCTGCCAAATCCAATTCATTCTCTAACCTAGATGAAGATCATTTATTTAAAAGTACCAAACATAACCTAGAATATATGAAATATGGGCAACACATATATAGCCTTCTGTATTTAATGGTTTTCTGCTTTCTAACCATACCGGTTTTCTATTTATAACCCTTGACTATTCATGATGTTTTAAAGAAACCTCTCCTTGCTGTTATTGACAAAGGACAGTGGCCAGATGCCTTGAGAGATGCCACATTTCTGAGTTCTTTCGTGTGAATGTCATGCTCTCCTCCTATAGCCTGTGTCCCAGTGAACATATCCATTAACCAGCTAGTTACCTTTGAACTGCAATATAGAATGTGAAAATGAAGATTTATTTCTTTTAATTTACTTAAAAAGAAACCTCTGTGCTAGCAATAAAGCATTTATATTGTGTACTCCTCGGGATCATTTGGCTGTGTTTATCAGTGTCTCTGTGTCATACTGAGTCCATCTAGGTCCTTCTCTCAGCTGCTGGGCTTTTCAGGTATGTTGCTGCCTCTGGCTACTGAGCAGAATTTGGAGGGTATTCTTGCCATAAGGTAAACAAGACCCTTATTTCTGACACTGTTTAAAATCCAGGTATACATACAGTTCTGTGTGGCAAACAAGTATAACCATGTATGAAACATATGAAATGACAATTTTCATCCAAAGGAGCCTCTGTGAAAGCTAACATGTAGAGGAGTCTTCAGGCCTGTTCTCACAAACATGGACCACGTGATGAGAGCTCACATTTGCTAATGGCATTTATCAGTAGCTTTATTTTTATTTACCGAAGTGGAACAAAGTCAAAAACTGACAACCTGATGTAATATTTTTGCAGCTGTAGAAAGGAAGCTGTAAATGGTGACGGTAGGACCAGCCAGAGCTTGTTTGCTTTCTCTGTGTTCTCAGGGTTGTGCTTTTGGAGAGCGGTTTCCACCCTTTAGACCTGCACATCCCCTCCTTCCAACCGTGCTTCCCCACCCAAGTCCTGGTCAAGTGAAGCAAAAACAAAAACTGATGACTTAGACACAAAGGAAGTGAGACCCGGGGAGAGACATGTTGCTCTGGACTGGGATTCCTTGCTCTGACTGCTGGTATCTTGTTCCTCAGAGGAACAAACTGGGCGTCGGAGAATGCTGTCCCTGGGGCATGGGGTGAACTCTGAAACGTAGGCTGTAGGCTTTCTGCGAATTTACCTCGTGTTCAATACTCGGGGCATCGGGGAGAAAATGAGAACAAGATGGACACAGAGTAATCATGTAAAAGTCCTTTGTTAGGTGCCAAGTAGATGTTATAGATAGCAGGAATCTGGAATAAAGTAAGGCATAATTTGACAGTTCTTCAAAGCATAAAGTCCCTCAAACCTCATCCATTTATGATGCTGACATAAAGGAAAATGAAGAGAGATGGCATTTTAGGTGTCATTAATGAAACCAACACAGAGACACCAATTGGTGATTTGTCATCGGCACTACATAATTACAGTCTTTTTGTTAACCCCTGAGATTTTCATTGTACCTTTTCCTCCGAAACACCCTCAGTGCATTCATATTGACAGTGTCTTTCTTTTTAATGACATTTTAGATAATAAAAGACAAAAATATTGCGATGTAGGGAGTAAAGAGCAGAAAGGAACAGTGACTCTACTGGAGTGTGTCATTAAAACAGGAAGGCACCCAAGAAAAGAGGACAGTCAGAGACAAGTTAATGGAAGAGAGGTGGGTTTTGAACAAGGCTTGAGGAAGGAATGTAATTTCAATAGGCAAGGGAGCAAGAAGAAGGCATTCCTGCTCCAAGGAGTAACCTGCAGAGGCACAGAGGTGAGGGAGGCCAAGGCATGCTTTTGTGATAGAGGATGGACCAGCAAGAGCAGGTACCACATGCCGTAACTTGGTCAGATGGGGGTCGGCCGGAGAGTTCCATGGCACTGCCCTGCTCCATGCTCCTGCCAGCCTCAGAGCTCCTCAGAGCTCAAAAGTGGCACATGCTGCATTCAGTTAGAAGAAGCTAGAGCTCTATTTAGCTAGCTGAGGTCAGGGAGGAGGAAACTGTCCGTGTAATAGGTGTTAAAAGAGTGAGTAGAATTTGGAAAGGTGTGAAGAGGAGGGATAGCAAGACTGCTGGGAAAAAAAAAAAAAATCTCCCCACAGAATTTGTTAATGTCACATGGGCTGCATTCTTGGCAGGGGGAGGGGCACAAATAGAACAGAAATGCCCATTGTTACTTACATGTGTTTATATAGCTATTTATTCACTTTTCTAGGTTTTTTTTTTTTTTTTGGTTGACTAATGTCCCAGAAATATTTAGTCAGCAACAGCAATGCTTAAAGTATAACAGAAAAAATGAAAACAACAAAATCACATGAATTAAAAGCAAGAGTAAAGGAAAAAACAAAACAAAGGTGAGAAACTAACGCAGCCAAAATAAGACCAGAAAATACACATTCTACAAAGTCCTATCATCACTCGTCTTAGGGGAATCTGATAATCTAGTGAGAGAAGAGCCAACACCGCAGGCCAGTGATCCTAAGAAATTAACCTCCCTTCCTCCCTCCCGTCCTCTCCTCTTCCCTACCTCCACAAATGTTCACTATGCCAGATGCCAGCACAGGCGCTGGGATACAGAGCGGGCCAGGCATGGCTACTGCCTTCGTGAATCTCATGGTCTCATATGGCAACTCCGAGCCAAGAGTTGGTAGTTTTCTTTGCTATCTCGCTGTTAACTCCTTGCCAGGCACATACATTCAATTTATGGAAGGATAATGTAGAACCTTTTCCAGGTCCTCTTGGTAATCCAGAGTGACAACTTTGCACACAGAAATAGCCGATTAGCAACATCACAGAGTGAAAAGCATCAGAGGGTCAGAGAAGTGATCAGAAGTCCTCACCTGAAGTCCCTAACTGGCCATTTGCAAGTTGTGTGTCTTTGCGTAGGTCACTTAACTTCCATGGGCCTCCACTTCGTCCTCTGTAGGATCCAGATGATCATTCCTGCCCTGCCTACCTCACAACGTTGTGTGAGCATTAAACAACATCATGGATGATGTATCTCTTCTATTGGTCTGAGATGTCATGCTGCACACATACAAGTCTAAACAACCACAAAAAGTACGAACAAGATGACTCTGTTGCTTTGCTGCTCAGTCCATAGGACATCAGAATCCATCATTTCTCATCCAGTGTTGAGGCCATCATGTAGAACCTGACTCTTTAGGACGGGTTTCCTGTGGTTTCCAGGAGGCCTCCTTTCCCAAAGGTGGACCTCATCTGAACTCCTCAAGCCAGCTGGGAGTAAGGCGGTGAATGCAGCTCCAACTGTTCCCCAGGTTTTGGTTGTGTATATTCAGTACATTGTTCTGACATTCTATAGGGTGATTACAAGACCTCCAAGCTCTGGCCGGACTGTCTGTGCCACCCTGAATGTTTTACACAACAGCTGCTCCTCAGTGGGGACCAGCTGGGAATGAGAATGCAGGGAAGTCCACTCTGGAAAGGCATGAAGTCCTCTTCCTAAACATGTACATTGTCTAATCCTCATTTGCTTATTGGACAGATTAAAGGGAAAATCAGCCTGCCATTTAGCCTTTGATGTGGAACTCCTGGATAATGTTTCCTTTGGCCATTTACGTAGCAAGGAGGAACTTGAAGCCAGCATGGCTCAGGCGCCATTACTGCTGGAGCAGGAATGCCTCTGAATGGTTTCAAGGTCTTTTAACCCTGCTTTTTTGGTTTGTTTCTCAAGAGCAGGTCCCTGTCTTCCTTCTCGTGAAATGAAATATATGTTATTTACCAAGTCGGCTCGAGTTGACCAATTTCGTTTACTACATGGTTTTGTTACCGACCCTTCCAAGTCAGTCCCCAACAAGGATCTTCCTGCCCCGTGTCGTCTGAACCAACAGAATGAGACTGAGTTCGGTTTAGAAGCAAAGGGAAACTCTGTTGATCAGAGAAGGGAAAGGTGCGCACTCCAGCTCTGGAGTCCAAAACACTCCCCCGATACGCTGTGGGCGGGCGTGGCTGCTTTATAGGGATCCTTCAGCTGGGAGGGGGTGGGGTTCTAGGGTTGGGTGGGGCGCAGGCGCAGGCGCAGGCGCAGTTCCGGGCTCCAGATCTCAGCGCCGGGGGCAGCGTCTCTGCGCACAGCCCGCCGCTGCCGCCGCCGCCATCTTGAATTGCAGTGTTGCGCGTGGCGCTTCTGCTCACGGCCCGGAGCTGAGGGGCTGGGCGCTGCTGTTTTGCCCCAGGAGCTCTGGTGTGAAGGGCCGGTTGAGAGGCCTCTGCACGCGGCCCCCTCTGAGCAAGAGCAACCAGACTAAGCACCAAGAAAAAGAAAAAAGGTTAGGCTTTATTTTATTATCCAAACTCTATTTTTATTGCCTGGGAATGGTTAATGGGCTTTGCCGGTGACAAGTCCCTCCTGTGTCTTTTGCCCTGTTCCTCATTCTTGAGGGCACAGGTGCATTGTCTGTAACTGCTTTCTGCTGATTTGGGGCGGCGTCCTGACCCCGGGCGGAGGAGCAGGACTTCTCCCCAGCTGCTTTTAGACGTGCTTGATTGTCCCAGGCCTCCACCCTGACTTTTCGCATCCCTGAGCGAATGGTCTAACAACCTCTTGGAAACAGAGCACACCAGTTTCAGATAGCAAGAGACTAATGGTAGACTTTATCTTACCACCCTAGATTCCATCTTATTTATCCCGAGGACCCCAGTGGGCTTTGCCGGTGACCATTTCCCCAGCCTGTTTTGCAGAAATGTGCAGCTGATTTCATAGTTTATACTCTGAGCAGGTTAAAAAGTACACCAACCCAGGCACCCCTGAGCTGCAAAGAATAGAGACTCTTCCAATCCCTACCCCTTCTGGAGCCAAACACGGGGATTCCAGGACCCTGGGAAGACCTCTCTCTTTCCGACTCCAGGCAGGTGCATCCAGTTTAATGGAAGGATAATGTAGGACCTCTGCCCAAGTCCTATTGGATGATAACCTAGAATAAGAACTCTCAAGACTCGCATGGGGTAGCCAATGGATAGCAGTGAACATGAACCCAAGTGCTTTGTTAGTTTGCCAGAGCTTGGCAAACCCAAGGGAAGGGTCTGTTTGTTAAACAGCCGGGATCCTAGTCTCCATTTCCCAAGTTAGGTTCATTCATAAACAATGCAGCGTTCGTGTAAAATTGAATAAATTTCAGATGCCACTTGTTAATACAATTAGCTCATGCTCTCTAGCGGCCCTGCGGGAGGTGTAATGCCCCCAAACACTCTCAGAGCCTGGAGCCGTGTCCGCTCCCAGCCCCTAATTGTGTGTGCTAAAAGAAATGCCAGCGGCAGGTGGGGACAGGAGCTCGTCAGGCAAAGGCTGGGGACCAGGGGCGTGCACGTGTGTGTGTGTGTGTGTGTGTGTGTGTGTGTGTGTAAAGTTGTCCATCCATCATATGTCTAGTCTCTTAAATTCAGATCTGACACACTAATTCCGGAAAGGGAAGCCTGTTAGTAACATAAAGAGTTTCTCCAGTGGCCAAAGGAGCAGAATCCTAAAGTGTTCCACGGCTCACCAGCTGTGTGCCCTTGGAAAATCAGTTAGCCATCCCAACCCTCAGTTTCCTGACATGGAAAACGGGGTGATAAAATTATCTCCCTCACACAGTTGTCGTAAGAGTGGAACGAGAAAGTACATGTAAAGTGCTGAATAGTTCCCATTGTAAGAGCGCAAAAAAAAAAAAAAATAGCAACTATTAAAAATGAATAAATATGTAAGTATTCACTAGCGCTATAGTCCCAAAGAAGGTGTAAATCTCACTTTCCCTTGGCCTTCGTCTAGCACATTGGGGCTTTGGGTTCTTGTGCAGAAGCCAGGCAGGAGGACACCTGTGTTAGATGGTGGGATTGGAACTAGGAATCTTGGTGAATGCTGGGAGGCTGGAAGGATAATCACCATTTAAAATGACATTGGTGCCCAGTCAGTTTTGCTGAGTCACCGAGATCTAAGGATTTCTTAACACAGAGGATATCATGGCTCCCATTTGTTTAAAAGCACAGGTAGCAAGAAGAGGCACAGGGGTGAGACAGGCCAGTGTTAACCCAGAAGAGGGTTTTACCACCTTGTGCTGAATAAATGTCAGCTGTATTGACGTTATTATTTTATTATATATAGTAACAGAAAATAATAGAATATTATTAAATTATTGTTGTTGTTGTCATCGTTCTCTAATTCAAGGAACATGGTGGCTTTTTTGCCTGGGAGGGGAATCACTTGTCTGGTTTGAATATTTAAATTGAAGCCCAGCAGTGATTCTCAGGAAGGGGATGGTAACACCTATGGGAGAGTGACAATCTGAAAGATCTCCTCTCCCCTGAAGCTACAAAGTATGACTCTCTGCAAGTTCTTGGCCCTTTCAGAGGAGCTCAGGCCCAGATGTTGGAAACAGGAGCCCTGTCCCAAGCAGGGACCTACATCAAATCAGCTAAGCCTAAAGGGCCACAGAGAGCAAACCTGAAAAATGCCCAGAACACATTCTTCTGCTCCCTGTTTGTCTGTTTCATTCCCACAAGAAACTGTTATTCTTACAAACCTGTTACAAGGCTTACCCACAAGAAGAATCGATAACCTTGAAGAACCTAGGGAAAATAAAACCACCCTGGAAACTCAATCCCGAGGGCTCGACTTGGGGCATGATGACCCAGGATTCTGATTTGGCTTTTTTTTTCTTTTCCTTCTCAAAGATAACAAATAAATTAATGCACAAAGCCACATCCATATTGGAAACACTTGTCTTTTTTTTTTTTTTTTTTTCCACTTACGCTCAGCGACATCAAGGGCTTTGTAATAAATAAGCTTGTCAGGCATTCTTTTCAGGAAACTCAACCACAATGTTAGTCTTGTCTATTCAACACATTGTTCAGAAATGTTTTGGTAACCTTTAAAGTCCTACTCTAGGAGAGAGGTTCCCATACCCTTCAATTAAATTGTTTCCTATTTTGAAGGTCATTAAGACTTTGGAAGATATTCTTATACGTGAGTTTGAGTCACGAATCCGTGTCCTCAGCTGAAGAGGCAGGAAGGTCCACGCTTGTGAGGAAAACGTTCCACAGAGCCACCAAGTTGTGCTGTTCCAGGCCCTTCCTGGTTGGGAAGGAGAGCCGGGGGGTGTTGGACACAGCTGCCAACTAGTGAGGGCTCACTGGTGTGTGGGGCTCCATCTGCTGTGATAGATGCCGGGGTGTGAACAGACCTAAAGCAATGAGGGTGGGGGACCTGTGCCATGGGAAGGCTATGAGAAACCCTGAAGTAGGGAGTTGGTTCTCCCACTCCGCCAAAACCTGGTCGTAACAGGGACTCAAACAGATATTTGGATACCCACGTTCACAGTAGTGTTATTTACAGAAAAGACAGAAGCAGTCCAAGTGTCCTTGAATGGGTAAACAAAACGTGCTACATACATACAATGGAATATTATTCAGCCTTAAAAAGGAAGGACATTCTGACACGTTACAATATGGATGAACCTTAAAGACATTGTGCTAAGTGAAATCAGCCAGTCACAAAAGGACAAAGATTGCATGATTCCACTTATACGAGGTACCAGAATAGTCAAATCCATAGAGATGGAAAGTAGAATAGCAGTTACTGGCAGTGGGGGAGGAGGAAATGTGGAGTTATTATTTAATGGGTTCAGAGTTTCAGCTGGAAAGGATGAAAAATTTCTGGAGATGGATGGTGGTATTGATTGCACAATTATGAATGTATTTATTGGCACTAAACTATACACTTTAAAATGGTTAAAATGGTACATTTTATGTTATGTATATTTTACCACAATTTAAAAAGCCCTACTCATAAAAAGATTTGATAAATTCATATGCACTTGGGGTGAGTATATGGCTGATAAGACTTAGAGTATTGGCTCTCAGGACACTTGCATTTTAGCAGGAGAGAAGCATTAGATCAAGGCTCCTTATCCCAGCTGGTACAGGGGGACCTAAGGGAATGAAAAATAGAGCATCTCTTCTTGAGCATTCTTTCTCAGACGTATACCTGGCTTTCCTCCCTCAGCAGGAGCAGAAATCACTAGGGATCAGGCGTGTCCATGCTGACCTGCAGCTTCCCGTGCTGGGTCTTCTCCTATTCTAATAGGCTATTTTCCATCTTTAACTTTTGTTTGGTTTCAGTTTCTTTTAGCGAATCCCAAGCTATTCCTCTTTCTCGTGATCAAGATTGAATTTGCACTGAATGGTCCCCTTTGCCACCCACCTAATCCTGAAATGGCTAAAACCATGCTACTCGTGCTCAGAGCTACACAGTATTTAGTTACTGAGAACTCTTTTCCAAAAGGACAATTATATCTTCTAGTGCCTATGGTTGAAAATATAGATTTAAACAGAAAAGACAGATTTAGTCAGGGATTATATAATAGAATTTTAAGCATTAAAGGGGACCTTTGAATTATTCAGTCTAATGCCCTCATTTTACAGATGTAGAAAATGAGCCAAAAAGAGAGATGACTTCCACACGGTAAACCTTTCAACCCAGGTCTTGGAACTTAAGTCTGTTGCTTTTTCTCCCCTGCCTCCTGGGATAGACTTTTAGAAAATTTTTTATACTGAATCCCCCATATTACTTTACAGAAGTGAAATGCAGTCATTGATTGCAAATGTTTCCAGAAGGGTTCATGAGTGTTTTTTAATAGAGCGCATTTGCCCATTATTACCCACTAAACACATCATCACTCAGTTTACCAGATTAGCTTGAAGGAAGGGTTTGAAGGGCAAGGGATCTGAGACAAGAAAAGTCTTTCTTGTGTAGAGAAGTAGAATTGAGAGGAGAAGATGGCTGGGGGCCCCCATGGGATTGAGGGTAAGGGATACAATGTTTGAAGATCTGGGTACTGGAAACCTAGATTTTACTTACTGTTCTGTTTCTAAGCAACAGTGTGACTTGGCCCCATCCTTACCCTTCTCAGAACTCAGTTTTATCTGTAAAACAGGGTCCTTCGTCAGGAGGGAAGTGTCATCCTCGAGGATAGGAGTCCTTGAATCTGGCATCAGAGTCATTTTGGAGAATTGGTTAAAAACACTGCCCCATTTCCTCTGGACTCAGGTAGGACCTGGAAATCTATATTTGTGGTTCATCTTATTTTAAATGTGAGTTATTTTAATTATTTTTGAATAATTACATGAGGTACGTTCAAAACTCAAAAGACAAAAAAAAAAAAAGTATTTGTATACTGGAAAGCTTCCTTCCAGTGCCCTGCCCTCATCGCCCATCCCTCTTTCCCAAAGTAGACCTGATATCAGTTTCTTGGTATCTTTCCAAAGATGTCATCAGTGCTTTTAACATGTAGCTCAAGTGATTGTGGTACAGCTGGCTTGAAGATAGGCATTTGGGGTGTCTCCTCTAGAGCTTCCCTACTGCAGATGGGGGAACTAAAGCTCACAGACATTAAAACATCACTCCTCATGGAGTGTTTGGGAACTGACAGCAGCACTGATGTATGGTGCCCTTGAATCTGTGCTTGGCATGTCTTAAGGCCTATGCTTGCTGTTGTCATTGCCTTGCTGAAGGCCACTGCTGTATGGGACTGAAGGGCTATGGTGTGTCCAGCCCCAGATTCTCTCTCCTCTCCTGAAGCCGGGAGAGCTGACTTGTGCCCCTCGCATGGAACTTTGCCAGGAAGGGTCTCCTGCGCTCAGAGCTAGACACCTGGCTGGGCTTCCAAATTGCTGGATGAATGATTGGGACCGCCAGGTGCTGCCTCAGAAGGAAGCCTGGCAAGGTGAAAAAAATGCATCTCCCCAGGCCCTTGGGAAGATAAGAGCTCCACCATGGGCACTGCCTCCTTCCCTCCTCTCTCTGTCTTTGGTGGCATCAAAAACTTGAACGCAGGTATTTTTTCCCAAAGTTGACTGGTTTCATATCTGAAAAATCTTCCCAGAAAAGGAGGTGGAAATCCTGGAGAGTAAAGAGCCTTCGTTCCTGATATTTGAGTTAGTAATGGCCTTAAGGTTCTTCTAGCAGTGGTCCCAGCAACCCTCCATTTCCACATACTCCTGCCCTTAGCTAATAAATAACACAGTGAAGCTTCACCAGGGGTCTGTTTTTGGACATATTATCTTTTCAACACTTGGATCAGTTTACTTCATAGCTTGGTTGTTTCCTGTTTCTCAGCATCCAATTGGCTCGCCTTGGAGCTGGCCATGAGTATGGGCTTTGTGTGTGAGCATATGAAGAATTCCTTCGCATTACTTAAAATCCAACGTTCCTCACTCTAGAGCTCCCATGGGGGCAGCCCTCTGCAGTGGGAGGGACCCCTGACTAACAGTCCGGGCACCTGGGTTCTGGTCCCGGCTGTGTGCTGACGCCACACCCTTGGAGCCAGCATCCTCCTCTGCACGTGCTGGTGTCTCTCCTCCGCACAGTTTCTTCCCATTGCGTTGTTCCACTTCAGTCTCACCACTGCCCTGAAAGGGAGGTACATGAGTCCCATTTCGTTGATGGCAGTGAGATTTGAGAGGAGCTCAGGAGCCGCAGTATATGAACTAGAGTTCCAGGCCTTGGGGTGGAGTATCAGAAGTGATGGGACCCTAACCCCCAGCCTCTGCCCAGCCACACATCTCCATCACCACATCCCCCCACTCATCTCCTCCTCCAGCCCCAGCGCACCCATTTGGTATTGTTCCCACTCTGCTCACTGACACTTACTCCCCGCCGCCACCCACCCAGAACCCATCCCCACTTCCCTTGACGTCCCCTTTCCTTCTGTCATTTATTTATACTTTCAGCAGGATGATTGCCCTGTGCTCGGTTTCAGGCGTATACTAGGTGCTGGGAATACCTAGCCAGTGAGAAGTGTTGGTCATCTGGAGCTCACAGTCTAATGTGCGAGACAGAGAAATAAATCACTGTAATATCATAAGTGCTGTACGAAGAAGAAAATTTGCAATGGGAAGGCAGAGGAAGAAAGTGATAAACTTTGATTTGAGCAGGAGCTAGGGTGAGTTTGGGGGGACGTTTTATGCAGAAGGTGACATTTGAGTTTTTTTAATACCTCCCTGCTTCCAAAAGTATTTTAGAAGGATGAACACTGGGTAGGGATTAGAGAGTGAGAACATTATGATTTACCATGTAGCCTATTACATAGCAGGCATTTTTTACTTGCCCAGTGGCACATAGTTAGGAGATTCAGAGGCATATCCAAAGCCCAGAATCTTACTTAACCTCCTACTGACTCTGGGACAGTAACTTCTAGGGGAAAAAAAAGTGCGGATATAAGCCACAAAAGAAAACCGAAAGTATATGGAATCAACCTCAAGGGGAAAATATCTGTCTACCAAGCAGGGGTAGATTCTAAGTGTGCATAAGCAGAACAGTGAGGTGTTGGCAGAGCCTTGAAGACTGATTCAGAAAGCGACCAAGAACTGAAGGCAACAAATGGAAGGGATGACTGCACACTCTTCTCTGAAATTCTAAATGGACCTTGCAGGAGGTGGATGGGGCACGTTCTGGAAGAGGGGCTCTTGAAGATAAATGCAGTTTCAAGGTCCACTTCTCCTTTGCTCTGTGATCTTTAGCCCCTGGTTTCTAGTGTACCAGGCTGGCAAGTGGACTGAAAGCTGCTCTGCTGGAGTCCAGGAGGAGCAGTGAATGGTCAGGAAGAGGGAACCCACTACAGGGTAAGATCTAGTCACACAGCTCTTAACCCAGGCTTCAGGATAGGGATGCATTGGTGGAAAGACATCCCCATGGACACCGAAGAACACAAATCCTTCCATGGGTGGCAACACCAGGCAAGTAGAACTCTGCCTGCTAGAGATAGAAACTTTCACCTCATGGCTTCCCAGCACCTCCACATACCAGGCACTGCAGTGGGCTCTGGTGTAGCACCGTGAGCAAGACTTGGCTCCGGCCTTAAGAGGCTTGTGGTTTGATTTATACTTCTTGGACCTGCTTGCACATTGTCACACCAAATGACATTAATGGAAAATGGATGAGAACTTACTAGTTGAATTAAAGAGTTTATATTCATTGTCTATTATAAGAATCCTTGCATTTGGCCAAGTGGAACTGTTAGAATAGACAAGTCAAGAGTGATAGTAAGACTGAGTCTGGAATAAGACAGGTAGGCTTCAAATTCTGACTCTGTTGTCTGTGTGTGACTTGAGGCAAGATGCTTATCCTCTGCGTCTCATGTTCCTTTCCTATAAAACTGAAGAGAGAGTAATATATAGTTTGCAGTGCTATGAGGATTTAAAGCATCCACCCAACAAACTAGGAGAAAATATTTGCAATATATGTAACAGACAAATTATCAGTATTTAGAATATATAAAGAGCTCCTAGAAATCAATAAGAAAAAGAAAAGCCAGTAGAAAACTATTGAAGAATAAATATATTCTTCAAGAGAAAAATAAAAGAAGAATAAACATAAAGGCCTGTTTAGTTAGCGTATGAAAAGATCCTCATTCTTACTAGTAATCCCGGCAGTGCAGATTCACAGTGAGATGCCATCAATATTAGTTAAGTATACTTTATGTAGCTCTACCATGAAATAAATTACACTTACTGACTCCTTTGCACATGCTGGGAAGAGGGAAAACAATGTGTTTTTAAATAGAATGTTAAGTGAAGAAAGCTTATTGCAGAATAATATATAAAGCATGATACCATGTAGGTTGAAACACACACACAAACATACTATATATGTCCATAGTGCACTTGTATTCTTGTAAATGTCTAGAAAAAGACTGAAAAAGATTCACACCAAATGTTTATTAGTGGCTACCTCAAGGGAGGGGCCTGCCATCGGTTGGTAGGGGAGAGTTGTCAAAGGGCACTTTAGCTCTATCAGGAAAGTTTCAATTTCTTATAAGAATGTGTTTGTAGATTAGTTTAAATGAATACGTTAAGTGAATTTAAAAAAAAAAAAAAATATATATATATATATATGTGTGTGTAAAAGAATTTATCTCAACATGGGGTATAGTTAACATTTCCAGCTCTGAACCTAGACTGTCTTGTGCATACCTTGGCTCCACCACTTACTCTGTCTGAGCTTAGCCAAGTCATCTAACTTCTCCTGCCTTAGTTTCCTCATTCTTGATATAAGCATAATAGTAGTACTTGCCAAGGGCAGTTGTTGTGCAGATAGATGAAACAATACATGTGAACAACTTAGTGGCTGGCATGTAGAAAGGGCTCAATAATGTAGCTTTTACTGTCATTACCTTCCTTCCTACAATGGGTCGGCAAAAATCATTCCATATGCGAGATGGGAAGGCCCACATTTAGCCTAATGCCATTCTACAGATAAGGAAACTAAGACCAGAGAGATTCAATTACGCTCCTGGTTCAGATTCTGGTTCCAAGGCTTAGTGCTCTAATAATACAAAGTTAAATTCTCCAAGGCATAAAAACACTCAGACTCGGCTTCATTTCTGTGCCTGTAAAATGTTAATGTCTTTTTCTTTATACACATCTCACCAGACTTCCTTAGGAAAAGTGCAACCCCAGTAAAAGCCTAACTCATGGCATGAGTATTTTGCTTGAGGGCAAAGACAAAACACATCCTGGTTATGATGGTTCTCTTGTTCCCCATCAGTGCTCCAAGGAAATCACTACCAATTAATATTTGTATTCCAAAGCACTTTCACATATTATCTGATTTGGTCCCCAAGACTCAGGGAGGCAAGTATCATTATTATCCCTAAATTACAGAGGGGAAACTGAGACTCAGAGAGTTTAAGTAGTTTGCCCAAGAGTTTTAGAGAGGATTTAACTTTTTACTAAATTAAATGGCAACTTTAAAATTCATTTGTAAAAACCAGGCAATGAGAAAGGTTTGAAATACAGTTTTTGTTGTTTTTACAGAGGTGGGATAGAAACATGTTAAAACATCCTCTATGAGAACATATATTTGTGTAGATAGTCTCTAACAGAGCCATTTTCAAACATGTTGCCCTATGGGCAGAATTTGCATACTGTTATCTGTTTAAGAAAAAGTAGTTACCTTTCCTAAGAAGAAATATTTTAATCCAAGATTCATTAAAGGTCAAAAATATCATTATGAAACAGTGATCATAATTTCCAGCTGTTTCACCTTTATCTTAGTTTTGGGTGGCAAATAAGCGTAAGTAGATAAATAGAGCCAAGTAACCTTTAAAGAAAAGTTTCAAAAACTCATCCAAACATGCCGTGAACCATGTGAGGGGGCGCCCCTTCACAGGGTGCCAACTGTCAATAGGTCCAGAAGTAGCTGGAGATGACAGAAATATTAAAGAAAAATACTCCTCTCTGTGGGAGTCAGTGCTCATCGCCTCCAGAAGATGCCTCTGGGAACAGAGATGCTCAGCTCTCAAGTGCAGGGTGTGTATCTGCAGAGAAGTGTTGGTGATCCCACTCCATCTGGTCAGACCCACTGTCCATCCAGAAGTTTATGTGAATAGAGTCAAGTGCTTCACTCTCTCGAATCCACAAAGTTAATCTAAGGAGGCTTATTAGAGTGGGGTAGATATGTCCAAGGAGACATGAAATTTAGATATAAATGAGAAGAGGAAGGGGCTCGGAAAACAAAGGAGAAGCTTCTGAGCACCAAGTTCCTTTGTCTTGAAGAAAAGGGGCCACCTTGGACTTCCCTGAAGTCTTTTCCTGTGGGAAAAGGGAAACCCTATCTCCTGAGCGAGGAGGATATTTTAATGAACTTCTACCTTTGGGTACTGACAAGTGGTGAAGTGCAAAATGAAAACAGTGCAACAAAGAAATGCAAATGGGACACTTGTTTGCCCAGCGGAGCCCACCCTGGTAAGCACTCCCACCCAGGCTGCTGCTTTGAAGGTGATGGATGGAGCGTGGGCTCCTCAGCCTACCCATCTTTCAGGCTCCCACTGCCTCCTGGACCACTCTGGGTGATGGGGTTCTCACAGTAGCATCTGAGAATTTTTGTTTTTCTAGTACGGACCTACCGTATTTTACATGCATTCAGGAGATTGTTAGTGGCATATCTTCCTTTCCAGCATCTGAGTGTTTGTAGCAATTGTTGAGCACACTCCTCAGTGCACGGGATTTACTTCCAGCATCTCTCCTGTAACTTCAGTGCTTGTTGATGAAGCCAGGGGATGTCAGTGAATGTCTCTCTACATGCCAAAAGATTTTTTAAAATCTCCACCGTAAGAAATAACTCGGACCGATTTGTAATAATGACTAATGAGTGCCACCAACGAGAATTAATATTTTAAAAGCTTGTTCATGAAGTGAATTCTCTTTGGGGTTGGTGGAGAACCTACACATTGTTGTTGAGGCTTAGACCCTAATACCAAGATAATGTCTGTCCATCAGAGCAGCCATCACAAATTAATTGCTAAGAAGGGAAAGGAAAGGATATAGTACCAATAGCTTTGAGGGAAAGTTATGCTTACAAATCTCAATTCCTTAAAGAAATAGGAAATACACTGTTAGTAGAATGCTTTCCAAATTATCAGTGAAAGTTACTGAAACTGCAAAGAAACTCACATGGCAAGGTCTGCTGTTGGCGGTAGGTAGACTGTACTACCAATGTACCCGATATGGGTTGAAGTGAAGAAGAATGTGAGGGAAACCTCCAGCTACTAACATGTAGTGTGGGGCTCATTCAGTACACCCTAGGTTTCAAATATCTGGGACTGGGGTGAATTACATGAAAGAAAGAGGGAAAAAGAAAGAAGGGAGGGAGGGAGGGAGGAAGAAATGAGAGACTTTGCCTACATACACTTTGTTGCAGCCCCTCTGTGCAGCAGTCCACTGGGGTCTCCTCAGAGGGAAGCAGTAGGACTATGAGCTGTTCTCTGCTGCAGAGGAACTGGTCTGATCTGAAGGACAAGTCGAGCACAAGGTGGTGACTAGATGGGAGGAATGAATCCTCATAGACACTGTTCTTGACATCTCCCAAAGAGAAAAATGGAACATGTGCTGGTTATTCAGACACTTGAACATAGTACAGGGCCTTGAACATAGTGCAGGGAAAGGGCTTCTTTTAACATTGCTGATTTTTTTTGATTGGGGAGGAACTGGAGATCCTGAAAACAGGACTGTGCAGTGACAGAGTCAGTTGTCATCATTAAGGAAACACATATTAGCCACACAATTGTTTCCTTTGGTCAGGGGTCTTAATCCCTCATCCCAGGATTAACTGTTCACGGTTGGAAAAGGAAGGGCTGTGGCCTGGGTGTGTATCACAATCCCAGGTTTCAGAGTCAGCATGGCCACTAACATCTCTATGGCCTGAGATGACACAATTGATCTGGGCTTTGGTGCCTCATCTGTAAAGACAGGACTGGATAAGGGCCTCCCTATGTTCATTTCACCTTGAAGAACCAATGATTCTAGGATTCATCTCTACACAATTCTAGAGATAATAAGTGTCTGGGTTTAGGGTGAAATATGTAAAATGTGTTGAGGTTTTGAAGTGATCTCTGCTACTAGTGCTAATCTCCTGAACACTTGGATTCATGCTACTGAACTTAAAATTCTCTCTCTCAGTAGCAGCAGTTTTGTCTGCTGTTGCCTAGTTAATTGTCTTCCCTTTGGGGAAATTCCTTTTATAACAAGAAATCAAGGAACTAAGGAAAAGCAAACTAAGAAATACAAATCTATATCTATTCATTCCAACTTATAACTGAAAGAAAAACGAGGATTCAGCTACTTTCTCCAAACTTAAATTACTTTCTTTGCCTGGATAGGAATAGTACAATCAACTGGAGTGATTTTTTAAAATTGTTTTTCCCATATTTGTGGACAAGATAATTTAAATATTAAAATATTCTTTAGGGACCTCCCTCACAGTCCAGTAGTTAAGACTCCGCACTTCCAGTGCAGGGGGCATGGGTTCGATCCCTAGTCGGGGAGCTAAGATCCCGCAAGCTGCGTGGTGTGGCCAAAAATAAATAAATAAAAATTTTAAAAATATATTCTTTAAAATCTATTATACATATCTAATGACAAATAAGGAAGTGTAGAGTGCTTAATGGTTTGTATTGAAAGAAACAATTTGATGTCCAGTGGGCACCTGCTGCCTTGGACATGAGCCATCTTCCATAACTCACTATGTTTCTGCGTGACCCAGCTTTCAAAATAAAAGAGTCCAGCCATTACTGGGTGTTCTAAGGTAGCTACAGCCCCATTCATCCTTGAAGAGCTTTCCCAGAACATTTATCCCTCAGTCAGGCCTCTGATATATAGCTGGGAGAACAGGCTGAGGTATCTGATTTCTGCTGACCTTGGGGGGAAAGGCCCTTGCATTTAGACGCATGGGCCAGATCTGTACCAGATGAAGACAGTCTAGCTTGAAAGACTAGGTCTTTCCTACCCTGGTCTGAGAAAAACTTCAGAATTCGTGAGAGCAGAGGCTGCTGAAGAGTGGCTTTTCTTAGGCCGTTCCACTTCTCTTACGTAATAGAATTACTCCAGAATAATCTGTGACAAATCACTTACATATGAAGAGGCTGTTGACTGCCCAGGAATACCAAAATCTGGCTCTCTGAGTGGCAAACACATTTTCATTTAGCCTGTGGCTCTCGCTATAGAACACCAGCATGCAGGGCACTGCCACATATTTTAGGTCCTGGACAGAGATGCCACTTAAAGAAGTACCAAGATGCTATCTTAAATTAGACCCATACAAGGTGAAGGATGGGATGGGAGTGGATCTCAAACCCAACTTTGCATAAAAATTAGTTGGGGCTTTGCAAAAGTACAGGTTTCCAGGCTCCCCGAAACTCAGACACACCAAATCAGTATCTATTGGGTTGGCCAAAAAGTTCGTTCGGGTTTTTCCACGCATCTTACGGAAAAACCCAAACGAACTTTTTGGCCAACCCAATATCTAGGGGGATCTGGAAATAGCACTTTTGAAAATCTCCTTTCAAGCTCCATATGCCACCTGCCTTACACTAATCCTTGGGTTAGTATTTGTGAACCACTGAACCAGATTACTGTTCCCAGTATAGCAACTTCCTAGAAAATAAGTTGGTTTCAGCTAGAACTCTGGCTAAGCCCAAGAAATATTTCTAAAGAGAGGCTTTCAGTGGACATTATTCATTTTAATTTAACTGAAGTTGTTGCTGTTGCTTTTAGCCACACAGGATTTCTCATTTGTAATCAGATTAGCAAAAATTAAAAGTTAAATCTATTTCTGTTTTTAGGTTATTATATATGCTGGTTGATGGGGAAAATTCAGAACAGAATATATATATATGAATTAATATTTAGTCAACTAGACTAATTAAAATGTCTATGACATTTTGGCTTTGAGACTATACACCTAATACAGTGTATCTCCAAAACAGCTGTGGTTAACCCACTGAATTGGAATAGGTTTTCATGAAAAAATAACAGAAACATGCCTCAGCTTGCAGAATTTATATAGTTTCCTTTTGATGGAAAGAACAGCTCTGAATCTTGCTCCTTTGGATAACATGGTGGCGTCAATGACATTCCAGTTGTTTCTGTTAAACCACCGAGGAGAGCAGATAAGGGAGGTGTGGGGAGTTCATTTTCCTGGATTAATTGGCTGGCAGAGATTTTGTTCAAACCTTGTGCTGAACCAAAATCTTTTCTTCTTCTTCCAATTAAAAAAAAAAAGCTTTCTTTTTGGCTTACTTGCTTTAAGATAATTTACCTACCACCCACTCCCCCAACTCAGGAATAATCAGAAGTAGCCATATCACATCATAAGATCTGAATACAATCTCTACAGTTGTTGAAAAACTCATGAAAATTTGTAGAACACAGCCAGTGAACTGAACAAAGAGAAGAGGAAGACCCATCTTGCATACAAGCCCAATTCCAAATTTAGAGGCTCATTCATCCTTTCAGACAACCTCTCTCAAGTGCCTTCTATGTGCCAGACACCAATACTGGGGATTATAGTTCTAGAGATTAACACATAGTTCCCACAGCTAAGAAATCCTGAGTGAGAATGACAGGTATTAAATTATTACAGTACTGTTGGATAATTCAAGTACAGTCCAATCAGAATATACAGAAGGACAATTCATAAGTTGGACCTCTCATAGGAGTTCTAGGTAAGGAAGGGAAGGACATCTTTTCCACCTCCCAAAGGTTGAGAGAGGAAATGTCAGGCATGGGCAATGGCCAGTGCTTCCATATGGCTGGAATATAGGGCTGTGAGTTGTGGCTGAGGCTGCAGGTCCTAGCAGTGTCTGGGTCCTAAAGGGCAGTAACTCATGCTCAGAATTTAGACATGATTCTTCAAAGAACTGTGTAGCCATTGAAGGGTAAGGTTTCTGATGGCAGGGTGGAGGAAAGGGATGAGACTAGAGGCATAGAGAACAGGTAGAGGCTGTGACAAGATGAGTGTCGATGGGAGTGAGATGTGAGAGCTCTTTGGGGGATGCATTTGACAGAATTTGATTGGATGAGGATGACCAAATGGACTGCAGGCTAGGAGGCAAGAGGGAAAGTAACTGACCTGAGGGTTGACACTGCAGCATCTTGTCTTCTCTCCTCTCTCCACAACACTGAGTTGCCCTTGTTGTCTTAGATCCCTTTCCTGTTTTCTTGCTTCTACTTGATTTTACACTTCATCCATTAAGAATTGAAATATCACCACTACCGTCCACATAGACCCCCATCCCCACAAACTGTCCTACAGATTACAAGAGCTCAGGCTACAAACAGAGCCTCATGAGGCAGCGGGTCCCTGGTGCTCCTCACTTCTCCACCATAAAATAACAGACATTTGCATATTGTTTCACAGGCCCACCTTTTTTTTCACATCTGTACCTCCTTCGAGTCTTATAACCACCCTCTCTGTAGGAAAGACAAGTCTTATTGTTCCCATTTCAGGGAGGAAGACAGTGAGGCCGCATCCACAACCCACTCCCAGGGAAGCAATAGGGAGCAGCCTGGGAAACCCATCCCGACAGTCCCAGACTGAGCTCTTACCTCCTGCCTCTGTGATGTTAGACCTGTTACCCAAACTCTCAAAATCTCAATTTCCTTCTTGGAAAATGGGGACAACAAAAGTACCTGCCTCCTGGGATCACTGCATAGGCCAAAGGAAATCATGCACGTAAAGTGCTTGGCACAGACCTGGTGAAGTCTCAATGAATGTCAGCTGTTGCTTTTCCAGCTCTTCTAGCTCCAAAGTCCCAGATCATTCTCCTCTACCAAAGTGTCCCCACTCCTGGGAGGGGGGGACATTATTTTCAGAAGACTGTAGTTTACCGCTGGATAAATCGGCTTGCTGACAAAAGAAGAACACCTAAAGGAAACATGACTATTTCATTGGGCCTGTTACATCATTCAATAGCCACAACTCATGCCCTGAAGTTTCTTCAAATACAAAACAGATAGTGTCAATGGAGAGATGTTAATTTTTCAAGACCTGCTCTCAGGCTCCGAGAGAGCTTCCTGTACTTACAGGAAGTATGAGTTTGATGGAGTGAAAGTCAACATGTCTGTGGGTCTCATAAGAGGACCATCTACTGGCTCATGTGGGGTTTTTGGCTTGTCCTGCTTGGCTTCAGAAGAAGCTGCAATCAGAGCCATCAGGGTGTTCCCGAGATGCTGGCAACACTGTGCATCTGCTTTGGTGACAAGACCAAGGGGCCAAGCAGTGTGTTCTCCTTGCAGCCACTTAGCAGCTTGAAATCTTTCTTAAGAATAACATGCCTCTAGTTCCCATGTCAGGATCTTTGTTCATCTCGTATGACTTTTCCTACATACTTCTACTCTGTACCAATGATCCATAATGAACAACGTAAAGATGGTGGGGGCCCAGGAGGGGGACACGAGTATTGGCATATTACTTGGGGACATGATGGGGAAGGATATTGTAAGGAAAATAATTCAAGAAGAAAGGAAGAGGACTTCCATTCTGCTGGGTGGAATAAATGTTTGACTGAGCAGCATTCCGTCCAGCTGGGGAAAGGCCAAGACTAATTTAACCTTTGGTCAAATGGTTGGGAGTTAGCTGGTTTCCTTTTTCCTCTTACATCACTCCCAGAGATTCAGACAAAAATAACATGGTCCCGATTACATGACATTATGGGCTCTGAAAATACACTAGGGAGGATAGTGTTGAAACCCCTCGGAGACAAATTAATCCTAGCAAGGCAACAGCTGTAAGATTGATACAAACAGAAGAAACAACAGCATATTGGTTCCAGGCTTGTTTAAGAGTTGATTTTAATCCAAGCAATTTAAAAAAAGGGTTAAAAGCACTAATTGGGAGCGTTTCTGTTACTTTAAAATGGTGCTTTATGAAATACTCATCAATCCTCCGTGTGTTATAGTCTGCTGTTTGGCACACTTTTGGATTTAATTCCTAAATTTGATTTTTTAAATCCTTATTGTTTAAAATTGAAATAAATTCAATGAGAAAGAGATGCAGCAGAGCTTCAGCATCCTTCTATTGGGAAGCCAAGGTGTGAGAATCACCACTGTCCTGGGCCCACACTTGGCATTCAGAGGTCGGGCACCTGCCCCTCCTCCCTGGGCTGATCGCATCCAGAGTGGATACTTGAGCATTTCCTGAAAGCACAGCCTGCACCCCCAGGAGGACAATCTGCAGAACTTGTATGCACCATTGACACTCAAAAATCAAAATATTTCCTCTCCCCAGGACACAGCAGCCCTCTCCACACCCACCCGCTTTGCAGTTGGGCATTATTTGGAGACCCAATATGAACCCTAGAATAGAAATCTCACAGCTGAAGCCAGAACTCAACGGAAAGGAACACACTTTTAGGACAAGAAATTATCGTATGGCTACAGGCATGGTCTCTGTACTCTGTACTCAGACTGCCTGAATCCAAATTCATCTCAGCCCATTGCTACTTGCATGACTATGGACAGGCCCCCTCTGTGCCTCAGTGCCCTCATCTGGGAAGTGGAGGCAGGAATAGCATCTATGTCACAGGATGGCTGGGAGAATGAATGATGATGTGGAAGTGCTCAGCACAGCTTGACAAGTAATAAGAACATAATAATGGAGCTGCTGTCATTGTCAGGACCACAGTCATCTTGGAGGTATTGGCAAACTCCTGGCAAGCCAGAAATTGGATGGCAGCTAGTCCCCGTGAAGTAATATTCAGAACTGGGCTAATTTCTAGCCCTTCTAATCACAGAAGCAAAGACTACCAGGACAGCAGCCACAGAAGTAGTAAAAAGAGTCCCACTGCTGAGCCTGGCACGTGAGCTGAAGAGATCTGGGTCTTCTCCTGGGGCCAAGGAAAGTGGCGTGGACTCTGCTAGGGTGGGGGATGGGAGCAGTCATTGGGGAAGAGGGAGTGAACTTATCAAAAATGGAAGGCAGAAGTCCCAGTACAACAGGGAGTGTTGGAGCATGGGAACTGCTGTTTCCGTATTCGCTCACTCACACACTCCTCCATCCATCCATCCATCCATCCATCCATCCATTCATTCATCTATTCAATCATCCATCCATCCATCCATCCATTCATTCAACAGATCTCCATTTACTCTGTGCCTGGCAGGCACTATGCTAAGTTCTGTTCATACAGAATGGTCATTTAATAGAACTTATAGCCTGGTGGCAGAGACACATTTGAAACATAATCACACAAATATTTAGTTTAAAGTTGCACAATTTG
Source organism: Balaenoptera borealis (assembly GCF_965194805.1). Taxonomy (NCBI): domain Eukaryota; kingdom Metazoa; phylum Chordata; class Mammalia; order Artiodactyla; family Balaenopteridae; genus Balaenoptera; species Balaenoptera borealis. The sequence continues at coordinate 106,415,735 of NC_138866.1, read as the reverse complement.
TATAGTTTATTTCAAAAATAGGGCACTATGATAGGAAATAATGGGGGGCCCACTTTAGGTTGGGGTTCAGGGGGTGCCTTATTGATGAGCCAACAGAATGACCTCAGGTGGCTGGAGATTTAAACTTGTGCCTCCTGGTATGAGGTCAGCAGCCTCATCCCACCAACTCTGGCCTCCTTGATTTTAGCCTTGTAAGCTACCACCTCTCCTGCCTCTGCAACAGCACCCCCAATACCTAGTGCCACCCTGGGAATCGGCATTAAATTAGTACATTCTCTACATGCAGAAACTCAAGCTCTGGCTGGGGTGGGGCTAGCTTCTCTATCACCACATGGCAGGTTGGGTCTGGAACCAGGACTCCTGAGGCTGGGCTCCCACCTTCCCCCGCGTGACTCAGAGCTCACACCCTAACCCCTCTGACCTCTGACTTCTTCCCAAGGAAAGAATGATGGAAGGCAAATGTCTTTTAGAGAAATGTCTCCTAGAGAAATTCCTTTTGGGGAAGCCCCACTGTTGGGGGGAAACTCAGTCCCTTCTTAGAGACCTTTGATCTACTCTGAGGCCCCTCTAGGACCCCACCATTTAAAAATAATAAAAATGAAATGAAGTGAAATGATAAAATAAGCTATTACAGGTATATTAAAGCTAGCACCTTCAGAATGATAATCACCACTTCTCAGTTTGCTGTGTTTATATTCTGACTGGCCTGGCTTCCAGGTTGCTCTACCCAAGAGGGAACATATTTCTGAATATTTCTGACTCATCTGTAGACCTTTGGCTAGCCTAGCGCATAACTAGTAGGTTTTCAACCCAGATCTTTTGATTCCAAGCCCAGCGCTTTTCAACTCCAACATGCAAGGTTAGTTACAAATTCAGTTTGGGATACATGGAGGCCACAGAAATGGCAAATGTTTCAAATGGCACACGGACCAAGGCAGATGGTCACTAATCTATTCAACAAACATTTGCTGAATGCCAGCAAGTCAGGCCCTGCGGATTTCCTGGTGAATAAGACCAACTCTAGTCCCACCCTCGTGGAATGAATAATTGTCCAGAAAATTCATACAATAAACACATAACTACCCAGATATTGATTAATGACAACACTGCTGAGTGCTGGCTGGGTTTGTACAGGGAGGGCATAATAGAACTCAGGATCTGCCCTCCCAAACCAGGTCTTATTTTAGTCCTATCCATCTGGGAACACAGAACTCCCACCCCCAATGCCTGTGTGGAAGCCAGTAACCAAGGACTCATCCTCATACCCTCTCACTCCCCATTACCAATCCCACACCATAGCCCCTGGATTGTGCTCCTAAGTGTCTTCCAGAATTTTGCACCTCTCTCCATCTTCACTGCCATTGTCTCCACTAGCACTGTTGTCTCTTGTGTTTACCACTGTAGTACCCCTACCGGGTCTACCCCCAACCCCGGGGCCCCTGCAGTCCATTCTACACAATGCAGCCACAGTGGTCTTCTGAAAGGAAAACCTAATCATGCCACCCTTACCCTCACCTCTATTCCTCTACCCTTCCACACCCCCACCCCCTTCCCAACACTGAAAATCTCAATGTCTCTTTGCTCTTAAGAGTCAAGACAAACTCCAGAACATATCCTACAAAGTCCTGATATTCTGCCCTTTTCCCTTTCCCCAAACTCATACTAAAACACAGCCTACACTCTCTGCCTCAGCCAGCCCAGCCCTCTTTCAATCCCTAATACGTGCTTTGCTCCCTCCTGACGAACGACCTTTCCACGGGTGGTTCCCCTGCTTGGAATGCTCATACATCTCCCTTGTTGCCCTCCCTAAATGTGTCCAATTTGTCCAGTGATGCATTCCTGGAGCTTATCACAGTGGCACTCTATGCCTTCCAACTTGATTGTCTGCTCCCACAAGACTGTGAGCTCCATAAGGGACATACTTGTCTTGGCTCATCATTGTATCTCCAACATCTGGCCCAGGGCCTGGTACAGAGCTAGGAAGTAAGGAATGAATGAATGAATGAACAAACGAACGAACGAGCGAACGAACTCCCTGAGGAACTTTGAGCTGAGAAGCGAAAGACAAGCAGAAGACATTTAGATAATGGAACTGGGGAAGAAGGAACATTGCAGTCTAAAGGAAAAGCATGCCTGTGGAGAGGAACTGAAATGGGCCCTCCCTCACTTTCCAGGGAGAAGCTGTGTGGAGATAGTGCCCTCCATCCTGAAATGCAATCTCAGATAATGTGGGGGTGAAGGTTGAGGTGAGGGGCTTTTTGTAATGAACATAGTTCAGAAAGGAGACAAATATACATATGGCATAAAAAGGCAAGTGTTATTTCACAAGGTCAGAGTCAGGTAAATAGAAAAAAATAGGTTTTCTTCATAGACTAGACTGTGTCATCCTCAGAAAAAAATTGGTTTCCATAGTGGCATATGCTTGTAGGTGATTCAGGAAGAAACCAGTGATGGGCATCCTCTGGGGAGAAAGACCAAAGTGCAGATGAAGCAATCACTGGGACTCTGCCTTTCCAGGCAAAGAGAAGCCTGGGAGGAGGAACAGCCCATTAGCATCTCCCAACACCTGAGCCAGAGGCACAGTGGTTTCTTCTTGAGAGGGGTGAGCGTTCTGAGGAATGTCTTAGTCAGCTCAGGCTGCTATAACAAAATACCGTAGACTGGCTTTCACAACAGATATTTATTTCTCACAGTTCTGGAGGCTAGAAGTCCAAGATCAAGGGGCTGGCAGATTCAGTGTCAGGTGAGGGCCCCCTTCCTGGGTTACAGACAGCCACCCTCTCACTGTGTCTTCATATGGCCTTTTCTTGGTGTGTGTGCACATGGAGAAGAAGTTCTGGTGTCTTTTCCTCTTCTCTAAGGGCACTAATCCCATTATGGGGACCCTACCCTCATGACCCTACCCTCTTCTATATCTAATTACCTCCCAAAGACCCCCACCTCCTAATACTATCCCCATAGGAGGTTAAGGCTTCAACATATGAATTTTGGGGAGCCACAGATACTCAGTCCACAACAGCTTTGGATTTGGATAGTTCAAAGAGGAGCTCAAAAGTGGGTACAAAGATGCATAGCAAGGGTGGAGAAATAGGGCCATTGTCTATTCAAAGACTAATGTGAGGCTTTACACCCTCACTTCAGCCCAAGGGACAAGTTAGCCTGATAAGTCAGAACTCCCTGTTCTTCCACTGGGTACATTTAGGGATGTTCTTTTAAACCTTCAGGAAAACAACTACTAATGACTAATTTGGAGTTACTATGTAGTCTTTCAGTGGGAACAGACATGGTGGTATTGGAGGTAAGGAGACGGGGGAGCTACTGGGGGTTTTCCAAGGACTTTGTGTTGCATCCTGCAATTACTAAAGGGGCAGAGAGTACAGACCAGCAGAGGACCCTGGAAGCCAGGGAGACTATACGGCCCCTTCCATTGATATTTCCCTTCCCTCAGCAGGTTCTAAGGGATAATGCCCATACCACAGAAAGAAGAGACCCTGACATATAGATTACAGATGCTAAAGCCATGTGACAGAAAAGAAATTTGTGTATTCACAGGACAGGAAGAAGGCCAGGGGGTCCAGCAGTGGAGAGAGGGAGAGTTGCAGCATGGAGCTAGAGAGATAGCAGAGACCAATCTCAGCAGATGTTGTAGCCCGGGCTCAATCTCTTGGACTTGATTCGAGGGCAGTGAGAAGCTATAAGCAAGCTACCATGAGAGTAGCATTTTTTTTAGATCGTCCGGCTACAGGGTGGACAGTGGATTAGAGGGAGCAAGCACAGCTTCAGGGAGGCCATCGGGAAGCTACCCCAGGTGAGATGGGCTGATGGCCTGAGCCATGGTTACAATTTCCAGGCTGTGGGGATGGATAATAATGGAGGGGGAGGGGGAGGAGCCCAGGCAGACTAGGACAGGGTTTCTGATATGTGCAAACTGGATTGTGGGTGGCACCGTTGCCTGGACTGGGGGACACTGGAGGGGGATCCCACACTCTTGAGAAAACCATAGTGAGGCTATTTCCTCAAGAGGATTCTTGAGCATTCCTGGGGTTGGCGGTTCCCGTAGATCTAGTGACTCCCCTCTGCACAGGAGGATTGTGTGGATTGGGTGGATTGGGTGCCTGTGGGGCTTTTACTTTGCTTTTCTGCTTTTGAAATGACTGGTTCTCATTTCCTCCTCTGCACACTCTCTGAAGTGGTGTGTTTGGGAATGTTACGTAACGGCCTTTCCCCATCTCTCTCATATTTATCTTTGTCTGTGGCCCTCCCTCCCCAACAGGATGGGTGACCACATCGGTTTCAACAACATGAGTTTGCCAAGTACCTGCCTTGGAGGTCAGGCAGGGCTGAGTTCTCTGTAACTTCTCAAAAGACAACCAAAGACTTGGGGATGTCCTTGGGTCCTCCTTCCCGAAAAGGTTTAGATCTCTGTAGCTCCCTTCCCTGCGGCCTCAGGCACATTTTTGGGATGGGCTTTCTGGTTAGTGTAATACAGGACATGGTAAAAAATAATAATAACAAAGGAAGAATAAATAAGAACATTGCATAAAACTTGGCTAATGAATGCCAACAAAGTGCCAGCTACCTTGGTTGCAATTTTTGGACTTGTAGCCAAAGCACTTTATTTTTTGGTGGTTTCAGTTTTTCCACATGCATGTTCCACTTCTTTCTTAGGCCTCCCGCTCTACTTCGGCAGCTTGATCTGGGCCCTTCATCTTCTTTCCTGCCTCCGTTTTTCTGGTCTAGTCCTCCTTGGCTCCCTCGCTGACTCCCAGCCCCTCACATATTTGTTCCCCTCCCCTACCCACTGCCCCCTCACTCTCCTTCTCTCTCTTTCTCTCCTTGTCACCATTTGTTCTCTATCACCCTCCTTTCTGGCTGGCTGATGTTGGAAACATTTCAGGAATTTTTAATTGAAAATACCATGAGAACTGTTAGCACCTCCGTTTCACTACAGAGTGGACCCGCGGCTCGGGGATGATGATGGGTGACTCCCGGGGTGGGTGGGGTTTAATATCTCACCTAGGTTAACTGGGGCAGCTGGGCTGTGCTAACCTAGGCCCCGGGGTGGAATGTGAGAAATGAAATATCGTCTGACAGGAAAGAGGGTGTGTTGAATAACCAAAAATTCCTATAAAGTCTGAAGAGGTGGGAGAAAAGTAAAGGATGAGGAATTAGTTAAAAGAAACAAAACAACCAGAAATTCTACTGACCGCCCCCCCCCCCCCCCCACCGACACACACTCACCAACTGTCTGCCACAAAATGGCCATGAGGGTATAGCTGATTAACAATGTTGTGACAGTTTCCGGTGCACAGCAAAGCAACTCAGCTGTACATATCTCCAATACAAAATAAAAAGTTAAGAAAAAAGAAATGGCTGTGAGGGAAAGCGGGTACCACCTGGACGTCGGAGAAGGATCAGGAGCCTCCTTCCTGCCTGCCTGGAGGGCTCCCGTGTCCTCCCTCTGTTCTCACAGCTATCCCTGGCCCTGACTCTGCGGCCTGGGTCACATGAGCTCAGCCTCCTTTGATCTCCTCCTCTGTGAAGTCACCAGCTCCCCCTCAAGGCCTTGTCCCAGGTCCCAGGTCAGCTTTCACATCTGCCAGGGCCTCGGCAACTGGGAGGCTGAGGAAGAAGGCAGCAGTGGGCCGTGGGGGGTGGGAGGGGGGGTGGGGAGGGGCCTGGACGGTTTTCCCTAATGTCAGGCCGCAACCAAAGGATCCTGTTTTCACCCAGTCATTGTGGAATAGGGAAGGCAGGCAGGGATGCTGCGACACCAGGGAGAGAAGGTGATACTATGGTTCCTTACTCCTCTCCTGCAATCTCAGTTGGAGTCAGGGGCAATGGCCCAAGAATCATCAAGTCCTGGGACTGGAAGGATCCACAGTGGGCATCTCCTCCACTGGCCCCCAGCCTGGACCCTGAATTCAGTGCCCAAGCCCTCCCATCCACGTTCAGTCAGGGTAGCCCCACTTTTATCTGTTTCCTATAATGAGGTCCTATGCAAGATTTTGAGAAAAGGATTCCACTGCTGAAAAATAAAAGAGGTAAAAATTTGAAATCCACTGATTTAGTACAAGCCTCTCCTGTTTATTTATAAATAAAGCAAGACCCAGAGAAATTGTGTGATGAGCCAGAATAATACAGTGGTAACTGTATAGCCAGCCCAGCCTTGGGTCTTCTACCCTCAGCTAATTTCCCTGGGGATTGAACAACCTCAAAGGAGGAGGAGCTGGACCGCAATATGGGTGAGGCTGTGGGAGTAGATTTGCTTCTCTTCATCCTCCCAGACTCATAGCTGCTGTTACTCCATGTGGGAACTGAGGCCCAGAAGGCCCCTTAGGTTTCCCAAAGGAATAAAGGTATGATATTTCAGTTCTAGAGCAGAGCAGTCTGTATGAGTTTTGAGATAAAGCATTATGAGTGTTTCCCTCTGAACTGCTGGGACTGATAAAGCTACTCATGCCACCTCACAGATATCTACAGCTACATGCTGAATGAAGAATCCTGGAACTCATTTAAAAAAAAAAAAAAAAAAGGAAAGAGAGAAGAAAAGAGGCAAAGGAAGGAAGAGAAAGAGAAAAAGATAAAAATATATAAACATGAAAAAAAGAGAAAAAAGAAAAAACACATTTGCCAAATAGGATATATGACCCTCTTATTCCTGAAGAATAATCTGGAAAATGGGAGGTAAAGAGGACAGATGTTTTAACCAGTTCCTACCATATGTCACAGCTAAATATTGAGCTTTTGGGGAGCATTTTCATCTGATTATTTTCTAAAACAAGACAAAAGCTGAGAAAATGAAAACCCAGGAAGAAGACATAAAGCTGAAATCCTGCCATGGAAGGGAATGTCAGGGAAAGCCAGACATCCGGGCAGGTGGATGGCAGCACCCAGGCGATGGGGAAGACTCCACTAGCATGTGACCAGAAAGGGTGAATATTCCTCCCAGGCCCCCGAACCAGGCAACCCCCTTCCCTCCTCCCAGATGGCCCTCACTCAGCCCAAGCATGGGCATCTCTGCTAGCACATAATGTTTTCTTTTTTCTCAAATAAAATATCATCACCTGATCTTAGCTAAGTAACTGTGAACTTGTAAAATCTGTTTGTTGTTCCCCAGAGACCCATTCAAGGGGTTTTTCATATGAATTTGTTCATTCAGACACATTGCAATGTTTCTTTAATTGTTTCTCACAGCCCCATTGTGAGGGATAATTACTCCAGCACCCTCTCTCAATCCTGTTGCAGGTGAGTAAACTGAGGCGCGTGAAAGGGGTGACACGAGGGGCGGAAACCACCACGGATCCATCCTCCCCACCCTCAGACACTTGTGGGCATTTTCCAAATCTAGAATCTTGCAGGACTCACAGATTGCATGTTTCCAGCTAACCCTAGACCAGCAAACAGGCATCTATTTGGTTTGGCCAGAACACAGCATCCTGTTGATAACCATTTAGTAATTTTAGAGCATGTCAGAAACATCAGTGAAGCTAGTACAATTCAGTCTTAGAAAACTAGAAGTTCAGGAGATGGAAACGAATGAGAACGGGGGTCCTAAGGAGTCTTTAAAGGTGCTGCAAAGGTATATGAAAAGCATCTGGGGAAATACGTTTGGGATTTAGTTCTCACTCTTGTAACTAATGAAATATATTGCTCAGGATCCTTCTCTGTCTCCGTTAGGGTTTAGTCCTGCATGAGTGTACAGGGATGTATTAATTATTAATGAATCAATTAGCAGTAAATAACATTTTATGTTATATATTATATATGTTAATACCATATATTATATATAACATATATAATATGACAGTATATTATATATTATATATTACTATACATTATATATTATATATACTATTGATTCATATAATACTGTGTTAATAAGTATATTTATAATAAATATTCTATAATATAAATATAACATAAATGTTGTATCAATAAATATAATGTATTAATAAATATGATTATATATTAGAATAATATATAATAAATATTAAACAAATAGCTGGTGCGGCATTGTTCCTGGTGCTGTGTGTATGTGTTGGGAATGCAAAGCTGCATGAGTGCCTCAGAGACAGGGTGGGCTGGAGACGGGAGTCAGATGTGTCTAAGGCAGGAGGAGAGTATGAACCCACCACCACTCTCCCTTAATGGTGATCTGAGGCTCCCCAGCGGAGGCTGCTTTGAAGTCCTGTGCCAGCAGTATGGTGACATTAAGGGCTATCAAGGGAGAAGGCATGAAAAGTTTTACAGAATTAGGGAACTGGACAGAAGGACACCTCCCTCCTTCACCTCCACAATTTCTACTCTGCAGTAGGTTGTGACTCTTGCCCTCTTGGGCACAGATGGTCTTAAATACGTTGTCTTGCACCCAGTGCTAGGGCAGGGATGGAGAGGGAAAATCAGTGCTATCGAGAGTGGAGTGGGTTGGAAAGAGCCCTCACCTGGTTCTGAGGAGCTAGGAGGTAATTGGATGTCAGTGAGGAAAGAGTCAGGAATTTCTCGAGGTAGGAAGTCAGGGCAACCTGGGGAGATAGTGGAAGAACACGGCCCTGGAGATCCAGGGGCTCTGGGTTCATCCTGTTTCTGCCTCTGACTTACTGTATGATGTGGGAAAAGTCATCTCTGCCTGGCCTTGGTGTCCTCGTTGGTGAAGTGTAACACCCCTTTCCTCAGATAGGGAGTAAGGCTCCTTTCTGCCCTTAATTCTGATTGTCTGGACCCTGGCAAGAAAGATTTAGGAGAGAGTAAAGGCACACTGCATAATTCTGGCCCAGAACCATAATTTGGGTTTTAAAAAAAAAGGGAACTGACCTAGAAGCAGGAGAAATGGGTTCTGGCTTCACCTTGGACCCTTACTTAGCATGTACTTGGGAAAATCATTTCACCTCTTTGGGTCTCTGTTTCCTCATTGGAAAAAACAGAGTATTGATCTTCAAATTTTTATGGCTATTTATTTTATTTTTTTTAGCAAGAGAAATCTTTTACCAATGTCTCATATATGACAGAAAAAAAACCCCAAAACTTTCCTGGTTTAAGCCGTAGGAAAGGCTCTTGAGTCTATCACTGTGACTGGTGAGTTATTTAATTTTTCCTGGGTCTCTATTCCCTCATCTGTAACATGGGAATAAGAATTCCTGCTCCAATGATCTCACAGTTAATCAGGGCGAAAATGAGACAAGATATGTGAAAGGGCTTTGCAAACTCTAAATTGCTGTGTAAATGTACAAATTCATATTCAGGCTTGTTGTCAACTCTTTATTATCTGGTCTAGAAGTCAACTCCTCTCAAAAGCATTCCCAAAGCCCATGGCTATGGAAGGAAAAAAGAAGTCCATTTCTCTCCAGCCCAAAGCATGGTATGGGGCTGGTAGCCCTGGAAGCCAGAGGCAGCTGCTGCCAGGTCTGTAGATGGGGCCAGAGCAGCTATGGTTAGGGATACACAGGGATAGAAGCCGGAGCCCCTGCTGCCCACACACTTAGCCACGCAGGGGTCCATGAACAGCAGAAAAGGAGACCCTCCATAGGAGGAAGAGGTTTCTCTGGGCTGGGGCAGGTGAGCAGACCTTCCAAAAGCAGGTATGGTGGCAGGATCTGGCTTTAAAATGTTTCCCTGAAACTTTGATGAGCACTTTTGTTTGGGATTCCTGTGTCCTCCGACCCCCATACCCCAGCTGGTTACTCTGGTGATCACCAGCAGCTCAGCCCTGGGAACCAGTTTCCATAAAAAGAGCTGTGATCTCCCCCTAGCCTCCTCAGGTCAGCCACCTTGCCTTTCTGCTCCAGCCCTCTGCCCTGCCCCCTGGTGCTCACAACACTCCTTGTGCTGCCCCTCACTCGTCCTGTGCCTTGGTATTAACCTGGGCTCCAGCCTATGGGACTCCCAGGTTGGTTTCTAGCAGGACGAGGTGGGTTTGGCTTAGCTTGCTCTTTGCTGCCCTCACTCTTCTGCTCTTCTTGCTTCAAACAGGCTCCTGCTGGCTTTAATTAAGTCTGTGGAGCCTCCCCCAGGGCTGGCCCTCACGAAATGAGGTGACCCAGCTCACTAGGGCTGCTCCCCAGAGGCCCCTCAGCTCCGGGCTTATCACAACAATTTCTGCTTCACATTTTCCACAGAACATTGCAACCTGAACAGGAAAACATTGCCTGTAAGTGCAGGAGCCAGCCAGGGCACTAGATCCCAAACAGGAAGGCTCTGGATACTCTTGGTGCCCAAGGGGTTCAGCCTTTGGAGAGATTGCCAGTGAGAGACTTAGCTTTTTAATACCAAGGAAAATGGCTCCTGGGCAGAGCCATAGAGGGCTAAGTCACAGAGTCAGCAGAGCTCTGCAGCCAGGCCACTGCTCTTTCATAGTTCTTTAAGACTGAATCCAGGATGTCCAGCTATGTGGGAGACCCAGTCACCTACTCAATGGAGTCTATACTTCTACATTTTGGATTCAAGACCCTCAACAACTTTCTCCTCTCTGTTGTTCCAGGGTTATAACCTAACATTCTTAAACAGACCCTCAGGTCTTGCAAAAGAAAGCTACTGGGGAGTGCAACATAGTGGTTGTATCAGTTAGAACAGGATACTTTATGCTGTAGTAACAAACAGCCCCACCATCTATGGGTTAACATGCAAAAGTTTATATTTCAAATAGTCATAGAAGTTCCATTGTTTTGTGGTGGATCATGTGGAATACACATAGTCTCCTTAGCTATCATTACAGAAGAAAGATTGAAAAATTGGGTACGTGACTGCCACTGTCTCTGCCATGGTTGATATGAACACAAGCTTTGGAGTCAGAACTGGATTCAGATCCCAGTTTCACCACTCACTAATTATGGATCTTGGTCAACTTGACCTCTGAATCTTGTTGGTTTTTTCTTTTTATTTTAAAAATAAGGTATAATATACATACACATATAATAAGTTAACCCTCTTTGGTATATAGTTCTATAAATTTTGATAAGTAAATACAGTTGGATAACTACCACCACAATTTAAATATAGAACAGTTCCATCAACCAGTCCCCACAAAACCCTCCATTTCCTGTTGTAGTCGACATCTCCCACTCCAGTTCCTGTCAACCACTGGTCTGTTCCCTGTCCTTATAGTTTACCTTTGTAAGAATGCCTTATAAGTGGAATAATACAATATGTAGCATTTGAGTCTGGCTTAGCTTGATGCATCTGAGATCCATGTTTGTGTGCATTAGTAGCTTATTCCTTTTTATTGCTGAGTAGTGTTCCTATGTATGGATGTACCACAGTTTGTTTACCCATTCACCAATTGAAGGACATTTGGTTCCAGTTTTTGCCAATTATATATACAGTGGCTGTAAACATTTGTGTACAGGTTATTGTATGAACATTAGCTATCACTTCACTTGGGTAAATATCTAGGATATTTAAATACCCAGATTACTGGGTAGCTTAAGTGTATGTTTAACATTAAAAGAAATTGCTGAACTGTTTTTCAGAGTGGCAATACCATTTTGCATTCCTATGAGAAATGTATGAGAATTTCAGGCTTGGTACTTAAGGGTTTTTTTGTTGTTTGTCTTTTTAACATGTGAGTAATTGTATCACATTGTTGTTTTAATTAATATTTCCCAAAGTGATTTATGATGTTGAGCATCTTTTTTAATGTGCTTATTGTCACCTGTACTTCTTTGTTAGGGAAGCGTCTGATTAAACCTTTGTTTCTTTTCTTACTAACTTTTGAGAGTTCTTTGTATATGTGGATTCAAGTGCTTTATCAGATATGCAATTTGCAAATATTTTCTCCCAATTCATGACTTGTATTTTCATTTTCCTGACACTGTCTTTCAATGTATCAGTTTTTTTCTTAGGTAAATTGTGCTATTGCTTATGTTTTGAGGAAATTAAAGTTAGCAAAGATTTTCTTCTAAGTTTTCTTCTAAAAGTTTTATAGTTTTAAGTGTTAACGTTTATGTCTTAATCAATTTTGAGTTAATTTTTTTATCTTTTAAAAGGTAGGAGTTTTTAGCTTAGTTTTTTTCCATATGGCTATCTTTTTGGTCCGGTACTATTTTGTTGAAAACATTGAATTGCCTTCTTTTTTCATGAAATTGCCTTTGTTGAAAACATTAAATTGCCTTTGCACTTTTTTTTTAAGACATTTATTTATTTATTTTTGGCTGCTTTAGGTCTTCGTTGTTGCGCGTGGGCTTTCTCTAGTTGTGGCGAGTGGGGGCTCCTCTTCGTTGCAGTGCACGGCCTTCTCATTGTGGTGGCTTCTCTTGTTGCAGAGCACGGGTTCTAGGTGCACGGGCTTCAGTAGTTGTGGCTCATAGGCTCCATAGTTGTGGCTCATGGGCTCTAGAACACAGTCTCAGTAGTTGTGGCTCACGGGCTCAGTTGTTCCACGGCATGTGGGATCTTCCCAGACCAGGGATCAAACGTGTGTCCCCTGCACTGGCAGGCAGATTCTTAACGACTGCATCACCAGGGAAGTCCCCCCTTTGCACTTTTGACAAAAATCAATTGCTGTAATGTGTGGGTCTATTTATGGTTTCTCTATTCTGTTCCATTGGTCTATGTCTATTCTTGCATCTATATCATACTATATGGATTATTGTATCTATATGGAAAGTCTTGAAATCAGGTAGTGTGAGTATCCAACTTTGTTCTTCTTTTTAGAAATTGTTCCTTAGACTTTCCATAAAAATTTTTAATGAACTTTTTTTGTGAACTAGATTTTCACAAAATTTTTTTACTGAGATAGATTTTGAGTAGAATTGTATTGAACCTATAGATTTCTCTGTAGTGAATTAACATCTAATCCATGAACATGGTATTTCCATCTCTCCATTTATTTAGATCTTCTTTGATTTCTTTCATCAGTACTTTGTAGTTCTTTTTTTTTTGGTATGTTTTATAACTTTTTTTGCATGTTTGTAATACAAACTTTTACATATATTTTGAAAGATTTATACCTAAATATTTCATGTTTTTTATACTATTGTAAAACTCATTTATTAGCTCTTCTGGCTTTTAAAAAGTCTCTTAGCATTTTCTAAATAAATGATTATGTCATCTTAAAATAAAGACAGCTTTATATCTGGATGCCTTTCATTTATTTCCTTGCCTTACTACATCTCCAGGACAATTTGAATGAGGTATTAGAAGCAGATATACGTGCCTTGTTCCTAATCTTAGGGGGAAAGCATTTTTCACCATTAAGTAAGATGTTAGCTGTTGGTTTTTCCATAGATGGCCTTCATCAGGTGGAAGAAGTTACCTTCTATTCCTAGTTTCCTGGTAGTTTTTTTTAAATCATAAATGGATATTTTATTTTGTCAATGCTTTCATCTTTTGAGATGATCATATCACTTTTCTTTTTTACTCTGTTAATATAGTTAATTACATTGATTTTTGAATTTTAGACCTATCTTGCATTTTTGGAATAAACCTCATTTTTTTCATGATACATTATCTTTTTTTTTCTTGGATTTGATCTGTTAAAGTTTTGTTAAGGGTTTTACATCTGTGTTTATGAGTTTAGTCTGTAATTTTATAATGTCTTTATCTAGTTTTCACATCAGAAGAATGCTGGTCTAATAGATTAAATTGGAAAATATTCCCTCCTCTTCAATTTTCTTGAAAAACATATATAGAATTTGTATTATTTCATCCTTAAATATTTAGTAGAATTCAGCAATAAATCCATTTGGGACTTGACATATTTGTTTGTTTCTGTGATGGAAAAGTTTATAACTTCAGATTCTCTCTAACATATGTATAGGGATTTTCAAGTTCTGTACTTCTTGAGTGACCTTTAGTTGTTTGTGTTCTTCAAGGAATTTGTCCATTTCATCAAAGTTGTCAAATGTATTGGTGTGAGTTTGTTCAGTTTATCTTCTTATCCTTTTAATGTCTTTTATACCTGTAGTGATGAGGCCTTCTTCATTCCTATTATTCTTAATTTCTTCATTCCTTATATTGTGTTATAATTTTTAAATTTTAATCAATCTGGGTAAATGTTTATTAATTTTATTGATCTTCTTAAGGAACCAGTGTTTGTTTTATTGATTTTCTCTATGGCTTTTCTCTTTTCTATTTAATTGATTTCTGCTCTTATCTTTATTATTATTTGTTTCTTCTTTTAGCTTAATAGTTTAGGTCATTTGTTTGAGATCATATTTTCTAATAATATATGCATTCAGCTTATAATATTAGCATACAAATTGTCCTGTAAGCATTGATTTAGCTATATCCCATGAAGTTTGATACGTTATACTTTCATTGTTATTTGGTTCAAAATGCTTTCTAATTTCTCTTTTAATTTCTTCTTTCATCTGTGGACCTATGTATTATTCAGAAGTTTGTTATTTAGCTTCTAAATATTTGGGGATTTTCCAAATATCTATTTGCTATTTCTCATTAATTTCATTGTGGTCGGTGGATAAACTTTGTATGACTTTAATCCTTTAAAATGTAGTGAAACTTGATTCATGGCCCAGAATATAGTCTATCTTGGTAAATGTTCCACGTGCACTTAGAAAGAATGTATATTCTGCTGTTGTGGGGCTGTTTCAATGACATGTGAGGAAACACGAACTTAAATTCGGCGAAGTATTAAGTAGTGCAATAACAGAAGAATTTTCCAAACTCTAATTATAAATTATAAATGTCAAGGTCTCTGTTATGATTCAGGAAAAGGACCAGGAATTTTATTCTCAAGAACAACATAAAAGATTTGGAATTGTAGTTATGATAGACTGAGCACTCATAGATATTATCCCACTTATTCCACTTAACAGCCTTTCAGGATAAGGACATCTATCCTGGTTTTAATTATGAAGATATTCAGACTTGTAGAAATTACATAATTTGTCCAAGTTCATAGAAAGTGACAGGTGAAGATTTGAACCTAGAACCTGAAAAGTCATGCTCCTTTGTGCTTCTGGTATGGAAAAATCCCAGAATATGGAGTCATAAGTCAAGTGTGTCCTTGGACAAGTCAACCCCTCTCTGATCTGTGTGATGGGAAGGATGTTCTTCCTTACTCTTAGGATAACAGTGGGGCTCAAATAAGATGAGATATGAGACAGTGCTTTGAAAGCTATAAAGCTAATCAAATAGTCATCACTATCCTGACAAACAAGACTCTCAGAGAAGGACATATGATGAAGGGAGTGGGACTGGATATGAACAGACAAATAGATTAGAACTCAATCCTACAAAAGTGAAGGCTGGGGAAAAACAGTCTCTAGAATCATAAAGTAGGTGAATCCACACACTTTATCTTTTGATGCTTGAGAAGGACAAATCCAGGGCAAGTAAGCAACTATTACTTTATGAATGGATGATAAATTTATATACCACATTATCCCAGGGTGTGGTACATGCCAAAAACATAATTGGGATCCAAAAATTTGACATTAATTTATAGGTAATAGACATTAGGAGATGCTATGACTCTTTAATTCACATCCCCAAGCTTTCAAGATTGAAATCGAGAAGATTCCTCAAAACCCCTTAGTGCTGGGCTTCCCTGGTGGAGCAGTGGTTAGGAATCCGCCTGCCAATGCAGGGGACACGGGTTCGTGCCCCGGTCCGGGAAGATCCCACATGCCGCGGAGCAACTAGGCCTGTCAGCCACAACTACTGAGCCTGCGCGTCTGGAGCCTGTGCTCCGCAACGGGAGAGGCCGCGATAGTGAGAGGCCCGCGCACCGTGATGAAGGGTGGCCCCCACTCGCCGCAACTGGAGAAAGCCCTCGCACAGAAACGAAGACCCAACACAGCCAAAAATAAATAAATAAATTTATAAAAAACAACAACAACAACAAAAAACCCTTAGTGCTGTCAAAGAAAAACCAGAGCTGGACAGTAAAAGTGGTAAAAACAGATTTTATTCAGGACTATTGCAATAGGGTATGAGAGACCTCAGACTAGAACCGGGCTCAATTCTGAATATTGCATAGGCAAGTGGGAATTTATAGCCAAGGAACAGGGTGGTGTCTCTGGATGGAAAATTACTAAGAGGAAATATCAAGGGTAAGGGGGATTCTTACTAAACTGACCTAACAGGATTCTTGCTGAAGACAGGCCAGGGCGGTCAGACACCTGGGGGAGGGTGGAGGATATGGAACCTGATCACATATAGAGGGTGAGCGGTTCTGGTTATTGACTTACCACAGTTCTTACTGGATTTTACAAGAAAGTGCACAGATGGACCTGGGAGAAGGTTCAGGAGCCTGATGAAAGTTTGGCAAAGCAAAGAAACTTTGTCAGTGCCTCTGTCAGAAAATAGAGTTGGATGGAAAATGCTCTATCTAGTGTGGCTGGATGGGGCCTGGGTCAACGCCCCAGGCAGAGCTAATCCAGGAATATAGTACTTGCAGTGGCTGTGTTAACTGTCAGCTTATTTTATAGGACCTTCAGGGTAACACTCATTATAGAAATTTTGAGTTTGAATTATGGTCAGAAAAGAGGAATAAGGGGTCAGGACATTATGTGCTCCACCACCACCAAGTGGGGATCTGAGCAGGGGCCCCAGTTTCCCTACCCAAAGAATAGGCTGTGATTCTTTGGTCTCATACTATTCTCCTCTCTAGCTACCCACTTTTAAGGCCATCCTGAAGACTTGGTCATCTCCTAGAACTGCTCCACCTCTAAGGTCTCGAACCTGTGTCTCAGTGTCTGACCCCAGCATCCTCACTTCCAGGCCTTCAACTCTTCAACTTGTTCTTGGCATCCGGCTTCCTGATTTCTGCATTTCTCCCCATCATTCGGTCTCCTCCTGGCTCTATTTCTTTCTCCCCCCAGTCAAGATCCTTATTACCAGCAACTTCAACTTCTGTACCTCATCCTTCTACACACCTTCCTGCAAACCTCCAACTCTGGGTTTTCCCAGTCGGCCTGGATTCCCGTTCCTGAACCTGAGCTTCTGAGAGATGCTAGAAAAAAAGTCCCATGGCCTTGGCTGGAAGTCACTTCTCATTTATTGCCTTCCCCTCTGCTCTGCAAAACTTCTCATCCCCTAGTAATGCTCTTTCCCACTCCCACAGTAGCCACTAACAATTCGTACTGCCTTCCTCAAACTTCATACTAAGCCCTGTCCCTATCGCTCAGCAGGTGACTTTGACCCCTGCTGTCAGGTAGTCTGTCTGTACTTCCACCTAGAATCTCTCTGAATCCACCACCACCTTCACCTCTTTCTCTCTGTCTCAGAGGAGGCAGTGTTCTTCTGACATTCAAGGTTAATTCCTCCACCTGAGTTGTGTACCACAAATCCTCCTATCTTCTCCAGGTTCTTGCTTTATTATTTCCTCTTTTTAAAATTTCCTCCTATTTATCCAACCTCACCCTCTTCACTGTCACCACCTTCTTACCCCATCAACACAGACAGGTATCTTCTATCTTAAAATTAAATAAATAAAGAGCCTCTCTTGGTTCTTGGACATCTTTTCACCACAGTGGGAATTTGCATCCCTTCACAACTAATATTTTGGAACTTGTTCCCTACACTCACTGTTTCTGCAGTTTAACCTTCCATCCGCTTTTCAATACTTTGATGACATAGAAAGAGAATTGTTCTGAGAGCCACATGACCTGGTTTCTGGTTTCAGTCATGCTGGTCCAAAATAGTGGGACCTCAAGAAGTCATTTCAAGACCTGGTATTCAGCTTCTTCATCCATGAAATAAATCATTTACTTTGTACTAGGCACTGATCTAAGGGCTTCACATGTATTAATTAACTTAATCCCCCGAACAACTCTATGTGGAAGGCACTGTTATTATTCTCATCTTACTCTGAAGCATAGAGAGGTTGAATAGCTTGCCCAAGTTCACACGGCTGGTAGGTACAGAAACGTTTCAAATCCATGAACCTGGCTTCAGCATCCATGCTCCTCACCTCTCTCCTGGATGGCCATGCTAAGGTTCTTTTTAATTACACCACTGAGAATTGGAATAATGACTCTAAGAAAAGATCTCTGGGAACAAGTCCTTCAAGGTGACAAAACGTTTCCCTCCACAAGTGACAAACACCTCTTTTCTTCACAATTCTAGACTGAGTCCCAGGAAGCCACCACCTTCTGGAAAGCAGCCAATTGTCCTTCTCTTGCTCTTCTCCTGAAGTTCACCCCTCCAGGTATAAAGCTCCAGAGAAGGCAGCGTTCTTGAAGCTCTGCTCTCTCTCAGCAAGTCTCTCTTCTCAGCTAAACAGAGACTCTTACTCTCTCCTAAGAAGTTCCTAGAGGTCAGTGGATGTAATGAAGTAAAGAGAACTTGGGCTAAGTCATCAGTGATCTGTGAGTCCTAACCAGAGAGGTTCAGTGTTACAGACCAACCATGTTAATCCCCCAGTCTCAGTGCAATAAAAGTAATGTACTTGCCCTGCCTGTCACATAGGGCAAAAGAGAATAAGCAGAAGAGCATGAAGGAAGGATGTAAGTCAGGCTTTGTTCTTCATAAAGCTCTCCCTTCTCTCTTACTTCTAAGTAGAAAACATTTTGGAAATAGAATGGTTCAACCTTGAAACAGATGACCAACAGGGATTGCGGAATATTTCAAAACAAAGTATGCAGTCTTTAACGGTGAGGCAGTGTTGTCTGAAGGCAGCAGGATTAACTGGATGACCTTTAGAGGTCCCTTCCAGCATGCAGCCCCTCTGAACTCCCAGGAACAGGGACTGGGGAATGGGGACACAGTGTGAGGGAAACGTTGTTCGCACCTGTCCAGTCTGGGGCCCAACTGGTAAAAGGTGAGAACACACTGGAGAAGTCAGGAAATGGCTTGAAGTTTTCTCATTTTCCATCCGTTCTGTATCCTGGCTCCATGTGCCAGGGGTGCAGCAGCTCAGATTTCATAAACAGGGTCTGAGGGGGCAGGAAGCTCATGCCGCGTGAGCTGTTTTCTTCCCCTGCTTGCCCACATTTTACGAATCTCTTTCCTCCTTTCCCTTTCTGGTTTCTCGCCCCCTTGCCTCTGGCACTGTAAAATCTTGGCAAGCCCTGGAGTTAGGTTTGTTTTGGTTGAATAAACAGTTAAATGAGGTTTTATTTTCTTGTTTCTGCCCTGAACTGGAGGAAGGGGCGTTACAATGCTCAGCTGGGCCTCTTGGGAAGCCATTACATAATCCTGCAATTCTTCAGGAAGATTTTGTATAAATAACCCTTATTTACAATAAATCATCAAGATGTTGAAGAAAATCAGGTCATTTCGTACAAGAAAGGTGAGCAAATTGAAGGGAATGAGCCAGAGCCAAATTTGGAGGAGGACACCTCTCTGCATTTGCCCAGCCTGTTCTCTGGAACAGCCACCCTAGACTGGCTCCTTTGTCCCTTTTTCTGAACAGAAAAGCTGCCTTTAAAAAGGGTCCCTTTGACATGATTGGTGATTGCTGCGAAGATATGTCCCATAATGTATTTCTTTTAAAATGCTGAAGTGACTTAGGAGGTACCTGTGGGTAAATACCTATTTATTAATTATATTTTGTTTTTTAAATCATAATTAAAATTATTTCAGGGTCAACAGTATTTATTAATCAGAGACTCCAAGGGCTTACGGATACATTCAGGGATGATCCCATCCAGTGGTTCCCACCCATGCACTGAGACTGCTATGAGTATACAGATCGTGGGTGGTTTTTTTTCTCTTTGCACATTTTTGGTGATAGAGTAAAACGTAATGAAGATGAAGATAAAGGAGGTAGTGTGTGTGTGTGTGTGTGTGTGTGTGTGTGTGTGTGTACACACATGCACATTTGTGAGTGAGAATGTACCTGATAGTTTCATTGCCTAGGTGACTTACTCACTGTTCAAATGAATAATTCCAGAAACACAGCAGGAACATAGGTGTGATATACAAAATAATGGAGAACCCAAAATAATCTGCTTGTCTCTCTCCACCACCATCCTTACTCCCTTGGACTTCATCTGTTGATAAGGAAACCACCCCCAAAAAAGAGTAAACTATATATAAATCTCCAATATAGAGATTTTTTAAAAAGAGAAAAATCTCTCCACAGTTCTTGCCAATGTCTAACAACCCTCACCACCCAGAGGGTTTACAGCAGAACTAATCTGCTGTAAAGTTCACTCCTCCCAATTTTGTCTTCAGGGGAGAGGCCAAGTAGCTATTTTCCAAATATTTATATTACATTAGATAATGGACTATAGAAGTCCTAAGGGCCAAAGTGAAGAATCTTGAGCCATTAGAAAGCCTAATTCCTGGTTAGGAAATTGCACTTGGAGAGCGTAGGTGCCCTGGTTAAACTCTCCTTCTTAAGGAAATAGACAGGCCAGGGCTAGGGTTCCAGTTTGAGTTCCACAAGCTAAAGTGCTGACAAGTTTGTTAGCCTCCATTTCCTTGATAGCAAATATAAGATGAATTAAAGAGAGGAAGAGAGAGAAAGGCTAGACTTGCCTATCTTTTTTTTTGGAGGAAATGGCAACATTTTATTTTTATTTTTTAATTTTTTTTTTATTTTTTAACATCTTTATTGGAGTATAATTGCTTTACACTGGTGTGTTAGTTTCTGCTTTATAACAA
This sequence comes from Balaenoptera borealis, assembly GCF_965194805.1. Lineage (NCBI taxonomy): Eukaryota > Metazoa > Chordata > Mammalia > Artiodactyla > Balaenopteridae > Balaenoptera > Balaenoptera borealis. The sequence continues at coordinate 106,395,224 of NC_138866.1, read as the reverse complement.
AGTAAATCAGTTATACGTATACATATGTTCCCATACCTCTTCCCTCTTGCGTCTCCCTCCCTCCCACCCTCCGTATCCCACCCCTCTAGGTGGTCACAAACCACCGAGCTGCTGTGACAAAGTGAGAGAGTGGCATGGACATATATACACAACATTTTAGAATAATTGTAAGGTGTGTTCCCCTCCCGCCACCATAACTGGTGCTCATTTTGCAGATCAGCTACTTTTCTTATCAGCCGTGTGGCCAAAGGGAGGAATAATGTCTCTCAGACTTCAGCTTTGAGGAGGAAGAGTTCAGATTGCCAGAACTGGACTAGCACTTTTGAATTTCCCAGAATGCCTGTGGTTTCCTTGGGAAGCTCTGCATCCTCCCCAACCCCCCTCCACCCCTGGGCCGCTGGAGTTTGGGGCCACTCGGGTCTGCAGCCCAAATCCCGCCTCATTGTTTGGGGCCAGGGAGGGCAGGGAGTGCTTGGGAAGAGGGCCTGGCAGGAGGTAATTGTCGCCTTTGCAAGGGGAAGCATGGCTTGCACGCTGGGGACTCTGGGAAAAAGGCCCACTCTGGTGGCGCGGATTGGATCTCTGCGTGAACCTAATAAAGGTGGCGTAACTAAAGATGTCGTAAATAACGGGTGGGACATTAGGTGGGGGAGGGGCGCGCAGTTGCTAACGTGAGCCCTAGCATCAGCGCTGGCATAGCAGTTCAGCTCGGATGCAGGATGTGGCTCCGGCTCCTCAGTGGCCTGGGTCACTGCGCCTGGGAGCCGCCGCGTGTTATGTCACGGCTGCGCCTTTGGTTGCCACGGCTCTTCCTCACGTGGCAACAACTGTGGCTTCTAGTCCAGGCAGTTCAGCCTCCGGAGTGGGCCCTGGACCCCGTCCAGGTGACCCCCAACCCCGTGCGGCTGACTGAGGCTTGGTCTTCATACGCCTCAGACCCCCCTCCCAAATTGCCCCATGCCCTTACACCCCTGGTAGAAGCCAGGGGCTTTAATTACTTGACGTCCTTGTCTCCAGTCCAGATGTTGGCCCCGCCTCATCAGGGGTTGACTGAGACTGAGGTTCCATACGCGGACACGGATTCAGTTGGAGAGCTGCCTACAGGGCCAGATCAGTTTGGTGTTCCACATCAGGATCTGAATAACAAGCAAACCCAACATCAAAAGCTCCCAGAGGAAGTTCCAGTGCTGGATTGGAATCAGAATCAGGCCTTGGTTCTGCCTTCTCAACGCAAATATAAGACTAAAAACATAGGTCTAGATCAGGCTGAAGGTCACCAATCATTTGAAATACTTGTTCCACCTCTAGGTAGTAAGAGCTCAAAACCAATGAAGTTTATTGTTTCACCCCCAAACCTGAAGAAAGATCTAGTTCAGCATCGACGGCTTGCCAAAGTTGTTGAAACTACAGGCCAATTTGAAAAAAAACTCAGGGTCTAGAACAACAGTTGCAGGGTGATTATTTAGATCCCAGTATGGATGCCTTTTATCCTGAGGACAGCCTACCTACGGATTTTCTGGGGAGCCCAGATGAACCTCCAGAGCCCCCTGTGGAAGCTGAAATTTCTCCATCCCAGCAGGAGGCCCAAACTCGTCATCCAGAGCGCACTGAGGAGGCTGAATCTTTACCCCAGCACGAGGCCCCTGCTCAGCATCCACAGACCCCTGAGGAGGTTGAATCTTTTTCACCCCAGGCAGAGGCCCGGGCTCAGCATCCAGAGCCCGCTGAAGAGGTAGAACCACCTCCACTTCAGCAGGAGGCTCCATCTCAGCCTTCAGAGGCCCCTGAGGAACTAGAAACTTCAAGTCCTCAGGAGGCCCTAGCCAAGCCTTTGGAGACACTTAAGGAGGTTGTAGTTCAACCACTAGCACGTCATGGGGTAAATGAAGCTCAGCAGTCAAACTTGTACAATGTCACTGTTAAACCTCTGGATCTGGCACTTTCCATAACTCCACAGGTCACTAAAGAGGTTGAACCTTCTCCAGTCCAGCAGGAGAACCCATCTCAGCCTCCAGAGAGCCCCGAGGAGGTTGAACCTTCTCCAGTCCAGCAGCAGGCCCCATCTCAGCCTCCAGAGCATCCTGAGGAGGTTGAACCTTCTCTACTCCATCAAGAGGCCCCAACTCAGGCTCCAGGGTTCCCTACTGAGTATGTACTTCAAATTCCAGTGAGTGATGAGGTAGCATCTCTACCTGGCGTTCAGCATCACGCTCATTCAAACTTGCCCAGTGTTACACTTCAGCCTCTGGATTTGGAACTTACCATCACTCCAGAGCCCACTACAGAAGCTGAATTTCCTACAGCTCAGCAGGAGGCCCTGGCTCCACCTCTTGAGCATCCTGAGGAGACAGAATCTTCTCCAACCCAGCAAGAGACCTCAGCTAAGCCTCCAGAGCCTCCTGGAGAGGTTGAGCCTTCACGTGAGCGGGAGCAACCAGCTCCGCCTTCTGAGCCTCCTGGGGAAGTTGAACCTTCTCCAACCCAGCAGGAGACCACAGGTCAGCCTCCAGAGCCCCCTAATGAGGCAGCATCTTCTCCAACCCAGCAGGAGATCCCAGCTCTGTCTCCAGTGGAGATAGAACCTTCTGCAACCCTGCAGGAGCAACGAGCTCAGCCTCCAGAGCCTTCTTCAGGGGAGGTGGAACCTTCTCCAACTCAACAGGAACAGCCAGCTCAACCTCCAGAACTTCATGAAATGACAGTTTCACCTCCAAGTCACCATCATGCTCAGCATTCAAACTTATCCAGTGTCGCTGTCAAACCTGCAGATGTGGAGCTGACCATAACAAAAGAACCTACTCCAGAGGTGGGACCTTCTCCAAATCAGCACAAGCCTTCAGCTCAGCCCTCAGTGCCCCTTACTAATGCAGAATTTTCTACAACCCAGCATGAGGCCCCCACACTGCCTTCACAGCCACCTGAGGAGGTTGAACCTTTGCCAGTTCAACAGGATGCGCCAGCCCAATCTCCAGAAGCCGGTACACATATTAAACCTTCAGTACAAGAGGAGACCCCAGCTCAGTATCCAGAGCATCCTGGAGAAGAAGTTATACCTGCCACAACCCAGCAGGAGACTCCAGATCAGCATCCACAGGCTCCTGAGGTTGTACCTTCTCCACCTCAGCAGGAAGCCACAGCTCAGCATCCAGAGTCTCCTGGTGAGGCTGAGTCCTCTCCAACTCAGTCTCCAGAGCTCTCTAATGTGACTGTAGTTTTCTCTCCAGAGCATCACGTGACAACAGTTTCTCCTCTAGGTCAGGATCAAGCTCAGCTTCTGCAGTGGCCCGATGTCACTGTTAAACCTGTGGATCTTGCACTTATCATAACTCCAGCGTTCACTAATGAGGTTGAAACTTCTCCACCCGAACAAGAAACCTCAGCTCAGTCTACAGTGTCCCCTGAGCAATTGGAACCTTTGTCAGTCCAGCAAGAGTTTTCAAATCAGCATCCAACCCCCTCTGAAAATGTTGAACCTTCTCCAGTTCAGCAGGGAGCCCCAACTCAACCTGAAGAGCTTCCTGAGGAAACTGAACCTTCTCCAAGCCAGCAGGAGAGCTCAACTCAGCATCCGAAGCCCACTGAGCGGGTTGGACCTTCTCCAGTCCAGCATCAGCACCCAACTCAGCCTCTAGGGGCCTCTACAGATGGTGCAGCTCAACCTTCAGTACATAATGAAGTGACATTCTCACCTCTAGGTCCAGGTGAAGTTGAACATCCAGTGTTGCCTAATATCACAGTTAAACCCGTGGATCTAATGGTTGCCTAAACTCTAGAGCCCACTAAAGAGGTTGAACATCCTCCAGTGCAGCAGGAGGACCCTACTCAGACTCCAGATCCCCCTGGAGGGATAGAGCTTTCTTTAGTCCAGGCGGAGGCCCCAGCTCAGTCTCCAGTTCCCCAGGGGGGCTCAGCTATATCTCCTGAGCCCCCTAAGGAGGTGGTACCTTCTCCCACACAGCAGGAGCTTCAGGCTCAGTCATCAGAGCTCCCTGCAAAGGTGGAACTATTTCCAGTCCCTCAAGGGACCCTTCCTCAGCTTCTACAGCCCCCTGAGAATATGGAATCTTCTCCAGTCCACAGGAGTTACCAGACCTACCTCTGGAACCCCTTAAAGAGACAGAACCTTCTCCAGCCCAGCAGGAGGCCCCATCTCAGCCTCCAGCGCCACCTAAGGAGGTTGTAGCACAAAATCCAGTGCATTATGAGATGACAGTTCCAACACTGCGACAGGATCAAGCTCAGCATTCAAACTTGCCCAGTGTCACAGTTAAACCTTTGGACCAGGGGCTTCCCACAGCTCCAGAACCTACAACGGAGGCTGAACATTCCGCAGCCCTGCAGCAGACTGCAGTTCCTCCAACATACCCCGAGGTGACATTTCCAAATCCAGAGCAAGTTCAGGCTCAGCATCCAACCTTGACTGAGGTCACAGTTCAACCTTTGGACCTTGAACTGACCATAAGGCCAGAACCCACTAAGGAGGATGAACCTTCTCCAACCATGCAGGAGATCTTAACCCAGCCTCCAGAACCACCTAAGGAGGTTTTTGTAGCTCAGCCTCCAGTATATCAGAACCCAATAGTTCCAACACCAGATCAGGATCACACTGAGCCTCCAACATCACCCAGTGTCACAGTTCAACCTTTAGACCAGGGGCTTACCACAACTCCAGAACCTACTATGGAGGCTGAACATTCCACACCCCTGCAGGAGGCTATAGTTCCTCCAACATACCCCGAGGTGACACTTCAAAATCCAGAGCAAGTTCAGGCTCAGCATCCAACCTTGACTGAGGTCACAGTTCAACCTTTGAACCTCTTATGTTAATTCTGGAATCCAGTATGGAGATTGAACCTTCTCCAACCATGCAGCGGACCCAAGCTCAGCCTCCAGAGCTCATTAAGGAAGTTGTAGCTCAGTCTCCATTGTATCCCGAGGTGACAGTTCCAGCACCAGATCAGGATCATGCTGAGCATCCAACATCACCCAGTATCACAGTTAAACCTTTGGACCGGGAGCTTACCACAACTCCAGAACCTGCTACAGAGTGTGAACATTCTACAGCCCTGCAGCAGACTACAGCTCCCCCTCCAAAACACCCTGAGGTGACACTTGCACAGCCAAGCCTGACTCAAGTCACAATTCAACCTATGGATGTGGAACTTACCGTTACTGCAGGATCCAATATGGAGACTGTACATTCTCCAAGCATGCAGGAGACCCCAACTCAGCCTCCAGAGGCACCTCAGGAGGTTGTAGTTTAATCTCCATTCCTGCAGGAGGTGACAGTTCCAACCCAACCCTCAGTTCCAATCACAGCAAGATCCTTTTTGCCCCACCTCCAGTCACTCTCATGCTACTGTTGATTTCTTTCCTTATTGGCTGAAGTGATGAGAGATATACGATCTCCATACTCATGGAGCTATCAGTCACCCTGGGAGGGCTAAAAGGACATGCCTAAAAGATAAAAGTGTGATCTCGTCAATTCCTTAGGTTTGCTTAGCAGCTTTCTTCTCCGGTGTATTACGAATTGTGTAAGGTTCCATTAAAACACTGCAAGTAAAATCAGGGAGCCCGATTCCTCCAGCTCCATTTTTCGTTCTCAAGATTGCTTTGGCTATTCAGGGTCTTTTCTGTTTCCATACAAATTGTGAAATTTTTTGTTCTAGTTCTGTGAAAAATGCCAGTGGTAGTTTGATAGGGATTGCATTGAATCTGTAGATTGCTTTGGGTAGTAGAGTCATTTTCACAGTGTTGATTCTTCCAATCCAAGAACATGGTATATCTCTCCATCTATTTGTATCATCTTTAATTTCTTTCATCAGTGTCTTATAATTTTCTGCATACAGGTCTTTTGTCTCCTTAGGTAGGTTTATTCCTAGATATTTTATTCTTTTTGTTGCAGTGGTAAATGGGAGTGTTTTCTTAATTTCACTTTCAGATTTTTCATCATTAATGTATAGGAATGCCAGAGATTTCTGTGCATTAATTTTGTATCCTGCTACTTTACCAAATTCATTGATTAGCTCTAGGAGTTTTCTGGTAGCATCTTTAGGATTCTCTATGGAGAGTATCATGTCATCTGCAAACAATGACAGCTTTAATTCTTCTTTTCCGATTTGGATTCCTTTTCTTTTTCTTCTCTGACTGCTGTGGCTAAAACTTCCAAAACTATGTTGAATAATAGTGGTGAGAGTCGGCAACCTTGTCTTGTTCCTGATCTTAGTGGAAATGGTTTCAGTTTTTCACCATTGAGGATGATGTTGGCTGTGGGTTTGTCATATATGGCCTTTATTATGTTGAGGAAAGTTCCCTCTATGCCTACTTTCTGCAGGGTTTTTATCATAAATGGGTGTTGAATTTTGTCGAACGCTTTCTCTGCATCTATTGAGATGATCATATGGTTTTTCTCCTTCAATTTGTACACAGAATACTCTATGACATGAATCACAGCAAGATCCTTTTTGACCCACCTCAGTTTTTCCAATTCAAGGGTCATCATGAGGATGCTTTTCAATTGTTGTAAGTGACACTTGTGTTGTTCCCATGTCTAAATATTTTAATGCTGGCAATTTAAAAAGATAAGAATCTTCAACTCTTGTCAAAGGATTATGATTGAGAATTCTTCACTGGAGATGTCTGAAAAAGCTGCTTCTGGTCGCATGCCTTTTGGGCTCTGTGGGCATCCCTTGCTGAATAAAACTTGATGATGGCATAGAACCCAGGACCGGCCACTGCTGCGTTTGTGAAGACTTGGACCGAATACAGAAGGCCAAACTGGGAGAAGACTGTGAACAGAGAATGCTGTAGGGTGGTCCCATGCTAAGTAAGTGCAGGAAATTTCACGCCCAGGAAGCCAAACCGCCCGTTCCCTTATATTCCCCCAGCCCTTTGCCACAGGCAACTGTGGTGAGCCTGCAACTCCAAACACGTCTCATTTCAGGAACAAGTTTCTCTCTGAAATCCTAAGCTTCGAGAAGCATTAGGAGGCAATGCCGTCTGTTGGGAACTACCTCTCAAAAATCTGTGGGGGCGAGCTGACTGCTCAGGTCGGCTCTAGAACTAAGATTCCTCTCAGCGGAGACCACAGGCAGAGGAGGTGCTGAAGCAGTACCGCAGGGCGCCCAGTTACTGGGGCACGGGGTGGCTTCCTCCACCCCTCCCTCCGCCCTGGCTCGGCTCACTTGCAAGGCCTCGGCCGTGGGTCCAGAGCTCAGCTCCCACACCAGCAAGGTTTTGTCACCCATCATGGGAACCACAAAAGGTACCAACGCCACCATGCTACCGTTACCGCGCATGCGCGGCCTAGACTTGCCTATCTTTAAAGACCCCTCCTCCTCTAATGTTCTAGGGTTTCAGAAAATGTTCAAGGCCTAGGGATCTTGTCATTTTGTATGGAAGAAACAATGGAAGCAATCGATTACTATACTGTTGGTCAAATCTTCCTGTCTTTTGAGAGCATTTAAAGAATTGTCTCATCTCTTTGGCTAAGGAAAGAGACAAATGGCACCCCCTTCACTCTCTATTCCAATGTTAGTCCCATCTATCCCAAAGGGATCCTGCAGAAACCTCTATTAATGTCTCCTCAATTGTGTCCAATAATAATGATGGTAATGATAATGATAATGTAATTATCCTAGTTTATTGATGTCAAGTGCATGTTGATTACAAATGGAACAGGAAGTATTTACTTGCCTCCTGCTTCTCCAAGCTGGTTGTGAAATCAGAGCCAGGCTTTAGAGCAAGCATGAAGCCTGCACCTTTCATAATTGTAATGGGATCCAGATGTGGCTCCGTCCACAAAGGCAAGTGATGAAAGCAGTAAATGGGTCCCATGCACATATGCTCTACCCAGGTGGGATCCACTTCCAGCTCCCTCTCTGTGAGCCAGTATTGTTCTGCATTTCTTCCAATTAAGTCTGATGATGTAAAAAGATTAAAATGCATTCCCACGGTGATTTGCACATAGTAGGTGCTTGTTTATATTTCAGGGATGGCAGAGTGTCTCAAGGAAAGGAATCTGAAAGCCACTGAACATGTGGCACTCTTAGGGTGTTGTTGGATGAGATGGAAATTTCTTGATATAGTGGGAGGCCAACATCATGGTGAGGGAGGAGCCTTTGAAGGGAACCACAGCAGAGTACTAAGGACTGAGCCCCAGGGTTGGTGAAATGGACAGAAGCCAAGTGTGAAGAGTTGGAGAGTCAAAGAATACAGTACCCTGGAAGCCAGGAGGTGGGAGTGTCAGGAAGGAAAGAGGGCTGTGGGCATCAGTGCTCAAAGGTGTCTTTCTTGCTATGGGAAGACCTGCAGCTCCCACTCTCCCATTACATTTAGTTTCTCTGTTTGAAAGGGGTGGAGTGGGCTCTTCTTTTCCTCTTTTATTTTCTTCAGCATTCACCATCCCTTTTTTCTCTTCTACTCCCCACCCAAATTTTAAAGTGTATTTCTGCAATAAAGTTTATTGTTTAAAAAAAATCTTTATTTCCTCAGTTGAATAGAATAAGAAAAAGTTAACATGGTTTTCTTAAAACCATTCAGTACATTTTTATATTGGGTTTGTTTGGTTTTTTCCATAAGATGGTTCTGATAGCATTTAGTTGTCTTTAACTTCATTCGAAACAATTTTGTTAGATTGTATTGTGACAGCTGTCATATCAGTGTGCATTTTTTTAAAAGTACCAAAATTGGTGAATTTTGTGTAGCCATTTTAATATTGAAGATGGAAGAAAAACAAGCAACATTTTCAGCATATTATACTTTATTATTTCAAGAAAGGTTGAAACGCAAAAAAAGAGATTTGTGCAGCGTATGGAGAAGGTGCTGTGACTAACTGAACGTGTCAAAAGTGGTTTGCGAAGTTTCGTGCTGGAGATTTCTTGCTGGACGATGCTCCACAGTTGGATAGATCAGTTGAAGTTGATAGCGATCAAATTGAGACATTAATTAAGAACAATCAACGTTATACCACACTGGAGATAGCCAACATACTCAAAATACCCAAATCAAGCATTGAAAATCATTGGCACCAGCTTGGTTATGTGAATTGCTTTGATGTTTGGGTTCCACATAAATTAAGCGAAAAAAACCTTCTTGACCGTATTTCCACATGCGATTCTCTACTGAAACATAACAAAAACGTTCCATTTTAAAACAAATTGTGATGGGTGATGAAAAGCGGATACTGTACAATAGTGTGAAATGGAAGAGACCATGGGGCAAGCAAAATGAACCACCACCACCCACCACACCAAAGGCTGGTCTTCATCCAAAGAAGGTGATGTTGTGTATATGGTGGGACTGGAAGGGAGTCCTGTATTACGAGCTCCTTCCGGAAAACCAAACGATTAATTCCAACAAGTACTGTTCTCAGTTAGACCAACTGAAAGCAGCACTCGATGAAAAGCATCCAGAATTAGTCAACAGAAAATGCATAATCTTCCATCAGGATAACACAAGACCGCATGTTTCTTTGATGACTAGGCAAAAACTGTTACAACTTGGCTGGGAAGTTCTCATTCATCCACCGTATTCACCAGACATTGCACCTTCGGATCTCCGTTTATTTTAGTCCTTACAAAATTCTGTTAATGGAAAAAATTTCAATTCCCTGGAAGACTGTAAAAGGCACCTGGAACAGTTCTTTGCTCAAAAAGACAAAAAATGTTGGGAAGATGGAATTATGAAGTTGCCTGAAAAATGGCAGAAGGTAGTGGAACAAAATGGTGAATACATGATTCAATACAGTTCTTGGTGAAAATGAAAAACGTGTCTTTTATTTTTGCTTAAAAACCAAAGGAAACTTTTGGCCAATCCTGTAAATGCCCACCTTTTCATGCAAATGGAGGTAAGTGGGCATTCTTAATACAGTATAGAGACAAAACACCCTTGGAGAAAAATTAACAAAAAATTATTTTTCAGAACGTAAACAAATTAACACATTTAGGGCTTCCCTGGTGGCACAGTGGTTGAGAATCTGCCTGCCAATGCAGGGGACACGGGTTCGAGCCCTGGTCTGGGAAGATCCCACATGCCGCAGAGCAACTAGGCCCGTGAGCCACAACTACTGAGCCTGCGCATCTGGAGCCTGTGCTCCGCAACAAGAGAGGCCGCGACAGTGAGAGGCCCGCGCACCGCGATGAAGAGTGGCCCCCGCTCGCCGCAACTAGAGAAAGCCCTCGCACAGAAACAAAGACCCAACACAGCCAAAAATAAATAAATAAATAAATTTATTTAAAAAAAAAATTATTTAAAGAACCTCTTTACTTATCAGTTACAGAGGCCCAGTTACCAAATAGTTTAAAATAGAAGTGGCTTAATTTGAAAACCATACTCTGCTGTGATCTGAATTTTAAAAAATTGTAGTTTTCAGTTTTGCTCTAGTGTTCCAGAGTATTTTAACATTGTATATGTAAATCATATGTGTGTGTTTTTATTCTATTCGGGAGGCTTATTACAATATTTACACTATTATCAGGAAATGAAATGAGTCATATAATTGAATATTTGAACAAGTGCATCTGATTTGATGGAGCCAAGTTTTTTTTAATTAAAAAATGTATTTTTTTCCTATTACACAAATATACATGTTCACTATACAAAATTTAGAAAATACAGATAAACCAAAAGAAGAAAATGAAAACAAATCCATAATCCCATTCTTCATAAATTACTTATTCTAACATATATTTATATATTTAGTAATATTTAGGGTGACACTTTGGAAAGGAGCACTAAAAACTCAGCCCCCAAGACAGTAGGCATAAATGGGGCTGTCCTAGGCTAACCAGCAGAGATGGCCACCCTAGTTGTCAAACATCTCCTATGCCCCAAATTGTTGTGGGTGCCATGGAGACAGCAGTGAGGAAAAAGACAAAACTCTCTGCTCTGGTGGAGCTTATATTCTAGTGTTAATATTGACCACAGTTAGCATCAGGGTATATATTCTTCTAGTCATATATATGGACATATTTTTCTTTCTTTAAGTAAAAGCACTGTGTATTTCATCATTTTAATGAAAATCTTTTAAAGTGTACAATACACGCTCCTGACTTCTTGTATAGAGGACCCTCACTGTCATCATGCACTTTCTAAGGAGGCAATGCTGGAAATAATACTAAACCAGGAGACCCTGCCCCGGGCTCCTGCTCATTCTTCTACTCACCAGCCATGAGACTGTCCTGATCATTTCCCCTCTTTGGTCTCAGTTTCTTCATGTGCAAAATTCAGACAAAATTTAGACATATGTTCTGCCCAGGTGCAACCCGCTTCCAGCTCCCTCTCTGTGAGCCAGTATTGTTCTGCATTTCCTCCAATTAACTCTGATGATGTAAAAAGATTAAAATGCATCCCCCATGGCACCAAGGTACCTTGAAATTTTAAAATCTGTGACTCCATAGTTCTGTGATTTCCTTCTAATTATGTGGACCAAATTTGGTTAAGTGGGGAAAATTCTCTGATTTTTCTGACAAAAATAAGAAGAAAGAAAAATTTTTCTGCATTAAGATGTACTTTATAATGTGATGAATATAATAATTACTTGATGGACATGTTAATATTTTGCATATCTTTCTGTGATAAATAGATTAGGGAGCCTTATTTCCCAAAGTGGTTGTCAAATGTGTGAAAGAAAATTTATTTCTTAAATTGTTCAATAGGATAACTTTTTAGGTAAAATGATCAACAGTATCAGATTTTGATTCAGCTCCTGAACTCTGAGGACAAGCAATACTTTTCTCAAAAGTCAACCCAAGATGTTTTTCTGCTTCTGGGAGTATTGAAGAGATCCAATATCAACTTTACTTGTGGTGTTTTAATCTAGATGCTAGTAAACATGTTCCTTTCTTCTGAGTCTTAGCAGACCGAGAGTAAAGTTCCACATTCTGTTCGTTTGTCCATGTTTTTTGCCTGTTACTCATCTGTTGGCAAAAGTGAAGAGACACTGGATTCTGTAGGATTCGGTAGATTGTAGATCCATTTGCAACCACATTAAAAGTACTTCAAGGTAAATTCAATGCGCAGATTTACAGTTATTTAACAATAAACTTTTCCTTTTAATTTAATGAGACACAATTTTACAATGTCTATATAGTTTATAGTACTAAATTAAATCAATTCTAAACCTGTAAGAACCATCAACATAACCATATGCATATATTTCAGTATTCCTCAAATTAGCATATACAGTTATAAGCAAAAGTAAATGACTTCCTGTAGAACTGTTTTAACTACTCATTTAAAAAAATACTATAATCTGCCTGGTTCTCAACCTCTTATATAATGTGTTTAACAGGAGTCCATTCATAGTCTGCCTTTCGTGTAGGAAGGCCTGTAATTCTCCACTGAGGGACGGGCTGTCATCGTGACAGGGCCCTGGCAGGAAACTAGAAGAGGGAGGTGGGGAACTAGGCTGTGCAGGCACCATGGAATGTGCAGGAATGAGAGCCTAGTGGCACTGAGTCTTTTGATTTTTAAAGAGAAACCCAAAGCATGAGAATGAGAAAAATTTAACGTCAGCTAATTTTTTAATACATTGTACAATCTTCCCCTGACACCTCACCCCCAAATCTGTGGTCCAGAATCAGCCAGTGGGCTGCCCGGTGATGACAGCTGGGCAGCAATGTGAGGAGCCTGAGCAGTAGAAATCAACAGAAGTGGAACAGTTGTAGTACTGGCTGTGCGGGGAGTCTCAGGCTCATGTGATGGTGCATAGAGAATGAGGGGTTTAAAGGCAGAAGATATTTGCAGTTGCCCCGGATTTAAAGAGAAGGACTCAACAAGGTAGAGAAAGAAGTTTGTTTTCTGAGACAGCTGATGCTCAGGCATGAAGACAAGTCAGTGCAATAGGTGCCTCTGTCCTCTGGCTACAGTTTCATTCAATGCAGTGATGTGGGACACAGGAGGAATTTGGCACTTTTTAGGTTAAGCAGTGGAGGAGGGAGCTGATTGATGAATGAGCCTCATGCTTCAAATGAAAGGACACAGCCTGGAGGCTGTGGGGCTGAGGGATTTCCAGCACCACTCTGAGGAGACTTTAGAACCAGGTAAGAAAGAGGGGTGGAGTTGGTGAGGGTTGCTGCCAAGAAAGGAGGGAATAAACACCAAGAGATCTTTGTAATCATTTTGGGAGCTTTGTGATTTCTCCATGCTTATTACTCCTGTTACCACTGCTCTCCATGTTCCTGTAGTGATTAGATGAAACTCCCATAAAAAGGAAGGTGAGAGCATGCATGTTTATCTTGAGGACCAGCAAAAGGAAGCTGGGAACCATGAGGACTCTAGGTAACTTTTCCTTTGGATTGGGCAGGGGCACCAGTAAAAAGAGAGGAAAGTGGGGCTGAGTCTCTGGAAATTTGGGAAGTTTGGGAAAGGGAAATTTGCCTGAAGAACCAACCTGGGAAGGAGAGCAGAGCCCAGCACTGTGCTGGTTGAAGGCTGGAATGGCCCCCTCCCATCTGGCGCTTCCAGACGCAATAGAGGACCCCCAGTTAAACTTGAATTTCAAATGAATCACACAAGAATTTTAGTATAAGTATGTCCCATGCAATATTTGAGACATACTTACACAAAGAAATTGTTGCTTACCTGAAATTCAAACCTAATTGAGCATCTTGTATATTTATTTGCTGAATCTGGCAAGCCTGCCTCCATATGTTCTAGCCCTCCAACCTCACTGCACTGCTGTGTAATCAGGGGCTGTGTAAGCCCCATCCAGGAGGGAAGGGTGACCCAGAAAGCAGCCAGGTAGATTTGAAATAAACTCCCTACCGAAAGGCTGCGGGCCTAGGGACAAAGTCCCTGCCTGGGTAGAGGAGGTGTCATACTTTGGGTATTGGAGTCAGACACTCGTTCCCCCACCTCCTACCAGCTTTGTGATCCTTAGCAAGTTATACGATATCTCGGAGACTCAGTTTTTTCATCTGTAAAATGGAGGAAATGATACCTCCTACTAGTGTAATGCAAATGTTAAATGAGATAGTGTAGTAACATTCCGAGCAGGGTGCCCAGATAAATTGCTTGATATAATGGTAGGGGCAGTTCTTATTACTCTGCTCATGAGGTACATTTCTTTTAAAATCACACTCCCATGGGTAATGCCTGGTCAAGAAAACCCAGCCCACTGGACATTCCAAGGCTAATCTTGTTCCCTTGATGCTCCTGGAGATTTGTTAGCAGATATTGGGAGGATGGGATAAGCTCATGCTATTCTTCTCAAAAAGCACCGTAACTCAAGATCTGCTTCTCCACTGACTGGTTGTTGCTTTAAAACAGAGCCAAGCAAACACCCTACTCCTCCCTCCAGGTAGACAAGGGAGAGATTCAAACCATCACTGTGTCTCACAGTTGTAGCACCTCAAGCAAATCAGTGCAGGCACACTCATGGCTAAATCTAACACTGGGCTGGGAGGGTAGGTGGCCTGCTTCCTCCTAACATTCCTCTAATAAACTCAGATTCCCCAGAATTAAGTGTGTTGCCAAGGAATTTCAAGGCACACGAAGGTGAAGCTTGGCATTTGCAAAGAAGAAATTACTTTTAGCTTGTTTTGCTTAAATCTGTTCATCTTTGTCTAAACTACTGTTACAAAAAATGTTAAAATTATCAGAGTTTCAGCTACATTTCTTTGGCTCAGATTTTAGTGGGGAAAAAAAGAGATGTGTTTGGAGATGGAAGGCAGTCAGCCGCAGGCAGGGTGATGGGAGTCATCTAAGATGCTTAGACTCTAGTCCTATGTTCCATCTGCAGCATATATAGGAAATCCAATTGTTGCAACCTTTCTTCCTTTCCCATAGATAAGGAGGGAATGGCCAGAGTGATCATCAAAAATGCAGAAACAACAGAATTTGAATAATACTGATACATTATTTCTCTCTGGAAGGCCATGTCACAGAGTAGTGGTGTTGCAGAAGGTGCCCCACAAGGCCTATTCTTGACTTTGCTCCATGAGATCTTGAGCAAAACCCAATCTCTCAGAGCTTCTTATCTATAAAATAAGATAAAAAAATCTCCATTGTATCTACCACAGTGGTTATGGTGAGGGTCAAATGAGATCATGTATGTGAAATGTTGATGTGCCCTAGAACGCCATCCTCAGCCCCCTTTATCTTGTTCTGTAGTCTGGGCACGTCAGTTGTCACCAATACAATGATGGACTGCTGAATGACTGATTGATTGGCCATATTTCTCACTACCTAACAGGCCTGTAATCTTGGATTTTACAAGGTTATCTTACGGCCAATAAATTGAAAACTGAACCCGTTGCGTTACCCACACCCCTACCCAGACCTGCTTCACATGCCTGTGATTCTTACAAGGTTCAGTCCGACTGATGGGTCTTGACCAGACCTAGTGCCCACTATGCTTCTGGGTACCTTTCCCACACCAGACTTCTCTAGTCTCCCCAGGAGGAACCTGGACAGTCATTACCTTAAAAATACCCAGAATCCTGTGAAAGTGATACTTGGACTTAGAAGATGGAACTCAAATTCTGCCTCTTGTTTCATGAAAGAAAAAAGGTTCTGTATCTGAGGACAACTAATTAAAAATGGACAGGCTGAGTAAAATTTCATGGGTCCTCTCACATTAATGTCTTGCATCCCATGTGATAAGGAACAAAGAACTGATGCTAAACATAGAAATCTCTTAGACAGTTGAGTTCTGACTCTCTAACTGGGGTGAGCAGAGCCAGCCAGAAAATTATGCTACTTGAGGAAGAGAATGTAAAGTGTTTGAGACAGGGACTCTGTCTGCTTAATTCCCTTTACCTAAAGCAATATCAAGAACACAGTAAGAGGTTGGAAAATATTTTTGAATGAATAAAGGAAAGTAATGTTTTCAAAGAGGATCACTAGGTCCATGAGCAATGTTGCAGATTTGGTTTTCACGAAGGTTGCATTCCGTCCTCCGATTCATAACAGAGCTGGTGGTATTCTCATGCGCTGCATAAATATTTTACCCATTTTGAAAATTACTCTCAAACTCCTACATAAACTCTGAATTCCATTGTTGGACAGTTTTCAAGTTCAAAATTCCCCCACAGTAGGTCATATAGTTTTCATTTCTTAATGTTTATAGTCTATGTTTTATGTAGAGTTTGTTCAAAGATAATGGTAACAGGTTATTCTTTGCCTCCCCAGGAAATAATCAGGAGCCAGCAGGCAAACTGAATCTTGGCATTTGTATTGAGACTTAGGAGAGAAATATTTTTCCTAATGTTATGAATGTTAAATTGTAGAGCAATTTGCTTTATCTGAAGCCCTTGACAAAACATAAACTTTGTTATCATTGGTACAGGCTAACTGGGTGTGAATTGTGCCTGAAAAAAAAGATGCAGGGATAGAGCAGGGAAGGCAAATACACTGCAAACATGATGCTACTACTACTATTCACACCCACAGTAGTCATCACTAATTGATTGCAGCCTTCTTCCTACTAAGCTCAGACAATCCTTTTATTAACACGGTGCTTCAGGTAGCCATAACTAGTTGATCACAGAGTGGCATGTGAGATTTATCCTTTTCACACATATTTATTGAGTTCTGGCTATATGCCTGGTACTGGAGATGTGCAGTGAATAAAAGAGACAAAAATGTGTATCCTCTTAGAGCTTAACATTACAGTGAGGGGTAGGAGGGGAGTCAGTAATTAAGTAAGTAAAATATGTAGTTTATTAGATGGTAATAAGTACAGTGGAGAAAATACAGCAGGTAAGGGGGATAGAGAACATTGGGAAGAGAGAGGTTACATTGTTAAATAGGGTAGCCAGAGCTGTTTTAGTTATCTTTTTCTGAGTAACAATTTATCCCAGAATTTAGTGGCTTAAAACAACAAACATTTGTTATTTCACCGTTTTTGTGAGTCATGAATTCACTAGCAGCTTAGCTGGGAGGTTCTGGGTTGGAATCTTTAATGAGGTTGCAGTAAAGATGTCAGCTGTGCTGCAGTCATCTGAAGGCTTGAATGGACTGAAGAATCCGCTTCCAAGATATCTGACAGTCATGGCTATTGGCAGGAGGGTCAGTTATTTGCTGGCTTTGGCAAGAGACCTCAGTTCCTTACCATGTGGGCCTCTCCATAGAACTG
Organism: Balaenoptera borealis; assembly: GCF_965194805.1. Lineage (NCBI taxonomy): Eukaryota > Metazoa > Chordata > Mammalia > Artiodactyla > Balaenopteridae > Balaenoptera > Balaenoptera borealis. The sequence continues at coordinate 106,378,144 of NC_138866.1, read as the reverse complement.
CTTGTGTCTCCTCTCAATGGGGCAGCTGGCTTGCCTCAGAGTGAGTGAGCCAGGAGGGCAAGATGTAAGCCACAGTGTCTTTTGTAACCTAGCCTTGGAAGCCACATTCTGTCATTTCTGCCGTAACCTAGTGGTTACATGACCCAGTCTTATTCATTGCGGGAGGGGACTAGCGTGACGCAAGGAGGCAGCCATCACTGGCACCATCCTGGAGCCTGGATGTCACACCAGGAAAGACTAAAAGGGAAACTTGAAGGAGATGAGAGATTAAATCTGAAGATAACAGGGGGGAGGGGCAGAAACCTCTAGGCGGTGAGAATAACAAATATAAAGACTCTGATGCAGGGACCTGCTTGGTGTAATTAAAAAATAGCAAGCAGTCCAGGATGCCTGGAGTGGAAGTGGAAGGGTGTAGGAGATGAGGTCAGAGCCATAACAAAGCCGGATCATGGGAGACCTTGTAGCTATTACAAGAACTTTGGTTTTACCCAATGTTCTAGTTATCTTTGCTGTGTAACAAGCCACCCGAAAACTTAGTATCATAAAACAGTCATTTTGTGATGCATGTGTGGGTCAGGAATTTGGACAGGGCATAGTGAGAATGGCTTGTTTGTGTTCTGTGATGTTTCCACAGTGTTTATCGCACTTTTGAATCTGGGAAGAGTCAAGGCTCATCTGGCCTTGCAAGTTACTTTTATCACTTTTGCCGTAGTCATAAGCCTGTCCAGATTCACGGGAGAGAAAACAAATCCCATTTCTCTAAAGTCATGTTATATGAAGAGCATGTGGGATAGGAAATACAATTGCAGAATAAATTCTCTTTGGAGAATATAATCTGCCACATTCTGTGCAATGAGAGACTTGCATTATTTTGAGCAGAAGAGTAACATGATCTGACTCATATTTAAACAGGATCTTTCTGGTTGCTATGTTGAGAACAGACTGAAAAGGGTATGAGACTAATTAATAAGCTATTACACTAATACAGCCAGGAGATGGTGAGGGCTTGGATGAGGGGGTAGGCAGTGGATGTGGTGATGAGTGAGATGGAGAAGGCAGCAGGTGAAATAAGTTTCATTGGGGTTTCTGTTGAGCTTCATACAGGAGCTCACTTTCAGTCATATGAAGTTTGGATTACAGTTAATAGTAGAGCCTTGAGTTCAACGGAGAAAAAAATATGTTGGAGATATAAATGCTGTAGTATAGATATTGAAACCTGTAAAATTGAATGAGATCATCAAGAAGAGTGTAGATAGACAGGAGAGGAATTCCAGGAACTGAGCCCAGAGACACTCCAATATTGGGATGTCAGGGAGATCAGGAGGTGCTAGCATTAGGGACTGAAGAGGAAAGGCCAGTGAGGTAAGGAAATGTGGTGCCCTGGCAGCCGATGAAGAGAGGTTTTGGGAGCTGGGCCTAAACAACTTGTTAGCTATTGACTCATCAAGGAAGATGAAAACCAAGAATTCCCATTGGATCAATCAACATAGAGATCATTGTTTACTTTAACGGAACAATTTTAGTGGAGTGGCGGGGTGAGTTCCTTGATTGGAGGGGATTCAAGAAGGAATGGCAGGAGAGAAATCGGAGATAGCAACTATAGTCATACAGTTTGAGGAATTCGAGGAATTTTGCTGTAAAGGGAAGGAGAGAAGTAGCTAGAGAGGGAAACAGTGTCAGGAGAAGTAGCTATTTGCCATCCAGATTGTCATTCATATTAGAGTGGGAGTAGAGAAAGAGAAAGAGAAATTCTGTGGGGGTAGGAACACAGGCTCTGGAATCAAATTTCCTCATTTTGAATCCTGGCTCTACATCTTGCTACTTGTGTAAACTTGGGCAAGGCACTTAACCTATCTGCCTCAGTTTCTTTATCTGTCACATGGAGATTACAATAGTATCTCCTCATAAGGTTGTAAAAAGTTGCTTCCCATGGAGTGTTTGAAACAGTTCTTGTCATATGGTGGACACTCAAATAAGTGGAAGCTATATTGATGATGAAGATGATAATGATGTGGTGGACCAGCCACATTTCCACACCTCTCAGTGGCACCTAGAGCACCAGAGGAGAGAATTTTAAAGCACCACTGATATGGAAGATTGCCGACACAGTCATCATTCCCTATGTTGGATGTGGTTGACCTAGAAATGAGCTGGAAACCGAGCCCACTGATGAGCTAGAGAGATGAGGCTGGGTGGCGGGCACTGGCAATTCTGCTGGTTGATCCACTTAATGCTGAAGACATACATTTATTTATTTATTTATTTATTTATTTGGATCAGGCACTGCTCGAGGGACAATAGTTTCATGGCAGAACATTTTGTTTATATCTCCTCATTTCCTGAGGATCCTCCCTGGAACAAGGGATTTGAGTCTCTTCTCTTTTGTCTTAGCTAGCGTAGTGGATGCTCATTGTAAGATTCAAAAACAACACTGTTTGTTTTTAAAAAAAAAGAAAATCCAGTTACAATTTTATCTGATGACCCTTAGCAAGTGTGGATTCCGCAAGTGAAAGGGCATTGAGGCAGAGAAAAGTCAATAGTTTCCATCAAAAAGTCTTAGCTTCCTGAGAGACTTTTAAAATTATTGTTGGATTCCTGCTGAATTCATGTTAGAAAACTTTTCAAATGTTGTAATAGTTATTTTTAAACGAATATCTCTCCCACTTCCATTTCTTTTTTTTTTTTTCTTAACAACTTTATTGGAGTATAATTGCTTTACAATGGTGTGTTAGTTTCTGCTTTATAACAAAGTGAATCAGTTATACATATACATATGTTCCCATATCTCTTCCCTCTTGCATCTCCCTCCCTCCCACCCTCCCTATCCCACCCCTCTACGTGGTCACAAAGCACCGAGCTGATCTTCCTGTGCTATGTGGCTGCTTCCCACTAGCTATCTATTTTACATTTGGTAGTGTATATATGTCCATGCCACTCTCTCACTCTGTCACATCTTACCCCTCCCCCTCCCCATATCCTCAAGTCCATTCTCTACTAGGGCTGTGTCTTTATTCCCATCTTGCCACTAGGTTCTTCATGACCTTTTTTTCCCCTTAGATTCCATATATTTGTGTTAGCATACTGTATTTGTTTTTCTCTTTCTGACTTACTTCACTCTGTATGACAGACTCTAACTCCATCCACCTCACTACAAATACCTCCATTTCATATCTTTTTATGGCTGAGTAATATTCCATTGTATATATATGTGCCACATCTTCTTTATCCATTCATCTGATGATGGACACTTAGGTTGTTGCTTCCATGTCCTGGCTGTTGTAAATAGAGCTGCAATGAACATTTTGGTACATGACTCTTTTTGAATTATGGTTTTCTCAGGGTATATGCCCAGTAGTGGGATTGCTGGGTCGTATGGTAGTTCTATTTGTAGTTTTTTAAGGAACCTCCATACTGTTCTCCATAGTGGCTGTATCAATTTACATTCCCACCAACAGTGCAAGAGTGTTCCCTTTTCTCCACACCCTCTCCAGCATTTATTGTTTCTAGATTTTTTGATGATGGCCATTCTGACCGGTGTGAGATGATATCTCATTGTAGTTTTGATTTGCATTTCTCTAATGATTAATGATGTTGAGCATTCTTTCATGTGTCTGTTGGCAATCTGTATATCTTCTTTGGAGAAATGTCTATTTAGGTCTTCTGCCCATTTTTGGATTGGGTTGTTTGTTTTTTTGTTATTGAGCTGCATGAGCTGCTTGTAAATCTTGGAGATTAATCCTTTATCAGTTGCTTCATTTGCAAATATTTTCTCCCATTCTGAGGGTTGTCTTTTGGTCTTGTTTATGGTTTCCTTTGCTGTGCAAAAGCTTTTAAGTTTCATTAGGTCCCATTTGTTTATTTTTGTTTTTATTTCCATTTCTCTAGGAGGTGGGTCAAAAAGGATCTTGCTGTGATTTATGTCATAGAGTGTTCTGCCTGTGTATTCCTCTAAGAGTTTGATAGTGTCTGCCCTTACACTTAGGTCTTTAATCCATTTTGAGTTTATTTTTGTGCATGGTGTCAGGGAGTGTTCTAATTTCATACTTTTACATGTACCTGTCCAAATTTCCCAGCACCACTTATTGAAGAGGCTGTCTTTTCTCCACTGTATATGCTTGCCTCCTTTATCAAAGATAAGGTGACCATATGTGTGTGGGTTTATCTTTGGGCTTTATATCCTGTTCCATTGATCTATATTTCTGTTTTTGTGCCAGTACCAAACTGTCTTTATTACTGTAGCTTTGTAATATAGTCTGAAGACAGGGAGCCTGGTTCCTCCAGCTCCATTTTTCGTTCTCAAGATTGCTTTGGCTATTCAGGGTCTTTTGTGTTTCCATACAAATTGTGAAATTTTTTGTTCTAGTTCTGTGAAAAATGCCAGTGGTAGTTTGATAGGGATTGCATTGAATCTGTAGATTGCTTTGGGTAGTAGAGTCATTTTCACAATGTTGATTCTTCCAATCCAAGAACATGGTATATCTCTCCATCTATTTGTATCATCTTTAATTTCTTTCATCAGTGTCTTATAATTTTCTGCATACAGGTCTTTTGTCTCCTTAGGTAGGTTTATTCCTAGATATTTTATTCTTTTTGTTGCAATGGTAAACGGGAGTGTTTTCATAATTTCACTTTCAGATTTTTCATCATTAGTGTATAGGAATGCCAGAGATTTCTGTGCATTAATTTTGTATCCTGCTACTTTACCAAATTCATTGATTCGCTCTAGTAGTTTTCTGGTAGCATCTTTAGGATTCTCTATGGAGAGTATCATGTCATCTGCAAACAGTGACAGCTTTACTTCTTCTTTTCCGATTTGGATTCCTTTTATTTCTTTTTCTTCTCTGATTGCTGTGGCTAACACTTCCAAAACTATGTTGAATAATAGTGGTGAGAGTGGGCAACCTTGTCTTGTTCCTGATCTTAGTGGAAATGGTTTCAGTTTTTCACCATTGAGGACGATGTTGGCTGTGGGTTTGTCATATATGGCCTTTATTATGTTGAGGAAAGTTCCCTCTATGCCTACTTTCTGCAGGGCTTTTATCATAAATTGGTGTTGAATTTTGTCAAAAGCTTTCTCTGCATCTATTGAGATGATCATATGGTTTTTCTCCTTCAATTTGTTAATATGATATATCACGTTGATTGATTTGCATATATTGAAGAATCGTTGCATTCCTGGAATAAACCCCACTTGATCGTGGTGTATGATCCTTGTAATGTGCTGTTGGATTCTGTTTGCTAGTATTTTGTTGAGGATTTTTGCATATATGTTCATCAGTGATATTGGCCTGTAGTTTTCTTTCTTTGTGACATCTTTGTCTGGTTTTGGTATCAGGGTGATGGTGGCCTGGTAGAATGAGTTGGGGAGTGTTCCTCCCTCTGCTATATTGTGGAAGAGTTTGAGAAGGATAGGTGTTAGCTCTTCTCTAAATGTTTGATAAAATTCGCCTGTGAAGCCATCTGGTCCTGGGCTTTTGTTTGTTGGAAGATTTTTCATCACAGTTTCCATTTCAGTGCTTGTGCTTGGTCTGTTCATATTTTCTGTTTCTTCCTGGTTCAGTCTCGGCAGGCTGTGCATTTCTAAAAATCTGTCCATTTCTTCCAGGTTGTCCATTTTATTGGCATAGAGTTGCTTGTAGTAATCTCTCATGATCCTTTGTATTTCTGCAGTGTCAGTGGTTACTTCTCCTTTTTCATTTCTAATTCTATTGATTTGAGTCTTCTCCCTTTTTCTCTTGATGAGTCTGGCTAATGGTTTATCAATTTTGTTTATCTTCTCAAAGAACCAGCTTTTAGTTTTATTGATCTTTGCTATTGTCTCCATTTCTTTTTCATTTATTTCTGATCTGATCTTTATGATTTCTTTCCTTCTGCTAGCTTTGGGGTTTTTTTGTTCTTCTTTCTCTAATTGCTTTAGGTGCAAGGTTAGGTTGTTTATTCGAGATGTTTCCTGTTTCTTGATGTAGGCTTGTATTGCTATAAACTTCCCTCTTAGCACTGCTTTTGCTGCATCCCATACGTTTTGGGTCGTCGTGTCTCCATTGTCATTTGTTTCTAGGTAGTTTTTGACTTCCCCTTTGATTTCTTCAGTGATCACTTCCTTATTAAGTAGTGTATTGTGTAGCCTCCATGTGTTTGTATTTTTTACAGATCTTTTCCTGTAATTGATATCTAGTCTCATAGCGTTGTGGTCGGGAAAGATACTTGATACGATTTCAATTTTCTTAAATTTACCAAGGCTTGATTTGTGACCCAGGATATGATCTATTCTGGAGAATGTTCCATGAGCACTTGAGAAAAATGTGTATTCTGTTGTTTTTGGGTGGAATGTCCTATAAATATCAATTAAGTCCATCTTGTTTAATGTATCATTTAAAGCTTGTGCTTCCTTATTTATTTTCATTTTGGATGATCTGTCCATTGGTGAAAGTGGGGTGTTAAAGTCCCCTACTATGATTGTGTTACTGTCAATTTCCCCTTTTATGGCTGTTAGTATTTGCCTTATGTATTGAGGTGCTCCTATGTTGGGTGCATAAATATTTACAATTGTTATACCTTCCTCTTGGATCGATCCCTTGATCATTATATAGTGTCCTTCTTTGTCTCTTGTAATAGTCTTTATTTTAAAGTCTATTTTGTCTGATATGAGAATTGCTACTCCAGCTTTCTTTTGATTTCCATTTGCATGGAATATCTTTTTCCATCCCCTCACTTTCAGTCTGTATGTGTCTCTAGGTCTGAAGTAAGCCTCTTGTAGACAGCATATATATATGGGTCCTGTTTTTGTATCCATTCAGCCAGCCTGTGTCTTTTGGTGGGAGCATTTAATCCATTTACATTTAAGGTAATTATCGATATGTATGTTCCTATTCCCATATTCTTAAGTGTTTTGGGTTTGTTATTGTAGGTATTTTCCTTCTCTTGTGTTTCTTGCCTAGAGAAGTTCCTTTAGCATTTGTTGTAAAGCTGGTTTGGTGGTGCTGAACTCTCTCAGCTTTTGCTTGTCTGTAAAGGTTTTACTTTCTCCATCGAATCTGAATGAGATCCTTGCTGGGTAGAGTAATCTTGGTTGTAGGTTTTTCTCCTTCATCACTTTAAGTATATCCTGCCACTCCCTTCTGGCTTGCAGAGTCTCTGCTGAAAGATCAGCTGTTAACCTTATGGGGATTCCCTTGTGTGTTATTTGTTGTTTTTCCCTTGCTGCTTTTAATATGTTTTCTTTATATTTAATTTTTGATAGTTTGATTAATATGTGTCTTGGCGCATTTTTCCTTGGATTTATCCTGTATGGGACTCTCTGTGCTTCCAGGACTTGATTAACTATTTCCTTTCCCATATTAGGGAAGTTTTCAACTATAATCTCTTCAAATATTTTCTCAGTCCCTCTCTTTTTCTCTTCTTCTTCTGGGACCCCTATAATTCGAATGTTGGTGTGTTTAATGTTGTCCCAGAGGTCTCTGAGACTATCCTCAGTTCTTTTCATTCTTTTTTCTTTATTCTGCTCTGCAGTACTTATTTCCACCATTTTATCTTCCAGGTCACTTATCCGTTCTTCTGCCTCAGTTATTCTGCTATTGATCCCGTCTAGAGTATTTTTAATTTCATTTATTGTGTTTTTCATCGTTGCTTGGTTCCTCTTTAGTTCTTCTACGTCCTTGTTAAATGTTTCTTGCATTTTGTCTATTCTATTTCCAAGATTTTGGATCATCTTTACTATCATTATTCTGAATTCTTTTTCAGGTAGACTGCCTATTTCCTCTTCATTTGTTAGGTCTGGTGTGTTTTGACCCTGCTCCTTCATCTGCTGTGTGTTTTTGTGTCTTCTCATTTTGCTTATCTTACTGTGTTTGGGGTCTCCTTTTCACAGGCTGCAGGTTCGTAGTTCCCGTTGTTTTTGGTATCTGTCCCCAGTGGCTAAGGCTGGTTCAGTGGGTTGTGTAGGCTTCCTGGTGGAGGGGACTAGTGCCTGTGTTCTGGTGGATGAGGCTGGATCTTGTCTTTCTGGTGGGCACGTCCACGTCTGGTGGTGTATTTTGGGGTGTCTGTGTCCTTATTATGATTTTAGGCAGCCTCTCTGCTAATGGATGGGGCTGTGTTCCTGTCTTGCTAGTTGTTTGGCATAGGGTGTCCAGCACTGTAGCTTGCTGGTCGTTGAGTGAAGCTGGGTCTTGATGTTGAGGTGGAGATCTCTGAGAGATTTTCGCCATTTGGTATTACGTGGAGCTGGGAGGTCTCTTGTGGACCAGTGTCCTGAAGTTGGCTCTCCCACCTCAGAGGCACAGCCTTGATGCCTGGCTGGAGCACCAAGAGCCTTTCATCCACATGGCTCAGAATAAAAGGGAGAAAAAATAGAAAGAAAGAAAGAGGATAAAATAAAATAAAATAAAATAAAATAAAGCTATTATAATAAAAAGTAAGAAAAAAAATTATTAAGAAAACATTTATTAAGAAAAAAAAATTTTTTTAAGTAAAAAAAACCAGAAAATCAAAAACAAAAATATGGACGCACCGAACCCTAGGACAAATGGTGAAAACAAAGCTGTACAGACAAAATCTCACCCAGAAGCATACATATATACACTCACAAAAAAGGAAAAGGGGAAAAATTAATATATCCTGCTCCCAAAGTCCACCTCCTGAATTTGGGATGATTCATTGTCTATTCAGGTATTCAACAGATGCAGGCACATCAAGTTGTTTGTGGAGCTTTAATCCGCTGCTTCTGAGGCTGCTGGGAGAGATTTCCCTTTCTCTTCTTTGTTCGTACAGCTCCCGGGGTTCAGCTTTGTATTTAGACCCTCCTCTGCATTTAGGTCGCCTGAGGGCGTCTGTTCTTCGCTCACACAGGATGGGGTTAAAGGAGCAGCTGCTTCGGGGGCTCTGGCTCACTCAGGCAAGGGGGACGGAAGGGTGCGGATGCGGGGCGAGCCTGCGGCGGCAGAGGCCAGCGTGACGTTGCACCAGCCTGAGGCGTGCCGTGCGTTCTCCCGGGGAAGTTGTCCCCGGATCACGGGAGCCCGGCCATGGTGGGCTGCACCGGCTCCCGGGAGGGGCGGTGTGGAGAGTGACCTGTGCTCGCACACAGGCTTCTTGGTGGCGGCAGCAGCAGCCTTAGCATCTCATGCCCGTCTCTGGGGTCCGCGCTGATAGCCGCGGCTCGCGCCCATCTCTGGAGTTCGTTTAGGTGGTGCTCTGAATCCCCTCTCCTTGCGCGCCACGAAACAAAGAGGCAAGAAAAAGTCTCTTGCCTCTTCGGCAGCTCCAGACTTTTTCCCGGACTCCCTCCCAGCTAGCTGTGGTGTGCTAACCCCTTCAGGCTGTGTTCACGGCACCAACCCCAGTCCTCTCCCTGCGATCCAACCAAAGCCCGAGCCTCAGCTCCCAGCCCCCGCCCATTCTGGCGGGTGAGCAGACAAGCCTCTCGGGCTGGTGAGTGCTGCTCGGCACCGATCCTCCGTGCGGGAATCTCTCTGCTTTGCCCTCCGCACCCCTGTGGCTGCGCTCTCCTCCGTGGCTCCGAAGCTTCCCCCCTCTGCCACTCGCAGTCTCCGCCGGTGAAGGGGCTTCCTAGTGTGTGGAAACCTTTCCTCCTTCACAGCTCCCTCCCACTGGTGCAGGCCCCATCCCTATTCTTTTGTCTCTGTTATTTCTTTTTTCTTTTGCCCTACCCAAGTACGTGGGGAGTTTCTTGCCTTTTGGGAGGTCTGACGTTTTCTGCCAGCGTTCAGTGGGTGTTCTGTAGGAGCCATTCCACGTGTAGATGTATTTCTAATGTACCTGTGGGAAGGAAGGTGATCTCCGCGTCTTACTCTTCCGCCATCTTGCCCCCAAGTCCCCACTTCCATTTCTTAACATGGATTTCTCACTTCAGTGATTACAAACTAAAAAAAAAAAAAAAAAAAAAAGACAAAACTTACATTCATTGATTTACTAATAAAAAAAAATCACCATATAATTTGTCACCCAAATGGGGACCCTTTTGATAGAAAGAGAACACCTTTAATAATTATAGAAGGACAACAGAAGTTAAGTGGGTTTGTCCTGCGTAATCAGAACATATCCATGGGATATCAGAATCATTAGAACTTCCAAATTATACATAGCCAGCTTTCAGAAGGAAGAAGAGCTCCCCATAGAAAGAAATTGTATATTGAATTTAACTCAACTAAGTTTTAGTTGTTTTAGGACCTCAAGATCATTTTAAAAAGTCATTTCAGAAATCGCTGAAAAGACCTTTTGCTAATATTCACAATTCTTCCTTTTCTGAGAATCCTGAACAAGTATTCAGACTTCAGGTGTTTTAGAGGCGTGGGCTAATGTTTACAGGACTGGTCCCCTGGGCCCAGGGCCCTCTGAACATGAACAGTATCCTCATTCTGGGCCTAAATTTGCTGCCACCCACAACCACATAGGTACTAACCCAAGGAGGTGAATTACTAGGACCCAGGCGCTTTCCATCAATAGGAAGAATGTGGGTGCTTCCTCTTTCAAGACCATCTTGACCTCAGTGTGTTCACCACCGAGATTGATTTTCTCTCTCTCTGACTTTCAACCTCCTAGACCAACTGAGCAAAGCCTGACTCAAGATGGGAACCTTTGCAGGGATATACAACCTCATCCTGATCAAAGATGTCTTCCACCTGTTGTCATTATAATGTCATTCAACTAGTAAAATAGCTCTGCTTATGTACAGAGTCTAATTGGGAATGCCTACTCCATCATGATGCCATTGTGATTGGACCTGGCCACTTCTAAGCCTGGCCTAGGCTGTCTTGGACCTATAGTTATGGCATTTCCTTTTAGGCTAAAGCAGAGAAAGATGGTTTGAGAGCTCAGAGGCAGAGACATCCACATGAAATAAGGCAGAGTATTAATAATATTACATTGACAAGTTGCAAGACAATTAAGGTTATCCACTGATTCCTGGATTTCACTGGACACTATTAATTACTCATTCCCCACATCTTTGCTGTGACAATTCCACATAGTTGAGATCCTCTGAAAGGAAAGGAGACAGATTCACCTGGTATGGCTTCAATATTTCAACCATTGAAATTCTCTTCAAATCTTTGCATATTCCAGCCTACCTGGATCTCACCTATCCAGAAAATCATCTAAAGCAGTGCTCTTCAAAGTGTTGTGGTCCACCTACATCAAAATTTCTTGGGCTACTTGTTTTAAAAAAGAGCAATTTCCAGGATCCTACTGAATCAGAATCTTTGGCACTGGTGCTCAGCAGTACATTTCACACAAGCTCTTTAAATGATTCTTACATACATTAACGTTGAGCAACCACTAATCTAGAACTAGAGCCGTGGTCCTCAACCTTGGCTGCACGTTAGAGTCACTGGGAGAACTTCGAAACTCCCAAATGCCCAAGGCCACTCCCCAGCCCAATCAAATCAAAATGTCTGGGGGGGGGGGGAAGTCCACCTTTTGAAAGTTTCCCAGGTGATTCCAATGTACAACCAAGACTGAGAACCACTCCAGTAGATCCATCATTCTCAGAAGATGGCAAGGCTCCCCTGTCAAAGGGGATCATACCTAGGAATTTAACTGCATTTGAGACCAACCATCCTGTATGACTGTGGCAACTGAGGGTTGTCTAGGCCAGTGCTACTCAACACTGCAGACCGCTGTCAGTTCATGAACTGTTTCATTACTGGCCCTCAAGGAGCTTGTACAGTCATGTGAAACAATTATATTACTAAAATTTTTTGTAGCAAGAATTTCCTTATGGAGTAAACAGTGCATTGATAAGTATTGTAATGCAAGCTTCTTACCTCACCGTGGACAAGTAACCAATAGTTTGTGTACAGACACTTTGAACAGTGTTGGTCCAGGCCAGGTACCCAGGAATGAAGGTACCATCTCAAGGGTCCCATGACAATGCAGTCCAGCCGCTGACTCCTGGAGCAGCTGAGATGAACCTGGTAACTCAACCCCACCAGGGAAAGTGGGCTGCATTCTCAGAATGCTGATGCACTGTCCAGAAGGACAGTGTGCTGAGCACAAAGAAAGGCTCAGCTGAGATCTTTCAGGAAGCCCAAACACAAGGCGACAGCCTTGCTGAAAATGTTCTAACCCAAACTTGTGAACCAGGTACCTCCTCATCACCCAGAATAGACAGCAGAGAGTGGGCAAAATGCCTGACCAAGGGCCAGAAGACGCCATGGGTGATTTCAAGGCCTCAGAGCACAGAAAGAAAGCCTGAGTCATGGCTCTTTCAGGTGCAAGGGACAGAATATCAACCTAATCCTACTTAATACAGAAAGAAAATTTATTAGCTCATGTCAGGCTCTTCCCACTTAGTGGCAAATCTGGTCACCAGCAGCATCAGGCTGACACTCTCCCAACCTAGCAATGGCAACAGGGTAACAGCCATGCCTCCTATAGTTCCAGCAAAAGTACTAGAACTAACCCTTATTGAGCCCAACTGGGTCATGTTTGCATCTCTAAATCGATCATTGTGACTTCAATTGGACATATCTAAGTCATGTGGCCATCACTGGATATGGGAGGTGTGGTAAGTCTCACCTGAACCACATGGATTGGGAGTGAATGAGAGGTGAATCCATCAAAGAAAAATTGATGAGCTCCTAGCAATAGAAGGGGGAATGCTGGGCAGGTAAAGAAAACAGGTTTCCCCTATAAAAGCTCAGAATCACCAGCTGTGTATGCTACAAAGAGGCCTGAGCCCATGTTCTAGCACCAACATGCCTCCACCCCAGCCAGCCTCACCAGTTTGTAGAGATGTGGAGACACTCAGGTCAGTGACCTACCCAAGGAATTACGGCACACACTTCTGTCCCCCGTTTGCTTTGGGGATGTCATCAAAATAGACTTTTTTAGGGATTTATGCTTCTTGTTGCTTCTCTTATTCCAAGCACAATAATCTATTTTCATTTATTCACTCATCCATTCATGAATTCATCAGACAAACATTAAACTGAGTGCTGATGGTGCTGATGGTTGAAGATGCGCAGATAAATAAGGCATATACTACCCTCTTCCAATACTTGCTGCCGTAGTAATTCCCCATGGATGCAATTTCATTTTCTGAGTTCCTTTCTCCTCCAAGTCCTGGAGCAGAAACCCAGGGGGAAAACAGAAAGCTGCATAGGGTGTCTCTATAATAAGAATGTGAAAAATTCTGTCACTAGATTCTCTTCAGCCAAAAATAAGATAATCTTCCTCTATTTTTTTAAAGAAAATCCCTCCCCAAAGGCTTTCCAGGGAAATCTAACCTGGATCTGGATAGGATGATTCCTTCTCAGGACTACTTAGCCAAGCATGACTTTATAACTGCGTCATAAAAGAAATTTCAAAAATTGCATGAAAAAGGTCCACATTCTTAGACAAAACGTGGCATTTTAAATTGTAGACCCCTGCAAGATCTGAGGACAAAGATTCTATTTACAACCTCCTCCAAATTTCTGTATTTGACTTGAGATGCCACAAATCTAGCAGTGGAATCACTTAAGGAGCAGAGATTGGAGACTGTAACGTGGGGGGTGGCCCCACCTCTACCTCTGCCATGGAGGGAAGCAGGAGCGGGGGGATGGAGAGTGAGGCTGCACTGGCTGCTGCAGAAGCTGGGGGAGACACTGCTAGGACCAGAAACCCCCGCTCCTTTCTGTTTACGAATTTGTCTGCAGGTAGAGAACTGCACTGGAAAAGGGGTCCCTGGGAATCCTGGGGGAGTGAGTGCCTCCAGTCCCATGGTGATCTCGCTGAAATCACTTTGATCAAAGCCAGTGCCCCAAGTGCTTTTCACTTTCAGAGAGTCCCATTGTGTGTTAAGTCCTAAAATGCCCTTATTACCAGCCTCCAGAATAAACTTCCTTAGTGCGAGCCATGTGGCAGGTACATGTCTGCATCCACCCCAGCATCTCACACCAAGTTTGCCCTAAGTTAGGTACCCAGGAATTGCGGGTGGGATAAATGAGTGAATGCATGAATTTAGTTTAGCATATGGTAGTTCACAAAGCAATGTGAGTTATACTTCACAGCTTGCCTGCTCACTTTGGCTGTATATTTGGGGGTTCTTCTTGTCACATCTGCCTACCCTCCAAACTTCTCAAAAAGCAAGAATGTGATGCCAGAAGGCTAGGACGCAACCTGGGGTGAGATGTGCTGTAACTCACAGATGGCAGCACTGATTCAATCAGAATGTGCACAAGGCGAGAAGTGGAAACCCCAGCGTGGGGCACTTGGCACTACTAAGGAGGAGCCCCCTCAATTAGGTGGATACCAGTTACAGGCAGCTGAGGAAGAAACATTCCCTGGACTCTAGAGAGGGTGGTTTTGTAAAGGCTGTATATGGGGGGGTGGGAGGGCGGAGAAGGGTGTGCAGATGTGAGGGAAAACCAGAGAGAGAATTACTGTAAAAAAAAAAAAAAAATCTTTAACAAAATCAGCAGCTGGACCAGATTAGCTGTTCCCTTCTCTTTCCTATTTTTGGACTTGGGAAGAAAATGTGCAAAATAATTCCTGTTTTGGAGAAAAGTAGAGAAGGAGGCCAGTTTGGGGGTTGGGGAGGGAGCACAGGCTATGGGGCTGTGGACCAGGTCAGAGAAGCAGAGGGAACTGAGGGGCTGCACAGATTGGTGACTCTACTGCTTCTGGGGGCATGGGGACACCAACGCTGCTCTCTCTTCCTCCCCAGGGAACATGGGAGACTAGGTCTCTGCTCAGTGATGGAGCAAAACCTTTGGGACAAATGCCAAATGTGTGGTTTTCTCAGGATGACTGCTGAGGCCAGGCATAGACCTGATGGCCAGAAAGACACCTCAGGGCCACAGCAGAGGTGCAGGGACAGGAGGCAGACTCATGGGTCTTTCTGCTGTTCCTAGTCTCCTTTCCCTGCCGTTAAGTGCACAATGTTTTCCTGCGTTGATCTTGACTCTTGTTAAAATCTCTCAGTTTCCTGAGTGAGAGACTCAGTATGTGACTTGTAAGAAGAGCATGGGCTCTCCCTGCCAAGGATACACCTCTAATGGCAATGTTTCAGATGTCTATGATGGGACAAATGGGGGAAGCATTTTGGGGGTGACAGAACCTTGAAATTCTCCTACACTTCTGGTGGGAGTTTAAACTGGTAAGAACACTTTGGAATCTGTTGATAGTATTGACTGAAACACATACCCTACAACCCAGCAAGTCCACTCCTGCCAAAGAGGAGTAAGTATGTATATGCTCACCAAAAGACACATACCAAAATATTCAGAGCAGCATTCTTTAACAATAGTCCCAAATTGGAAACTACCCAAATGCCCATTAAACAAGAAGACTTGTTATATAAATAATTCTAGATTCACATACTAAGGATAAATCATCTACAACCACCAGCAACAATATGGCTGAATCTCACAAACGCAATAATGGGCCAAAGAAGCCAGGCACAAGAAAGCATCCAAATTTCTCAGTCCAATCATATAAAGTCCAAAACAGGTAAAACTTGTAGATGCTGCTAGAAGTTGGGATAATGGCGACCCTGGGAAGAGAGTATTGACTGAAAGGGCTTGCTGGGGAACTGGTAGTGATCTCAGTGCTAATTACATAGGTGTGGGGAGAATGTAAAATTTCAAAGAGCTGTTCACTTACATGTGCACTTTTCTGAATATTTGTTATATTTCAATTTTTAAAAATGTTAAGGCCTCCAACTCCTTTGCTGTACTATGTGAATAGCTGGGCTTAAGGCAGGCTCCAGGTAGAAAGTTGTTTCCTATATTGAGCTGAAGCTGACTCGCTACCACTGCACCGTCTTAGCCTGGTTCTGCCCTTGGCAGGTCACAGATTTGTGTAGTCCCCTTGTAACTTCATGTCCCCCTGAGTATTTGTTGCTGGACAAGCATATCCCCTTCCTCAATCCCCCTCAATGGGACAACGTTTGTATTCTAGAACTGCCAGATGTAGAAATAACTACCCTCTTTGGGTGAGACCTTAAATTGATCTTATAGGTGGGTCAGAGTTTTTTGTTTGATTTTTATTTTCCCTCATTTCTTACTGGAGACATTGCTCCAGCTTCCAGCCCTCCACCAAAGGTGAGAATACTTTGATCAACCAAGAACGCGTGAACCCCCAGCTGTCTCAGCTCCTTAGAACAAAGTCAGGACCCAGAGGGGCTGGTCAAGGACCTACAGCCAAGCTCCAAGGCTGGGCCTGGGAACCAATTCATGGGCGGGAGTGAGAGGGGTAATTCTGACCCCTTTCAATCCTTTCTGTGGGGCTCACATTGTCATACCTCATTGAATTAGGGGCTGGTGCCTCTCCACATTCTTTCACTGAAGTGAGCATAATTCCTGCACCAGGAGTAGTTTTCACAGGAATATTATGAACATGGCACAGGAAAAGTCACACAGAGCCCAGTGTGATGGCCCTAAGGATGGGTTAGGCCCATCTGCTTCCCAGAGAAAGGAAAAATGATTAATCCCTTAGTGAATGTCAGCGAGGTCTTCAGGCTCAAGAAGGGAATCTGACCAATAGTTTCTTGTAATGATTTCCATGTTCACCATCTCGGTTGTCCTCTTCTGATAATCCAAATTGGAATGACTTGATTTCTGACATAATAAGAACAACTGATTTCTCATGGCCCTACTCTGTTTTAGGCTCAGCCACAAAGTCACTTAAAACTTACTTAAGCTGACTTTTTTTTTTTTTTTTGAAGACAAAACAACTTATTTATACAGAACTCCACCTAGCAAGAAGGAAAATATAGCTCAGGCATGCCAACAATAGGACACTTTGCTAGCCAGATAAGACAATACCCATGAAGAGAAATTGTACTTTGCAGACTCTTTACTGTTGTAGAGTTTGTTACATAACCATCACCAGGACCAGCTAGGTAATTTGCAGTGCCCAATGCAACATGAAAATGTGGACCCCCTCATTAAAAAGTTTTCATGATTTCAAGATGGTGACAGCAAAGCATTAAACCAAGCCTGGGGCCCTGTGTGACTGCAGAGGTCATGTACAGTCTGTGAAGGGGGCCCTGGGTGCAGAAAGACTGCATGGAGGATGTTCCTTTAAGGTTGGGAACCTGTCAAGAATGTTGATAGTTTACACAATATTGGAGAACCTGGTCAATGTGTAAGAAATGAACAAACAACAAAAAAAGTAAGAGGATCGAAAGTGAAGAGATAACAGTATCATTATTTGCAGATAATATGAAATTCCTGGGGAAACTAATATAATCAAGAGGAGAATAAAGCTACTAGCGCAAATAAGATAGTTCAGAAAGTTGACCAGATACAAGATCAAAATAAGTAGAGTATAAACAAGTTGCAGGAATAGGGATGGAGCATGGACTTGTAAGGGGATCTAATCTCTTACAGCTGTTGCCATCTTGTAGTAGGAGTTGGAATGGAGGGAGGGGTCTCGCTCCTTTGCATCTGCCTGCTGAGAGAGGGCTTCAGTGTGATCCTTGCAAAAGGGCTTTGTATCCCCTGGAGTTTAGGGCACTTTTACACTGGGTCTGCACAGGGCTGATGGATCCCCAGATAAGAAGCTGAGTGTCTTCGGATGCAGGGCCAAGCCAGAGCAGAAGGCTGAGAGGGGAGGACACTGCCCTCCTCTTGGTGCCACAGAAAGCACAGAATGGTGGGGGAAAGGATGCAAAGTGGGATAGGAATGTTTTGCTTGGGGTCATTTAAATAGAGATTCAATAGAGGACCACCAGGAGGTATTTTACAAAGAAAGTTCTATGTGGAGCAGATCCTGATATCGAGCGGGAGAAATTTGATGCTACTTCAAGTCTGGAGTTTTAAATGTCCTGTTCACAAGTAAGACTGTTGAGTTAGAAATCCAAGACTTAATCCGCAGCTCTGACACTTGTCTGCTCTGTGAATTTGTACAAATCCTTTAACTTCTACAAGCTAGGCTTTCCCTCTCTGGGGGTTTGATATTATTCTCACAACAACATCTACCTCCCAGGATTATGGTGACACATAATCTAATGATTACCTCCAATAATCATGGCATGGGGGTGATGTATGTATGTAATGTATGTAATCATAAAGCATCTTTATTTTTGGTTCCCTTTACTTCTTTAAGTGTATTCTCTGGGACTAGTTCTTCTCTGTTCCTGGATCTAATCTAGGACAAGTCTCTTGAGTTTTGTGGTCCCTCTCAGTCTCAGCTCAATAATTCATATTTTTAATCCAGTGAAAAATTAAACTTTACACTTCATCCACAGTTTTGGCTTCTGCACATTCACAGCTTGGGCCTGGAGCCACGGCTGCTAAGTTGGTCCAACGTGCTGAGCTTGAGTTCCTGATCTGTGATCCTGCCTCCTCAGCCTTGTTAATCAAGGTTTCTGACCCCTCTAGGATCGAAGTGTGGGAGAGAGTAGAAAAAAGTGACAGGAAAGTTCTTACTTGTCTGACACTGGGGAGACCTAGAAGTAGGGCTCTCTGGTCTCAGTGCTTCCTGTGGGGACAACTTCGGGGGTTCTTCAGAGACAGCTCCTCTCCCCTGCCCCCATAACTGGGAAAAGCATCTCAAATTTGTCCATTAAGTATAACACGTGCTGTAAATTTTTGTATATCACCTTTATTAAATTAAGGCAGCTCTCTCTCTAGGTTCTAAGCAAGTTTTTAAAAAATCATAAATAGATCAGTGCATTTTCTGGTAGCTTGAGATATCATTAACTTATTGCTTATTGTTGCTTATTCTACTAACAAGGAAAATTACATTCATAAAATTTCTGATGTTAAACCATCCTCACAGGTTTTGGATGAACTACTTAATCATGATGCATTTTTTTATAATTCAGTATCTGATTTGGTAAGCTAAAATTTTGTTTTGATTTTCCACATTAGTGTTCAGAAGTGAAATGAGCCTGTAGTTTCCTTCTCTTCTATTATTTTTATCTGGTTTAGTAATCAATACTATACTGATCTCATAAAATTAGTGGGACAGATTTTTCTCTGTTTTTGTTTTCTGGTATAGTCTATTTAAGATTAGAATTAACTGTTTCTTAAGAGTTTGATAGAACTCACCTGTAAAACCATCTTGGCCTGGATTTCTGGGGAAGGAGAGATAATTAACTCCTGTTTTAATCTCTCTGATTACTAGTCAACTCAAATTCCCTATTCTTTTTCTTGTGCTGATATTGGCATTTTGTGTTTTCTTGGGTACCTACATATTTTAGTAAATTTTAAAATATATGAGCACACAGCTTTTCATAATACCTTTTATTTATTTATTTATTATTATATTTATTTTTGGCTGTGTTGGGTCTTCATTTCTGTGCGAGGGTTTTCTCCAGTTGCGGAGAGCGGGGGCCACTCCTCATTGCGGTGCGCGGGCCTGTCAGTGTCGTGGCCTCTCTTGTGGCGGAGCACAGGCTCCAGACGCGCAGACTCAGTAGCTGTGGCTCACGGGCTTCGTTGCTCCGCGGCATGTGGGATCTTCCCAGACCAGGGCTCGAACCCGTGTCCCCTGCATTGCCAGGCAGATTCTTAACCACTGCGCCACCAGGGAAGCCCCCCATAATACCTTTTAAAATAAGTTTTATTGAGCTATAATTTACATACCATAATATTCACCCTTTTTTAAAGTGTATGATTCAGTGGTTATTTACAGAGTTGTGCCACCATCAGCACTATCTAATTTCAGAACGTTTTCATCATCCCAGAAAGAAATCCCATGACGTTAACAATTATCCCCCATTCTCTTCCACCCACCTAGCCCCTGACAACCATTAATTTACTTTCTGTCTCTATGGATTTTCCTGTTCTAGACATTTCATATAAATGGAATCATACAATATCTGGCCTTTTATGTCTAGCTTCTTTTTTTTTTTTTTTTTAATTAGGGGGTGGGTCGACTCACTGACTGGCCGTCTTTGCCATCTTTTTTTTTTTTTTAATTTTTATTTATTTATTTATTTATGGCTGTGTTGGGTCTTCGTTTCTGTGTGAGGGCTTTCTCTAGTTGTGGCAAGCGGGGGCCACTCTTCATCACCGTGTGCGGGCCTCTCACTATCGTGGCCTCTCTTGTTGCGGAGCACAGGCTCCAGACGCGCAGGCTCAGTAGTTGTGGCTCACGGGCCCAGCTGCTTCACGGCATGTGGGATCTTCCCAGACCAGGGCTCGAACCCGTGTCCCCTGCATTGGCAGGCAGATTCTCAACCACTGCGCCACCAGGGAAGCCCCATGTCTGGCTTCTTTTATTTACCGTAATGTTTTCAAGGTTCATCATGCCATAGCATTTATCACTACTTCATTCCCTTATATGGCCGCATAAGATTCCATCATATGAATACACCAGATTTTCTTTATCCATTCAGCATTTGATGGGTACTTGGTTTGTTTCCAGTTTTGGCTATTGTGACTAATAGTGCTATGAACATAACTGTTGGTAAACAGTTGGTGTCCTGAGATCCCTGAGTGCATCCTGCTGCCTGATCCACGTGCCCTGTTCCCTGAGATCCACCCCTATAATCACAGAACTGAAGGGTTAATGTCAGGCAAGGCAGGGGCCTCTCAGTTCTCCACTACAAGGCTGTGGTCGGTATGTGTTCTCAATGGAGGAGTCCACACACTACTGGTTGGTAAGTATTTTAAATATCAGCCTTGGGTCTTTCCATGTAAGATTTCCTTTGAACAAAGGGTTCACCAGTATCAAAAATTTAGCAAACCATCAATAATACAATTCTTTCATGTTAGATTTGAGGAAACTGAGATCCAGAAGGGTTAAATCATTTATTTAAAATCACATACATAATTTGTTCAAAATCACACATCTAGTGTGTGACAGACTCAAGGCCGGAAGTGATTTCTTCACCCTCAGGCTAACATTCTGCTCACTCCACTAAGAAAGACTGTCAGCAAAATCCAAGTTTCTTTTTTCTCATTTATGCCAAAAGTTGGGCACATTAGGTTCCAAGGGGATTTATTTCCCAGAAAGATAGAACATAAAAAAAGACTAGAAATCTTAATAAGTTGTATTAGTGCCAGAAATAGGTAAAGTTTTAAAAAATAAACCAAACATCTCAGCTCCTCTATCACATAGTGCTGGCCATCCTTATCCTAAAGAAAGCCCCACAGCTGCATTCTGGCCTGGCCTGTCACATCCTGTGAGAGCCCAGAAAGTCCATCTGAAACAAATGATTTCTGCAGTGTTTTTTATGAGTTGGGCTATGGTCTCTCTCCACATCTGTGCACCTCGCTACCGCATCTGCTGAGTTGGAGCCACGGTCTGTGGTCTTGAATATAAGATCCTCTTTGGGCTGCCGCATCTGCTGAAGATTTTGTTTTTATTGTGCTTTTTCATGCGGATGGCCCAGGGCCAGCCATACCCAAGGAAGTGCTGAGGAGCAGAAAGTAGGCAGGGATGCTCTGGGAAAACTGGAGGTGAAAGCTGAGAGTCCTGACGGGACGTGGCCGGTGCAGAGCATTTCCTCTGCTCTCTCTGCCATTTGCCTTCCTCCCCCTTTCCGTGGACATTCTCTTTCCTGGGGTCTCTACCTTCTCCCAGCTGCTGTATTGCCCTGAAAAACGTGAATTAATTCAACCCAAGTGCCCAACTGCTCCCTCCCACAGCAGGTGGGGCCTCGGAGCTCTAAGCAGGCAGCTGGAGCCACAGCCCCAAAGCGCCAGGCAGGAGGGTTGCTTCTCTAGCATCACACCTCAATCGCAAGTTTCTGCGAAGGAAGGCGTTTGGGCAGGCGTGGGTAAAGCCTGAAATTGTGTTTGAGGCAAATAACACAAATCTGCAACAATTCCTTTCTGAACACAGAGAGGCAGCCTTGAAGGAACTAAGAATTTGGTTAAATAAAATACAGATCTTGCAAGAGGGAAGAGATATGGGGACATATGTATATGTATAACCGATTCACTTTGTTATAAAGCAGAAAGTAACACACCATTGTAAAGCAATTATACTCTAATAAAGATGTTAAAAAAAATAAAATACAGATCTTCCATTCAATGGAATATTATATAACCAATAGGGATTGCATATTTGAAGAATTTTAATGATGTAGGAAAATACGTACAATATAATATCAGGTGAAAAGAGCCAGAGTGTAGATACTATGAGCTCTAATGTGTAAAAATAATATGTGTATAATGAAAATTATATATATGTGTATTATATATATATCACTCATTACATATGTAATATATATGACATGTATAAGATGAGTGTTTTATATATATACACTCATACATACATACATACATACATACATACATGCTTGGGGAAAAAAAACTAGAAGGAAAAATACCAAAATGTTAACGCTGAGGTTCTTACTGAGTTATAAGATTATGGCTAATTTTTTGTCCTTATGCCTTTATATTTCCAACTATTCTATAATGAACATTAATTTCTTTAATTAGAAAGTTATTTTAAAACAATGAAGTTAGAACCAACAGAATATTAGACCAAAGTCACAGTAGAAACATGAATCTAATCTCTTCGTATTCCAAGAAGAGAAAACAGGAACCATGCTAAAGGACTTGGCCTGAGCTTGTTTTGTAACTTAAGCTGCGTCCTGGCTTTTGAGTCATTGTTTGTCCACCAAGTTGCTGCTTGAATGCCATTTTCTTATAATGTTCTTAATGATTTTTAAATTCTTAGGTTTACATAGGAACCTCTTGCAAGGGCTTTCTCATAGTTATTTCATCTGATTACCACAGCACATCTATGATTTTAAGTATTCCGGGTTGAACTGTGTCCCCCATCCTCAAAAATCAAATGTTGACGTCCTAGCCCCCAGTTATCTCAGAATATGACTTAATTTGGGGATAAGATCTTTACAGAGGTAGTCAAGTTGAAGCAAAGTCATCAAGGTGGGCCCTAATCCAATATGACTGGTGTCTTTATAAAAACAGGAAATGTAAACACAGAGACACATATAGAGGGGAGACAGTGTAAAGAGACACAGAGAGAACACTACCATCTACAAGCCAAGGAGAGGGGACTGAAACAGATCCTTCCCAACACAGCCCTCAGAAATAAACCAACCCTGCCAACACACTGATTTTGGACTTCTGGCCTCCAGAACTATGAGACAATAAATCACTGTCACTTAAGCCACCTGCTTTGTGCTATTTTATTACAGCGGCCCTAGCAAACTACTACATTGAATAAGGCCAACTTCAGTCTCCTCATTTTTACTCTGGGGGACTTTGAGACTCACAGATGCTACATGACTCAAAGCCACAAAGTGAGTTTGCGACAGAGCTGGGACCAGACCCAGATTTCTACCTCCTCATCTGGGGCTTTTTCTACCTTGCCAAGATGCCCTTTTCTGGTTCTTAATTTTTTTTTAATTAAAATTTTTATTTTGAGATAATTATAGATGCATATACAGTTGTAAGAAATAATACAGACAGATCCCATCTACCCTTTACCTAATTTCCCCCAATGGTAATGCCTTACAAAACTATAGTACAGTATTTCAACAAGGATACAGTCAAGATACAGGCATTTCCATCATCACAAGGATCCTTCATGTGTCCTTTTATAGCTGTAGTCACTTTGCTTCCACCCCCACCTTCTCCTTAACTCCTGACAACCACTAATCTGTTCTCCATTTCTATAATTTGGTTATTTCAAGTATGTTATATGAACAGAATCATACAATATGTAACCTTTGAGGACTGGCTTTCTTCACTCATCATAATTCTTTGGTGATTCATCCAAGTCTTTATGTGTATCAATAGTTCATTCCTTTTTATTGCCAAGTAGTATTCTTGGTGTAGATATACCACTCTGTTTAACCATTCACCCATTGAAGGACATCTGTGTTGTTTCCATTTCCTGGCTATTAGAAATAAAGCTGTTATGAACATTTGTATACATGTTTTTGTGTGAACATATGTTTTCATTTCTATGGGGTAAATGCCAAACAGTGCAATAGTCAGATTGTATGATAGTTGCAAGGTTAGTTTGTTTTTCTTTAAGAAACTGCCAAACTCTTTTACAGAGTGGGTATACCATTCTACATTTCTACCATTAATATACGAGTGATCCAGTTTCTCCATATCCTCTCCAGCATTTTGGTGCTGTCACTATTTTTTTTAATATAAATTTTCTTTACTCTAGTACAGATTATTTCAGTACAGATACTTAGAGTCCTCTTTAACTTGCCTTTACAGAGCAAAATGCTGAATTGATGATCTTGTGATGTTTTAAATCTTTTTTTTAATTGAAGTATAGTTGATTCACAGTATTGTGTTAGTTTCAGGTGTACAGCACAGTGATTCATATATATATATATATAAAATATTATATGTTATATATTTTATTTTTAAAATATTTTATTTATTTACTTATTTGGCTGCCCCGGGTCTTAGTTGCGGCACGTGGGATCTTCGTTGCGCATGTGGGATCTTTCAGTTGCAGCATGTGGGCTCTTAGTTGCAGCATGCGGGATCTAGTTCCCTGACCAGGGATTGAACCCGGGCCCCCTGCATTGGGAGCACAGATCCTTAACCACTGGACCACCAGGGAAGTCCCCATATTATATATTTTATATATATTCTTTTTCAGATTCTTTTCCCATATAGGTTATTACAAAATATTGAGTATAGTTCTCTGTGCTATACAGTAGGTCCTTGTTGGCTATCTATTTTGTATATAGTAGTGTGTATATGTTAATCCCAACCTCCTAATTTAACCCTGTCCCCACCTCCCTTTCCCCTTTGGTAACCATAAATTTGTTTCCTATGTCTGAGTTCCCTTTCTGTTTTGGAAATAAGTTCATTTGTATCTTTTTTTGTTTTTAGATTCCACATATAAGCAATATCATATGATATTGATTTTTGCTATTCTGATGGGTGTGTAGTGATATCTGATTATCGCGATTTGCACTTCCCAAGTGGTCAGTGATGTTGAAAATCTTTTTATGTGCTTATTTGCCATCGGTATATCCTCTGTGAAATGTCTTATAATGTCTTTTGCCCATTTTCTAAATGGATTATTTGTTTTTTACTGTTGATTTTTGAGAGTTCCTTACATATTCTAGATTCTGTTCTTTTATGAGACATGTGGTTTGCAAATATTTCTCTCACTCTGTAGATTGTCTGTTCATCCTCTTTTGGTCCTTCAGAGAGCAAAAGTTTTAAATATTGATGAAGTTCAATTTATCAATTTTTCCTGTTATAGATTGTGCTTTTTGTGTCAAGTCTAAGAATTCCTTGCCTAGCTCTAGATGCCAAAGATGGTCTGCTATGTTCTTTTCTAAAAGTTTTATAGTTTTACATTTTATATCTAAGTCCAAGTTCATGATCCATTTTGAGTTTGTATAAGTTATGAAGTTTAGGTTGAGGATTTTTCCCCTCATGGATGTCCAAATGCTCTAACACTTTTTGTTGAAAAGACTATCCTTATTCCATTGAATTGCCTTTGTACCATAGTTGGCATATTTGTTTGTGTCTCTTTCTGGGCCTTATGTTCTGTTTCATTGATCTTTGTGTCTATCCCTCTACCAATACCACATCTTAATTATTATAACTATATAAGTCTTAATATTGGGTAGGTTGATTCCACTTTATTTTTCTTTTTCAGAATTATTGTAGCAATTCTATATTCCTTGAAATTTCATATAAATTTTATTTTTTTATTGAAGTATAGTTGATTTACAATGTGTTAGTTTCAGGTGTAAAGCAAAATGATTCAGCCATACATACATATATATCTATTTTTTTCAAATTCTTTTCCCTTATAGGTCATTACAAAATATCGAGTATAGTTCCCTGTGCCATACAGTAGGTCCTTGTTGGTTATCTATTTTATATGTAGTAGTGTGTATATGTTAATCCCAAACTCCTAATTTATCCTTCCCTCCCTTTCCCCTTTGGTAACCATAAGTTTGTTTTCTATGTCTTTGGGTCTATATCTGTTTTGTATATAAGTTCATTTGTACCTTTTTTTTTTAGATTCCACATATAAGCAATATCACATGATATTTGTCTTTCCTTGTCTGGCATACTTCACTTTGTATGATAATGTCAGGGTCCATCCATGTTGCTGCAAATGGCATTATTTCATTCTTTTTTATGGCTGAGTTAATATTCCATTGTATAAATATACCACATCTTCTTTATCCATTCATCTGTTGATGAACATTTAAATTTTAGAATAATATCATCGGGACTTCCCAAGTGGCACAGTGGTTAAGACTCTGCGCTCCCAATGCAGGGGGCCTGGGTTTGATCCCTGGCCAGGGAACTAGATCCCACATGCATGCCGCAACCAAGAGTTCGCATGCCACAACTAAGGAGCCTGCATGCCACAACTAAGGAGCCAGCTAGCCACAACTAAGGAGCTCGCCCACCACAACTAAGACCCAGCACAACCAAATGAATACATAAACAAATATTTTTTAAAAGAGAATAATATCATCTGTATCTACAAAAAAATCTTCCTGACATTTCGATAGGAACTACATTAAGCCTGAATATCAATTTAGGGAGAATTGACATCTTTACTACATTTAGCCTTCTAATCCAGGAACATGGTGTTGTCCCTCCATTTATTTAGATATTCTTTGATATATTTCATTTTTCACTTTTCGAGTGAGTTTTTACTTATTAGTTAAGTCATGATTCAGAATCCCAGGGTAGAGATCACAGTGTAGCCAGGTCTCACTTCACTACCCTGGGAGAAGGACAGAGAACAGGGGAGAGGGAAGTGGAGACAGTTCCAATCATTGCAGGAAATGTGCTCTGTGGTCATCTTCTGCCCTGTGGTCATCCCAGGCTGACACCCAGGATATGAGATAGAGGGACTTACATACATGGCAGTGCCATTTACATGTTGGAGGCTTCACCCGTTTTAGTGGTCACTACCTTCGCATAGTGGTGGAAGTGCAGTGGTTCTGCCAGCAGTTCCTGGTCTGGTTCTGGTTGTTTGACAGTGTGAGATCTGACTCTCATTTTTCTCAGCGTATTGACTTTCGTGCTCAGTGTAGCCAATCTCCCAACCATTGTAGCAGCCTCCTTTGCCTGCTGCCTCCGTGTACCCTGCTGCATCTTTAGCCACTGAGCATGACACTACCTTCATGCTGCACACCCTCCTCTTGCTTCTCAGATGCTGGTCTTGACAGTGTTTCTATGAAGGGAAGGACAGAGGATGGGGAAAGGAAGGAAAGGATGGAAAGGTCCTGTTATGCTCTTAGACATCAGAGATCTATTAACAGAAAAAAGTAAACAACAAAATTACAAAGTCAGCTTACTGACTTTCTTAGCAGCTTTCTCTGTAAACTTAGAGGAATGATTTGACCAGAAGATGTAGCTTCCCTCCCAATTCACACCCTTCTTTTCCAAAATAAAAGTGCTGTCTCTGTGACAGCTAAGTAAGGACTGGTGGTTGAATTTTTGATGTGATTTTTGAGGGAGGAGCCCTTTCCAGGTGGAGTTGACAGCAGACTAAGGCAGGGTGTCGTGTCAGACATAGGAGCAGAAACACTGGGGCTGCAAAACTTAGCCCTGAAAAACACCCTGGAAATATCCAGCCTAGCCATTGCCAACTTCCTGCCCTTGGCAACACACAACAAGGAGGGATGACATTTACTTGCTTGACACATGGGGTGTTCCCAAATGTTTTACAGGCTGCTACATGGACAAGATAGGCTATGAGTTATATGCAAATCCCAGCATGCAATTCTGCCTTTTCTCTTCCAGAGGAAGACACTTGTAAGGGTATCGTGTAATGAAGCTAATACTAGTGACCTGGACTAATCCTACATTGTATACATAAGAAACTGAGTCCTAGAGAGCTTAAACAATTTGCCTAAGAGCTCACAGACAGAACTCCAGATTGTTCTCTTTTGTTCCTCTTTCTAACATTGGTCCAGAAAGCTCCAAATCAGAAATTCTAAAGATGCCAGCTGGATCTTAAGTTCACAGCACAATTGGGCTTTCATATAGGTCTATACTGCTTCTGAAACTGTCAGGGAGAGCATCTGCATGTCTATCCTTTAGAGCTTTGTATAGTCACTTTTATTCCAGGATTCAAATTTTTGGTTTTATATGGATTTAATCAGAAACACCTTATGAAAAGTTTGGTTTCCACATTAGACCTTAACATGTAAAAGAGTCATGAAAAAAAATATGGAGCATTCTCTGAAAATGATTTTATCTTTGGAATTTCCAGATTCCTCTTAGATGTTCCTTGGGACATCCATCAAATCCTGAGTTTATACATGCAAAGCACTTCAAGGAGGATCTTTTTTTTTCTTTCTGCCATACCACGTGGCATGTGGGATTTAGTTCCCTGACCAGGGATCAAACCCGCACCCCCTGTATTGTAAGCATGGAGTCTTAACCACTGGACTGCCAGGGAAGTCCCCAAAGAGGAACTTATACATAGCATACATGCACATATTAATTGCCCATGAAGTTAGCAGTTATTAGGCGGGCAGTATGGTATGCTGGTTATGAATATGAGTTCTTGAGCC
The DNA here is from genome assembly GCF_965194805.1 of Balaenoptera borealis. Taxonomy (NCBI): domain Eukaryota; kingdom Metazoa; phylum Chordata; class Mammalia; order Artiodactyla; family Balaenopteridae; genus Balaenoptera; species Balaenoptera borealis. The sequence continues at coordinate 106,349,730 of NC_138866.1, read as the reverse complement.
AGACTTTTGGGTTTTTACTTCTTGCTTATTGGTCCCACTTAAATTCTGATCTCACTATTGAGTTGTGGGAACTTGGATAATTACTTAACCTCTCTGTGCCTTGGTTTCCTCCTTTGTAAAATGTCATACAGTAAGGATATAATAAGTATTAGGTTTCACTATTATACTAGGTATTCATGTTTTCCCTCCCCACCCAGATTGAAGGCTCTCCGGGCAGGTGCCACAGATGAGGGAAGGCTCTTGTAGCCTACAGTGGGTACATTTCACACAGCACTTACTCAATCAATATTTCTGGAATGACAGCGTGTGCCATGGAAGCCAACCTGAACTGAGGGGCAGGGCTGCCTCCAAAAAAAACTGGTCTGCAAACCCAACCTTCTACCCTGAGAACTATGATGCTCAAAGCCACATCTGAAATCTGGGGGTGGGGGGCTCTGTGAGCGCTTCCCAAACACTGTGAACTCATTTCAAAAAGAAGTAACCAAATACATCATTGTCTGAGGGAGGCCCCCATTCCATCCAGGGGAGAAAGGAGGATAAGTTCTCCTAGAATGGCTTGTAGTGGGGATTCATCTGCCACAGCCTAGTTTCTTACAGAGTCTGAGGAGGCTGCTGCCACCTGCAGCTCTGTCCCACCTCCCCTTACCTGTGGGCTAATGCATGAGTAGGCTGGAAACGGAAGAAGCCAGCAACATTTCCCCTACAGATCACTCGTTCACTCCTAGCACTTGGTATGCTCACCTTGGGATCCCTATTTGGTCCCACTGTGGGGTAGCCAAAAAGCAGGGGTAATGAAGAAGAGAGCCTCCCTCATTCTCCCTACATACCCTCCCCCACTATATGCTTTCTAGTCTCTCCCTCCCTCCCTCTGGAGGTGAATATAACAAGAGTACAGAGAGTAGATAGAGAAAGTCAGAGGATGTGCCTCTGGGGGAGGCTCTTGTTTTGGTGGCTTCCAAGCAAGTGGCCTTCAGACTTTTGGTCACAGGGCCCTCAGCTGCAAACCCTGCATTTTAGTAAAGGGCTATTTACACAACCAGTCCATGGGCTGGGCTGAGTCATGAGCTGCTTATTACCTATGCATGAGGAGGTAGGTTCAAAAATTAAGAGTATGTATTTAGAAACTTTAATAGCATTTCACATTGTAATTTTATTCTTGTTGAATCTAGTAATAAGAAATTAGGACTTATAGCTGACACATTGTGGAAATTGACTGGGAAGAGGCACAAGAGAAATTTCTGGGATGATGTACGTGTTCTGTATCTTGATATTGTTTCGTGTTACACAGTTATATGCATGTCTTAAGATTCTTTGAATGGTACATTTAAGATAAGCACATTTTACTATATGTAAATTTTACCTCAAAAAAAACCCCACAAACAGATATTAAAACCTAGTTCATGATATGCATACTGAACTATCTAGGGGTAAAGGTTACTAATGTCTGCAACTTACTTTGAACGTATCAAAACATAGTTTGTATTAATGAATGGACAGAGGAATAAATAGATAAGTGAAAAAACACATATAACAAAATGTCAGTGGTAGGATCTAGGTGGTGGGTACACGTGGGTTCACTGTGCAATTCTTTCAGCTTTTCTGTATGTTTTCAAATCTCCACAATGTTGGGGAAATATTAAGGCTTGCATTTTGTATGCCTTTATTGGGTTTTTTCTTTTATAATCAATTTTTATTGCATCTTACAAAAGTACCAAAAGGGAAGAAATCAGAGGGGAAATTTTAAAAATCTTTAAACTAATGAAAATGGAAAAACAATTGTTTAAAAACTTACGGGATGCCATAAAAGCAGTTCTAAGAGGGAAGTTTATTAGGAATAAACTCCTACATTAAGAAAAAAGAAAGATTGAAATTAACTAAATTTATACCTCAAGGAACTAGAAGAAAAAGGACAAACTAAGCCCAAAGTTAGTAGAGGAAAAGAAATAACAAAGAACAGAAATAAATGAAACAGAGACTAGAAAAACAATGGGAGACAACAAAACCAAGAGTTAGTTTTTTGAAAAGATAAACAAAATTGACAAAGCAATCCTAAGAAGAACAAGGCTGGAAGCATCGCACGTCCTGATTTCAAACTATACTACAAAGCTATAGTAATCAAAACAGTATGGTACTGGCATAAAAACAGATACATAGGCCAATGGAATAAAATAGAAAATAGAATAAAATAGAAATAAACCCACGCATATACAGTCAACTAATTTTTGACAAGGGTGCCAAGAACATACGATGGGTAAAGGATAGTGTCTTCAATAAATGGTGTTGGGAAAACTGGATACCCATATGCAAAAAATGAAACTGGACCCCCTTTCATATACCACTCATAAAAATTAACTCAAAATGGATTAAAGTCTTAACTATATGTCATAGAAGAAATCATAGGAAAAAAAGCTCCTTGACACTGTCATGGAAATGATTTATGACACCAAAACAAAGGCAAAAAAAGCAAAACAAACAAGTGGGACTACATCAAACTAAAAAGTTTTGCACAGCAAAGGAAACAACAAAATGGAATGAGAGAAAATGTTTGCAAATCATATGTCTGACAAGGAGTTAATATCTAAAATATATAAGAATTCACAAAACTCAGTAGCAAACAAACAAAAAAAAACAACCCAATTAAAAAAATGGGCAGAAGACCTGAATAGACATTTTTCTAAATTAGACATACAGATGACCAACAGGTACATGGAAAGATGCTCAACATCACTAATAATTAGGGAAATGCAAATCAAAACCACAATGAGATATCACCTCACACTTGTTAGGGTGGCTATTATCAAGAAGACAAGAGATGAACGTTAGCAAGAATGTGAAGAGAACAATTATACACTGTTGGTGGGAATGTATATTGATACAGCCATTATGGAAAACAGTATGGAGGTTTTTTCAAAAATTAAAAATAGAACAACCCTGTGTTTCAGCAATGCCACTTCTGGGAAAATACAGTATGCTAACACAAATATATGGAATCTAAGGAAAAAAAAAAAAAAGGTCATGAAGAACCTAGTGGCAAGATGGGAATAAAGACACAGACCTACTAAAGAATGGACTTGAGGATATGGGGAGGGGGAGGGGTGAGATGTGACAGGGTGAGAGAGTGTCATGGACATATATACACTACCAAATGTAAAATAGATAGCTAGTGGGAAGCAGCCGCATAGCACAGGGAGATCAGCTCGGTGCTTTGTGACCACCTAGAGGGGTGGGATAGGGAGGGTGGGAGGGAGGGAGATGCAAGAGGGAAGAGATATGGGAACATATGTATATGTATAACTGATTCACTCTGTTTTAAAGCAGAAACTAACACACCATTGTAAAGCAATTATACTTCAATAAAGATGTTAAAAAAAAAAAGTAAAATTCTCTCATTGATTTCACTCTTTGATTACACTGTTAATCGCTTGGGTTTATATATCTTGAAATTTTTTGTTTGTGTTCTTGTACACATACATTTTGTTTTTAAAATCAACTTAAGCAGACACATACCACGCCTGCTTTACTGAGGCATTTTTCACCTGATGTAATGTTGATATCTTTCTACATCAGTATTCATGTATTTATTCAGGAAATATTTTTATGTTTACGGCTCTGTTCTAGTTGCAAAGGACAGAGCAAGGAACAAAATATGGTCCTTGCCTAAGTGAATTTATATTCAAGTAAGAAGAAGATAATAAACAAGTTGGGGGGAAAATGTCACTATATTGTTAAGTTTCATAAAGATAAATAATGAAGTGTAAAGAGATGAAAAGTGAAGGGACAGAATGAGCAGGATACGTACCTTAGATAGTCGTGGTGTAAGCTTTTATATGTAGACCTACTTTATTCTTTAGATAGTTATTTGTTATTTCATAGTATAATTTATTTAACTTATTCTGTTGAAAAAAAAATTTTAAAATAGAACAACCCTGTGTTTCAGCGATGCCACTTCTGGGAATATATCCAAAGAAAGGGAAAATCAGTGTATTGAAGAGATATCTGCACTCCCATGTTCATTGCAGCATTAGTCACAATAACCAAGATATGGAAACAACCCAAGTGTCCATCAGTGGATGAATGGATAAAGAAAATGTATACACACACACATACACACACACACACACACACACACAGGAATATTATTCAGAAAGAAGAAAATCCTGCCATTTGTGACAACTCGTATGAACCTGGAGGGCATTATGATAAGTAAAATAAGTCAGGCATAGAAAGACAAATACTGTATGGTATGACTTACATGTGGAATCTAAAATAAAATAAAATTTTAAAAGGACTCATAGAAACAGTGAGTAGAATGGTGGTTGCCAGGGGCTAGAGGGTGGAAGAAAGCGGGAGATATTGGTCAAATGGTACAAACTTTTAGTTATAAATTGAATAAGTTCTGAGGGTCTAATGTACAGCATGGTGACTATAGTTAATCATGCTGTATTGTATGCTTGCTAAGAGAGTAGATCTTAAGCATTCTTACAAAAAAAAGGTAACTATGTGAGGTTATGAATGTGTTAACTTGTAATCATTTCACAATATATACATATATTAAATCATCACATTGTACACTTTAAATATATACAATTTTACTTATCAGTTATACCTCAATTAAAAAAAAAAAAGCCAACCAATTAGAATGGTTCCAGTCCCAACAGAGGGGCTGGTTGCTCCCACCCAATATTGGTAATAGCAGTTAATGTTGACTGAGCACTCACCGTATGCCCATGCCTTTGCTCAGCCCTTGACATGAATTATCTCATTCCTCTCTATGGGGCTGTAAGCTGAGCACTGTTATGACCCCCACTTTATGTATAAGCTCACTGAGACTCCGCGAGGTGAAGTAACTTGCTCAGTGTCACATAGCTAATAAACAGTGGCATCTGGGTCCACAGCCCCTGCTGTTAAACATGATCCTGAAACCGTGGATAAACATTAGTTAAATCCATTTCACCTGTAACCTGCCTTCACCAATCAAGCCCATTTCAACTGTTGCTACAAAAGACTTGCATGTCCTCCAAGGGCATGTAGCCTAAGCAATGTTTGCCCGAGTGGTTTTCCAGAAACATGGAGTCAGCTGTGTCTAGTTTGAGCTGAGCCTGGTAAGACAGGATAGGACCACCAGCCCTCCAACTGGGCATGCGCCAGTGTCTGCTCAGTGACCTTTTGATGTCAGTGGGCCAAAAACTGTGCCCTCAGATCATGCTGTGTGCCTCCACATGTGAACGAGGCCTGTAGCTTAGTTACACCTGCACAAAACTACAATTACCACCATCTTTTCCCAATCACCTTTACCCACACTGCCCATGCCTCAGATCGCCCTGCTTCTTAACCCCATAAATACCCCCCAGCCCCTAGCCTTCTGGGGGTGGTTGTGAGATGTGTTCTCCCTGTCCCCTCGCTTAGGCTGTCTTGCGAAAAATCTCTTTCTTTGCTGCAAACCTTGGTGTCTCAGCATTTTGGCTTGCTGAGCGTCGGGCAAAACTAACCTGGTTAGATTAAATCCTATCTTGAAGGTCAGTTGAAGTCTGTAGGATATCATTTTCATCACCTTTTCTAACTGAAGGTCAGTACTTAGGTCTCACTGGGAAGAGAAAAAAAAGGCGGGAAGGTTCTACGTCTTTACTTTCTGTTCTGAGAAAACTTTGAAATGTTCTGACATCCTTTTGTCAAGTTCACAAAAGTTTTCCTAGTTTCTTCCAAAATGTTCACTCTTTCAGGCAGCAGTAGTCTCTTGATTAACACTAGCTGTAGGGATATGTAGGAGATTAGATGTGAAAACTCTGATAGTACTCGTACTTCTCGGCTTTCTTCTACCTAAACTAGTTGGGGTCGTTCAAAATTAACTCCAAGGCTCTACTTTTCAAGATTGGCAGCTCTTAAGTAACTTTAGAAAAGTAATTTCACCAAAAAAGCGAGAAACTCTGTGGGCTTTCCATTACAAAACTACATGCAAGGACCTCATTGGTTATAGTAATAGAAACTCGGGAAGCAGGCATTGAAGGAAGATAAATATTGTCTTTCTCACAGACACGCAAAACAATTTTCTTTTCAAACGCTAAGTAATCTAGGTGACATGGGTACCAAATTTCTGCTCCTGAAGAAAGGGATAAATGGAACATTTTTGTCTGAGAAATGACCACAAGGATCAAATTCCCTAGATAACTCCTCCTCTTCTATCTCTTCCCCCCCCCCCCCCCCAGTGCTTTGCCTTTTGAAATGGAAAGTGTGAGTTGAGAAAAGGTCCATTCGAACCAGCCACCCATTGTGGTGAAAGACCTCTCTGGGGTCCTCGGGCTACCCCCAAGTGAGGCTCACAGGGGCCAGAACCTTGGTTCAGTTTCCCAGTATGTAAACTGCTTTCTCGGAGTTCTGGAGGTGGTGGGGCTCCAGCAGATGAACCCATTACTAACTAAACACAAGAGACTTGGAGAGAAACCCAGAGGCCAGTTGATTGCTTTCTACAGGAGAATGGTCTAGTGAGTTACCTGTGTAACTGGTCCTCGGCTCAGGGTATTCCTTCCTAGTAGGTTAGCCCACTTAGGAGCACAAGTCGTGTATTAGAGGGTTGCTTGGTAAAGAGGGGAGAGTAGCAAAGTGCAGTGTCTTCAGAACTCTTTCCTTGGTTTTGGAACTGTTTGTTCTGATAACAACCTACCCTGGAACGGCCGTTATTAGACCCATGTGCCTCCACTTACCTCCCACATCTGTGTAGACTTTATTACCTGATCTCAACACTCCTTCCCAGTGAGCCCAGACCTGGTCTCAGAATCCTACTCTAAACAGCCAACAAAGTTGTCGTTTTATGGGGCTAACAATTAATGGGACTGCTGCATTAGACAACCCCAGGAGCCCTACACACGTTAGTTTCTGTGCTGTGCTACGTGGCACCATTGTAAAAACCCCTTCTTCCCCACCTAAGTTCTGAACCAATTAAGAAATAAGACACAGGAGACAGGTAAACCCCAATCAAAATGCTATCTTCTAATCAAGATTTTTTGGAAGGTGAGGCTTTTGATTTGTGGGCAAAGCCCTGCTCCCATTCCATCTCTGGATTGGATACTCACCTAGTCACAAGCAGCACTGGAAAACCACAGGCCTTCCCTACAGAAAATTCTGGCCCACTGGGCTTACAGCCTGCCAATGGGACAGATCAGAATGCACCCTTGTTGCAGACAGCAGATTTGATGGCAGAAACTGAGAAAGGGCTGAGTCATTCTTTTCCTGATTGACCTGTCAGATAAACCTCTCTTCTCCCTGAACCAAGAACCAGGAGTACTTCCCCAGTGCAGTGGTCCTCACACTTCAGAGTGTGCATCAGAATCACCTGAAGGGCTTGTTGAAACAGATTGCTACACCCGTGCCCCCAGTATCTGAATAAGTAGGAAAGGGGTGGGGCTGAACTTTGCATTTCTAGAAAGTTCTCAGATGCTGCTGCCTCTGGTTTGGGGGCCACACTTTGAGATCCACTACTGTAATGGAAGCTCCTGTTTGAAATTTTCTTGTACTCGACCATCAACAGTTGAGGGTTAGCTCATAAAACAGTACGTAATTATAAGACCCGGTTTACAAATTAGATTGCCTGACAGCAGATGAAACCAACTTTTAAAAAGTTTCTAAACTGTAGGTTTTCCAAAGGCCTTTATGAAGCTCATGCACACCCAATTCTTTAGGAGGATCGCACAGCGTGCAGCATTTCTCAAAGTTATTTGATCATAGAATACCCCTTTAAATTTCTCTCTTCCAGGGAGGGGAGGGGGAGCAGAGCACACCCAAGCGGCGTATGTTCCACTGACCACACTTTGGGAAGCATTGGACTGGACGAGAACTTCTTCAGTTGCATTTCAGACCACAAGACTTTCTCATGCTTCCGCAATTCTTGGATGCAATCAGCACAGGTTTAATTCTGAGTCCCAAATGCTGAGATTAGCACTGGGAAACAAAGATGAATGATCTGGACTTGAGGAGCTTACACTGTGATGGGGGAGGGAGCCAGATGGTGTTGATGAGCACTGTACCCCCATAGCAGTTGCACGAGCTCTGGGAACAGAAGGAAAAGCACACTTGGCTGGGCAAGGAGTGGGTGAAGAAGAGCATGAGGAATTCAGATACTTCCTGTAGGAATAACACCTGAACAGTCTAAGTGTTTGGGTAGCAACCTGACCCACATATTCTAGGCTGAGGGAACAGCATGCCCAAAACTTAACAGGAAGAGAGAGCTTGTGCGGCTGGAGCACTGGTGCTGTGGGATGGTGAGCAAGGTGGCTGGAGGGGTGTAAGCAAGGTCCACATGGTAATGGTCAGAACTGCTATGTGGCACCTCAGCATAGTCACCGGGTATTTTATAAGGTGGATCACTCCCATAGGGACTCCCCTCATCCCATTCACGTTGGCTTTTAGATGGTTTAGCCCCAGAAGTTAAATTCTCTATGATGGGTCAGCAGGCTGCAAAGAGCTGTGTACCGAAGATACCTTTCCTCCTCCTCCTGCTTTTCCCCAGCCTCCAGGGGATGGGCAGGCAGGGATGATTGTCATGGTCTCTGTGTTCCCTGCTGCATAGAACTAGCTGGAAATGAAGATTCCTCTACATGAAGTAGTGGAATGGTGGGATGGTGCCCATGGGTGTGATAGACCAGAACACAGGGCATACCCACCCCCTTCCCAGCATGTCCTTTGGGCTGTGCTATCTTGTAGCCAGACATCACGTGACAGCACCTGTGTGTGAGAGGACAGCATTATGGTTCATGCCTAGACACTAGCCAGATGCTGACATGGGCCTGCTCTTTGTCTCCTCACTGGCTGGCTGAAGACAAGGGGAAAAGGACAGTGAGAAGAAGTTTACAGAACCTGTGGGTTCTCTTTATAGCCTTGACCTCAAAGAGTATCTGATGGGTATGTTTTCACACATTTTTTTGTTTGTTTGTTTTCCCAACTAGACTTGGGAATTCTATTTCACAGCACATTTTGCTCATTTTTATTTTTCAAGCCAGATTTAGCAATTACATTTCACAGTACATCAGAGATGTAAGCAGCTCTATTGAACTGCACGCAATTAGCCAGCTCTCTCAGGTTCAAATAATGCAGCTCTCCTTGGAATTCTGTTAGTCCCAGTGGATAGGAAGGGGAGTCTTTTTCTTATTCCTGCATTGTTACTTGAATAAAAATGACACATCCCAAGGTTTGATTCTGGCATCAGTTTGAAAGCTGATCTAACAACAACTTTTGTGAAATACTTGATAGGTTTTACCTTTCTAGAATCAACTAACCAAATGGGGTTCCTGAAAGCTTGAAATCGGCATCTCTTTCTTTCATATTGTCCATTCAGCACTTTAGGAATAGAAAAAGGAGGGGAAGTACCAGGAGAGACAAGATGAAGTCCCTCACTTTAAATACCCGACACAGCTTTATTACTTCCCATGGTTGTCTCCATAATAACCCTCAGAGACCAGAAGCTTTTAGGGATTCACATTGTGTCATACATCATCCCAAAGGCCATTTTGGTCTCCCAGATGATTGCAGAAAAATGAGTGTATTGATCAATCTCTTCCCTGTTTTCAAATCCGTGTAGATGAAAATGAGAAAATGCATTTTTCTAGTTAGGAGTAGATTTATGGTGATATCTCTCTTCCACCAAAGGAAGGGTAATAGTACAAAGACCAGGGATCACGTGGTTAGAGATGGTTATATGACTCCTCAATGGCTCTCAGAGGGTTTATGGTGGCCAGCTTCCCAGACTGTTGCATATCTCAGTCCACATCTGGTGGTAAGACGTTTATTGAGAGTCTGGATTTCGTATTTATAAAGCTTCCATTACCTGTTTTTAACTAGGTGTTAACTTGATAAAGAACTTCAGTGATAGTTAGGATTGTCTTTTTCTCACTTTTATGAACTGCTAAAAATGTTTGCAAGAGTCAAAACGTGGAAGATGTGTTCTTTCCTTCCTTTCTTTCCTCTTTAAATTATGGGGCCATATTTTTGGGATAGCGTCTTGTATTTTTTTTCAACTGTAATGAAATATTTTAACATTTTAAAATCTGTTAGCAGAAAGAGCAAAGGGCTAGCAATGACAAAACAGACCAACACTTCCTTGCTGTACAAATTAAATCCAAGTTCCAGCTCTGTCTGAAACAATTTCTTTTTAAAACATACAATTTAAGCTCTTTGAGACTGGTTCTTTATTTGAAAAGTGAGGATAATAAGTCTGCTGTACCTGCCTCACACAATTGAGGATCCAGTGGGATGATTTATGTGAATGCCTCTTGTAAAATGTTGGTTATATCATGGTCTCAACAACCCAGGCGAGTATTAGCTATAAATTACTCCCTTTAGGTTCATTCCTGCAATAGGATAGTCACATCCTAATTCTATCTGATCACATATGTTCCCCTGTTGGTCAATATGTCTAACAAATTGCTTGTCTCTCCACTATCTCCATTCATATATTCAACTCTTGTCTGGGCTATGAAATACCAGTTACTCAGTTTTACCGCTAGAGGGAGCAAAGCCTTTTCGTTTCCTTTTTCTCAAGTCGAGAGTTAATTCTGTTGAGTCAGACAGCACTCTCATATTATGGTACCTACTGAACCAATAAGTAAGTAAGTAGAATCACAAGTAAATTGATGGTCTGTGGTCTGTGTCTCCTCACAAAATATCTAAGAAAATAATCTCTTAACTAATTACAACTAAAAGAAATTTTTATATCTGTATGTGGGTGTATATATACACATAGAACTATGTAGAAGTAATGACACCCCAATAGCAACAAGCACACCTAGCACCCAGATCTTGGTTTCTAAATACCATTCTCCAATAAAAGAAGGCAAGACTCCTTGCAGAATTGGTTGATTCTGGGGCTAGGGCAGAAAAATACAACATGAGCTTAAATTTTTCGATACCATACAGGGTGAACACAGTTCAGAAAATTATGACTGCATACCTAAACACTTGAGTCAACTTGAAGAAACTCCTAATAGGCAAAACTGGGCCCATCTGGACAAAATGCCATAATGTAATCATGAATCCAAGTGATATAAACAATTGAATGGATAAGAGATAAGAAACATCTCTTATTACAGTATAATTCCAAATAATAAAAGAAGGAATAATGGAAATACAACATCACCATTAGGAGAACACCACAGTAGTTATTACTGGCAAGAACCATCAATAATTGCTCAAATCAGTGGGTGAAAGCTTGATAAGAAACAGGATATATGCACAGTCTCAAAGTAACACCCTATATAACACTAATCATAAAGGGAAAAGCTGTAGGTTTATAATGGAGAAACCTGGATACCACCTTTACCAAGTGATCAAAGTTAATCTTACCAGTTACAGGACATGTCTTTACCTCCTGGTATGATGCACTGAGAAGAACCCAATATCACTTCTGTGCTATCTTTGCCAATATACATAATCTCAGCCTAAATCCTGAGGAATCATAAGACTAATCCAGATTGAAGGACATTGTAAGAAATGACTGGCTAGTAGTCATCAAACTGATGTGAAAGACTGAAAAAACTGTTAGACATTGGAGGAGATGAAGACATGACAACAAACTGCAATGTCAGATCCTGGATTAGACCAGAAAGGAAAAGACATCAGTGGGAAAACTGAAATACAAATGAGGTCTCAGGATTACTTAATAGTTTTGTATTAAACAGTAACTACTAACTGTTAGTAACTACTAGTAACTAGTAGTAATTTCCATGTTTTCATCATTGTATTATGGTTATATAAGATGTCAATATTAGAGAAAGCTGAGTGAAGGGTGTAAGTGAACTCTTATTTCAAAACAAAAAGCTTAAAAACCAAATTGAAATTAAGAGCCAGGAGATACTTAAATAGTACTTTCCATATGCTCAGCACTAAGTGCTTTACATATATTATCTCAATATAACCCTTGTCATAACTATGTGAGAAAGGTGCTATATTATCTCTTTTTTTAGATGAGGAAATTGAGGCCAAAAAAAGTTTAAGTCAATTGCCCAAAGTCACATACCTCTATCATAAACAATAGCAACAACCATGTACTGAGCACCTATTATGCAATTTTTTGTATACAATATTCCGTTTTTAATGGTAAAGATAAAATTGAGTCTCAGAGACTTAATGACATGTCAAGAACATACAGCTAGTAAGTAGCAGAGCCAAGATTTAAATGCAGGTCGGTGCTCATTAATGCAACAAATATTTACTAAGCACTGCTGTGTGCCAGGTAGTGTGTTGGGTGGTGGAAATGCAGAGACCAAGGCAGACGAAGGACCTGTCCTCAGGGAGCCCCCAAGCCTCTGTGCTTCCCACAATTTTAATAATGCAGCTATCGTCTTACAGCTCAGATCTGACCCACAACGTCTTAGTACTTAGCCTCCACCCATCCATACACGCTTTGTCACTGGCCTGGCTTTCTAATATTAGGGTTACCCACACGAAACAGCAGCCCCACAGTTTATTCCATAAAATGCAGCTTGACGGCAGCCACGCAGCACTTCCAAGTGAGGACTCCTGCTTGCAGAACCACAAATGGAAGCTGTTCCAGCTGGATCAAAGCCCTTTACGCCTATTTCAAATAACTGGCTTTGTCACCAGGTGCCTGGCTCCTCCCTCCAGTCCACTGCCTCCCATGGACTCTGTACACGTAAAGATTCAAGATGGCTTTCCTGAGCCTCGGGGCTTGCTTGGGACTGGCAAATCAGAAAGCGAGAGGAACAAAATCTGGCCATCTGGCGAGAGTCTATTTCTAACCATTCTTTCTATCTTCTCCCCATCTATGATAAAAATTCCTTCCTGAACACGGAGTTCTGTGAGCAACAAAAGCCACCAGCCTATTTAGGCTTTTCTGAGATTGCTTATTCTAAAACCTCTGGACATGAGTGGATGCAACTCTTGGAACAGTCATTGATATATAATGTTACCCTACAACGGAGATCACACAATCTATAGGTGTTACTTAGCAATGAAGCATTAGGCACAGGAATATCCAGTCAGAAGTGGGGAAGCCCAGTCCATGAATTACAGATCCCTTTATCTTTCCCTTCTTTAGCCCCTCTAGATTCTGTAAGTTTCCACATGTTGCCATCCAAGTGCAGCTCTGGATAGTAGAGTCACCTCTGAAGATCATGGGCTTTAGCAAGCCTTGTGTTGTGTGAGGGCCCATTCTTTGGCCCAGCCTCCAAAGGTACACTACACTGTAGCATTAATGTTTCTCCTTTAAACTTCTTTTCTTCAAGTTCTAATAGCCAGGTCATTCTCTTGGATCCCTGCGTCCAAGCCCTACACTGCACTCAGGGACCTGATTGCCTGACTTGAGCACCTACCTAGGACTTCCGGGGCTAAAAGTTTTATCTGCCTCTTCCTCCTTGGGTCTTGCTCATTGACCCTTGGCTCCTTGCTGCCTGACAGTATGTTCTGTCTGTCCTTTGCCCTGCTGCCTACTGTTAGACATAGTTGATACAGGTGCTCCATCTACCTGGCTCTACAACTTGCTGGGGACTACCCAAGTCAGTTATCCTGATACTGGCCATCCTGATATTGGCCATCTCCTATCTCCAATAGATACTTACTCATAGATTTCAAGCTTAAATGACTGAGAATAATGATGGTGTTATGAACAGTTAAAGTCAGGAGAAAAAAAGGTGAGGATATGTGTTGGAAATGGTACAACTGTTAAAAGCAAAACAGAGGGCAATCAGGAATGGAGTTTTAAGTGTGAAGCTTTTTATTGAAGCTGTGAGAATAAATGAATCCAAGAGACTGTAGTTCAAACCAAGTATTCAGTCGTTCCACAGACAACATGTAAATCATGGCCTGTAGAGACCAATCTAGGCTTGATGATCAGGTTTGCCCCTCAGCTGGTTTGCATCAGTACAGATTACTGGGTACCCATTCTGATGGGGTGGGCATCTGTACTGGCTGGTCTATGCCCTTGCCACAGCGATTAAGTAGTTGAGATAATACCGCTGGGTTTATCAAATAGAATGTAGTGGTAGTATTATACCAAAGAGATACTGAATTAACACTAAAGCCATCTTTCAAAATCTGCTAATAGTTGATTGATGTTCTATGGCCCACAAACACTTCCAGAAGTAAGAGTGAGAAGTAGAATTACCAGTTGAATAGAACAGCATGTCTCTAAGTTAAAAATAGAATGACTGGCTGGGCCCTGAAATTCCTACAAGTGAGATGGCCTTAAAATGTACTCTTAAATCATGTGTAAATCTTGAATGCTTCATCTGATGTTATTTTGACTGGGATACCAGAAATGGGTACTTTTTAAATAAAATTAGAAATTCCCATTTGATGAAAACTGTTTAGAAATATGACTCTTCAATTAACCTGACACTCCTGAAGGCCAAGATGGCTGTGAACATGTTGTTATTGGGCCAGAATATTACTTGAGTTCAGTCTCACAAAAACCTGTTGGGTTTTTTTTCCTATTTTTTAAAGTTTGTAAGAAAGAACTTCTTAAAAACTTTAAAAAGGAAAAAAAAAACAGCCTTTTTGATTTCCAGATATCTACCTAGGAAGAAGATTGTAGTTTCCTCCTCTTATAAAACAAATGTTGGACTAGGTCCAAATTTCCTAGTCTAATTTCTTTTTTTAATTAGCAATGGTTGAATATCACCAAATGCCATTTCACCATGTATTGAGAGCATCAGTTGTTGCTGCTTTAAAACTATCAATGGAATGGTAATTTTGGATCAGTCTTGCTAATTTTGGAGAGTTCTTAACATTTCCAGGATAAAACCTACTCGGTTATGATGTGTTTTTCTTAACATTCAATTAGGTTGTATTTGCCAGAAACTTAATTTTTGAAAATGGCTTATATGTTACATTGTTTATGGGTCTATTTTGATACTACAATAGGGGCGCAATATGAGTTGGAAGTGCTGCAGAACACAAGCTTGTGTGCCTGACGCACAGTGAGGCCAAACAAACCTAAACATTGTAGTTTGGAGCAGAGAAAGGCTTATTACAAGGCCAAGCAAGAACAGGTAGCTCATGCTCAAAAGACCTGAACTTCCAGATGGTTCTTGGAAGAGTTGTTTTTTTTTTTTTTTTAAAGACAAAATTTGGGGTGAAGCCTGCAGGGTGTGGGACTCCTGACTGGATGGTGCTCCAGGAATCCTGCGCTCAGCCTGAAGTTACCATCCTCCACCTGCATAGGGGCCTTCGTTCCTGTAAAAGAACTCAAAGATACTGGGTATAATCCTTGAGGAGGAACTAGAACTATGTTTTTATCACTGTACTATTATTTCTTGACTGCTTTTCCTTCGTTTCTGCATTCCCTCACTTCCCAAATTGGTAAAATCTGCCCTTTGGAACTCAGGAAAGGTCTAAGAGGCAGAAGCCTTTCTCTACAAATAAGAAACAGGGGACACAGAAAGAAAAGGGGGACGCAGAAAGGCTCTTGGGACCCCAGGGGGGCCCCACAGAGTTCTGTTCAGTTTCAGAAGCTGTATTTGTGTGTGTGTGTGTGTGTGTGTGTGTGTGTGTGTGTGTGTTTTAATGCCATGGAACAGTTAAATGACCTGACAAGTAAACACTCTTTAAAGGCTTCACAGAAATCACTCTTAAGGCTAAGTCTGAACACTGAAGGTAATATATTTAACACGACTTCGATACCTTCTCAAACCAGTTTCAGTAATTTTTCTCATGGACGATCACTTTTTCCAGACCTCAAATACTTGAATAGAAATTATACAGGATATCACATCTTTTAAAACAATCCCCTTCACCTCCCCACTAGCACTTATGAGTCTTTGTTGCCATTTCTGCTCTTCAACACTTTGCAGGATGTATTTTCTGACTTACTCAAAAGACCCAGCCTTGTTTACATTTACTGCAATCTTCAATCTAATTTCAGTTTGGTATCTTATTTAACCCAATAGTTATCTAGAGTTTTAAAATTCAAGTGTTATTTTTTTCCCTTTATTTTTTAAATTTCTAGTTTTGCTGCACTGTCGTCAATATGACCATATATTGTGTGTGTTTGGGGGCGTGTACTCCTGATCTTGAGATTTTTAAATTTCTTTTTTCATAGTTTTACTCTTTCTTTCCTTACTTAACTTCTTGATTTTTCTTTAAAAACTTTATCTACTTAAAGTGTTGAAGGTTTTCTCTTGAATCCTTGGCATTCTGACATCATCTCAGAATTTTTGTACTCTGTTCCAGGAGACATTCTTGACCTTATCTTTCAAATTATTCTTTCTTCAGCCACATCCACATGAGGCTTTTAACTTAATTTACTTTTGGTAGCTTTTTTTTTTTTTTTTTTTAGTTTCTGAGTAATTTTATGGCTCCTCTCTGTTATTTATGGCTATGATGCATTTGCACATATCCTGAAGATAATTAAGTTCTGTTCCCTTTGATCTATCCTGTTCTTGTCTTACTGCTACTTGAGGCTAACATCATCACCTCCCTCCTCCAGAAACACAAATTCCAGTTCAACAATATGGAGCATTTCCTTAAGTTTGGGGAAACAGAAGGGAGTTATGTTACAAACTGAATAGGGGAGTCTTCTAAAAATCCTTAAGAATATTTTACCCCTAGTGGATACCTATTCTGTGCTCCATACACACACAGAATACACAGACACACACTTTTCCAGTCATCCTGGGCTTGGCTTTACTGCTTGTCTTTATCCTCTGCTTATAGGGTCCACACTAAGAACCATACCTTCTCTCCAAGCTGAGCTCATACATGAATATGCTTGCTTAAAGAACTGTTTTCTCTACTTAGCCCAGCCAACCCCTCTGAACAGTAGGGGAGGGGGTTTGTTAGAGTGAAGACAGAGCATGAAGACTTTGTTACTGGCAGCCCTCTATCTCCTTAATTATACCACCCCTGGTACTGATCTGTGGAACTGTTCTTTCTGTGTTTGTGTTTGTCCAGGCTTGGAAAAAGCCACCCTTACGTGTACAGGAGCTTTCTCCTGTAACTGTTTTAGGATACTGACTTTCTTTTCCCCACTGCCATTAACATTATTCCACCTTCACTATTGTCTAGAAATCTAGTGTCTGGCGATACTCATTTCCATCTTCCAGCACTATTTATACTTTCTTTCTTTCTTTCTTTTCTTTTCTTTTTTTTTGTTTTGTTTTGTTACTGAACCCAGATTTGGCTGCTTGCCGCTTGAAAGCCAATACTAGAGACAAGTGTTTGTTGGAAAGGAAAGGTTGCTTTGTACAGGAGGCTAGCAACCTGGGGAGAAGGTGAACTCATGTCCAAGAACCAACTCCAAAGATTGTGCTCAACCATGAAAGTTTTTAAAGGAAGAATCATTTGGGGAGGGGGGCCAGAGTCTTTATCTTCCACTGTGTGCAGACTTTCTTCTGATTGGTTGGTGGTGAGGTAACAGGGTGGTGTTCCAGGAATCCTGGGCTCAGCCTGAAGTTACCATCTTCAACCTGGATGGGAGCTTTAGTTCCTTCGGAAGAACTCAAAGATTGTTATGTATATCGCTTGAGGAGGAACTAGGACTTGCCCCTTGCTGCACTGTTGTTTCTTGACAGCCCCTCCTTTGTTTCTGCACTCCCTGCATTCCCTCCCTTCCCTGATATTCAACTGTTTGAATGTGCCCTTTGGAACTGCGGGAAGGTCAAGCCTATTTCCTACAAATGAGAAACAGGACATGAAATGAAGCCTATTTCCTACAAATAAGAAATGGGACACAGAAAGGATTTGTACCTGGGAGGGCCCCACAGGGTCCTGCTCAGCTTCAATCCCCCTTTTCTTTGATACTCCTCAATCCTGAGGGGACAGAGACAGGACAAGAAAGGGAATAAAGTTTTGGATATAGAGGTTAATCATAAGCTCAGCAGGGGGACTCAATTTTACCTAGAGGGTTCAAGTCTCTTGCACATTCAGAACTGATGTCAAGAAAAGAGATTTCCCTTCATCATTTAACGTTAGTTGACTCATTTCCTTAGGGTTCTGCACCCAGCTCCAATGTGTGGAGAGAAGGTTTTCTCCCATCACCAACAATTTTGACACTGATGGATGTCCTACAATTTAACTCGATTCTGACACTATTTCTCTGGAAATAGCATCAGATTCCACAGGTTGTTTCAGTCCTAGAAGACTGTACACACCCCATGCCTCCACCCCCCACCCCCACCAACACACACTTCAGACATGCTGCCTGCAAGCCCAGATTATCACCCAAAGCTTGTGGTTTGGATTACCATGCCATCATTTGCCAAAACCTTAATTATTTTACATGAACCTTGACAAAGAAAGGCTAGGAAATGGAAAAGACTAGAGACATTTGGCCTGAAAATAGAATAGAAAAGGTGGACAGCTAAATTCATTGGTGTGACATCTTCCAAAATGAAGTCTATGCATTGTTTCAACCATATACTTTGTTGAAATCCAATCAAACTTGTAATTATTAAGGGAAATGCAATTCTAGGCACATAGGATGGGTCATGGCAACTTCAACAGGACCAAATTAAGCTCCCTACATGACATAAGAAAGAATGTTGTCATAATTGGAATAGAACAAATGTAGGCTCCATTTCATTTGTACACATGCAGAACTGGGCAACTGTTATTCCAGAAATAAGGGCACAAGATAATGACCCCAAATGAAATGGAAGATCCAGCACTAGAAGAAAATTCTACTCTGGAGGAAACAATGGGATGATGACAGCTGTACACATATGAAGAAGTCCAGGCATGATTCCTTTGTTTCCTTCCAGCTGGGGAAGGATTGAATATAGGAAGCCTTAATGCAGAAATTTAGTTTCTCTGCCCAAACATGAAGGCAACTTTTTCCCAATGTTTCCAACACAAGTTTTCAAAGAATGCAGGCATTTTAATATCATTATTTATCTTTAGTATTTTGAATTGCCCAAATGTGGGGAATAGGAGGGATAGAAACATGACACAGGGAGTAAGAATCCATAGCTACACCAATCCCACTTCACTTCAGAAAGCATCCAAAAGTGCATAGTGACTGGTATTCTAACAACCAGTGACTTAAAATCCATCTTGGCTTTTATGATGGCAGTTCATTCAATCACGATTTATTGAACACCTGCTGTGTACTAAGCAGTGTGCTGACTTCGAGGGCTACACTGATCAAGACAGGCCAGGGATCTGCCCTTGGCTTCTATTAACAAATGCAACTTTTTAAAAAATCAGCATTCATTGCTTTAGAGTAGACACAGGCAAGAGAGACCCTAGGCCAGGCCCTGTTACTTTAGGTGGCCTGGCTCTGGCTCCACTCCAGTCTCGCCCCTGCACACAGGGCAAGGAGACGACAAGCCCCATCTAGGTATCATTCTAGGTACCTGGCATCCAGAATGGCCTGCTCAAATGATGAAATCCTAGGCTCAGAGTGGCCACAGGACAGCTATCTGCTGAGGTGTCTGGACAAAATCTGAATGTGTGGGTTGGAATATGTGCATCCATGTCTTTCTGTGGTAGAAGCAGCCCACCTCTCCCTGTACTACCTTGTTCTAGCAAAGAACCCCAGCAGGCTGAGAACTGTAAATTCCAGCCTGGCCTGCCACGTTGTTACAGAGTTAGATGTGTCCAGGTAGGAGGATAGAACATATTTTAACAGTTTGTTGGTTTGATTGATAACTTTTAAATATTTAGACACCTGGTATGTGAGTCCTGCAAACGTGAGGGGTGGGTTAGACCTTCAAAGCAGTGAGAAGTGAGGCTGAGAAGGGACACAGCCTACCATTCTTCTCACCCCTGGGGGTTCCCCATGCCCCATCAAAGGGCTGCATGGATTCGATGTACTTCAAAGAATGCTTGTTCTCCACACAGTCTACTCCCCACCCTGGTCACCATTTGCAGAGCATAGCTACAGCATTCAACCACAGACTTCCAGTGTCCCGTAGAGAACTGGCTACAGCTGTTGGGCATTTTCCTTGCATTAAGTGGTTAAGTGTGTTAGGTAGAGTTCAGAGGCAACCCCCAGCCAGGACAAGGCATTCCTTCCCCACCCATTGCTAAGTGTTGCATTAAATATTGCTGTACCTTATTGAGCTGGTGTTCTTGTTTTCCATGAGACACAACATTGTACTTAGAACCGTGGCCCTAGGAAGGGACAGTACAGTGGTGTTAGACCTGAGACTAAAATGAGCATACTTTATCCCAGTGGTAGGGGCTTGGGCCCCATGCCTGGAGAGAAATTTTGGCCACTTACTAGCCATGTAACTTTGGACAAATTAGCCCCCTCTGAGTTTCCATTTTCCATTTGAAGATGGGAAACAGGTGACTGAGTGGGAAGGCATGTAAAGAAAAATCAGGAGACTGGCTCATGGTAGATGCTCAGAGGTTGGATAGACTTGCCTTTACTCACTATCACCCCACCTCTGTGTGTCCTCATGCTTATCTCTATCCCTACCTGGCTGCACCCAATGCAGTGGGCCCTCCTCCTCACCCCACTGCACCACCACCCCGCAAACACACGCACACATCTATGGGCCAGGCAATAGTCAGTCACGAGGGCTACTGGCAATATCAGAGGTTTCAGCTCACCTGTCAACCAGCATTCTGAACCCGTTTGCTCATCAGCCTTCAATATCTCAGTGAAACCCACTTGAGTAGAAAAGTGCTGCAGTGTTGAGGGCCTGCTATAGCTGGAACAACAAACATAAATGTAGATGAAACTGGGCTTCCCTGGTGGCGCAGTGGTTGAGAGTCTGCCTGCCAATGCAGGGGACACGGGTTCGAGCCCTGGTCTGGGAAGATCTCACATGCCACGGAGCAACTAGGCCCGTGAGCCACAACTACTGAGCCTGCACGTCTGGAGCCTGTGCTCCGCAACAGGAGAGGCCGCGACAGTGAGAGGCCCGCGCATCGTGATGAAGAGTGGCCCCCGCTTGCCTCAACTAGAGAAAGCCCTCGCACAGAAACAAAGACCCAACACAGCCAAAAATAAATAATAAATAAATTAAAAAAAAAAAAATGTAGATGAAACTGAACTTTCCCTGAAAGTTTCCACCCCAACAAAGAAGGTAACAGACGTGAATGCACTGCATAGCCCAGGGGTGCAGACCACAGGCTCTGGACTCAGGACTGGCTGGGGCTTGACTCTGCCACTTGCTTGGTGTGTGCATTTGAGCAACTTAATGTATCTGAACGTTAATTTCTTCCTCTGTAAAATGAGACAAAATCAGAGATTTAAATGACCTCTTATAAGCTGTTAGCTCAGTTTCTGGTGGCTAGTGAATACATGAAGCTGGCTGTTTTTTATCATAGTGGTAGTAATATTATTGATAATGATATTGATAAAATTGCACTATCCGTGTGGTAAGAGCATGAACAAAATGCCACCTAATTGTGGAGGCTTAATCTGCCTACGGAGGAAAGTAAAGTTAGAAGACGGCCCTTGAGCTGGACCTGGAAGGACAAGAATGACTTTGCCAGGTGGCAGGGAAGAAGGAAAGGGCATTGCAGACAGAGGAGGTCCAATGCTGTGATGTTGGAAGGGATTTTCTCTTTGGCCCAGTATTCTCTGAGTGTCGTAGATGAGGGCAGAGAGGCAGATTTGGAAGGACCCAAGTGTTGGCAGTGCCATGCTAAGTAGAATAAATTACCCTGTAATTCGATGCTTGCTACTATTTGCTCTAATAGAGGCCAGCAATGATACAGACTGAGGGAAGGCCAAAGTTTCTTATGTTGAACACAAACACTGAGGCAGATTGTGGAAAGCACTTTGTCATAATCAATATTAATGTTGCCTGGTGGCCCACAAGGGACTAACCCCTAAGAAAACAAGCTGTCTTTAGAGCTCAGTTAGGGCTACAGAGAAGCCAAGGAATTCAACGGTTAATCCTGACTTGGAGGACCTCCTCGTTTGCGAGACAATACATCTCTCAATTCTTAAAAAAAAAAAAAAAAAAAAAGAATTCAAAAGGCCTCAGCGAATTATCAAGAGATTCAGTATATATAAGCACAAATGTGTAATGTGCAAGAACTTCTCAAAAAAAAATTGGAAGAATTTTCCCAAAAAGGTATTTGGCTAGGGAGGGGAGGGGGTTGGATTTTTCTTTTTGTATTTTGCAGCTGCAGCAGAACAACCTTTTTTTTTTAAAAAAAAACAAAAAAACAAAACACTGTGGCCAGCCAACTTCCTTTCCAAACATTTGGTCCTGAGTAGCTCCTGCAAAGAATAGTCAAGTGTAATAGACATGTAGGAATGTAGTGATCCATTTGCTTTATTTCTCCAAAATTATTGCTGATTGCAGGTTTGGGGGAGGGGATGCATGGGAGAAATTGGCTGCTTTATTTCACTGGGTCTCGTTGGACCTAGGAATGTATTTCCACGACATTGTACCTGTATCTGCTGAGCAGTTCATCCAGGTCCTTCCTCTTGCCCTGAAGGTTTGATGGTTGAAGGAAATACTCGAAGGATATTTCTGCTCTTTCATAACAACAATAATGATACGTCATGGGCAGCAGGCCAGGAGATCCTCACCTAGAATGAAAACACAGATTAGCCAGACGTGGTCCTGGAATCACCATTATTTTTAATCAGGTTTTATGAGTGATTCAGAAATTAACCAGTCATATGCTGATAAAGTAATAAAGTAAGATTTATATGTATTGACATAGAAGGATGTTCAGGATATATGTGAAAAAAGTGTGGAAAACATGTATAGTGTGATCCTGATTTTATGATTCACAAGGGAAACAACAAACTGTATGTTTGCATAGGCAGGAGAAGATGTCTGGGATGATATATAGTATATTATGTACCAGCCTCTTCACTGTGGTTATGCTTCCGGGGTATGAATGAGAAAGAGGAGTAAGGAAAGGGGGCATCTGTT
The DNA here is from genome assembly GCF_965194805.1 of Balaenoptera borealis. NCBI lineage: Eukaryota > Metazoa > Chordata > Mammalia > Artiodactyla > Balaenopteridae > Balaenoptera > Balaenoptera borealis. The sequence goes on along the minus strand of NC_138866.1, from coordinate 106,326,937 downwards.
TTTATACTTTTTACACTAAAATGTATTTCTTGTGTTTAAAAATAAAAGACAAATAGTACTATAGAGTAAAAAATTGTTTAAAGAGATTTCATGATATTTTCATTCACTTTTGGGAAATTCACTATGAAATATCTCTAAGTATCAAACATGCAACTCATGGTATTATCCTCCAGTACAGATAGTCATTTACCGTGTTTAGTTAAAATGATTGTTCAGGAAACAAGGAGGAAGAGACCTGAGGTATTTCAGACTGTACTTCTCAGTTCCTTTCATGCTTTGCAGGATTTGTTTTTCTGAGGCCATGATCTCCACATAGAGCGTTTTTTAGTGGATCTGCTTGCTCCCAGGGTCAGGTGCTTCAAGCCCACTGGTAACTTGCGTCAAGTGATTATTGCTCTTCCCAGGGTACTAAACAGCTCAGCATCACAGATGGCACTGGGCTGGAGAGTTTGCGGTTGGTCTCTATAAATCTAGAACTAGACACCTTTCATGAAGCAGCTCACAGGTCTGGTATGATTCAAATCCATGACATCACCAGGCCCTCAGAACAGTGAACTAGAAACGTTTTGGTTCTTCATTTGCATCCTACTCTTGCTAGTTGAAACAAACAAACAAATGAATTGGAAAGACACAGGAAAAAATTAAATTGAGCTACCGGACTTTGAAATGGAAGAAACTGGAGCTGCCCTGGGGACCCTGGGGATCTAGGGACTCTATAACAAGGACTGTGTCTTCAGGAATAAATTGGCTTAGTCATTTACCCTCCTTGTGTTGTTCCTTCTGAGATAAAGACTCTGAGAGGCCACGCTTAGGGCTCTAAGAGAAAGGTCACTCCTCGAGGAAAATCAAGGTGCTTCCCACAGATAGAACAGAGAATGGACGTCAGATAGGCAAAAGTAACACATGTCTACTATAGGGACACATAAGGTCAGCTAAGGATGCATTCCCCTGTATGGGGAAGAAGGCATTCTTGAAAGACTCATCACCCTGCCAGATGTCAGTTTCCCTCTTACCACCTGGATTGTCAGTTTTTTCAGATAAGGCATCCTTCAGGATTTGATACAATGGTTAGGGTATCCCCAGGAGTAATGACATTCTTCCCCTTCAATCAAGAGATATTTTACACCCGCCTTTCTCCACAGTGCACTATTAACATTTTGGATGGGATACCTCCTTTTTTGTGGGGGCTGTCCTATGAATTGTGGGAGGTTTAGCAGAATCCCTAGCTTCCACTCTCTAGATGCCAGTAGCACGGCCCTCAACACCAGTCTTGACAATCAAAAATACCTCTGGGCATTGTCAAATGTCCCCTAGGGGCAAAATTGACCTTGCTTTACCAGGATAAATGCACTGTCACACAGTGCCAGCCCTGAGGACTTCCAGGTCCTGCAAGATGCTGCAGTGAGTCCTGACTATGCTCCTTCTGGACACTTCTCATGCCCAGGCATTGACATATGCCCTCTTTAAGCCTAGAGAGTCTGTCAGCTGAAGCACTTAGCAATCCTACCACAAAAAGAAGCCCACCTCCGTAGAAAGGGCTGGTGGCCCAGCAACAGTTCGTAGCCATGCCGTTGTGCAACAAAGAAATCAGAACCACTGGGATCGTCCTTGAACACAAGAGAAAGGAAATGACATAGTGCAGTCAAGGGCTTCAGAGAAACAAAGGTATTGAGACAGTTACAGTGTCTTCAGACTCAGGATTTGTTGTGAGAAGCGTTTTACAACTTTGCGTCCAGCACGTTGCCCTTGTTTGGAGTCGTGGATGAAATATTTAAAAACTTCTCTTCCTCAAAACCAAGGCAAAATTTCCTTCTGCCAAAATAATAAATCCTTTTTATTTTGAAAAGTCTCTGTACTCAGTAAACGTTTTGAGTTAATGGGGCAAACCAAGCAAAGCATTTGATGGCCGCACACCACTTTTTGTTTATTTATACCCACCAATTGTCAAGGAATATTCCCAACAAGGTGTGAAGTAGAAAGCCCTGCCCAACTCCTCCCTTGCATGTGCCTTTTTGACACCATAAATAAATACACATGTGGCTCTACCCTCTCTGGGACTGGGAGTTAGATCAGGGCCAGGCCAAATTTCATCTAACTACCTTACACACAGCTCACCAGAACATAACTCTGCTCTTGTGGGCTGCCATGAATCCCTTTTCACAGGCTCACCTCCAAAGGTCTGATAAGATTGGTTGAAGGTAGAGCTTAATCCTCTAATTCCAGAAAGGATGTTTTCAGTTTGATTTTTATTTTACCCTCACTATATCATTTCCGTACAGTCCGAAATAGACAAAAGGAATTTATTTAAGGTGGAAAACTTTTAAATCCTGTTGATACTTACATAAAGCGTGGTTTTCTAGCATCTCACCAGGCATTGGGGCGTTCTTAGCACTGTTTACAGGGAGGGCAGCATTGAGAGTCACAAGGACTCTGGGCATAGCTCGTAAATTGATTGACAGCCTTAAGCTTCCAAAGTAAATTTCTGAAACCGAAGTAATTTTTTCGCAGACATGTGAAACTTCAGAATTCCAAAGGGAGAAGTAAGTCTTATTTTTAAAATAAACTTTTAAGTTTGAAAACAAAACCAGACAAGCAGTGCAGAAAGAACAGCTCTAAATTGAATTTCAAAGTGTGTCTTTGTCTGGAGCCCCTCTCCTGACTCCCAGCCACAGCCTTTATTCTGGTCCTCATCTGCACTGTTAGAATGACTTCAGGGCCGGTGCCTTCCCAACTTCACAATGTCGCCTTCCCAACTTCACAATATTACCTTCTCTGTTCCACTTTAAAAGTTGCTGCCAGCATCCTTTCCCTAAAGCCCACTCTAGATAATGTCACTTTTCCACTCAAAACCTCCGTCCTCATCACTGCATACAAAATAAAGCCCAAACTGCTGGCTATGGCCTTCAAGGCTCTGTAGAATCTGGTCCAATTTATTTCTCTAGGTTTTTCTGCTTATGCCTTATGTTCAAGACAAACAAGATTCATCAACTTCTGCTAAACCAGAAATCTACTTTTCTACTTCCATGCGTCTGTCAGGGCTGGCTTCCTGGGTGTGTGACCTGTGCAGGCACACATTGACCCACACTCAGAAGGACCTTGAGCTTGGTTTAATGATCTGCTGTTGCCATTTTTAAACTCTTAAATATCTTCTTTTGAGTTGTATCTATTGGGTGAAGTCCAGTGGGTGGATGGAGCATGCAGACAAGCAGAGGAGATACCTTAATGTGCACATCTGCACCTGTTGATTTCTTAACTATTTGCATACAGAATGGTGCCCTCCCCTCCCAGTATGGAAATCTGGCCCCACAGTGAGTGCAGAGTGAGAGTTCCGTGCAGAGTGGTAAACGTGCTACCCTATGACTGATTAAGCAGTGTGCTGATAGCCCCAATAACCAAAACTTGCTTCAAACACAGAAGACAAACAGTGTTCTAAAAAACACAAATGATTGAGGAATCCTATCATATTCTTGTTCCCTAGATTAGCCAACTGCTTATGCTGAAAATGATGACACAGAGGAAAAGGAAAGATAGGGCAGCCCATAATTCCTTTTCCTTCCAAGCCTTCCTCACTCATCAGGAAGCTGAAGTGGAGAGAGTGTTAATAGAAAGTGCGGTTGTCAATAAGTAAAATAAAACCAGCTACGTACGTTTTGTGCGGTGTTTTCATTGTTCTGGTAAGAGCGAAATACATACCCACGTGCAAGCCACAAAATTAGAGAATTCTTATTTTGATGCTTCCTCATATGAGTTAATGCTCTGATACTTATATTTTAAACTGGCACTGCACAATATAAAGACGAACCATAGAATTCATGCTAATTTAAAATTTTAATTTCCTTTACTTAGAACAACACTAAATAGCAAATAAAAGACACTGTGCCAAGTTGAAGCTGTGGAAGAAACGAAGAGGTTTTATATTTTGAGTATCTTAAACAGCACCTTCCTGCTTTTTCAATAAGAGACCCACATTTTCATTTTGCACTGGACCCTGCAAAAAATTATGTAGCCAACCGTAGCCTTTACTCAAGCTTTATTCTTCTCTAGAAACCCCTTCCCTTTTCCCTTTCTTCTCCGCAAAAGGGACTGCTCAGTCTCCACCTGTCAAAATCCAACCCTGATTCTTCAACATTGCACTCAATGCCTCATCTATGGAGCTGTCCCTGATCTTCCCAGAAATGATTGTTTCCACAGCATTGCACAACTGTGAGTTACTTAGCAGAGTAATTTGTGTGTGTGTGTATGTATGTATGAGATATATATATAATGTATATATTCCCCTAATAGGTGTCAGTTAAGCTTTCTCAAAGGCAAGGATAGTTATGTTCTTCTTTGCTTCCCTATGGCTCTTTGCACATCTTGTCCTAAATCAGTCCTCAGTAAGTGTTTGCGAGGGGAATGACATGGTCAAAGCTGCTTTTGCTGCCCACAGGTCATATGCATAGAGGCAGAGTGGCCCAAGAAGTTTTTGTCTCAATTTATTGTAGCCCCACAATTAGTGGGCATCTCTCTCACTACTCTCAGGTTGCTTCAGTAAGATCTAAATCTGGTTTTGTTTTTCAGTTCTAGGGGAAACTTTTGTCAGGTAACTCCATGATGTGAAGGTTCTATTTCCACAAAAATTCAAGGTGGTCTACTGCTATGAACTGAGCTGTGTCCCCCCTCCCCAAATTCATATTGAAACACTACCCCCGTCCTATGCATTTAGAGTAAGGAAGTAATTAAGGTAAATGATGACGTAAGGGTGGAGTCTTGACCCAGTAGGATTGGTGTCCTTGTAAGAGGAGACACCAGAGAGCCCTCTCTCTCTCTCTCCCCTCCCCCTTGTGAAAGACAGCAAGAGGGTGGCCATATGTGAGCCAGGAAGAGCTCTCACCAGGAACGAATTCGGCTGGCACCTTGATCTTGGACTTTCCAGCCTGCACAACTGTGAGAAAATAAATTTCTGTTTAAGCCACCCAGTCTATGGTATTTCGTTGTGGCAGCCCAAGCAGACTAATACTTCTTCCACTCTTCTCACTGCTGATTGGCATGGAAAAAGCTTTATCCCAGGTAAAAACAGCTATGGCAGGAAATTTTTTCAGGACATACGGGAGGACAGGGAACTTCATTTTGTTATCGCATAGATAATTGCAGTACTAAATTAGAAATAGCCATAGCTAGAGTGATGTTGCCCAAAGTGTAAGTCATAGGCCACCTACAAAAACACACTAAAGCAGAGTTTCTGGAACTAAAGCCGTCACATGTGCACTTTGAACAAACACTGAAACGTGAAAAGCTGAGTCAAAGCCATACAAAGAAATGCAGCTGAAGACTCTGGGTAGGAAGGCTGAGGTCTTGACTGCCTTCTAATTAAGACACTTTAATACTAGGGGCAATTGAAATGAAAAACTTAGCAGGGTTTAGATGAGCAAATCATGAGGAAATTATCCCTAAAGAAAGAAGAATAGAACCAGAACGAGGAAAAACAGCCTCCCAGTCACTTCTTTTTTTTTTTTTTTTGGCCATACCCGGAGGCATGCGGGATCTTAGTTCCCTGACCAGGGATCGAACCCTCACCCCTGGAGTAGAAGCACAGATTCTTAACCACTGGACCACCAGGGAAGTCCCCCAGTCACTTCTTGATAAGGTCTCACTAATAATCTAACATGAAGGAGCCAAGATGATGTCAGAATCATACTGTAGTCAGGGCTGTGTATGCTGGTCAATATGAAGCTTAAGTGACCGAGTCAGTTGTACATAATGCAGGCAACAGTGTGACTTCATATATTCTCATTTTATCTTTTAACTTACTAAGTCCAGACATAAAAGTTCCACTAACAAAGTTTTAGGGTTTTTTGTTGTTTCTTGTGTTATGCACTGGGTAGCCTTAGCTTTCCACTGTGATCTTAACTCTGGACGCTGCGATGAACAGGTCAAATGCATCTTGCCTTATTCCTTCCAGTGTGTACTACAGGGAACTCTGCAATGCACCTCACTCCTGATCCAGTCCAGGCACCATGCTAGGACTGGGCAAACAAAGGCAAATTTAGATACAGTCCCTGCCCAGGGGTAGGAGGAGAAGGAAAGAAAGGAAAGAAGGGGAACTGGCACACCTAGGGACAAGGATACCCACTCGATGCCCAATGTAAGATATACAGGCTACAGTGACCCTCAAACATGGAGCACTCATATCCATCTGTCACTGTTCCGTTAAAACACACATGTGCTGAGAAGCAACCACATACAAGGCAAGGGCCTGGGGAAAGAGATGCATTTGGGTACTACCCCTCATCTCTGCAGTCTAGCTCAGAGAAAACCAACCAATTGAAAAACTTCTGGGAGAGCAACTCCTCAACTGGACATAATAGCAATCTCACCATATACAATTACCCAAATTTGAATATCCTTATAGATTTTGGGGGGAAGACAACAAAAATTTCACTGTTGGAAATTACAAAATCTTCATCTACTTTAAACTGAATTATGTTTATGTGCCCTGTGATTTAATTAAACCTATTTGGAAAGTATGGACTTAAATGGAACAGGAATTTCCTAAACCACTGTTTTATCCAATAGATGGTTTGCCTGAAGGTGGAGTGTGAAAGGAGATAAACCTAATAGTTTTTAGTTTTTTGGTTGAATTGGGTGACCTGTATTGTGTTTAAGAGGTGTGTCTCTTCTTTTTTACCTTCGGAAGCTTTTAAAATAACAGACACTTCTAACTTTTAATCTGAATCTAACTTCTGTCCCTAAGACTCTGCCTTCCTTTGTCAAGTTTATTTGAGCAAAGGGTTCAGCATTTAAGGTATACCTATAGTCAATTCTTTTTAAGTGGGCAGTAGTAACATTATAGTTTTCTAAGCTTGGGCTTTTATTTCTTTAGTAACTTTTTTAACCATAGCATTACATAAACAATATGTTTCAATTCTACATTGCTTTTATACATATCAGACATTGGGAAAGACTGCCAAATCTAAGGGAGGCAAATTAGCATGGTTAAGGGCATGAGGTGTGAAAAATGGCATGAATTCAAATTTTGACTTTGTCGCTATTCTCTGAATGTCCTTACTTTACCTCTTTGTGCCTCACTTTCTGCGTTGGTAAAATGTGTATATTAATAACTGCCTCTAGGAGTTCTGTAAATTAAGTCAGAAGATACAAGTAAACTATAGGGAAGTAATTTATATAAAGCACAGTAGCCTGTAATATGCTATCCATTATTTGATTAGTATTACCACCTGTGTTTCCACAATCCTTCCATATTCCTTACAACTCTGAAAGTCTGAGTCTACTGTATTTGCTCATCATCTTGTGCAGTCACTTTGGAAATATAAGTAATCCTCATGTAGTATCCACTTCCTATGGGAGGTGGGGTGGAGGGAGCAGACTGGGAAAAAATGAACAACCCCAAGTCTAAGATGTTGATCAGGTCCACGGACTGGAAGTGGAAGCATCATATTTCTTGGGACTGTAAGATACACAGCTGTCTGAAAACATGAGCCCTACGGAGAAAAGTGAAAGAATTCACATTGCAGCAAGGAAAGGAGTTCTTAAAATAAGAATCTAAATGAAGCTAGAATATTGCCAAATACAATCTCTGGAGGCATCTGTTGAACACTGCCTAATGGGAAATGGCTTAGTCATTTTTTTCCACAATTACTTATGCAATATTTCTGTTGTGAATTGATAACTGCCACAAGGGCAACTCACACTAAACAACTGAGTAGCCTGATATTTTTACTTTCCAGGGATTCCTCACTACTTAGGCCATGAACCTCTTTGGAAGCATGGTGAAGCCCATGAACTCCATCTCAGAATAATGTTCTTAAATATATAAAATAAAATATGTAGCATGACAAAGGAAATCAACAATATTGGAGTAGAGTTACTAAAATATTTTTTCATTCTGGAAAGACAAATTTCTGAGAGTATTGCATGGGTAGCCTTCGTGCAATGAAAAACAAAAATCTAGCGGCAGACCTAGAAACTGTAATCCTCAAGAATTAATGAGCATAAATGAAATTTAGAAATATTTGTAACAACCAGAACATGGTATGAAAATAGCTATGATTTCAATTAGTGATAAACTCAGAGGTACTGCTTCTGCTTCTGTGGCAGTTTACCCATATTAATAATGAAAGGAAATGGTAGCTTCCGTGAAAAAGTTAAGGAAAATAAGGATTTTTTTTTTTCTCTCATGTGAGGCCACAGACCCCAGGTCAAGAAGATTTGATTTGGACAAACTGAATCAGAGGGAAGTCAGAGCCTTTCCCCATGTGCTTTCCCATTATGATCTTCTGCATCCTCACTGAGGACAGTGCTTCTCATTAATATCCTTCATGATTTCCCCCAATTTCCTCTGAGCTTTGAGGAAAAAGCTCGTCTCAACAACATCTTTCTGAAGCCAGCCTGAAGGACAAGGAGGCCTCCCAGCAATGGCCACGATTGCTCTAAAGCCAGTATCTAATCTGTTTCTTCTGCTTTTTCTGATGTGGACAAATGGTGTAGGTCTGGTTCTACAGATCTCCTTGAAGCCCTGTTCTCTGCTGTTGCCACTGGTATTTAGCATTTGAGAGCAGAGTTGTGAGGAACAAGGTGCTTATCTCTCTTGTTCCTGTGTGGGAATCTCAGCAGCCACACTTCCGGGGGACTCCTTGTGGAGGGGAGATGTTGGACCCATCTGCCGTCAACCCAGGAAGCTTGAGGATGCTCAGTGCTGGCTCTTCAGGGACCAGATCCTCTCTGTTTGATGCTCCAGACCCCCTCCCACTTCAGTAGACCATGGTGCTGGCTTTGGTGTTTGCTTAAATATCTTTATCTTTTTTTTTTTTTTTTTGTGGCCGCCCACGGCAAATATCTTTATCTTAAAGAGACAACTTTGAAGGGAGACTAAGCATGGTCATGGAGCATGATTGAGGTATCTGTAAAGACTTTACCTTTTGGTGGGTGACCTTCTCTAAGCACCATATTGCTTGCCCTGTCACCTTAGGACTCACCTTCTCCTAACCTTCACCAGGCACTCAGGGTCCCACTGGCAGCAGCTAGTGAATCCTGACCAGAGGTTGCACATATGCCCAGAACTTTCCCTTACCTAACCAAAACCTACCCACTGCCTGCTGTCCAGTTTTTTCAGGGCTCTGCCTTCAACCTCCCAAGGTGAGCTACTTGCATGGTACAAGTTGAGGTGTCCGTTGATGGTAGATGGTCAGTCGTTGGGCACGAGTGTCCTGCTCACACTGTGTAGGTGGAGAAAATGATCCATTTTGGTTGCTTTATTTAAAGAAGGCACACTAGTGGTGACATTTAAGGGTAAACCAGTGAGATTGTGGAAAAGAGAACAAAGGAAAAAAGTCTGGCCTATAACTTAAAGATAACCATATAATTTATAGTCCCAATCAGAACAACTCTGAGAGTGAAAGGTGGCTCTATTAATAATTACTCCAGAACAATAGGCATAAACCATGGTGTTTGATGATCCTACACTTAGAAGGTGGTGAGTATGCAAATTATTGTGTGTCACGTGAGATTTTTCTGGGGAAGATGGTTCATAATTATCATCATGCTTAAAGAGGTCTGTGACACAAAGGTTAACAGCCAGTAGTGTGTACACATTTAGAGGCAGGTGGCATAGTGGAGTCTGAAGTGAGATGAAGTCTTCATTCCAGAATTTAAGACTGTAACATCAAACAAGTTCTTTGCCTCTTAAGGCTGCTGTTCTACTCATTAAAGAAAATGAGGATAATACCTTCTTGACAGGTGTATACAAAAGAAGGTCCCTGTCACCAATTGGTTAAGTGTATAGATAATTACGTATAAATATCATGTTCCCCTTGATCCCTGTAACACTTTTTCCCTCTGACTTCTGTGCATTGGTAAAGACAATGTTATATCAAGATTAAATTACAAAAAAAATTCACTCAATTTCACCACCCTAACACATTCTTACCCTCCTTCCTAGTTTCTATTTTATTTATTTATTTATTTATTTATTTATGGCTGTGTTGGGTCTTCACTTCTGTGCGAGGGCTTTCTCCAGTTGCGGCGAGCGGGGGCCACTCTTCATCGCGGTGCGCGGGCCTCTCACTATCGCGGCCTCTCTTGTTGCAGAGCACAGGCTCCAGACGCGCAGGCTCAGTAGTTGTGGCTCACGGGCCCAGTTGTTCCGCGGCATGTGGGATCTTCCCAGACCAGGGCTCGAACCCGTGTCCCCTGCGTTGGCAGGCAGATTCTCAACCACTGCACCACCAGGGAAGCCCTCTATTTTTTAATGCCATAAGTCTACATACAAGTTTGCCTTCTGTATATATTTCCCACTCGAGATAGCTATCTACATTTTTTTTTCATAGCATTACAAGAGTCTATTAGGTCGTACCATGATGGATCTTGCTCTTGACTGTATATTCCAATTTAATATTTTACTATTTTAAGTAAAATTGCAGTAGATAACTTTACCTTTCTTTTCCCTATTGAATAATTTCTTTTCCCTGTTGATTCATTTCCTTAGAATCATTCCAGTATGAAATTCAATTTTTCAAAGAATGTGAGCATTATTACCACTCTTGTGTAGAACCAAACTGCTTTTATATAGCTGTTTGGATTAATTTACACTAACCTGGCCCTTTGAGACTGTAATTACACCCTAACCTGTTCAACGTTGAAAATTATTTTGTTTTTAATTTAAATTTAGTCATGAAATTGGTGCCTTGACTTGGTGTAGTTTGAATTTGTTTTATTACTAGCAAAGTTGAATATGAACAACTTTTAATATGTACAATGTTAACTTCCTTTTATGTAAATTATTTTGTCCTTTTCCCATCAATCTGTTGATTCTGATGCCTTTATAAGTAGGGGTTTTTTCACAGTATTAGTGATTGGTCTTTTTTCTTTTTATTCTTGATTATAAAACTAACATTTGTTTATAAAATCAAATATTTGTGTTAAAAACCATTAAAAATTAGAAAAACTACACAAAGCAAAACTACTTAAGTTTTAGCATGTTTTTGTCTCTTATTTTTTTAAGTTATGTGTTAAATATTTTTGTCTGATTACAAAAGTAATGTGTATGCTGCACACCATTCCACCATATGGATGTATCATGATTATTTCTCCAGGGCTGGACATTTAGGTTGGTCCCAGTTTATTACAAATAATGTCTTTCAGACTATTCTTGGTTGTAAATCCTCTCCTATATGCAGAGGATAGAGTATTGGATGTAGGATTATGTGTCAGAGAAAAGAAATATCTTAAGATTCTGGGTATATATTGCCAATTTGCCTTCCAGAAGGATAAGATCAACCCATCAGGATTTAGCTGGCTGTCTCACAAAACCCTTCCCTGCAATGAGTATAATTTTATCTTAATCTTGCCAACTCCATAAGTAAATGGTACCTCATTGTTAGAATCTGTATTTCTTGGGTTATTTAGCTTCTTGGGAAGCTAAAAATATTTTCATTATCTATATACATTTTTAAGAGTGTTTCTCTTGATTTTCATTTTGAGACTTTAAGAGGTCTTTATGAATTAAGGATGTTAATTCTTTGTCATTTGCTGCAAATGTTTTCTTCCAGTTTGTCCTTTTAGTTTTATTTCTTCCTGCATACTGATTTTTGAATTTGTATGTAATAAATTATTTCTAAGCCTTTGGATTTTTTTTTCCCCATTACTTTTGGGCTTAAAAATCTTCCAATCATATCAGTAATATTTACCTATATTTTCTTCTGATCTTCTGACTTTATTTTTATTATTTTTATTTTTTTAAATAAATTTATTTATTTATTTATTTTTGGCTGCATTGGGTCTCCGTTGCTGTGTGCGGGCTTTCTCTAGTTGTGGCAAGTGGGGGCTACTCTTTGTTGCGGTACACGGGCTTCTTATTGCGGTAGCTTCTCTTGTTGTGGAGCATGGGCTCTATGCATGTGGGCTTCAGTAGTTGTGGCTCTCAGGCTCAGTAGTTGTGGCTTGCGGGCTCTAGAGCACAGGCTCAGTAGTTGTGGCACACGGGCTTAGTTACTCCGCGGCATGTGGGATCTTCCTGGACCAGGGCTCGAACCCGTGTCCCCTGCATTGGCAGGTGGATTCTTAACCACTGTGCCACCAGGGAAGTCCCCCTGACTTTATTTTTTAATATTAAATTCTTTAATTTATTGAGCATTTATTTTGGAGAGGAGTAGAAAAATTCAACAGTAAATTTTTCTTGAGTAGCTCATCAATTCTCATGACACCACTTATTTAATCATATTTCCTTCTCCACTGATTTGTCATACTGTATTCAGCATATATAAACTCCCAGATATTCTAGGGTCTCTTTCTGAACTGTGTTCTCTTCCATTAATCTTCTTATGCTTGGACCAGAATTAAACCATTTACAAATCCACTTTAACACCTAGTAGGCAGATATTCTCTTATTTTTCAAAATTTTTTAGCTTTTTAAAAACACATTTACTCGAATTTTAAAATTAAGATTCCATTTGTTAATTCCTCTCTCTCTAATCCTCCTGGAAACTTCATTATACCTATTAATTAATCTGGGAACACATTATGTCTCTCAATTTCTTCAAGACTGCTTTTATGTCTCCCAGTGCAATGTTATAATTTATTCTGCACATTTGTCTTGCTAAAACAATTCTCAGGTATCTTCCATGTTTGCTGCTATTGTAAGTGGGATCCTTTTTTCTATTTCTGGGATAGGAAAGCTATTTATTTTTGTATATTTCTCAATGCAGCCTATTTACTGGGCTTGCTTATAAAAAGCAGTTATTGCCAAACTTGTCTGCACGTTAGAATCACTTGGGGGTCTTTAAAAATTCCAGAGCCCAGGCCACACCCCAGACCAATTAAACCCCATTCTGTATGGTGACGCTTGAGCTTTGGGAGCTTGTGACATTCCCCAGTTGATTCCAGTTTGTATATAAATCTTGGAACCCACCACTCTAAATGGTTTTCTGCTGATTCTCTTGTGTTTTGAAGGGTATCATCTTACTGGCGAATAACAATAGTTGTATCTTATTTACTATCACTACATCTCTTTTTATTTAATATTCTATTGTATTACCCACAACTTTTAAAACAAAGTTAAATAATAAAAAGCAAGCATCCACATGATTTCTTTAATGGGAATAACTAACATCTTACCACTAGACACAATGTTATGAATGTGGTATATAGAAAATTTATTTTTGTCAAGAAGGATCCTCTATGTATTACACTCTTAAGACTGTTTTTTAGGCTTCACCTTTATGTTACTAGGCAGAAGCTCTTAGATTGTCTGTGGGGAGTTTTCAGTTGTTACCTTTCAAATTTATTTCTTGTCTTCAAAACTTAGAGCAATTGAATATTCTTTTATTTACAACTTTTTATTTTGAAGTTTAGCTCTTTAGCCAGTCAATGATAACAAGATGAATATTCAGATCATGAACCTAAGGACATGGTTTGATCACCCTATGACTTATGTTGCTGTAGTGATTAGATATGCTGTTAACCTACCACACTGCACAATCACCGATATTGTAGGCAGCTGCCTGGGTGTCATGAAGGTGAAAAAGAAGTCCTCAGATGTGTGTAGTATCCTTAGATCCTCACCAGTCTCTACTGAGGTGCCCCTCTTCTGCCTGGTCTCTGCTGATCTTGCAGATATTGGCCGGTGAGGGCCGTGGCTGGTCTCGTTGGCTTGGTCAGAGTCTGGTGACCCCACAGCCATCAACCTCGGAGCCTATAGACCCTGAGTTGCATGTGCTTCCTTCAACTCTGCTTCAGTCATCAGGCTCCTCCCCACAGGGGTCCCTGGCAGGATCCCTGGCTCTCATTTCCACTCCCTTCCTTCCAGATTCTTCCCTAAGAGAGATTCTAGCATCTCTCAGAGGGTGCTGGGCCAGGGTACCCTCCCCTTTGTTGGTAAAGGAACCACCTATAGGTGGCTGCCCCCAGAGGCCTAAACATGAGTTCTCAGTGTCCCCTCACACCACCCAATCCCTGCTTTTCTTATCCCAGCCTTCGAAGCCCCAAAGAGGGGAGGTTGGAGCACGTGTCTCTAACCTTCCACACTATCAAACTGTCTCCCTTCTTTGCTCTTTCTTCTTCCTTCCACACCCTTGAGTTGGAAACGTAAGCTTTTACTTGCCCTCTGTCATATCCTGTCAAAGAACATCAGCCCCATGGCCCAGCTGTCATTCTGTGGGAGAATTCTGAGAACAGTCATTCAGACTGTTCCTTCTGTGTTCCTTCTTATACCAAAAGGAAAGAAAAAGACTTTGAAGCATTTCTATGTCCAGGTATATAAGTCATATATCCACCTTCTGGTTTGGGAGGTGGAACGCCCCCAGGGGAATAGGATCCAAAAGGGAAATTCCTTAATAGTTCCAAAGATATTTTTCATATCTCTAATATAATGCTCATTAGTCCATTTGGAATTGATACTCTTCATCATTTTAGGGAAATAGATTTCTAATCATGTTTAAACTGTCTTTGAATTTTGAATTTAAGCAACTGGGGAGCATGTTTTAAAATTAATATGCCAAATTAATACATTTTCTTAGGTGGAATCTTCCTATGTTCTTGAGATAACTAGATTGTGGTATATTAATATCTTAATGTATTAGTAAATTCTATTTGCTATTTTGTCAATTCCAAAAAGGTTAGTCTTTTAGTTTATCTTTACATTTAACATCACTAGGGCCTTCTATTATTTTCCTTCTGGATGTTCGTTCCTTTCCTAAGTTGAGTGCTCTCTCCATGTCTTAAATATCATTTTCATTATTATAATTTTCTAAAAAGAATAGTATGAAATAATACAGTCTTACCTGTTGCTAACCAGATTACAGTCCAAGGCTTGAATTCAAATTGAAAAGTAGTGGACAATGTGGGAGAGTATCCCCAGGGAATGGGAAGAATTGGCAAGTAGGTTGATGCATGTTTAGAGCTTACTAGTCCCAAGATGAGCAGAGGGAGTGAGGGGCAGCACGTAAAGTAATATTTATTGTTAATTCATTAGCTTCTTCAGTTGGCACATCTTTTTCCTGATGACATATGATATGGAACATCTTTTCATATGCTTATTTGTCATCTGTACATCTTCTTTGAAGTGTCAAGGTCTCTGGCTGCTTCTCTGATCGAGTCATTTGTTTTCTTATTGTTGAGTTTTAAGAGTTCTTTGTATATTTTGGAAAACAGTCCCTTATCAGATAAGTCTTTTGCAATTAGTAGTTGGCATATCTTTTCAGGTTTCTTTTAGGAAAACTTTGGAGCCCAAATTCAATGAAAATGTTTGGTTACTGTTCTATTAATCAAGCATGAGTCTACTGTTCTATAGCCATAGAAAAATCCTTCATTAGTTAAAATCTGAGGTTTATCTTTACAAGTAACTTCAGTCCTATTGTAAGATACATATATGTTGAGAGAGAAGATGGAAAAGAGTGAGAGCAAGGTGGTCTAGTAAAAAGTACCCTGAACTTGGGTCCAAAGACCCAGCTCTATCACTGGCTAGCTGTGTGATCTTGAGCAGTTTCCTTAGTGTCCGTAGATTTGTTTCCTCCCTAGCAAATAAGGTCAGACTTCTATGATTCTTATTGAATCCTCCAGCTCAAAGGTTGTTTGACTCCAGGACCTCCCTTGCTCTCTTGATCTGGTGCAGTATCTACATTGGTCAGATCTGCAGGACCTTGCCTGGTACCCCTCTCACTGATGGATCACACTCTCCTTGTGTGTGAGACCTTTTCACTTGGTCTCCTAGTAAAGCTGCAAGGAGAACAACTGGCTGTTGGAGACTGTTGCTGGTCGTATCCGGCCTGAGAGGAGGAGGTTCTGAGGGAATCAGTATCTGCCTGGGAATATTGCAGGCACTCTCATATAAAACAGTTTATACTCTTTTTAAGGGACACCAGGAAATAAAGTGAATGCCTACAAACTATAGGAAGTCTGATTTTGGCTAAATATAATATCGTGGCTATCAGACAAATGGGCTTGAATCCCAGTGTTGTTACTAACCGCTGTATGACCAAAAACGAGATACTTCACCTTTTCTGTATATCAGATTTCTGTAAAATAGAAGTAGTAATAGCTATCACATAGGGTTTTTTATTTGTAAAACACTGAGCATATTACTTGGCTTGAAGAATTCAGTAAAAGTTGCAGCTTCTCAAAGTTGCTGAAAGATGGAAGAGGATGTAGTGAGCCCCCTTTGTCTGGGCATGGTACACAGGAGCTGGGTAGAAAGATGTGTGTGTTGGGGAAGAGGCAGGGTGGGAGAAAAGCAGAGGAGATTCACATACTAGATGGAGTCTTGACTCAGTGTGCATTAAGGTGCCTTCCAACACCGTGGCTTATCTTAAAGGCAATGATCGAGCCATACCTTGAAACCCACATCCTGGCTCTCACTCTAACTAGATGTGGGGCCATGGACAAGTTACCTGACCTCAGTAACTAGTATCCTTATCCCTTCAGTTGGGTAGTACAGTTTTACCATGCACAGCTCAGAACATTGATTGTAAATCAAATAAAACATAGTACAAAAGCATTTTCTAAACTCTCATCCCTATATAACTCTAAGGGATTATACTTATAATATCTATTCAGTAAACAATGAATTTACTTTTTCTCTTTCCCACCAGGAAGTTATATTGTGAGCCAATCCTGGACATAAGCCAGAAATCCAATTTAGATTATCATTTGGTATTCCCAAAGACCCTGAGTTTTTCAAATGCTGTTTTCCTTTTTGCTCTGGGTACAGGCAACTTCTAGCAGCTGTTCAGGACTGTGTGTTTGATCATGGGAACACATGCTGGGGGTGAGGGTGGGGTCAGAATAGGTAAAGATCCAGGAACTGATACTTGGGCTGAGTCTCGAAGGATGAAAAAGGTATTAGCCAGGGAGACAAAGGAACATGAAGACCTCCATGCAACACAATGTGGGTAAGGACACAAAGGGGAGAATGGGGGTGGTGGAGAGGTAGGGAACAGTTCCAGCTGACTAGAGGGTCGCGTGTATCTGAAGGTCAGTGGTGGACACACACTCAGTGGGAAGGCAGGAACTGTAAATGGAGGGCTGTGCCATCAGGGACAAATTCATACTTTATCCTAAGGGCAAAAAAACATATATAGGATTTCTTTAACAATACATTTAAAGTGTTCTAAAGGAATGCTTGTTTTCTATGGACAATATGAAAAAAATAGAGAAATGAAAAGAAAGGGGAAAAAAAACCATCCAGTATTCTACTACCAAAGAAAACTCCTGTTAACGTTCTGCCCCATTGAAGGGTTCTGATCAAGGTCATACAGAGAATGTCTGGTTTGCTTCTGGTAGCGGTGTGGAAAATAGACTGAAAAGGAATTGAACATAAAGCAATTTTTGGCAACACTTTTTTTGTTCTGAAAGTTTGAGGAACTGCTGATTATCAGCAGAATTCATGGTTCAACCCTCCTGTTTCTCTAAGACATCAGTCCCTTTAACTCCTACAAAACTGTTCCGCCTCAATCTCACCAATTAATCACAACCATCAAGCCATGCCTCAGCAACAATCTGAGCCTCTGGGCCTGCATTCCCAAATATCATTCCCATCCCTCCCAAAGCAGCTGAACCAACATCTTTTGAGGCGACCAAATGGTGGACACATCACTGGCACACCCAGTGTCTGCACTTGGATTGCAGCAACCTTCTCCTGACAGATTTCCTAAGAGTATGCACATAGGGACCTTCATTCACATGAAGGGCTGCAGGGTGACCAGCCTACTGCCCATTTAGGAGAACTTCTGGAGGAATGGTACAAAGGGCATTCTTGACCCTCCTCTATGATCCAAACCACTGAGGGGCTGCAAAGTGGGGCCAGTTCAAGTCCTGGATAAAGAGATATTCAGTCCTCCAGAGTGACCTGGGAATACAGGTTACCTTCACATAGGAAGAAATGGTGTTTTACGCTCCCTACCTTACAAGGTTTTAATGAAGATTCAGTGAACTTAGTACTTTGGAAAGATGTAAAATGCCATGAATATGGAGAAAATTGACTCCTTTTTGGCCCAGCACCAACATGGCTATTAAAATGTAATTTATACCCTATGAGTAACCCAGATATAGGAACACCTGACATGGATATATAATAGATTTGATGGACTTACATGTGGGTATATATATATATATATGTGTGTGTGTGTGTATATATATATATGTACTTATGTATGTACTTGTATACGTATTTATATGTAAAATCCTAACCTGGGGTAACCAAAATCACTCTTCTAGCTCCAAGCATGCCTGTTCTTTTACCTTGTTAAACTAATACAGCCTATCCCCACCCACCTTACACACTCTGTTGTTGATCTCAGCTCTCTGGGTGGTATTTCCTTGGGGGGAAAAAAGTGATAGAAGAAGCCCCTTGAATTAAGACTCGAGATAAACATCAACAGAGAGGCTGGAGTGACTTTATCCCAACATAGGACACTTTGGGGCTCTGAGGCAGGCCATTTGGTGGCTGGCATATGCAACATCCATTCTAAATCCCATGAGTGACCTTATTAGAGAGGGGGTGGGGTTGGAGGAGGTATGTTACCTGCATCAACCTCAAAACAAAATATTTGATCAGTTTCTTAGTTATCTGATATTCCCAGTTTTTTTGACTCTACCAAACAACTCATTTTCTCCAGATGGAGAAATGCTTTTAGATTCAGTTTGTGATACGTACCATTTTTAGTATACTCACAATTTAGACCAAATATCTCTGTGGATAAGGGTAGGGATGAGTGTGGAGAGAACATGCTGAATTTCCTGATGAATTGAATTCAACTAGTATTATATGCCTAGGCCAGTGCCAGATACCAGAGCTACCAAAATAAATGATACATCTGGTATACATAGTCTAGCTATGCTTGTTGCATTATTGAGATGGTTTTTGGAGTGTGAGTTTATTGAACTCTACTTGCTACCCAGTCCCTTTCACTGGCAAAATTCTGCCCAGGCTCAGCCCATCTCAGCAATGAAGTTTCTCTTGCATGCCAAGATAGCTAGCTACCTCTGAGAATTCAGTTTGTAAGTCCTACCTACTTCTGGGTGCTATACTCGAAGTCTCTTAGGAAATTTTAGTTGTTTTTTTTTTTTTCAACTTGTCTTAAATTTTTCAGGAATTAATATGAGGCAGGTCAAGAAGAAAAACTGAAGAGACTTGTCAGGGATGACACTGCTTAATAAGGGACACGGGAGTTGGGACTTAGATCCAGGTCTTCCAAGCCCAGTCTCCATCATCTTGGCAAATAGCAGTCAATTGCAGGACACCAGTTCTGACTGGATGACCACAGATTTAAGACATTTGAAATTAATTCAGTAACTGGTCTGAGACCCTGGTGCATTCTTTGTTTTCCTGGGTCTCACCTTATCCTGAAGGAATGTTGCTGTGATGGGGACAATTTGAGAAGAAAGGCTGGCCGGAGCTCATGCATTACAGTCAAAACCATTTGTTTTGTTAACCTCATGTGAACATTACAAATGTGTGATGAAGCAGAGGCCACATCCTTCTATAGATTAGCAATTTCTTGCGTCAACATGGCCCCTTTACCTTGACCTTCAAAGAAAACACTTCAAAGGAAAAAGTCAAGGTCCTCTTCAGATGGTGGGAACTCTGAGGTGGCTCTTGCTTTGAACTCAGAGGGCTTGGGTGTCAATGCCAACTGGTTTGATTTGACTGTATGTGAGCATCTGTGTGGGTGGGTGGGGGGGTCTCTCTCTCTCTCTAAATATGTTATGTGTTGTTGGTGTTCTTCTTTCAGATTCTTTAAATGGAAAGGCCTGTGGAACAACACGATACGGGAATGTTTCCCACAGATGGGTTTAAGGAAATGAACTTGTGTTTTTTGTTTTTTTGGTTTTTTGTTTTTAACATCTTTATTGGAGTATAATTGCTTTACAGTGGTATGTTAGTTTCTGCTTTATAACAAAGTGAATCAGCTATACATACACATATATCCCCATATCTCCTCCCTCTTGTGTCTCCCTCCCACCCTCCCTATCCCACCCCTCTAGGTGGTCACAAAGCACTGAGCTGATCTCCCTGTGCTATGCAGTTGCTTCCCACTAGCTATCTATTTTACATTTGATAGTGTATATATGTCCATGCCACTCTCTCACTTCGTCCCAGCTTACCCTTCCCCCTCCCCATGTCCTCAAGTCCATTCTCTATGTCTGTGTCTTTATTCCTGTCCTGCCCCTAGGTTTATTAGAACCCTTTTTTTTTTTTTTTTTTTGAACTTATGTTTTTATAGAGAGTGACCACGTGTTCTCAGAGGACCATGTTTTAAACAAGAGCAGCCAGGGATAGAGTCTAATCCCTGGTATTTTAAAAATCTGGGTTTGGGGACACAAACAGCTCCGTTTTCCTATCTTCAAATCAGCAGGCTCTAATGC
This sequence comes from Balaenoptera borealis, assembly GCF_965194805.1. Classification (NCBI taxonomy): domain Eukaryota; kingdom Metazoa; phylum Chordata; class Mammalia; order Artiodactyla; family Balaenopteridae; genus Balaenoptera; species Balaenoptera borealis. The sequence continues at coordinate 106,306,582 of NC_138866.1, read as the reverse complement.
AGCCAACACCAGCCAGAGTACCCGAATCCCCCCTTCTACGATCACAAGAGTTCTCATGGTTTCACAGTCTCCATCTGGAGCTATAGTTGTGCATCCCAGTCCTGCCAGTGTACTAGAAAGTTCGTTAAAAAGTTAAATGTACAATGTAAACATAGCTGTTTTTATCATATTAAATAAGCTATGAGATAGGAGAGAGGCAATTAGGCCCAATTATAGCATATCTAGTTACAGTTGAGGGCCCTTCCCCGTGGAAAGCAAGGCCTTGTGGAAAATAACAAACTTACACTTGGATTTCTCTCTGCTCTTATTTAATTAAAGTTAGGGAATGGAGTGGTCGCTACAACCTTGAGTTCAACACAGTTTTATCAGCTGGTGAGAAAACCTTTTCTCATCAGTGAAAGTGAGTGGAAGAAAAGCTTAGCACAGATGAGAAGGGAAAGTGCTTGGTTTTGCACAGCTATTGCTTTAACTATCGCTGCTTTCAACTAACGTGATGAGAGCCCCCTCTCCTTGTTCTCCTTTGACAACATCTGATATTTTCTCTTGCTCATTCTTCCAGATACCTTTTAGAATCATTTAGGCAAATTCTAAGACTTCCTTGTTGGCATTGCATTAAATTTGTAAATTATTTTGGGAAGAACCGACAGCTTCGTGGCATATATTCATCCTACTCAGGAGTGCGATGTATTTCCTTCCTAGAATATCTGCACTAATCAATACTTCTACCAGTAATGTAGGAGAGTGCCATTTCCTCCACATTCCCATCTACCAGTAGTTCAGTGGAATTATTGAATCGATTTGTTCAACAGTTAGTCAATTACTACTACTAATAAATGGATGTATTCAAAATAATCACAACTGTAGAGTTTTGCAATTTCTTCATACACACCACACACATCTCATATGCATTCTGGGAAATATTCTAGGAAGGTAACTTAGCAGGTGAGTCAATTTTGAAACTCCTTTCTAGGAATTTGACACCTAAATTAAACTTCAAGGCTGTGAAAGAGGGTTTAGGGACAAGGATGTTAATTGCCTCCTATTAATAACAGCCAAAAAAAATGGAAACCTCCAAGGTGTCCAACAGCAGAGGTTGAACTATGACATATACTCTTGGTTGAATACTATGCAGCTATTCAAATTCATATGTAACAGAGGAATGACAAAGGACATTGTTCATAGTAAATGTTGAAAGAAAACAAGTTTCAAAATAGTGTAATTGTGTGATCCTAATTCAGTAAGGAGAGAGTATATGTACACAAAAATGCTGGAGTTTGTCTCAGAACAGGGGTTTATGAGAAGTTTTCATTTTCATTGTAACTTTCTAGGCTTTTTTTCTTAAATTTTTCAAACAAAGAACAAATATTCTTTTTGTCAAAAGGAGAAAACTTTCATACGTCCTATAAAGTATTCCTAAGTGACTTGTATTTTTGGTTGCTAGTAGGTAGAAGTGAGGAATCCATACTTTGAATCTGATTTTTTAACAGAAATACGTTGATTTGAAATATATACTCAATAAATACCATTCCGCTCCTACTTTTGTAATAGTTTTATTAAGAGGCATCACTTATTCTTGAATGCCTTTTTTAGTCTGTCACGATGATCTTGTTTTCCTTGTTAAACCTGTTGTACTCTATTATATCAGATATCCTTATAATGACCTATCCATGCATTGCTGGAACAAAAGCTCTATGTGGTCTTAGTGTTACTAGTAGGGTAACCATGGACAAGTTACACTCTCTGTACCTGTTTCTTCATCTGTTTAAAAAAAAAAAAAAAAGGCACCTCACAGGGTGTCAGGCTGATTCCTGAATCAGTGTATGTGAAGCACTCAGACCAGTTACTGGCGCATAGAAAGATCTCTATAAGGATGAGCTGTTGTTTTTATTTTTATTATTATTATCATATTAGTCTTTTCTTGTATTTCATTTAAGACCTATATTCCTAAAAGAACTTGGCCTGTAGTTTTTCTTTCTTTCTTGTCGTAACGCTATGTTGATCAGTTTTTGGTACCAAGGTTATGTTTGCTTTGTATAATGAACTGGGTAGCTGCCCATCTTTTGCAACATTCTGGAACAATTTACATCACTTGCATTTACTTCAAAAAAGGAAGTACAACCAGTCAATTACACAAAATGGTTAGCATGCCAAGTTATAGAACATGATACAGCTAATCATACTAGCAGTCCCAGGTATATTACAACGTGAGCCCAATAAATGTGAGTCATTTAATTATACCATTTTCAATTTAATTCCATAGACATTTATGAGATATATTGTTCAGTAAGAAAAAGAACTTACAGAACAGCACGTGAAACATGACCCAGTTTTCTTTTACAATTATTTTATATATACACACATACAAGCATGTGTGCACATTCACTTGGGTGAGTGTGTGTTTGTGTGTGTGCTCTCCAAAAGCTACATGGTAATTTCTAAGGAGGGCTAGTAATTAAGGTAACTTTTAAAATTGTTTTCTTCCTTTTTTTCTCACCTGTTTGTTAATAATGAATATGTTACCGATGTAATCAAAAACCAAAGACGTTTTAAAGCTCTATGCGAATTTATAGTTATCTACTCAGTACAGACCTTGTGAGGATGGAAAAGATCTATGTGACCCAGTCCCCTCTCTCAGGAAGTCTGTAATCCAGATCTAGATGAAGTGGAAACAGACAAGTATGACATGATTGTACAAAGAGACAAGCCAAGGGCTGGTGGAAGGGTGACCAACCTTCTCAGTTTGCCTGGGACTGAGGGTTTTCCTGGATGCAAGACTTGTCAGTGCTAAAACCCAGGTAGTGCCTGGCAAACTGGGTAGTCACCCTTGTTGGGGGAGCCTATAGCAGAGCAGTGCTGACCAAATGTCCACGTGCTTCCCTATATTTCCCAGACTCCCCTGTAGGTCATTTGGAACCTTACGATTAAGCTCTCCCCAGGGGGAATGTGAGTGGAAGTGATGGGTTGCTTCCATCCTGAGACAGTTAAGTGTGGGTGTGTATTCTCCAGATCTTTCTCCTCCTCACCATTGGAAGCTGACAGTTCTGAGATGGAGAGTTGACAGATGGAATCAGCTGGAATCCCTGAGTCACTGTTGGAGAAGAGCTGCTTGACTTACGTCAGACTGTGATATGAGTGTGCGATAACTGGGTTGAGCCCCTGAGTTTCAGGGTTTATTGGTTAAGGCAGCAGAGCATGGTGATATACTGACTAAAACAGAGCACAAAGGTGAGAGATTAGAGAAGACCTGATAGGAGAAGATGTTTATACAAAGCATGAAAACTTGGTAAAATTACCACATGAAGAAGTGAATGGTGGGCAAGGGGCAGTCCATGTGAAAGCAAGGGCAGCTAGGCAGGGGAGAACAGGGAGTAGTGCAAGTACAAGAAGTGGTCCTGTGTTGGGAGATGAGTCTGGGAAGGTTAGTTGTGCCATTTGAGAAAGGCCTTGAACTCTTCCTTTAAAGTTTATGCTTTATTCCAGAGACAACAGACAGTAACTGGACATTCTAAGCAATAATGTATCACAGTCAGAACAATGTAAGGAAAAGGTTAGATAGGAGATGCTGAAATGGGGTCAGACGTAGGACCACTTCAGAGGTGATGACAATCATCAGTAAGTCCAGGCAGTAATTCAAGCAGGAAGAGGTGAGAACCTGAACTAGAGCAAAGGTCATAGGTACATAGCGATATTTGGGAAGCAGAAGTTACTAGACTTGGCTGCTCCAAATTGGAATATCTCATAAATTGAATTGTAAGTTGAAGGTCATGCTGAGGTTTCCACCTCTGTGCTCTAGAGGATGCTGCTGTTCATAGAAGCAGGGAAGCAAGGACGAGAAGCAAGGGTAGGAGAGAAAACAACAGAGGTGATTTGGGAAGGAAGAGAAGAGCGTGAAGGATTCTGAGAAAGAAGTCATAGAAGTGGAGGAGAACCAGGAGAGCACAATATTCCAGAAATAAAAGGGAGGGGACAGTTACAAGAAAGGAGAAACTGGACCAGTGTTACAGCCTGCAGACAGGGTGAGTAGACCAAGAACTGAGAAGGGACTATTGGCTGTTATATCAATATTTAGCAAGTTATTTAGAAGAACATCTCACAAGGTGGCTAACACAGAAAGCAAATAAAGGAGTTTGGGGTGTGGGTCACAGGAGTGTAATGAATGATAGGAGCTCAAGAGTTTAAGGTAGAAGCAACTGGCTAGACTGCTTTTAATTCAACAACTTTTTTTCTTTAATTTTAAAAAATTTTTTGTTATTTATTTTTGGCTGTGTTGGGTCTTCGTTGCTGCCCGCGGGCTTTCTCTAGTTGCGGCGAGTGGGGACTACTCTTCACTGCTGTGCGTGGGCTTCTCATTGCGGTGAACCCATGTCCCCTGCATTGGCAGGCGGATTCTTAACCACTGCGCCACCAGGGAAGTCCCTCAACAGCTATTTTTAAGCTCAGTATTTGTCAGGTCCAGTATCTGAAGAATATACTGATGACCAAGATGTACTCTGCTCCCTCAAAGAGCCTATAATCCAGTGAGGGATAACACAGAATAAGTAGGCAGTTTCAATACTGTGAGGTAAATGCTAAGACAGGGTTACAAGGTGCTCTGAGAGTACATGAATTGGCTCTATTTTGGTTTCTGGGAGTCAGGGAAGATTTCCTGGAGGAAGTTCTGTAAAAGCTGAGGCGGCCAGGGTGTGAGACAGAAAGTAGGGAGTTGGTCAGGCAATGACGTAGGGTGGAGGGGTGCAGGGAGAGACAGTATTTCAGGCCTTGGACACAGCAGGTTCAGAGGCTCAGAAGAGACAGACTGACACTTGCAGGGAGCTACCAGTGGTTTGGCCTGGCAGGAGTTTAGAGGTAGGAAATGCAGAGGTGACGATGGATGAGTCTTAAGGGTCAAATCATTAAGGGTCCTTTAAAGAAAGAAGGGTAGATGGCAGTTTGAGAGGGCACCAGTTTGGGGGAGGAGGTACTAAATTAGAGCATGGTGAGCTGAATAAGAAGAGGCAGGGCTTCCCTGGTGGCGCAGTGGTTGAGAATCTGCCTGCCAATGCAGGGGACACGGGTTCGAGCCCTGGTCTGGGAAGATCCCACATGCCGCAGAGCAACTGGGCCCGTGAGCCACAACTACTGAGCCTGCGCGTCTGGAGCCTGTGCTCCGCAACAAGAGAGGCCGCGATAGTGAGAGGCCCGCGCACCGCGATGAAGAGTGGTCCCCGCTTGCCACAACTAGAGAAAGCCCTCGCACAGAAACGAAGACCCAACACAGCCAAAAATAAATAAATAAAATAAATTTTAAAAAAAAAAGAAGAAGAGGCAGTGGGAAGGAGTAGATGGAAGGAGATGAACATGGGGGTTGGTCAGAGGGGTACGGATTGGCCTTCATTCCTGGCACAGAAAGAAGGGAGAAGCAGGTAGGTACAGGAGGATGCCAAGGTGGTGGAAGCTGAGGACGCCTGGCTTTCATCCCCCAATAAGATAGGAAGCATACAGTTACCTGAGGTTAAGAGATCACTCTGCATATGGTTGACGGTGCATGAAAGCTGAAAAAACTTTGAAATAGCAACTGCAGGGTCTGTGATAGGGAGTCAACTGGGATGTATTAAAGGGTTGCTGCAGTTTTAAACCTCAGCTTGGTAAAAGGCTAGAGATAAGTGGCACTAGAGGAAAACCTTAGACTAGGAGGGATGGACTGCTCTGTTTAGTGAGACTTTCCATCCCTTTGCTGACCTATGGCTTCTACAAAATGATGCCTAACTGGATACATTGCCCGTGAACATGAGCCTTATTAAAGCTTTTCTATTCTTCCCTACATCAGTGGCTTTTTCCTCCTCTTTCACAAGATGTGTACTGATTTTTTTTTTTTTGCCTGAGAATGAAAAAATTAGATTGACCTAAATATTACTTGACTGTAGTTTATTTTATCCAGAAACACTGGCATGGTTTATAATTAACCCTTGTGCTCTGAATAAAAATTACAAATACAGGACTCTAACATTACCTTAGCTAATTTTGCCTGCTTTGCTCAATATGCACTTTTTTTTTTTACAATTATTTGTATATGCAAATAAACACTTTGTGAAATTAATGTGCATGTTCACTTCACCTCTTTTGTTTTATTTTGTTTTTTCTTTTTGTTCTCATTGTTACATTCTCAATCAGTAAGGTGACTGGGAATAAATGAATCCAAAGAAAAAAAGTTTTTTAATTAAAAAAAAATAAAGGGTTGCTGCGAAGTAACAAGGGCCCAAACATTTCCTTGGGCCTTTATCAGCTAGAGGAAATGATCTGTTCTTTTCTTTAAATATTTATTAATGTAAATACTCTTGCTCTCAAGATACCCCTCCCCACTGCTTGGGAAAGGAGAATCTGGTGTCCACTAGTGGTTTTCTCTGTGCTTCAGGAACTGACACTAAACCTGGGAAGTGTCTCATTTCTTGCTTGGAGCCCCCAGTGACCAGAGCTGGGAGCTCAAAGAATACCCAGGTCCTGGCTTCCGTCTGAGGAGACTTGCAAATCTGGGGCACAGACCAAGCCAGGCCTTTCTGCAAGGGGGAGTAAGGCAGCCTGCCAAGTGTGCTCTGCACTTTCAGATGACTCCTAACCTCCATAAGAGTCACTCCTGGGGTCAAGAGAGTGCCTAAAGGAAAACATTTTTTTAAAAATGTGCCACTCGTGGGTGAGCAGGGCCCCACATCAAAAGTGACAAGTCATGTTGATAGGATGGGATGAGAGGTCATGTTCGCTCTGTGGTCTTCCTCTCAAGAACATATAACCCCAGTCTGATCATGAAGAAGAACATGAGACAAATCCCAGTAGATGGGCATCTTGCAAAATACCTGACTGATCCTCTTCAAAACTGTCAAGGGCAGCGAAGACAAGGAAACTGAGAAATTGTCACAGCCAAGAGGGGCTTGAAGAGATAGGACAAGTAATTATAATGTGGTATCTCGGATGGGATCCTGCAACAAAAAGAAAGGATGTTCAAAACTAAGATTTGAAGAAGCTGTGGACTTTGGTTCATAATGATGCATCAGTATTGGCTCTTTGATTGTAGCAAATGGACCATTCATACATATGATGTTAATACTAGGGGAAACTGAGTGTGAGGTGTATGGGAACTCTCTATTCTGTCTTTGCCATTTTCCTGCAAATCTAAAACTTTTAAAATTTAAAATTTTATTCTTAAAAAGTACCATCAATAATAATACCTTTGTATGGTGACCCAAAAAAGTAGACCAGGAGGAAGGAGAGCCCATCAATGCCGCAGCATTTGTGGTCACATCAGTTCAGCATTCTCAGGGTTCGTTCATTCTCAGAAATATCTAAGACATGAGTTAATGTGGGACCTTGAGTATTCTTTTAAGAGAATAGCAGCTTTTAAGTAAACAGCAGCTCAGTGCAGCTTGTTTGGTTGCACTTAAATCCCCTTTTGTCTGGTGATAGCTCCATTTCTGTCCATATTCTTAAAATAAGCTAACTAGGTCAGGAATGGAGAACACTCCAGGCCTGACCACACCCTCCCCTCTCCTGTGGGCCACATGGTCTTTCTCTGGTCCCGTTCCCTCTGCTGTGCTCCTCCCTCTGTGCACTGGCTTACTCAGCTCTCTTCTGACCAGCTTGAATGTGGCCTCCATCTGGCCTGGCCTCTCCTCCCACCACAGGACAGTCTCCCAGCTGTCACGCCTGACACTCCGGCCTCTGTGCTTCCTAGCTCTGGAAGATTCCTGCAAGAGCAACACTCTTACTTGATTCTTTTGTTTTGGAAAAGGTTTATTTGCACTAAAAGTACAATGAATAATACAACATATGTATTTCCCCACACAGGGTTAACACGAATTGGCATGTTATCATATTTGCATCCTAACTTTTTCCCTACGTGTATGTCTTATCAAAATTACACAACATATGCTTAAACTCTCTTTTGAAAAGTAAAATATTACAGATAAAATTCTTTTGGGCCAGCCAAATCCTACTTCTTCTCTCCCTCTCCGGAACCAATCACTATCACTCACCATCAGTTCTGATGTAAAGTGTTTAGTTCTCTCTCTCTCACATACACCCATAAATAATACATGGTATTCTGTGCATGTGTGTTTTCATTTACATAAGTATTATCACATGGGATGACTTTCCTTTTTGATTCGACATCATGATTTTGATATATATCCATATTAAAACATACAAACCTAGTTCAACCCTTTTAACCACTGCATATATTCCAGCCAGTAAATAAATAGAATAAAAGTAAATAAAAACACATTTCATTTATCCATCTCCTATTGATAAAAGTGTAGGTAGTTTCCAATTTTTCAACTCTGCCATGAAATCGCTCATCCATGTCACCTTTTATACTTGAAGGAGAGTTTTCTGTTGGGTAACTAAAAGTACTTCCAAGTTCAGTCTCTGTATGTTGGAGAGATGATTTGATGAGCCCAGCTGCTTTTTTTCACATCAGATCTGTTGGGATCATGGAGAAGGCCTCCTAATAAAGAGCACTTCTCTTCCCAACTCAAGTTCTGAATAAGCTGAAAGTAAAATGCAAGACCAATAGACTACCTTTATTGCTGGTAACGTCCAGGTTGGAGAATGAAGCAGTGGCGAGCCATGTGGGTCTGCGAAGGAAACTCCATGCATGGGCAGACTACCATCCATCACAGAGAGCTAGGAACTGGGCCGGGCTCCGCTCACCTCTGTTCTTCCAGCCACCCAAGGGCCAGCTTTGGAGGAACAGCAGAATGCATGGCCCTCTGGAGGCAGCCTACTCTCAAGAGCATCAGAGAAGTCACTCCCTGGGGCACCGGAAAGCCAGTAGAGCATTTCTAGAACAACATGAGTCTACAGCAAGTAGACTTTTTTTCTTTTTTTTTTTAGTCATAGCACGCAGGATCTTTTAGTTGCAGCATGCGGGATCTAGTTCCCTGACCAGGGATCGAACCTGGGCCCCCTCCATTGGAAGAATGGAGTCTTAACCACTGGACCACCAGGGAAGTCCCACAAGTAGCCTTCTTAATGATATGCTACTAACTTGTTGTTTTTAGGGACAAACTATAATAATGTGCAATGAAAACTTGTTTCATTGAAGCTATAATAGAAATGACTTACTCAGGTGTGGGCAAAGGTGAGATTCACCCAAACTCCAGAGCCCCTTCTTCACTTCCGACTCCAGAAACAAGGTAGAAAAGGTGAATATATGATTCTATATGGTGACATTTTAAGAATGAGCACTATGTCCACTTGGAGAATAATAACAACGTCGATTTTATTGAGCATCTACTATGTGTCAGGCATTATACTAAGTGCTTTATATAAAACAATCCCATTAGGAAGGTATTATTCGCCCCATTTTGCAGATGAGGAGACTGAAACTCGGGTTAAGTAACTTTCCCAAGAAACAGGAGTAGTGGGCAAGGGGCACCCACAAAGGAAAACGAAGGATAAGGAAGGGAACTAAAGTAGCAGAACCTGGACACAGTGCCCAGGAGGAACACCGGGACTGAGCTGAGAGAGGTGCCCACACCAGTGGTCCTAGGGGCCCAGCCATACCCTTAGTTCTATCATTTTGCCCTATCTGAACTTCAGTCTGTTACAAGTCTGTTTTTTCCGAGTGCTTCAGTTAACATTCTGAATCCTTCCTGGGTACTGATTTCACACTTCATTTGGACAAGCAAGAAAGAGATTCTGTTGTTGTGAGGAAACTGAAGCAAAGTTTATTTGGTGATTTTTCCCTTGCTCAGGGCTCTGGATAGTGGTTTTGAAAATGGATTCTGGTTTTAGAAACTAATCAGTTCCAGACAAATTCAAGAAACCATTTGGGGTCATTCAATAATTATTTAAAGATTAGCACTTAATTTTTTAAATTATAAAAGTAACAATACATGCTTATTGTGGGAATTTTAGAAAATGAAGAAATGTATGAGGAGAAAATAACACTTATTCCTAAGGCCACAGCCAAGAGAGACAATCCCTGCTAAAATCCTAGTGTTTCTTTCCTCTGTGTATGTGTGCGTATATGTTTTAATGACATCATACTGAATATACATCTTGAATCTTTTTCACTTAAAAATACATCATGAACACTGAACAAATATGAGTCACTGCCTTTTTTTAAATTATTCTAAGTGTTTACTGCACGCTTTACCTGCATTATCTCATTTAATTAAACACAAACCCCAAGAATAGTTTCTATCATTATTCTAATTTCGTAGATGGAGAAACTGGGGCTCAGAGGCCTTGTAAGGTCATTTGACTTCTAAGCTATCCTTGTTACTGAGTTTTATTTTTTATATGTTTACTAGCCATCTACATCTCTTCTCCTATTTTTCAGTTAACTTCATCTTTTTCACATCGACATTAGGGACTTATTAAGGGTATTAATGTTTTGGCTTTCAAGTAGAAATATTTTCTTCCTTTTGCCACTTGGCCTTTATAATTTTTTCTAATCTCAACATAGAGAAGTTACTAATTTAAGTACTCAAACTATCAATTTTCCTTTATGGTTTCTTTCTTTTTATGCTTAAAAAGGTCTTTCCCACCAAAATATCAAACAAACTATATTTACTCTAGTTTTTTAAGGGTTTCATTTATTTATATATATATATATATATATATACACACTTAAATGTAGTACATCTGGAATTTATTTTATTGTGTAGTGTGGGGTAGATATATAATCAATAATTGTCCTAGCTCTGTTAATTGACTATAATTTCCTCACTGATTTGAAATGCCATACTTAACACATTATAAATTCTGACGTATGCTGTGGTCTGTTTCTGGATTTCCCCATCTGGTACTATGGCAAACTTTGCAAAGTGCTCACCAAACTCTTTTTTTTTAAATTACTTCTGGGTAGACAACTAGACTACATTTCCCATGGTCCCTTGCAGTTAGTAGTTACCATATGACTGATAGAAGGTGAGGGAAGAGAGATGTGTGGCACCTCCAGAATGGCCTATAAAAATAAAACCTCATGAGAGCAATTCTCCAAGATCTTTTCCCTTCTCGGCTGCCTAGAATTGAAAGGATCCCCAAGACAACCCTGGAAGCCCTGTGGTGAGAAGGAGGATCTACAAGGTAGAAGGAGCCTGGGCCTCTGAATCTCTCTCTTTGGAAGATAGCTGCTGGCCCATCTGAAATGCCCATTTTTGACTTTATGTGAATGAGAAATGAACCCCTATTATATATCTGGGATTATATATTTGAGGGTTCACTTATCTGGTAGCCATTTTTTTTTTTTTTTTTTTTGCAATTCTTGAACATTAAGAATCACTTTGATTCCCCCCTCAAATTGCAGTTCGTATTGAAATTGCATTAAACTTATAATATGGGAAGAAAAATGATTTATATGCTATTCAATCTGCCAATTCAAGACCATACTGTGTTCTACAATTGGTTACATATTCTTTTATGATCTTCATTAAAACTGGGTGATTTTCTTCATATACAGCCTGCCTATTATATATGTTTAAACATGTTATTTTTGTGGGATTTTTTCTTTTATATTATACAACTTATTATTCTTGATATATTACATAACTATGTCTGGTATATTTTAATATCTGGCCACCATAATGATTTCTTAATTGATTTTGGAAGGTACTCAAGATTTTTTCTATTAAGGTCTAGATAAGCCATATTGTCTCTGTCAAAACTATTCAACTCTGCTGCTATAGTTCACAGGCAACCACTAGACAACATGTAAATGAGAGGGCATGGTTATATTCCAATAAAACTTTATTTACGAAAGCAGTCCAGGCTAGATTTGGCCTTTGGTCCATAATTCGCCCACTCCGGTCTAAATAAATCACATTATTTGCAAATAACAATACTCATTTTTTTTTTTTCTGTTTTAAGACTTACAGTATTGAGACTTACCTGGTGGTCCAGTGGTTAAGACTCCACACTTCCCATTGCAGGGGACGTGCGTTCGATCCCTGGTCGGGAAACTAAGATCCCACATGCCACGTGGTGCAGCCAAAAACAAAAAAATTAAATTAAAATAAAAAGACTTACAGTATTACCTAGAACTTTGATAATGTTATGGATATTAAAATGGTAGTGTTAGTATCATATCTATTTTAATGAGATTGTCTCTAGTGTTTCATCAATAGCATGGCTATTGATTTGGAAGAGAGGGTTGTGTGTGTATGTGTGTGTCTATAATTTTAAAGTTGTATTCCATATCATTCTATACCAAGTTTATCGCAAGTTTTAAACAGAAAGGATATTCAGTCTTACGCCTTTTGATCATATTGAGATAGTAATGTGACTTTAGTCATTGACCTATTACTGTATAATTTACATTCCTGGATTTCCCTGTTGCAAATCATCCATGAATTCCTGGGTAACATAATAAACATTCTGTATATTATTCTTGTAATACTATTAGGTAGGATTTTTGCATATTTAATAATATGGGAAATTGGGCTATAAATTTTTTAATCTTTGTCAAATTTTTACTTTAGAATTATGATTTTTAAATGAATTTTCACGTGTTTTCATATTCACTTTTCTCAGCAAGAATTTGAGTTGTTTTTTTTTTTTATCCTTAGAAATTTGACAAATTGTCAGTCTGGTATACTTTGGGGAGGTAATTACTTAGCAGCATTTTTCCATTTCTTCTACAATCTTTGATGTATCTAGGTTTCCTACTTATGGGCTGGGTGAATATTTTGAAGGAGTTGTCAGCATGTAAATATCAAGCTAAAAGAGTAAAATAACAAGTATTTTAGAAGATGCTAGAAGCATGGGAAGCTTCTTATAAAAGGAAGATATTAGAAGCTAGTATCTTCTTGAAAATAGTTATGTTTCTTTAATTTTAATTGTCTCAAATTGGGCTACCATAGTCCCACTTATGTTGAATGGCCCTAAATAATTCCTATCCATCAACGGCCAGTTTCCATAAATATACCTCAATAGCCATAGTGGTTGAGGTGAATTATTATAAAACCAAATCTGTTTGTTGGGCAACAGACCAACCAAAGAGAGGAAAAAATATGGAGTGTAAATAGAAAATAAAATTAATAATCTTAAATGATGATATAAAGCATTGAAGGCTGCAAGTCCTTTGACCATCTGCTTAAGTTACTATATAACCATGGTACCCAGATTTTTCTCCTCCAAGTCTGTATTATGCTGTTTGTTTGACCAAACCTTTCTTCATTGACACCACAGTGCTAGCCTGATTTAGCCCAACCTCTTTGACTGATTAATCAAAATTCCAAAATTTTTTACTTCAAATTCTTAGGATTATAATTTGTTCTTGACTCTTTGACAGAAAACTTGCAGAGACTGAGAATGAAAGTAAGGGCAAAATTAATCATATATCCGGGTTTACTGGGGACAGTCTCAACTTATGCTGTGGTCCTGGTGTAATTAATAGTAGTACCTCATTGTACTCTCAGAGTGCCCTTTTATAAACAAATTGTCTTATTACATCTGACCATATAATGCAGTGAGAATAATAAACCTATTCTAAATTAGAGGCTGAGAATAAGTTAACAGGTCTGGTATGTAAGATGAAGAGGGGAGATGCCACAGGGATGGCAGAGTCTTTGAGATCCATGAGCTGATCAGGTACTAATGCTTCCATTCACCACAGAGATGCCAGAGAAGGAAGCACTGTGATAGAGTGAGTGAATGACTCCACCAAGTCTGTGCTTAAAGATGTGTGAGGAAAGGGAAATGGGTGTAAGGGGCTGGGGGTGCAGGTGAGAGGGCACAGGATGGGGAGGTGGAAGGATGGGAAGAAGTGACGGGGTGAGGAGAGGAGACAGCAGAGCAGGGAAACAGAGAAATGGGAACTGAAAAGCATCAAATGGAAAATTCTTCCTAAAAGTTGAGTTCACATTTATTATTTTCATGAGGGAAAAACTAAAAAACATCACAATGAGAGGCTAGACACTTCAGAAAACAGATGCTGACAAAGACTCTCTTTGACCAAACTTGAATCAAGCTCCTGAGTCCTCTTTCAGACTAGGCTCCGACCTTGGGCTCTGTCCTTGGCCTGCTTATTCCATAGCAAGAATCTTGCTAAAGTTAGTTTAGTATAAATCTCCCACTCTTGGTCTGATGATCTTCAATATCTGTCCAAATTCCTCATCCCCCACTTCAATATCTTTATCTCCCTCATCTGCCTTCAGCAAAAATCTTGTTAGGTCAGTTTAGCAAAGAACTAGCCTATATCTTAGCAATTTTTTATCCACTGACTCTTCAACCCTGCTCCTTGGCTCTAAATCCCCACTTTCCCTTGTTGTGTTCCGAGTTGAGCCCCATCTTTCTCCCTACTGCACAACCCCATTGTAATAGCCCCCATTGAATAAAGTCTTCCTTACTGTCTTTAAGAAGTGTCATGAATAATTTTTTCTTGAATAATGCCTACCCTAAAATGTCAGCTCTGTGGTAAGGAAAACTATACAAGAAAGATGAGGAAGTGAGAAAAGCACCATCAAATCTTTGGGCTCCAATCCCACTGCCACTGGATAGGAAGGTAGCCTTCAATGGTGAGCCGAGTCCAAGCTTCCTCCTCTAAGCACGAGTTTACATACTGTGTCCTGCCCTGAGCTTTCCTCGCTGTCCAAGCAGGGAATTTCTACATCCAAATTCCTCTCCCACCAACCACTTAAGTGTTGTGTGGTGCTCTATCTCTTCAGCTTCCTGAAAGAGTAGGATGAGAATAAGGCTTGTACTTCTCTGATTCTCCCAACTCATCTGGGAAGAAGCCACCTCACTACTTTGTATCCTGGGACTTTGACCAGTGGTTAAATGCAGAGAACCTAAACGGAATCTGAAACTGGTAGAAAGCCAAAATGAGATAGTAAAATCTGGGGCTAAACTATAGAATTCAAGATACTTGATCAAATTGAAATTGTATTTTCTTTGCAATGAGCATAAAGATTTTTATAGATATATTCACCACCACATTGTTTAAGGTTTAGAAAAGATGGAAACAACCTAAATGTGTAACAAATGGATGGAAAAGTCATGTGATCAAATATTATGCAGTCATTAAAAATCAGGATTTAGCACAGATGTAGAGAACAAACATATGGACACCAAGGGGCGGAAGCAGGCGGGGGTGGTGGTGGTGGTGGTGGGATGAATTGGGAGATTGGGATTGACATATACACACTAATATGTATAAAATAGATAACTAATAAGAACCTGCTGTATAAAAATAAATAAAATTCAAAAATTCAAAAAAAAATCAGGATTTAGAAAATGTATATGGACAAGGAAACTAAACACAATATATTAACTGCAAAAAATCAGATTACAAAATGGTGTGTACAGAATGATTCCAGTTTTGCAAAAATATTGATACATATATATACATGCATGCATTTTTTTTAAAAAAGAGAACTAGGATACATGCCAAAATGATCACAACAGAATACTGGCTGAGTTTATCTGTTTTCCTACATTTTGAATGTTTACCCAAAAAAGCAAGTGGATGATACTTGAGCATTAAGAAAAGTGTCTTCTTAATTCATTGGGACAAGGAATTTCTGAGAGATACCATTAAATTTAGTTCTCTGGTCTTTAAAAGACACATAGTTTCTTGACATTCGAGGAATTTTCTGTGTAAGCTGGTGCAGGTCCAGTAGAAGGCAATAAATAATGTGGCCCATCATCTCTAACCTTGATGCTAGATTCCTATAAATTTATGCCACTCACCAACCTGGGCACATTGCAACAGGAAGATGAGGAGAAAGGAATCACTCAAGGTGCTAAATTGCTGGTAGAGATGTTGAAAGAGGGTTGCCACTAAAGCCACAACCAAGCCCCAGTGCTCTTTGGCCACAGCTCCCAAAGTATTTCTGAAGGCATCAACAGGACCCAATTTTATTAGGCATTTGCTCTGAGGGCAGTTTCATAAGCACTCAAACATATTAGTCTAAGCCAGTGTTTACTAACCTGGATACTTCAGAGATATGAAGTCATATGGAAACCATATCTTATACACTGACTGCATGAATATATCACACCAATTTGTACTGTTTTTCAAATGCATGTAAATACTGCTATGGTGAAAAATACAAACACATTTTTCAATGGTAATGAATTCATAGTTTTTTGTTAAGTACTTCTCAATGAATAGATTCTAAATGTAAATGTCCAGGGACTAGCATTTGGGGTTCTTTGTGCTAAAATATATTGAGAACCACCTTAACCACTTGTATGTTTAACTCAAGCTCCAAGTTCTTCAGAAAGTTTTCTTTAACTACTCCAGGGGACAGTGGTCATCCCTTCTCTGAAATTCTTTTTATTGCACATTAGTCTATCCCGTTACTGTTTCAACTGGGGTCTTTTTCTCTCCTCAAGTAGACTGGAAGCTGGATGAGGGCAGGGCGCATGTTTTCTGCTTCTTTGTCCCCTCCAAAGCATTCAGGCCAATGGGGACTCAATAAGTAGTGATCATAGCTGTTTCTCTAGGCTCCGTTCAGTCACACTATTTCAGAAGCTCCTCAACTAACAGAAAGTTTCCATTCTAAAGGGCTAGTCCCAAGGCAATTTTTCTAAGTCCAGAATTAGTGCATTCTCTTTATTTGTACGGGAACTTTGTGCATTTACAAGCAACTTTAAATTCTATCTGATGTGTTGGGCAAAATGGCCCTACTTTCGCTCTGGCTCAAGACTTTGCTCTTTTCCATGAAAGGAGATACATTTGTAAGTAGAGAACTCTCTGTATACTGCAGGCCTTGGCCAGATTGTAGGCAAATGCCCTTATCTACATGTTGCTTTATGTCTAATTCCAGATTGTGCTTTCATTATTTCTCTTAGAACTTTCTCTTGCCATCTGCTCTCTGGAAATTATTTTTCTCATTGTTCATAAATTCCAAGTTTGTTTACTCTAGAATACAGGAGAAGCAAAAATAGAATGTTAGGCTGTGAGGGGCAGCGTCTGCCTGAGCTGAGTTTTTTCTGGGGAGTGATAAATGATGCTGAGTTCCCCGTGGGTTAGAGGGCACACAACTTCAAATAACTACAACATCCGATAACAAAGTTTTTCTCCATCATTTGCAATCCAAACACGAAGAACACAGCCCTGCGGACCCCTCATCCTTCATGTTCAATTGTAAATCCTGATTAAATAGCTTGCAGGTGTCAGGATTAAAGTATATGCAGTGGGAGCCTAAACAGAGGACCAGCTGGGTTCCTCATTTGCCAGTTGCAGTTTCTTCTTTGTTTTGAAACTGTTGACAGTACAACTAAAAATGTTCCTTAGGGCCCAGGCTGAGTTAAATAACAAGCAGGATGAGTAAGAGAACAGCTGTAGATATTTTTCTGTGTTTAACATACCTGCCTTGTTGATTTATAGGAAGACCCCCATATAATGTACATTTTGTAATCCAAAACATTTAACCTTTGGAGCCAAGTCTGTGATAGAGACATCAGAAACAGGAAAGGTCTTGATGGGCCTTGTGTTCCCAACTTTTTCCCCCTCGAAGGAAAAGTGAAATGGTGGAGCAACTTGATTTTATTATTCCAATGACCGCGGTGATACTGTCTCGGCCTCATTCGATACTCATAGCTAATCAGTGGGCAAGCGACGCCATGGAAAGCAGAAAGGCCTGCCCAGAGTAATGCAACTTGGGAATTCCTCTCTCTGCATGAGCTGAATCAAGAGAGCCAGCTCTACACTAATCATCCATCCTGACTTCAGGAAGGGATGTGAATGAGAGCCTCAGTGGACCTGCCAAACCGCAGAGCAGGGCTTTGGGCCACTCCTGAGTTCCTTCTTTTGTGCAATAGCATTGATAGGCATCATGAGTTTGCAGACAGTGTGGAGTCCTTAAAATGTGTCTGTGCTTGTGCTTAGCTAGACTATGGCATTAGGAAACCTCAATGCAGCAGCAGAATTAAACAAGTTTGAAGGGTAAAATCTAAATTTTTTATGCCATTACTGTCAATTGTGTGCTAAGAACCTATTGCATTCATGGTACTGGAGTGGGCACCAACCGGAAATTGCATGTTTAAAATAGTGCCTATGACTTCCTGACCCAACACCCATTCCACCCCTAAGTATTCGTTAGGGCCGATTATGGTCATTCCATTCCCCTTGCTAGGGATTTGTTTGGGAATGGGCATGACCCAATCCTGGCCAATAACACGTGAGGGGAAGTCTGCCAGCTGTTGAGGTATAAACATATGGACACAAGAAAAACAGTATCTTTCTTTTCCTTTGAATACTGCCTTCCTTTGAATATTCCGGTTGAGGGGAGCCAGCATAAGAGCAAAGCCAACACGTAGAGGTTGGTGATGCTAAGACGCCCAGAGAACTGGACTCCTCACTGCCATCACTGAGCTGCAGAATCAATCCTGGAATTCACCCTACTTCTGAATTCTAGTTCTGTGTGATAGCAAATTTCCTAATTGTTTAAGCCAGTATTACATTGTTTCTGTTAATCAAAAGCATTCTAAGTAATAACTTCTGTTTAGACATGCTACCCTCTAAAAATAATAAAGTGTACATGTCAATGGAGGGGGGACAAAAATATTAGAATAAGATTGAAAACCTGATTTTACCTAACTACAATAACAAAACCTACTTTATTTTTTCATATGTAGAACAACTGATTGGATATACTTGCATTCATGACATGCTTTTAATTAATTGGCTCTCTAGTGGCATCCCAGTTGTCTCAGAACTGATGGGATGGATAGTGGTCCCTTGTTAGTCCACGCACAGCCCAAGCACAGCTTGGATGGGAAGAGCCACCGAGACCAGAACTGACTGGGGGAATTAGGAAAGTCAACATCTGCAAGGATCCTTTAGGAGTCAGGATGTTGGTTTCTGCTGGGTGAGAGTCTAGTGCAAAGAGAAAGAGTGGAGAACTCACTTCGCACTCAAGGGACAGCCCCCTTGGATACCCAGCCAGACCACCTTGTTGGCGGTATTATAAGGTGCTAAAGAACTGGGACTCCTAATAAACTGTGATACTGGGGAGGTGGGGCTTGTACTTCCAGTAAAGTGCTTTATTGGTACTATAAGCTCTTAACCATTCAATTACTAGTAGCACCTTCTGCTAGGCACTATGAGATACAAACTAAGAAAGCCTAAAGATGGCCTGCAAGGGTCCTAAAACTTCCAAAAGACACAGGCACAGGCCTGTCAATGTGGTGTATTGAACCCTTCAGAGTTCACCAATCTAATGTTTAAGTCCACTCTGCATTGAGCCTTTCCAATTGATCTCCTGGCATCACACTGTCTCTTTGGAAATGTCTGAAGAATATGAAAAGAGAGCTAATAGTCACTGCCAGGACTTATGCTTAGTAAGCACTTTTAGACATGATCTGATTTAATACAGCAGTCCTATAAGGTAGGTTATTATTATTCCCACTTTTCAGATGAGGAATTCGCTCAAACTCACAAAGATAAAAAGGCATATTTGCAACTCACACCAGGACTGTTGAAGCCAAATATGCCATTAACCACTTCTCTCTACTGCCAAGACCCCATAGAACTTTCACTTCATGTTTTTTTTTAATCATTTTACTGTTTATTACCATAGTCAACATTTGAATTGGCAGAACTGTTCCCATGACAGACAAGACAGAGACCTGTCATTCAAGGAAGAATAGGTGAAGGTTTTCATAAAGCTTGAGGAGAGAAGTCCCACAGTAACTAACACAAGGATGGCTGCAGCAATCTCAGACAATGGTGTGCAAGTAGGTAGGAACAAAGGGTGTTCCAGCAGTAGCTGGCCTACGTGTGTTGGCCTGAGACCACTGCTGTTTCCTAAGGGGAATTTCTTAATATGTTGGTAAGCAGATCACTTGCAACAGACATGTAAGTGGAGTAGGGTGACACTTTGCAGAATAAATTCTATAAGTTTCTGGGCAGGTTCTACAAGTCTCATTGGTGATAAATGGTTGATGAATTATGATTCTGCAAAGGTAATACCATAAATGGACATCCAGGGAATTTTACAACTTGTGAAATTCTTAGGCCAAAAATTAAATAGCCACACAAACCAAACCTACACACCGTGAATTAAAATGGTGCCATGTTAGGCCTTCTGAAAGAATCAGCAGGAAAGATTATTCAAACAGAAGATCCTCATCCTTCTCTTCAGCCAGAAGATTAGCAGGCTCCAGCTGCTCTCTGTTGCTCCAAGTCCTTCTCAGACTTTTCCTTGAGAATCTTTTTCTTCTCCTGACGCTTGGAAGGTAGCACTGTTGGCTCATTTTGATAAAAGCCTAAGCATGGCTGCCAGACCCTGCCCCAGACTTGGACCCACCTCGAGTGCCTCACTCGGAACATTCTCACTCTAGTCCTCTGGAATTCCCAGAAGCTTTTAAGGGGTGGGTGAAAATTGTTTTTATTTACTTGGGCACATTATTCAAATGTAAGTGGTACAGTTGAAAGAGCAAGATTTGAATGCATGACAGACCTCTCGTAATCATTATAAGACCCTGTGCTAACTACCTAACTTTTCTGTCTCAATTACCCCTGCAGCAAAAAGGGCATATACTACCTGACCCTTAGGAGCATAGGGATGGGGGGAGGGGTGCTGGTGATGCCTCAAGTGATGTGCGTAAAACATTCACGTATGCACGAAACAGGAACTCAGTATTACTTTTTCTCGTCTTCTATACTGACTATGGCCCCATCGATTGGGCTAGCTATGAAATAACTTAGAAACACAAAGAATTTCCTTTCACTGATTATTGAAAAGCAGCAAAGCAATTCTTATGTGAGCAATTATTACTATTGTAACTGCCTATCATTTGTCTGTCTACCTCAGTAGGCTATAACCTTCTTGAGGGCAAGACCTGTGTCTTGTTCATGATGCAATTCCAGCCCCTAGCACATTATAACTACTGGGCTAAACATGGGAGTGCTGCAGCAAAAAGAAGTAAAGCAGTGCTGTTACGAACAGAAGATTTGCACATACCTCACTCAGAACAAAACCGCTAAACGTCTTGTCTTGGAACATAAGTTTTGTGAAAGAAGCTTGAATATTTCCTTTATGATTGAGGATGTTGCTAATGAGTGTGAATCTCAATATCTTTATTGTATAGAATGAGAGTCAAAGGGTGGAGTTACTATATTGTAGGTAAAACTCAGATAATAAATACTTGCTAAGTGATTTTATTATGAGTTGCCTCTTTTTTCTAAAAATTGAGGGCAAGGAAATAAATCCAAAGAATTGATGCCCATGTTAAGTTGAGATACAGTTGGGAGCCCTTTTCTGGCGGGTTGGTTGGTCATCATAAAAATGGCATTGCTTTCAAGGCAATGATTACGATATTTTCACCCTGCCTGACATCCACCTCAATTTCCATGTTCACGTTCTCTTATTTCCTACAACTGTCAATTCTAATACCTAATGATACTGTTATTATCATTCATAGGTAGATAGCACTTTACAGATGAAAATGCATGTGTCACCTTGAATCCTCATAACAAACCTGTGTGGTAAATATTATTATCCACATTTTACCAGTGAGGAAACTGAGGCTCCAGGTCTCAGAGCAAGGAAGCAAGCTTAGCCCCCCTCCCTTCCCTCGTCCGTTCATTAAGCATGCATTTATTTAGTCCCAGCTGAATGACAGTTATGTTATTGAGGACCAGGGACACATTGTCATATTAAACAGAGTCCCAGCCCAATTGACTCCAAATTGGGGACTCTTTCCATTGAACCAAAGAGCCTCCTGTTCTGGATAAGCCTTTTAACCTCATTACTTTGCTTCTTACCACACCTTCTGGACAGGAGGCCCTCACCTGGATCACAGTGGAGCCTACTTCAGAAAACCCTGCCTTTAGGCCATGTGCCTTTCTTTCATCCAGTACTGACCACAGAGTGCCCACCAGGAAAATACAACACTCTGTCTGAAGAGAGCTATTCCCACTTCAGCAGTGGTCCCTGTAAGGCCCAGTCAGAATCAAGTAAGCTCACTCCTATGGGGTCCTTGGTGAGCTGCCCAGACTTGCCAACCCCAAAGGCAATGCTGCTCTGAGGAGGAGAATGTTATGCCTGAACCAGCATCCAAGGCCATTATCTCATTTAATTCTCCAAACAACTGGAGAAGTAAGTGATACCATCCCATTTTGCAGATAAGGAAATTGAGGCTCAAAGAGGTAACCAACACACACCCAAGGTTATATCGTTATCTAAGACTAAGCTGGGACTGAATTTAGATCTAATGTGACTCCAAAGCTCAAACTCCCAAGCCAGGTTAAATGATACTGTCATCTGAAGAAAGATGGAAATCAGGAAATCCATTGAATGTAAGGAATACATGAAGACATTTCCAAGGCTGCCCCTTGGACCCTACCACTCCTGAGAAGGTAATTTCATGTCCTTGAACTGCAAAGGAAACTAAGGCAGGGAGGACACTTAATTTGGCCAGTCCCCCAGCCAGATGGTGATAGATCCAGGGCTAACGCAAGGTCGCTTGCCTCTTGGCTAAGTTACCATACAACCTTGGCTCACCTGAGCCTGAGAGAATTGGACCATCAGCCAAAACACATTCACAGGAAAATTTTAATTTCCTTGGTGGAATATGTACTTCTTTGAATCAACTACCTAGACAGGGTTCCACCTATCTCATCAGACCTCCCCAGTCCTCAGTGTCATCTGGCCTGAGATTCTCCTCATTTCCAACAGGCCTCTGGAGCCTCCAGGAGCCGTGAGAGTCCCTATCTCAGTGCCCTGGGTGACAAAGACTGTGTCCCAGGTGCCCAGACGGAGGTCACGGGAAGCCCCAGGTCCACAGAGCTCAGCTCTCCTGTCTGACCGGCATTCCCAGAATCACTTTACAGCAGGGGCCAAAGATCAAAAATTTTATGGGCACTTGGGGAATTATTCCTCTCCAGCCCATCTGCCCTTTCATCTGCACACCCACTGCCCCAGAATAGCAAACAGCTCCTAGCTCCTGAACTGTTTCTCGAAAGACTTCACAGCAGGAAAACAGAGGCTAGAAATATTTCAAAAGCTTGGCCACAGCTGTCTGCAGGAGCCCATTTGAAAGCATTCGAGCAGAAAATCTCCTTCCTTTAAAGCTCCAGTCGCTGGTTTTGCTTGGCTGGGAGAACAGCAGCATCACCTTCACCCTTAGGGCCCCCCGCCCACCTGGGTCTATCCAAGGGGATTTCGAAGCACCCTTACTTAATGGCAGAAATCTCATTAAGGGACAGAAGCTTCTAGACCTTCATGACCAAGCACGCCTGTGGTCTGCAAGGGGTTCCCACCACCGCCCTGAGAGAGGATTGCTGCTGTGGAGCACCAGGCTTCACTCTCACCCGGACGTGTCCAGGTGCCCCGCTGCTCTGGCTGTTTCTGGGCTGACAATGAATTTGCAAACTCCAAAGAAAAACCAGTGCAGAAGCATCCTCTATAAAGTAGGGGCTTGATTCCTTTATGGGGAGTCCTCCTAAGAAGAATAAAGTCAGAGCAATACTTCAGACCTAGGCTTGAGGGGTCCCTCCCCTGGTGCACCCTGGCCCTTGTCTGGCCATTCTTCTCCCCGTAAAGTGAGGAGTATGCAAGCTGTAGAGACTTACCCAGCTAGAGTTCACGCCTCCCTTTCTAGACTATGCCCTGGCGATCGAGACCCTAAAAGTCTCTGAGCCTGTTTCCAGGCCTTTGAGGGCCTCATCCCTGGATCTATCCTCTGAGGCCAGGCAATCCCAGCAACATGTGCACCCGAGATGCAAGGGCCAGCCAAGGGCAGAAACTGATGGGCAATGTGGACGCCGCTGGGATGCGTGGGCCTTAAAGTACGAAGCAGAGCCAGGATGGGGAAGGAAGCAAGCAGGCTGAGAACCAGCCTTTCCTGTGCCATCTCATCCCCGTGCAGAATGTGGAGAAGTCACAGAGGCATATTTGTTAAAGTAGAAGGATAGCGTATTTTATAAAAACAGCTTTTTAGCATACTTTGTAACTTTTGAATATTCAGACATTTGGTATATGGGATTTCTTTCTACTATTGCATCCAGAATCACAAATGTTGAGGATGAGTCTGAGTCAGAATTCATCTCAGAGTAAATAAGGATCAAGTGCGTTCATGTCTTCATTCATTCAGCCATAACTTACTCAACTGCTGGCATGTGCTAAGCATCGTGCTGGGGACTGGGTATGCCATGGGAACTAGACAGTTACAGTCTAGCTAGAAGGAGAAAAAGCAGCTGTCCAATGAGGAAAGCCACAGAGCAGTGAAATGATAGCCGAGAGGCAAAGCTAGGAAGGAGACAGTAGTAGGGAGGATTGGTTTCTCTGTGCGTGGTTAGAACCTGACTCAATATTCAGATCAATTTTTTTAAATGCAAAACATCTTTATTTGCTTTGGATTGCCCTTCTTCCATTAAGGTTAACTTTTTTAAAGTTAATTTTTACTGGAGTATGGTTGATTTACAATGTTGTGTTAGTTTCTGCCGTACAGCAAAGTGAATCAGTTATACATATACATACATCTACTCTTTTTTAGATTCTACTCCCATATAGATCATTACAGAGTATTGAGTAGAGTTCCCTGTGCTATACAGTTAGGTCCTTATTAGTTATCTATTTTATATATAGTAGTGTGTATATGTCAATCCCAATCTCCCAGTTTATCCCTTCCTGCCCCTTCCCCTTTGGTAACCAGATTTCTTTTCTACATCTGTGATTCTATTTCTGTTTTGTAAATAGGTTCATTTGTAACATTTTTTTAGATTCCACATATAAGCAATATCATATGATATTTGTCTTTCTCTGACTTATTCAGTATGACAATTTCTTGGTCCATCCATGTCACTGCAAATGGCATTATTTCATTCTTTTTTATGGCTGAGTAATATTCCATTGTATATATGTACCACATCTGCTGTATCCATTCCTCTGTCAATGGACATATAGTTTGCTTCCATGTCCTGGCTATTGTAAATAGTACTGCAGTAAACGTTGGGGTACATGTATCTTTTCGAATTATGGCTTTGTTCAGATCAATTTTAACTAATAACCCTTAGAGGCCTATGACTAATAATTAAATCTAATTAATTCTACAAGCTTGTCTGTTTAGCCTGGCACAGTACTAAGCTTTGGGAGACCAGAGACACAGGCCCTCTTCAATGATCTCAAGTCTAGAGAGACACACAGATATGTATACAACTAACTCGGGGTCAAGACAGAGGGAAACGGTAGCAGTACAAGAAAGGGTTGTAGGAACACAGAGGGAGGCATGATTAATTTCTTCTAGGCATTCAGGAATGGCTTTATATCAGAAATAACATTTCAAGTGAGGTTTTTAGGATGAAATAGAATTTACAAAGAGCACAGAAACATAGAGAGACATTCCTGGTTGAGGGAAGAGCTTGAGCAAAGGCACTGAGGCCAGCCATTGCATGGAGTGCTAGGGAACTAGTTAGCCTGCACGGTGAATACGTTAAAATGTTGGCAGCAGGCTGCAAAGGCAAGCTGGGACCAGATTTTGGCAGGCCTTGCCTGGCAGGCTAAGGAGACTGATGGTTCTGGAGAAGTGGAGAAACGTGTTAGGATAATCATTCTGGAGAGGAAGCAAGGAGACCAGAAGAAGGCTATTTCAGTCATTTAGGCTAGAGGATCTTAGGTAGTAAAACAAGGTAATGCTGGTAATAAAGATTTAGACCTAGTAGTTCTGAGTTTTGATCGAAATTGCAAAGGCAGTCATCTGTCTCCATCTCCTTCCTCTTGTCCGCTTTCTGATAATTGAGGATCATTGGTTGCGAGCAACAGATGCCAATGCTGGCTAACCTATGCAGAACTGGTATTTATCTGGTGGCTATGCAGCAGCTCACAGAATCTAGGGGAAGGCTGAAGAGGCAGGTGCCATGGCAGCTCTGAGGCCCCAGGTGGCAGCCACTGTAGGAGTTTCTCTGCAGAACGTGGACAAATCTACTCCAACTATGTTTCCCCCAGTATATTTTGTCACTCTTCTCATGATGGAAATTTCAGGGAGAGCACATATGATGAACTAGATTGGGTGGTTCTCCTGCCAGTCTGCCAGGGTAGGGGAGGTCACTCTGATTAACAATCTAAGGAAACTCCCCAGTCAGGAACCACTGTTCCCAAAGAAGTGGGTAGGCCCTACTTGAGGATGGGAATTCAAGCTGTCTTTCTCACTATGTATCCCCAGTGCCTAGAAGGGTGCCTGGCACCTAGCATGTGTATGATTAATATCTCCTGATGACAGAAGGTCATGGAGCAAAAGTGACAGATGTCCACACCACCTTACCAGGCTCCTCCTGCCCACCACTGACTTCTCTGCCCTCCCTGGGTGTCAGGGGAGTGTCAGGACACTGAGCACACCCCCCTGTTTGGGAAACTGGCCAACCCACCCTTCACTCCTCAGTACAACTGATGTCCTTGTGCCAATTCTTCAGCTGTCCCCGGGTGTACTCCCTGGAATTTCTAAACACTGATGATGATTTCCTGTTGGATGGGATGTTTGGGATTTGGGCTTTGTTTTTCTTTTAAATACCATTCCTATTCAAAATGTGAGTTCCTTTTTTCTGGAAGTTATTTTTCATCATCTTTTCTCTCCCCAAGTTCTTGCACCATGGGCCTTCCTGCCTTCCTGTGGTTGGCCCTATAAAAATTATGTTCCTAAAGAGTTACTGGGGAGGTGGGGGGAGGGGGCGATGATTACCTGTTGGCTGGGGTTTTTTTTGCATTTTTTTTTTCCCATCCAGGGCACTTTGCAAGGCATCTACAATGACTATGTTCCCTCCAACATGAAGTGCCTTCGTAGAGGCCAAGGCCAAGGCCACTGTTAAATTGGGGTCTGTCCCTGACTTCAGGACTTGACTCCAAAGGACATAGGGAAGCTGCTGGTTTCCAAGGGAGAGGCAGCTCCTTCGCTCCAGGCAGTAGATTTAAGCCCACTTGTAAAATAAAAAGAAGGGGAGGGAGGGGAAGGGAAAGGAGGGGAAGGGGAGAGAAGGGGAGAAGGGAAGAAAAGGTTGCTTGTTTGGCAAGAAGTTGCTACTTTTTTAATCAAACTGTCCCAGCTCTGTTTATGGCTTAACATCAATATTAAGTCATCATAAAACTGAAGGTTTACGGTCCCTAAAAGAAACATTGAAAAATGTATGCATCCTATAACTCCTAGAACATGTTGTCTAGATTTTTTCCATATGGGTAGTAGGAATTTTTGTGGAGGTGATAGGCCACGCTGTGTCGATGTGCGAAGCAGCTAAGGGGGAACTGTCCCCACTTCCTCTGACGTTTGGGATACTGGGGGCCTCCGTAGTGGCGCCACCTTCCCCCACGTGGTCCTAAAACTCTTTACAAGTTCCTGTGGCTTCCAGAATAAAATCCAATCCAATCCAGTATAAAATGGACATCAAGGTTCCCCTTGAGCTGGCCACTGCTCCCCTCTCCACACGCCCCCTCACCCGTACACCACCTTCCCTTGCCAAGCTCTGTGCGGCAGGAGGCCACCTGCAGTTGCAGTCCCCTGCCTGGTGCCTTCTCCATTTGCTCTACACCTGTCACCTCTCTCTTTAGGTCACAACTAAAACATCACCTCCTCAAAGATCTACGCAGTTCCCCCAGTGACTGCCGAATATCACCCTGTTTGTTTCCCTCACTGGGCTTCACGCAACCTGCACCTCCACATCTATGCGCTTGTTTTCATGTTTATTTCCTGCCTCCCAGGTGAAACAGGAGCACTACCAGCCACCTGCCCCACCTGTTTCCCGCTGCATCTCAATGCTTTGCACAATGCCTGGCAATTACCAGCAGCTCAGGGGATGTTTGTCAACCAAGAGAGCTTACTGAGGCGAGCAGGTTGTCTTGCTCGCCTAGGCGAGAGAACCACTAGGCAAGAGAAACAAGGTGTCTGGGGAGAAAACTAAAGCTGCCAACAGGGCTCCCCTCCCAGGCATGCTGCTGAGTATGGTGTCAACAAGAGCTTTGAGAGCCCTCCCTTGAGGCTTCCAAGGAAGGTAATGGGGAGAGCTTGGCTCAGCCCTGCATATCCATGTGTTAACTCTCTGCCCTGGACATGTCATTGAAACCCCCGAGCCTCGCTTTCTTCCTCTGTAACAGAGGCACAATAATAACACCCTGCCGATTTTGCAGCACTGTTGTAAGGTTTGAATGCGACCAAGTATGTGAAAATAAGTTGTCTTTGTGAAGAGCTGTAGGATGGAAGGGACTGTGGGTTAGGAGTGGAGGGGCCAACCCCCTGCTTTACATCAGCAGCTGTATCCTCGAAGACTTCTTCCCATGTGCGCAGTGAAATACAGAACTTTAGAGCAGAAGACACAGTTGCAGTCATCTCAAGATGACTTTTTTTAGCTTTCTAAAAAAATTTTAATTGTGGTAAAATATAACATAAAATTTACCATCTTAACCATCTTTAAGTGTACAGTTCAGTGGTATTTACATTCACAGTGTTGTGCAAACATCATCATCATACATCTCCAAAACTCTTTTCAACTTGCAAAACTGAAACTCAATATCCATTAAATAATAACTCCCCATTCCCTCACCACCACCCCAGCCCCTGGAAACCACCATTCTACTTTTTGTCTCTATGAATCTGACTACTCTTGTGTCCTTCATACAGGTGGAATCATACAGTATTTGTCTTCTTGTGACTAGCTTATTTTACTTAGCACAATGTCTTCAGGTTCATCAATGTTGTAGCATGTGTCAGAATTTCCTTTAAGGTTGAATAATATTCCATTGTATGTATATACCACATTTTGTTTATCCATTCATCTATCAATGGATACTTGGGTTGTTTCTACCTTTGGGCTATCATGAATAATGTTGCTATGAACATGGGTGTACAGATATCTTTTCAAGAACCTGCTTCTAATTCTTTTGGGTATATACCCACAAGTCATTTGCTGGGTCATATGGTAATCTGTGTTTAGTTTTTTGAGGCCACCATCCTGTTTTCAAAAGTAGCAGCAACATTGTACATTCACACCAACATTATACAAGCATTCCAGTTTCTCCACATCCTCACCAACACTGGTTTTTTTAATAGTAGCCATTCTATTTTTTTTTTTAACATCTTCATTGGAGTATAATTGCTTTACAATGGTGTGTTAGTTTCTGCTTTATAACAAAGTGAATCAGTTATACATACACATATGTTCCCATATCTCTTCCCTCTTGCATCTCCCTCTCTTCCACCCTCCCTATCCTACCCCTCTAGGTGGTCACAAAGCACAGAGCTGATCTCCCTGTGTTACGCGGTTGCTTCCCACTAGCTATCTATTTTACGTTTGGTAGTGTATATATGTCCATGCCACTCTCTCACTTTGTCACAGCTTACCCTTCCCCCTCCCCATATCCTCAAGTCCATTCTCTAGTAGGTCTGTGTCTTTATTCTCGTCTTGCCACTAGGTTCTTCATGACTTTTTTTTCCCCTTAGATTCCATATATATGTGTTAGCATACGGTATTTGTTTTTCTCTTTCTGACTTACTTCACTCTGTATGACAGACTCTAACTCCATCCACCTCACTACAAATAACTCCATTTTGTTTCTTTTTATGGCTGAGTAATATTCCATTGTATACATGTGCCACATCTTCTTTACCCATTCATCCGATGATGGACACTTAGGTTGCTTCCATGTCCTGGCTATTGTAAATAAAGCTGCAATAAACATTTTGGTACATGACTCTTTTTGAATTATGGTTTTCTCAGGGTATATGCCCAGTATTGGGATTGCTGGGTCGTATGATAGTTCTATTTTTAGTTTTTTAAGGGACCTCCATACTGTTCTCCATAGTGGCTGTATCAATTTACATTCCCACCAACAGTGCAAGAGTGTTCCCTTTTCTCCACACCCTCTCCAGCATTTATTGTTTCTAGACTTTTTGGTGATGGCCATTCTGACCGGTGTGAGGTGATACCTCATTGTAGTTTTGATTTGCATTTCTCTAATGATTAATGATATTGAGCATTCTTTCATGTGTTTGTTGGCAATCTGTATATCTTCTTTGGAGAAATGTCTATTTAGGTCATTCTAATGGGTGTGAGGTTGTAGGTATCTCATTACAGTCTTGATTTGCATTTCTCTAATGATCAGTGATGTTGAGCATCTTTTCATGTGCTTATGAGCCATTTGTATATCTTCTTTGGAGAAATGTCTGTTGAAGTCCTTTGCCCATTTTTAAATTAGATTTTGGAGGGTTTTGTTGTTGAGTGGTAGGAGTTCTGTATATATTCTGGATCTTAATTCCTTATCAGATACATGGTTTGCAAATATTTTTTTTCCTATTCCATGGGTTGCCTTTTCACTGTTAGCTGTCTTCTGATGCACAGAACTTTTTTTCAAGTTCAATTTATCTATTTTTTTCTTTTGTTGCTTATGTTTTTGGTGTTATATCCAAGAAATCATTGCCAAATCCAATTTTATGAAGTTTTTCCTGTTTATTCTAAGAGTTTTATAGTTTCATCTCTTATATTTTTGATCCATTCCACGTTAATTTTTGTATATGGTGTAAGGTAAGTGTCCAGCTTCATTCCTTCATGTGTGGTGAAGATGATTTTTGACAGAACAGAAAACTGAGTTCAGAATGGGCAGGAGTCTGCCAGAGGGAAGGCAGCCGGATAGGGACAGAGCTGAGGTTAAAACCCAAGGCTCCTGTGTCTTAGTCCAACATCCTCTCTACTCTTCTAGGAAATAGACACCCTGGGAGTAAGTGACCCTGGGCTTTCCTGTGTGTCTAACTAGAAAAAAACTGGGGACACAAAATGTGATATTGGAGTTGGCGGGTTTTCCTTTAGGTGGGATCAGCTAACCCTCAGTCCAGACCACTGTGTCAAGAGTATGCGATGGGCTTGTTCCTTTACATAAGAGGGTCATTCTTCAGGACACCTTTGATCATCAGAGGTGAACAGCAGCCAAAGAAAAGATATCGCAAAAAAACTGGCTCCATGATCAGTGACATGGTGATTTGGTGGAACATAACTTTTAGTCACTGATATGAGGGGAAAAAATGCTAGTGGCTTTCCATGTGCATACCCTTTGTGCCTAGTGGCCAGCAAACTGGAGAAAACTTGTGTTTTGAAGCATTATCTTGAAGAAGGAAATGAAGATGTGGGGGCTTTGGTAAACCTTTTGGGCTAAGGCAAGGATTGGCAAACCACAGCCCACAGGCTAAGTAAAGTATTATTAAAACACAGCCAGGCTCGTTTGATGTGTTGTCTATGGCTGCTTTCACACCTCATCAGAGTTGAGTAATCGTGACAGAGACATATGGCCCACAGAACCTATATTATTTACTATCTGGCCCTCTACCAAAATTTTAAAAAAAGGTTGCTGACCCCTAGACTAGGGTAACAAGGGAAAGTTGAACGGGCACAACAGCAGAAGCCCCTTGCCCACAGGGCAGCCACAGCCTCAGGGACCTCGTGGCCCTCATGGCTGGCTGGAGTGTGACCATTAGCCACATCAGGAGATGGACTAGTGGCAACGTGAGGAAAGTTCTAGCTGTTCTGTACTCTCATAGTGCCTCCCCAGGCCCAGCCCAGAGAGGATCTGGTAGTTGTGAGGTGGCTGAGCACAGAGAGAGTAAGAGCCCCACAGGAGCCAGGTCCCAGCCCTGCCACGTTCATTGGCCATACTCTTGAGACACCCACAAAGGCTTCTGGTCTAAAGGCAGAGTGGCAGCTTGGAAGTCAAGGTCCAATCACATGAGATAGGGCTTGATGTGGTGCTCACACTGCTGTCATTTATG
This sequence comes from Balaenoptera borealis, assembly GCF_965194805.1. Lineage (NCBI taxonomy): Eukaryota > Metazoa > Chordata > Mammalia > Artiodactyla > Balaenopteridae > Balaenoptera > Balaenoptera borealis. The sequence goes on along the minus strand of NC_138866.1, from coordinate 106,274,917 downwards.
TTCAGCTTTCTTACGTATGCTGTTAATAACTCGTCACTCTCAAAGAGGATATTAATTAGTTTACACTTCAGTGCGGGTGTGGGCAATTCTCAAACTTCTTGGCCTGGTTGATAGAAAGTGCCAGAAAGACAAGGGTTGAAATAAATCTCAGCTCTGTCACCATGAGCTGTACTTGGAAAAGTGACCCAGTATCTCTCTCACTTCTATTTCCTCATCCATAAACAGGATAAACCAGAGCTGATACAAGAATTCAGTAAGAGGATGGGCATGAAACTGCCAGAACATTCCACGAATGCCAGTTTCCTTTCCTTAGTCCATTCAGCACCACCCACCAACAGCAGCTTCTCCTCTAGAGCAGGGGACCCCAACCCCCGGGCCACGGACTGGTAGTGGTCCATGACTTGTTAGGAACTGGGCCACACAGCAGGAGGTGAGCGGCAGGCGAGCAATTGAAGCTTCATCTGTATTTACAGCCGCTCCCCATGCATGGCTCGCATTATTGCCTGAGCTCCGCCTCCTGTCAAATCAGTGGTGGTGGTGAGTTGTATTATTATCTCATTATATGTTACAACGTAATAATAATAGAAATAAAGTGCACAATAAATGTAATGCACTTGAATCATCCTGAAACCATCCCCCCCCACCCCCCACCCTCGGTCCGTGGAAAAATTGTCTTCCACGAAACCAGTCCCTGGTGCCAAAAAGGTTGGGGACTGCTGCTCTAGAGGCCAACCCTCTCAAGTCTCTGGGGTCTCCTGCCCTCCACACCCCTCACTCTCTATGGCTGCTCCAGGATGAACTAAAGGCTCCAACAGACTCCACACATGAATAAACAATTGTGCTACAGTGTAACGGATTTTCAAGATACAACTACAGTCATTTTGCTATTGGGGGAAACGTCTGTTCTTTAGAACAGTAGTCCCCAACCTTTTTGGCACCAGGGACTGGTTTCGTGGAAGACAGTTTTTCCATGGGGGGCGTTGGTTCAGGCGGTAATGCGAGAGATGGGGAGCAGCAGATGAAACTTCTCTCGCTCACCCACCGCTCACCTCCTGCTGTGCGGCCCAGTTCCTAACAGGCCTCGGACCATTACTTGTCCACGGCCTAGGGGTTGGGGACCCCTGCTTTAGAAGCTTCTGTGGATTTAGCCCGATGGAGAGACACAGTTCCAGGAAGTATGCCCTAGTTTTAGACCATCCCACTCCTCAGAATCGCTGGACATAAGAGCAGTTCAAACACTAATTAGGGCCTCTCCAGTGCTAACTCAAACTCACAGTCTGGTCTCAAAACTGACTGTTTCCTCAGGGCCTCACAGGGATGCTGCAGCTCCCAGCTTCTGTTTCCTGCCCCTTCCTTCATCAGCCACAGCCATTGCTATAAGCCCAGACTCTGAGGCCTCCATATGACTTTGTGGGAATGTTTATCACAGTGTTGTTTGTTATAGCAAAATATTGTTGGACATTTAGACATAGAGGGGTTGGGTAAATCAGTTACACCACAATGCAGCCATTAAAATTTACAGTAGACCAGAATTTATTGAAAAGATATTTGCAATTACATTTAAGTGAAAATAGCACGTTTCAAAATCATATGAACAAAACATGGGGATTTATTCAGTTTTTATATTACAAATATTTATTCATATATGTGTATTTGCACAGGAAAAGTATAAAAACATAAGAAGTCAATAGTAGGTTCCTCTGCTTATAATGTACATGGATTTTACTGTTTTATGTATTAAGTATATATTTCAGAATCTTTATAATAGGAAAAATTAAATAATGCTATGTATGAAGTAAAAATGTTTTATATGAAGTTAAAAAAAAAGACTAGGAGGTCCCCTTCTCCAACATGGACATCTAAATAAATACAGAGGGGAAAATGGACCCTGTTCTCCAGGGCTCTGCCTTATTTGTCACACTAACAGGGTGACAACAAAAGAACTGGATGACGAACTCCAGATCTTGGCTCATTCTTTTCACTGTATTCAAAGACTGAGTTTATAGCCTTTTACACTATGAGATGTACAAGCTAGAAGGCCCTGCAGAGACCTTATAACACTCGTGTTCTGAGGGCTGGAGTGGCGTGCTGAGTTCTCCCACCAGCCTGGGACCCTTCTTCTCACACTTGGCTACATCTCCTATCCTGGTGCTCCAACCTTTAGCTTTGGAGGACTCTGTCTTTGGCTCAACCCCTCCTCACCCTCAGCTCCTCCGTGGTCAGCACGTAGCCATACACACCCTGGGGTGACAAATACATGGGTGGATTCTGAAACAAAGGGGACCTTTTGTTACCAATGGGAAAGGAACCCTGATCGGGATGTAGGAGATTCAAGTTGTCATCTGTGGTCTGAGTTCTGCCTGGTGACCAGGTGCCTCCATGAACCCAGCTTGTTCATAACCAACTGATGAAAGCCATTCAACTGATAAGACCATGGTGGAGGATCCCACCAAATAAAATTGCTGTGCTTCAGAAAAGCCACATTATGATGGTTCGGTATGTTCACTGTGGTTATTTAATGGATTTCATGCTCAAAAAGACCCAACATACTGACTTTCACCACAAACAAGCCAGATGCTGAAGACTAACGCTATGAGAGTAGAGCTCAATGAACTTTAAGTGTAAAAAATATAACTTAAGGAAAGAAAAGCCCTCATCAATACAAATTTCATGGTATCATCAATCTGTAAACATCCTAAGAGCAATTTGTCCCTTGGTGAAGGCTGTATGATTTTTTTTTTTTTATATGAACTGCCCTCCTCAGAGCAACTTGAGTAGTTTTCTGGGTCTGTGTTCCGACCCTCATCATTCTGTATGTTGTATTGTAGTGATATAGTGCAAAAATGTACACAAGACCTGGTGCCCCCACCTCAAGTGAGGTAGTGGAAATGAGAAGAACAATCATGATGTAGACATCTAAGAGTAAGAACAGGTTGCTGTGGAAGCTCGTAGTCGCGAACTAAACCAGAATTGGGGGTCCAGGAAGGCTTCCTGGAGAGTGTGACATCTAAGTGGGGTTCTAAATATAGTTTAGACTGAGCCCCACAATGAAGAGAATTTAGAGTTTTCAAAATTCAGATAGTTCATTATTCAAAAGGAGGCTTCCTAAAAGCTGAAAGTTTGGGATAAATTCTAGAAGCAGAAAATAGCATAAATTATAGCCTGCAGAGCCCAGCTACACTGAGTGCTATATTTCATGGGCTTTTCACCACAACTGCTTTCATTTCAGATCCCTATTGACTTAAGCCCAGCCTCACCTTTGAGATCAGTGTGGACTAGAATAATGTGGGAACATTTTCTCTTACATAAACAAGAAAATTTGCAGCTCAGGTGGTGGTACCCAAACTCAGTTCCTGGCATACCCCCAAGAATGAGCTATCTTGCCTGGATATGAGGAAAGGCCCCTGGGGGGCTCCACATGCCCCTTGATGAATGGTACATGAAGGGGTGCAACAGAGGCAGCCTCCCCTGCCACGTGAAAGTGCCGGGCAGAAGCTAACAGTCTGGTCTCCCCACCTGCCTGGAGCTGGCACCTCTGACCTGCCCTCCTCTGTCACTTCTGAGGCCCAGTGCGGAAAGTGTGTCAGCCAGAGCCCATCCATCACGGAGCATTTGTCCAAAATCAAAGCCCCACTGCCCTTCATTAACACTGCTTGCGACATTCCCAGATTATCAGGAATTTGTTAGCGAGTCAGAGCAAGGCAACGGGCAGACTCCTGGGGAGAGGATACGTCAATCCAGGACAGATGCCATTTTGATGAACCTGGGAAGATGAGACCCAACTGCCAGGTCTTCAGGAGAGCACTCCCCTCCCCTACCACTACTCAAGGACCCATTTCAGAAGAAAGCAAAGGGGCGAAAGAAGCCAAGAAGTGGAATTCTTCCTCACAACCTAAGATGCTCTTGACAGTTCTGAGTGACCACCTCTTCACCAATCCCTTCAACAGCTCAGAGGTGGCAAATGAATTTCCAGGGAGGGCAACCTGGGCTGGAGCCCAGCATTCTAGCAACCAAACTGACCTTCAGTTTCCTCCATTTCAAAATGAAAGCTATCATACCTTTTTTGTTACAAAGGTTGTCACAAAGACTAAGTCCAGTAAGGTAGTTAAGGCCACCTGGCACAGCGTCTGGCACATACAGTAATTATTATTACTCTCATAAAATTATAAGTTACTGTGGAATTCTGCCAATAAATTATTGACTAGTAAGATTATAGATTTTCTAAGTCATAGTTTGACTTTTCTGTTCTTTAAATGTTCCTTTGATGGAAACAGGAATTCTTGCTATTTAGAAGCTCAGGTACACAGTTGAATCAGGAACATATGCATTTGCCCAGATCCATGTTTTTGTTTTATTTTTCTTAAAGCCCCCCCCAAACAAACAAAATAACAACAATGATAACAAACCTCTCTTCTTGAGCTACTATTGAGTCCTGCCTCAAAAATAAAATGTTAAAAATTTGAAAAAGAGACGTTTATTTTCCTTTTAGGCCACAGAGCACCCTGCTAGCATCATTGCAAGAGCTCACATTTGTAGTAACTGAAATGACAGATGCTGTCAGTGAAACTGAAGAGGCCTCGGGAGTATCGTTGTGGTTTGGCTAAATGATGATCAGATGAAATATTGTTGGTTAAGTCTTACCGAGGATGTCTTCACATTAGAGCTGTTTGCAAAAAAAAGCGACGTGAAGTCAGCATGGGCTTGCTGTTTTTCTCGTGCATGTTTTTCATTTTGATATTATATCATGAACAGCTGTAAGGATAATGTTAATCGTCCCTTCTGGAAACATTCATCACAAGGGTTTATTTATTATTTGGTTTAAGTATTTAAAAGTTAAAGCATTTCCAAGCTGTCACTATTGAAATATTTCTAATATTGCAAAAGGGCAATTATTTCAGAGAGCCTGCTCTTAAGATTTCCACTTAGGAGAGAAAATAATAACCAGTGTTCTATGGGTTTGGTTAATGCGACTGAAAGGTGCATTGGGAATGTTCTTTTTTCACTGAGAACCAAAAATTTTGCCATGTAAATGTGGAGCTGTAAATTCTAAGAAGGTATGGATGAGTGAGTTGGGGGTGGGTATTGATATGATAGAAGCCTGGAAGGCTCTGTACCACCAAAAGAATAATATAGTCATGTAGGACTTCACAAAGTGTTTTCTGTTTTTATCTCAGCCTCACAATTGTCCTTCAGACTAGGCATTTGTAACACTTCATAGATGAAGAAACTGAGACAGAGCTTTTATGGCTTACATAAGATCAGCCAGTGTGGCTTTTTGTTTTATAATTGAAGTGCCAGACACTGCTGTGCTAGGCAGAGCTTCCACCAAGCCAGAATGGATGAATTAGGATGGAGAAGGAAAGCCCAGGATTCTTGGTTCGGGAAGCCAAGAGCAGCTACACTGTAGCACTCTCACCCCTCGGCCAAGAAGCTTTGTGTAGGGCGTAGTTTGTACAGCCACACAAGAAGACCCTGGTCCTAGGTCTTGGGGACACAAGGACCAAAAAGGGCACATTCCTGACCTTCAGAAGTTGATAATCACTCAGCTAACATAGGTCATTAAAAAAAGAACCTCGCATCTTTGGATACTGTGCATCCTCTCTTACTCTGGCCCTTCCTTCTGATTATGTTTTGAAATACGAGTTTCTCATTTACAGCTCAGTGAAACCCAACTAGACTGAATGCACAGCAAGGTCTTGTTGCTACTGCCCAGCCTCCTCCTGGTATTAAGTGCCAAGTGTTGCCTTTGTCAGTTGGAAATGCAATATAAAAACCCACTCCACTTTTCTTGGATCCAAAGGAAGCCTCATCAAATTTTCTTTAACTATGACATGTGGAAAACACCAAAAAACAATCTGCCCATCCCATATGGACTTGAAAAGAAATTCATTAATGCAATTCTTAAGAGAAACATATGGCAAAACAGCTAATTGTGAAATTTGTCAATACAGTGCAATACTTTTTAAAAATGAATTATTATTTTTTTAAAGAACCACTTGAATGGACTTTGCAGTTGTATCTTTCGAAATGAGATCCTTGGATGTTGAGAGCTTAGGATTTCCCTGGAAACAAAATTATAAGGAAACGTAAGAATGCTGAAGGAATTCAAAGCATGACTTTGTGGAAACTGGGTTGGGACCATCTCAAAGGAACAACAAAGGATGTTCTGTTCCCCCAGTGACTGCTTTTCCCAGTGGATTCCTTTGAGGTTCAAATGAGTTGTCCTTGGCAGGGCTCCACTGAATGTGCCATTTTCACCCCTCCTTGATCCCAGTGATGGTGTTATTTGCTCCCCTGCAGCCTGGAAAGGCTCCTCAAATGGTACCCCTGTTCTTTGACGTGGGGCAGGGTCAGAGGCTCAATAGTTGAGCTCAAAATGGAAGGTTAACTTTCATGAGATAGGGTGGGCAGTGATGCTGGGTTACCAAATTCAAGAAACCCCAATTAGAAGGTTTTCCCATGCTCCTTCTGCCTAAAGCACCTCCTCCTCATCTGCCCTGGGATGCCTGGTCTGCCTCGCATGTGGCCATAAAGTGCACTGAATTGATGGACGTGGGTGGCCTTAGTTTAAGTGATTATCAAGTCTGACACAAGCCTAGGGGTGTGTTCACATGTGTACTAATTGGTTGGTCATTGGCTCCAGTTGGCCCATGGACCAGATGGAAGACGGACAGGTGTGAATAAAAGACTTGGGGCTTTAGAGTCAACCTGGCTCCCTCCCAGAGTAGAGGCCTTGGACAAGATAGCCAGTTCTCTGGAGCCTCAGTTTCCCCTCTGCAGAAGAGAGCTGATAATACCTGCCTTTAAAACAAAAAAAGTAGCAGCAATAAAACCTGCCCTGAGGGGTTCTCACAAGGTTTGAAAGAGATGTTGACTGTCATGTCCCAGCCACTTAGAGTTCAACAATGAGTATTTAGGGTTGTCACCATCTTGCCTCTTGCTCTGAGATTTTTGGGGGCACTTTTTCTAGGATCTAGAGCTGGTTCCAATTCAGAAACAAAGGACTTCCTGTCTACCACTTCATTCTCACCACTGTGGGCTGCTTCTCAAGAGGAGGCTTCTGGAAGGCAGGGGTCTGAAGTGTGACAGCCATAGGGAAGGACACCATTCTGGGTACAGGAGAGTAGACAATCTTGGCCTTCCTCTTCTCTCCGAGGCTCCTCCTGGATCTGAACAGTATTCCTCCCAGAGTCCCCCTCTCCCCCACTTTTTTTTGATCATCACAACTGGAAACAGATTTGTTTGTTGGTTTGGTTTGTTTTCCTGAAAAGAGAGTGTTTAGGGTTGCAGCAGCTGGAAAGTTCTGTGAGGGACTTGCCTGGACAGAGCTGGACAAGTTGCGGAGCTGAGCACCCCTACAAGCCATGAGAGGACTCCATTCTCCCTTTGATCTGTTTTCACGCCACTTCTCATAGGTTTCCACCTGGGTCTGAACTCTCTTATATGATTCTCCGTTCTCTCTCTCTCTCCTTCACACTTCTTCACGCTTTACTGCCTTGATCCTTTGCCCACTTCTCTTCCTCACAGCTCTTTTCCCTTTTTGACTTTGCCTGAGTGTTTCCTAGGCTCGGTGTAGTCTAGGGCCTCAGCTTTGCCTCCAGCCATGCCTTTGCCCTGCCCACACCCCCTTATTCTAGGGCACAATCAAAATTCCAGTCCCCTCAGGCTTAGGGCAGTGGGGGTCGTGCAGTCCTGAGATCCAGAGAAATTAGGGGGGCCCTCTGAGGTCCAAGAAAGTGCCAATGGCTTGGCTTAAAACAGGCCTGTCTCCTGGCTCCCCCTCCCCGGTCCCAGCACCATCAATTAGAAGCAATGCTGAGCTAAATACCACTGCTCACAGGGCAAACCTTCCTAACTGGAAATCATTACCTTTTTACTTTTTTTTTTTTTTTTTAATAAATCATGGTCTAAATAACCAAATAATGAATCTCTCACTAAGCAGCATAATCAATCTTCATAACCCACGGAAATACGCTCTGGAAAGATTGCATTTTACTGCTGTTGAAAACCTCGGTTTCATCAAATAAAGGAACAAATTGCCATTCAGGAAATTATTCTTGGGCTAAAATATGCAATCAACACTTAGTTTCCCACCTGCACAGTCCTAGAATGCACGTGGGGTAATGACATTTGACATGGGGCTTGTTACACTCCTGACCCAGGAGAAGGGTTTTCATATTTTCAATTTGCAATGTCTGGCAAGATTCCCAAAGTAATTTTCAATTAAAGTCCCTGGTACTTGTCAAACATGAAGACATTGCCCAAAAGATGGAATAACTTCATTAGGAGGAGACATACTCATTTCGCCAAGTATTTCAGCTGAGTGTGCAAATACTAGGCTCTTTTCTTGTCCAGACACTAAAACTGAACAAAACAAAGTCATTTTCTGTCTTTTGTCCTCTACATGGACACAAATTTAAGGGGAGGGGATTGTCCAGCCATAACCTGTCAGTGTTATTCCTTCCATCTTTGGTGAGATCTTCTCCTCTCCCCAATTTTAGCCATGTTTGTTCATTCCCTTAGCTGACTTGACTTCCCCAGAAGGTTAGGGCAGGTATTTGACCCAAGCTCGGCCAATTAGAATTCAGAATGCTTCATACTGGACTTAAGAGAGAAGCTATTTTCTCTATCACGTTGCTGTTAATTCTGGTCCAGAGCTTCCCTGACAGAAAACCCATGGGCGAGAATAAAGCCCTTGTGCAGAGAAACCCAAAGACCAGAGTCTGGAGTAGAGCTCTGAACACACTTGAATCCATGTTTCCAGCTGCCTGGAAAACCAGCTCTTGCCTTGCACTGTCCACAGCAGATTGTGTGAACCAATACTTGATTATTATTTTACTTAAGTTTGTGCAAATAAAATTTCTGTACTTGCTACCACAAGAGTCCTGACTAACACATAAGTGATGCCAATATAAGGATGTGTTGGCAGAATAAGAATGTAATAATGTAAACATTTCCTAAGCATTGTCCTTAAATAAATAGTTTTTGATTGAATCAATAATAATATATTGTGCCTCTACCATGGGCCAGATCCTTGAGGTACAGAGATGACTAAAATATGGTTACAGACCTCAAGGGGCTCAAGGACTGGGAATGAATGCAGAACATGAACAAGCCCATTGTCATAACAGAGGGTTCATAAGATCATGTAAAATGCTGAGAGTGGTTAGCTGCAAGTAAGGCATGCAGGAGGGCTTCATGGTGGAGACAGCACTTTTTCAAGTCTTGAGGGGTGAATGCAATTGCAATAGGTAGAGAAAAGTGTAAAGGTGCTGCAGGCAGAGGGAACGTGGGCTAAGTATGAGGCCCAGACACATATGGTATTTCTCAGGAGCACATAATAGTTCAGTGTGGATACAGCTCTGGCACCTGGAGGGGAGGAGAAAGGTGATAAGAAATGAGCCTGAGGAGGTAAATTGGGAGCAAATGATAAAAGTCATAATTTCATCCCTTGGCAAGGAGACGCAGGACTGTAAGCAAAGCAGCAGGGTGCTTAAACAACCAGGTAAACCAGGTGTTTTCGAATTTAGAATTTTAAGAGCAGTCTAGCAAATGAATGGATTATAGAGGGGAATGACAAGAAACAAGGGGGCTCTTGAAATCCAGTGGAGCATTGACAAAGGTATGGAGCAGGGCTGTGGATGTGGGAATGAATGTGAGAAAATAAATTTGAAAAAGACTTCTGAGGCACAATCACCAGAATGTCATGACAAAGAGCAGGGAGGCAAGGAGGGACAAGCCAGGAGTACCTCAAAGTTCTAGCTTGAATGGCTGGGTAGAGAGTGTTGCTGTGAACTGGAATGAGAAACAGGAGGCGGGGTGAAATCTGAGTGGATGATGAGGAGCTGAGAAATTGAGTCTCATCTCAGCTTTTCCATCAGCCACGTGTCCGATCTTGGATACAATGCTTAGGTCACTTCAGTTTTCTCAACTATAAACTGAAAAGCCTGGAAAACTTCACTGCAGGTTCCTTCCTACCTTGAAGAGTGTGTGATTTAAAAGACATAATGTGAATAAGACAGGTCTGACAAAGCCTAAATGTCAAAAACATGAAATTAAGCAGGATGTGACTGAGAACCCTGAATGAGCTGCAAACCAAGGGTGAACATTCCCCTTGATCCTGCTGCACAGAGAGGAACTATCCTGGAGAAAAGGGCATGTGAGTTTGGAGAGAGTATGGTACAGTCTTCCTAGGAGCATACTTCTCAGAAGTCATTCTCTGCTTTCTTTATAGCTTGAAGGTCCATACAGACCCACTCTTCTATGTGTACTTGGTCTATGACCAAGATGGTATTGCAGAGCACTAGGGAAAGAAGACAGTATTCAAAAAGGATGGTGAGACAATTGATGACCCATGTGGGGCTACATGGAATTAAATCCATACCTCATGCCAAACACAAAATTCCAGAAGAACTAAGGACCTAAATGTGAAAGGCAAAACTTGTGGAATCAGATATAGGAGAGCATCTTTATAACCTTCCAACAGTAATGGACTTGGGAAAAAAATTATTTTGAAATAATTTAGACTTACAGAAGAGTTTCAAAAATGTTACAAAGAGTCCCATTATATTCTTTTTTTTTTTAACATCTTTATTGGAGTATAATTGCTTTACAATGGTGTGTTAGTTTCTGCTTTATAACAAAGTGAATCAGCTATACATATACATATGTTCCCATATCTCTTCCCTCTTGCATCTCCCTCCCTCCCACCCTCCCTATCCCACCCCTCTACGTGGTCACAAAGCACAGAGCTGATCTCCCTGTGCTATGCGGTTGCTTCCCACTAGCTATCTGTTTTACGTTTGGTAGTGTATATATGTCCATGCCATTCTCTCACCCTGTCACATCTTACCCCTTCCCCTCCCCATATCCTCAAGTCCATTCTCTAGTAGGTCTGTGTCTTTATTCCCGTCTTGCCACTAGGTTCTTCATGACCTTTTTTTTTTTCTCCTTAGATTCCATATATATGTGTTAGCATACTGTATTTGTTTTTCTCTTTCTGACTTACTTCACTCTGTATGACAGATTCTAACTCCATCCACCTCACTACAAATAACTCCATTTTGTTTCTTTTTATGGCTGAGTAATATTCCATTGTATATATGTGCCATATCTTCTTTATCCATTCATCCGATGATGGACACTTAGGTTGCTTCCATGTCCTGGCTATTGTAAATAGAGCTGCAGTGAACATTTTGGTACATGACTCTTTTTGAATTATGGTTTTCTCAGGGTATATGCCCAGTAGTGGGATTGCTGGGTCGTATGGTAGTTCTATTTGTAGTTTTTTAAGGAACCTCCATACTGTTCTCCATAGTGGCTGTAACAATTTACATTCCCACCAACAGTGCAAGAGGGTTCCCTTTTCTCCACACCCTCTCCAGCATTTATTGTTTCTAGATTTTTTGATGATGGCCATTCTGACTGGTGTGAGATGATATCTCATTGCAGTTTTGATTTGCATTTCTCTAATGATTAATGATGTTGAGCATTCTTTCATGTGTCTGTTGGCAATCTGTATATCTTCTTTGGAGAAATGTCTATTTAGGTCTTCTGCCCATTTTTGGATTGGGTTGTTTGTTTTTTTGTTATTGAGCTGCATGAGCTGCTTGTAAATCTTGGAGATTAATCCTTTGTCAGTTGCTTCATTTGCAAATATTTTCTCCCATTCTGAGGGTTGTCTTTTGGTCTTGTTTATGGTTTCCTTTGCTGTGCAAAAGCTTTTAAGTTTCAGTAGGTCCCATTTGTTTATTTTTGTTTTTATTTCCATTTCTCTAGGAGGTGGGTCAAAAAGGATCTTGCTGTGATTTATGTCATAGAGTGTTCTGCCTATGTTTTCCTCTAAGAGTTTGATAGTGTCTGGCCTTACACTTGGGTCTTTAATCCATTTTGAGTTTATTTTTGTGTATGGTATTAGGGAGTGTTCTAATTTCATACTTTTACATGTACCTGTCCAGTTTTCCCAGCACCACTTATTGAAGGGGCTGTCTTTTCTCCACTGTATATGCTTGCCTCCTTTATCAAAGATAAGGTGACCATATGTGCGTGGGTTTATCTCTGGGCTTTCTATCCTGTTCCATTGATCTATGTTTCTGTTTTTGTGCCAGTACCAAACTGTCTTGATTGCTGTAGCTTTGTAGTATAGTCTGAAGTCAGGGAGCCTGATTCCTCCCCCATTATATTCTTCACTCAGCTTCCTTTAAAGTTAATATCTTACTTGACCATAATACGTTACCAGAACTAACACTGGTATAGTACTACCTACTAAACTCTTTGAATTAAAGGCTTTTTTAAAAGACACAAACTACATATAAAAGATAAATTCAACCACATTAAAATTAAGAATTTCCATTGATCAAAGAATACAATAAAGGAAGGTAAAAGAAGAAACAAATTGAGAGTCAATATTTGCAACACATATAGCCAATGAAGGATTTGAATAAGAACATAAAAAGGGTTAGAACTCCTACAAATTAATAAGAAGGCAAACAATCTAAAGGAAGAATGGATAGAAGAAATGAATAGGCATTTCACAGAAGAAGAGATACATATGGATGGCCAATAAACATATAAAATATTTCTCAACCTAATTAGTAGTCAAGAAAATGCAAATTCAGACCTCAAGACCAAAAATAGCAAGTTCTGAAGAAGATATGTATCTAAATTCATGGCTGGTGGCTGGTGGGAATGTAAATGGTACCACCACTTTAGTAGTCTATGTGACATCCTCCAGTAAATTTGGCCAATTCCATCCCAGGGTCTTGCCACTAAAAGTGTAGTCCGTGGACGCACAGCATTGGCATCACTGTGAGGCCCCCCCTCAGACTAACTAAACCAGAATTTGCGTTTTAACAAGATCACCAGATGAGCCATATGCCTATTAAAGTTTGAGAAGCCCAGATCTAGAGAAACTCTTGCTCATATATACATAGCAGATGTGTAAAAGAATGTTAGGAGCACTGTTCACTATACCAAAAAAGTCAAACCACACAAATGTCCATCAGCAGTTAAATGGATAAACAAATTGTATACAGTTAAACAATGAAATATTATCCAGCACTGAAAATGAGTGAACTCCTCTTACGTGCCATAAGGATGAACCTCAGCAAAAAAAAGCAAGTCCTAAAAGATTATATCCAGTATGCTACTACTTTAAACAGACCAAACACAAGCAAAACCGAATAATGTATTGTTCAGGAATTCATACATCCTTGAGGAATCTTTTTTTTTCCAAAAGGGAAGACAATTGTAAACAAAACTCAGGTTATTGCTGACTCTGGTGGCAAAGCATAGGGATGAACAGAAGTGGTGTGCACCAGGTATGGGCAATAATCTAGTTCTTGGGTTGGTGGTAGGCAAGCTTATAGGTATTCCTTTTATTATGCTTTTTAACATACGTATTATTTACATAATATTACTTAATTTGAAAATCAGTTTTTAAAAAAACCTCCCAATGCCCCAGCATTCACAGCAGCCAATTATTGATTTGGGCCTTAAAGAGTCTGAGTCCATTGTAAAGGGACAATGCAAAGAGGAACAAGCAGAGATGAAAGAAAGAGTCAAGTAGTGGTAATAGCAATTAAGGCAGTGACCTCACAGGCTTGGGAGCCCAGGGAATCCCCACAAGGCCAGGGGAAGAGGTCAGCTGATATAGCAAAAGCCAGTGTGATGCTCAAAATCATGACCTTCCGTGGGATTTACCAGATGACTCAAAAGCCAGTTTCCAAAGGCTAACCCATAGTCTCTGAGGGCAAGCGACAACTTCCCAATCCTAATTGAGGAGGGAGTGATATTTAAACAGGGATATATAAAATATATCTACCTATATAGAAATGCATAAGTAATTAGTAATATATATGTATTTACTGGAGTTAAGTAATAAATCCAGCCATTATTGAACAGCTAATATGTGAAATGGGTGACCCAAAGCAACCTTCCAAATATCAGCACGCTGGCACCAGGCCCTGTTCTCCAATAGTAACAGGACGAAGGACTCACCTGATCACACACACCGTAAGCTAAGGCTTATGTAGAGCAGTGATTCTCAAACTTGGCTGCACGTTGGAATCGCTGTGGGAGTTTTAAAAAATGCAGCCGCCTGGGTTCCACCCACAGAGATTCTGATTTAATTGACGTGGGATGCAGCTGCTATACTGGGAGCTTTGAAAGCTCCCCAGATGATTCTCATGTGTAGCAATTGGAAAAAGAAAATTTTAATAGTGCAGCTTCCCTTTCAGAAGTTCCTGTGTGGGATCACCCAGTTAATAGGCTATAACACCTGGGGCAAAAATAAGAGCATGTAGGTCCCTAGAGATGTGGGCCACAACCCAAACATTTTGCATAAAGGTACACAAACACGTAGTATAGAATGACATTAGGTGTGCTAGTTCATGATAGAGGACATAAGGATATAATGCAATTGTTAGGGTGTCCCCAGGAATAATGACATCTCTTCTCTTTTGATCAGTAGCTGTTTTAATACCAGGGTTTCTCAACAGTGGCACTACTGATATTCTGGACCACATAATTCTTGGTTGTGGGTACTGTTTCTGTGCATGGTAGGATGTTTAGCAGTGTCCCTGGCTTTGACCCACTAGATAACTGTAGCATCTTCCCGCTTCTGACAAACAAAAACGTCTCCAGACATTGATAAATGATCCCTCATGGACAAACCTGTTGCCTAAGCAGGCACCCACCCGGTAGCAGGATGCCTGTCTCCTCTTGCAGGCAGAGCTCATCTTTCGATGGGATTTCTTTTGCAGCCCCTCACATTTTGTTTCAGGGCCCAGGAGAGCAGGGGAAGGGGGTGCAAACACAGCATCCCACTAAGCTGGTGAGCACGGTTATGGTTCCAAAGAACCCTCTTCCTTCTCTAGCTCTGATTGATGGTGGGGAGAAGAGAGGCTACTTTATGGTGATAGGCTGGCCCTGAAAGGCAGTTTAAAACCCGTTCTTGGGACTTCCCTGCTGGCGCAGTGGTTAAGAATCCACCTGCCAATGCAGGGGATATAGGTTCAAGCCCTGGTCCGGCAAGATCGACATGCCACGGAGCAACTAAGCCCGTGCGCTACAACTACTGAGCCTGTGCTCTAGAGCCCGCGAGCCACAACTACTGAAGCCCACGCACCTAGAGCCCATGTTCCACAGCAAGAGAAGCCACCACAATGAGAAGCCTGCGCACCACAATGAAGAGTAGCCCCTGCTCACCGCAACTATAGAAAACCCACGCGCAGCAACAAAGACCCAACGCAGCGAAAAATAAAAATAAATAAACAAATAAATAAATTTTTTAAAATAAAATAAAACCAGTTCTTAAGGTTCCTTCCAAATGGGAGTGGTCACATCTCTCCGCCCCACTTTGGGGCCCTGCTAACTGTTTCTAGAGAAACGGGGAAAGTGCCTCCCCACATCCTGTTACCAAGGTAATTTTTTAAGCTGTGCTCAAGGACCTCGCACCAGGCACATCTGAGCAGAGGCTCTGCACAAGTTGGCCTGATAGATTAACCTGTCTCGGAAGGAGCCCGTATGCCTCTAATTGTTGTAAAATAAACATGGGGCTCTGAGCTTGGGGGAGGCTGGGTTTTGTCAGGATCCAGGCTGATCTTGCCCATGTCGCCTTCACCTCTGAATAATGAGCAAGAGGCCCAGAATATGAAACTTTGCCTTTAACAATCATCATCATCATCATCACAGTAAAATTTGAATTTGAATACCTTTTCCAAGTTCAATAGCACGACAATTTATTGAATGTGTTGGCCAGGGACAGCACAGAAGCCAGGACCCCTGGCCTCTAACAGCTTCCAGTGGCACACACGTGTTCAGATCAAGCAATACCCATCAGTTCTCAGGCATGCTTCTGGTTGAGGGGAAGTGTGAAGGGAGAGCTCAGTGGAACTCTCAGTGGAGGTGCAGCAACCAAGGCGGAGGGAGAGCTGAGTGGGCCAGAGTATCTGGGGAAGGACTGTCAGTGGAAGATGAGTGAGGGCTGGAAGGGAGGGAGGAGGGCAAAGAAGGCACTTTGGGGAAGGCTGGGGGAGCTCTGGGTCTCAGACCTCAATTGTTCCCCAAAATGTCCATTGTAGGTTGTTGGCTTTGTTTTTTATTGATCCAAGATCCCATTAAGGAGCACACATTTTATTTGGTTCTCACATCCCTTAATTATTTCATGTAGAACAGCCTCTCCATCTGGTAAGCTTTTTAAAGAGGATTTAAATTCATCAGTAGGAAGCTTGACCCACTGGATAAATAAGGTGAAAAGATGACTAGTGACAAGATAGCTATTCAAATAAGCTGGAAAAACTGTTGAAATATTTAAAAGCCTCTAAATTGTAAATCAGCAACCACCTTGGAGAAGAGTCTTTAGAAACTGTAGAACAAAGAAAGAACTTAGAAATCATCTAGTCTAACTTTTTAATTTTTTTTATATAAATTTATTTATTTATTTATTTAGTTAGTTAGTTAGTTAGTTAGTTAGTTATGGCTGCATTGGGTCTTTGTTGCTGCGCGCCGGCTTTCTCTAGTTGCGGTGAGCGGGGGCTACTCTTTGTTGCAGTGTGCAGGCTTCTCATTACGGTGGCTTCTCTTATTGTGGAGCACGGGCTCTAGGCACGCAGGCTTCAGTAGTTGTGGCACACAGGCTCAGTAGTTGTGGCTCACGAGCTCTAGAGCGCAGGCTCAGTTGCTGTGGCACACGGGCTTAGTTGCTCTGTGGCATGTGGGATCTTCCCAGACCAGGGCTCGAACCTGTGTCCCCTGCATTGGCAGGTGGATTCTTAACCACTGTGCCACCAGGGAAGTCCCTAGTCTAACTTTTTAATTTTACAGAAGTGTTGTCTTAAGGACTTTTTGGAACAAGATGGAAATCTATCAGTCATTTTACAAATGAAAAAACTAAGGCTCGTGAATACAACATGACTTGCATATTATAACTTGCCTTAAAAAAAAGACAACAGAGCCTAGGTTAAAACCTGGGTCTCCTTGGTCAGCCTTGGGTTTCTGGATTGCCAGGACTCCTCTCACCTTCTAGAGCCTCACCTTCTAGAGGCACCAGGTTGGGAATGAAGGTCCTAAGACCACAAAGCCTTCACTGCATGGTCAAGATGGCTGCACCAACTGAGAAGAAACTCCCTCCCTTCAGGGCAAGTGCTGGGGTGCACGACAGCTGAGGAGGCTGCTGCAGCTGCCTGAAGTTTCCCATGAGGACGGAGGGAAGAGCCAGAAAAGCTGTCTGCGGCATCCCACATACCAGGCCACATTCAAATGACCTGCAGTTTCCGTTGGCAGTCTTCACTATTTCACATCTCGGATAATTGCCTTTGGACAGAGATTTACATGGACTTTTTTCATTGCCCAGAAAGGCAATCATGTTCCAGGGAAAGAGGAGCTCCGGTCAGCTGCAGACCATACAATCCTCTTTTGGCCTCACAGAAAAGGACGTTTCTCAGAAAAAGCCATCAGTGCGGGAGAGGGAGGGCGGGTGGCGGGAACACAGCCACAGCAATATTACAAAGCAGCCTCCTATGCTGTCTTTAGTCCCTTCTTTCCTATATGGGCTTTACTTCCCAGGTGCCCCCCCACTCCTCCCCAGGATATCCAGAGCCCCTCTTCTTCCCACTGCTTCTCCAAGGTAGTGTCAAAGCTCCAAAACATTTGTTGTTTTCTCCCATCAAACTCCCATTTGCTCAATTTTCTCCTCTCTCTATTGTTTCAGAGAGGGGTGTTATGAACTAATTCAGGTGAAAATGACTGGTAGGGTGATTTGCATTCTTGAAGTAAACGCTTAGAGAAAGGTCTTTGCACCTAAAAGCATTTGAGAGTGGATCTAGTGCCAAGCCTTTGAGACTGCCTTCTGTGATGTCCTGGGTTCTGCAGAGGTACTCAGGACTGACACTAGGCTGAGTGCTCCCAAGAAGGCAGGAAATTCGCCTTGCTTCCATCAGAGTACCTCTGCTTCTCTCTGTGTTACATACTGAGGTTCCACCCACAATTTCTGTTCAGAGCATTTTGCTTCTCAAAAAAAAGTTTAAAAACCAGTGATCAGTGCTACAACCTGAATGAACCCTGAAAACATCATGCAAAGTGAAAGAAGCCAGACACAGTGGACCATATATCCTATAATTCCATTTATCTGAAATAAATAGAATAGGCAAATTCATAGACACAGAGGGTAAATCACTGCAAGGATGAAGAGACCTACTTAATACCTGCACACCTGAAAGGAGCAGAGCCCAAAGTCAAAAGTGGACCCTTAATCAAACCCTAGACTTCATGGTAGAGTTGCAAGCAGGTCTGGAAGATTTCCTGTGTCCTTCAGATCACATGAGAGAACCAACAGCCTCTATTGCCTACGTAGAAGGCTGGCCTTAAACAAAAAGAACAACCACTTCTCCCCATGTCCCTCTCTCTTGTAATTTACCCATGTAGTGGAAAGACACTGCTATAATGAGAAAGAGCACAGAATCTAGACAGAAGGCCAGGAGGAGAGCAGAGGGTCGTGTGGGCTTTTGCCCGGAGGGAAGAACAAGTGAGGGCCTGTGCTCCACTCACCAAGCCTTGGCCAGACTGCAGAACTGTGTCTACACTGACTCTCGCCAGCCCTGGTTCTGGCATCTGTGTACTGCATAACCATGAGCTAACGACTTCATCTCAAAGCTGGGGTCCTTCCCTACAAAATGTGGTTGATAAAAATGCCTTCAGAGAACTGAATGAGTTAACAGATAGATTTCAACGCAGGCATTATTTTTCCTTGCATGTGAAGATGCTTTAACAGGGCCTCAGTGTCCAAGGGCTATGTTCTCTTTGTGTACCGACCACCTATCAGGTAGAGATTCGGGATTGCATGTTAGAAATGTCCTAGATCCACGGCTAAAGAGAGTGGACTGGGGGGGGGGGGGAGTGGTCAGAAGAACATGATTTGTTACAAGATAGAAAAGTTATATTTTTCAACACAGAATCAAACAAAATCTCTTTTCCTCATCTTTCTGCCTTAACTTTTTAGGGCTGTAGCCAAAGGACTGAGGCAAAAGAAAAAGTCTGACAAGCCAAATTCCACAAGCGTGAGACTTCCCTGGTGGTCCAGTGGCTAAGACTCCGTGCTCCGGTGCAGGGGGCCCAGGTTCGATCCATGGTCAGGGAACTAGATCCCACATGCTGCAACTAAAAAAATAAATAAATAAAAGATCCCGCATGCCACAACTAAAGAACCCGCATGCATGTGGCGACAAAGATCCCGCGTGCTGCAACTAAGACCTGGCGCAGCCAAATAAATAAATAAACATGAAAAAAAAAATCCACAAGTTCATCTGAGGGAGACTCTGGAAAGACAGGAAGACATGCTGGACAAGGAAAATAGTAGAAGAAAGGCCCAGAGGTGGCAAACTCTGGGGGTGCTGCCTAGTTGGGCAGAGAAAAGAAGGGCCGGATCTTGAGTTGACTGATAATAGTGGAAAGACATCTGCACAGAGATGAGTTTGACTTTCCTCAGGCCCGCTCCAGGACCTGTGCTCTGAATCATCCTCCCAGATAGAACAGGGACTCACAGAGAAGCCGGAGCTTCTACAAAATTCTGACCTGAAATCCTCAGAACTTTGCCCTGAGGGGAAGGACAGGAACCTCCCTCCAAACCCACATGGTTCTCATCTACAATTCTAGAAATCAGTTGATGGGAGCATTTCTCTTATAGTGAGGTTATCTAGTAAGAATCCACTAATTTTAAGGCATTTTCCTTAAGGAAATGACTTCACTCAAAGGGAACACCGAGAAATCAGTGCTCAGGAATGGCCCACATGTCCAAGACATCATATAAAAAAAGAATTTAGCATATCTTATTAGCAAATGCTTTATACTGATTATATGTTGAAATGATAAAGTTTTGAATATATTAGGATAATAAAAAATTTTTTATTTCACCTGATCTTTTGGGGACTTTTTAAATGTGGCTACTAGAAAATTTAACATTACAAATGTGATTCACGACAGCCAAAAGGTGGAAACAACCCAAATGTCCACGGATAGATGAATGGATAAACAAAACCTGGTGTATAGGTACAATGGAATGCCATACAGCCTTTAAAAAGAAGGAAATATTGACACACTACAACATGGATGAATCTTGAAGACGTTATGCTAGGTTAAATAGGCCAGTCCCAAAAGAATAAATATTGTATGATTCCACTTACATGAAGCACCCAGGGTAGTCAAATTCATAAAGACAGCACAATGTTGGTTGCCAGGTACTGGGGGAGTGGGGAGGGGGAGTTATTTTGTAATGGGTATATAGTTTCAGTTTGGAAAGATAAAAGAAAGTTCTGGAGATGGATGGTGGTGATGGTTGCACAACAATGTGAATGTACTTAATGTCACTGAACTATACACTTCAAAATGGTTGAAATGGCAAGTTTTATGTTACGTATATCTTACCACAAGGCAAAACAATAAGAGGAACATAAAAAGAATACAGTTAACTGAAAGAACTTTTAGTGAGTTCCAAAAATAAAGAAAATCTTCATTTTATTAGATCTTTAGTTTCCAAGTCAATTAAAATGTTATTTCACTGCTTCTTAAAATTCAGCTCAAGAATCGCTCTACACTTAAGGGAATCTCTCACTGATATAAAGCAGAGTTTTCTAGATGGTCCAAGTGGGAATCCCAAGGTTTGCCCTCAGCGGCACTGGTGAGGCAGGGGATCCTGGCTGTGACTGAGTGAGTGGAGATTCCCCGTCTGAGGCTGGGGAAGGAGCAGGAGGGTTCTGCTGTTGATTGCAGGGGGTACCAAGAGAGGTGAGAACAAGGAAGGTTGTCACATGGTGCCCATTCCGTACCAGGGCTCTTGGGACTCCAGAGGGAAAAAGGAGTTGGGGATTCTAGAAGGAAGAAGAAGCTGTTGTCAAGAGGAACTGTGTGAGATTTAGCAAAAGCAGGGCCACTTTGAGGCCCAGGTGAAAATGCAGCATGGAGCAGGGGAAAGTTCTCTTCTCGCTCAGCTTGGGCGCGCAAACCCCTGTAGGGCGGCTGGGGAGCAGAACCTCTCTGGGTGCAGAAGCTGGCATTGCCAACGGCAGCAGAGACTGAGGGGCAGCAGAGGGAGGACCAGGGCAAGTGCCATTTGGTGACTACAGACAGCTGGCGAGTTTGTGGCCCATGGGGGCTTTCTCTTTGTTATGTCACAGAAATATTTGGAGAAGCTTTGTACAAGGCTGGAGGCCTCCTGTGAGCATGTGGGGGAGCGGGAACAGGAACTCAGAGTTATTGACATGAATGTGACAATTTTTACCCAGACTGGTGAGGCCTGGGAGAGAGGTTGTATTACATGTAAGCTCCAAGGGTGCCCCAGTTTCACTCTAGAGGGAAAAAAATACCCCGTAAAGGCCAGAGAATAGTTTGGTAAAATAAAGTTCCCTGAACAAACAAAAATCCAAAGGCAGGATGATTTAATTCAGTTTGAAAGGACTATAATGAATAATAAGGAGGAAATCCACTGTCCAGAGGGGATTCTCCTAAGAAAAGCCTTCAGAGCAAGAAGCTGGGAGTACTTTTCCCCGGAAGAGACGAAGGTGGACTCGAACATTTTCTAAAGTAGTTAGAGTGCAGGTGACCTGCACCCCTGACCATAGGCAATAGGACCAAAGACACCCATCTCATCTAGCACTAGGGCAGCCGATCCCACCAAACCCATGAGCTGTGGCCCAACTTGAAAAATTATCAGGAGCAACCATATTGCAAATAATGGAAATACAGAACAGGCACTCAGCTGGGGAGTAAAAGCAAAAATACATACTGGGAGTTGTAAGATTATAAAACAGAAGGAACTCCCTCTATCCCTCTCCCCATATTCTCCTCACTCTTTTGTCCAGGAGGAGATACAAACCTGATTGAACCAGACCCCAGGACACTGATTGGATTGTGTTTCCCAGGGACCTCATCCCTCTGTGTCAGGAGGGCATTATACCTGACTCAGCCCTTCTTGTCTTCCTCCCAAGCGAAGTTAACCAGGGGCTTCTCCCAACATGGGGAGAAGTCTTTTTTTTTTTTTTAAAGAGATTTATTTATTTTATTGATTGATTGATTGCTATGTTGGGTCTTCGTTTCTGTGCTAGGGCTTTCTCTAGTTGCGGCAAGCGGGGGCCACTCTTCATCGCGGTGCACGGGCCTCTCACTATCGCGGCCTCTCTTGTTGCGGAGCACAGGCTCCAGACATGCAGGCTCAGTAGTTGTGGCCCACGGGCCCAGTTGCTCCGCGGCATGTGGGATCTTCCCAGACCAGGGCTCGAACCCATGTCCCCTTCATTAGCAGGCAGACTCTCAACCACTGCGCCACCAGGGAAGCCCAGGGAGAAGTCTTATGTTTAATCTTTTCCTCCTCTTCTGTTTGGGGCATTACTGCTCTTTTGATCTCCAATCTATGGTCCTAATAATGTACAGAAAATTAGTGTATGCAAGTACTTAATTATAAAAAGCAATAAATCAAGATAAGGTTTGAGGCCACTATTGTTTTGGGGCATTAATATCCCCTTTGTGATTATCATTATGGTCCTTAACATACATAAACTGAAAGTCCCGAAATGGAATGTTTACTTCATGAGATGTTTCCAAATGAAAGAGAACAGCAAGATGGTCAGAAGGAATTCAGACACTCTGTTCCTTCGAGAGAAGGATAAGAGTCAAGACTTCTGTGTATCATCGATACCCACTGATGCGTATTGATACGTTGATCCTGCAAAATCTCAAAGGCCTTCTGAATCATTAAAGAAAGCTTGGAATGTGACTAGCTTATTTGTTTAGTGTTAAGTATATTTCCATGTATTTGAATTCTTTGTGAATTCGTAATCTGGCTGTGGTAACTGGGTTTTTTAATGATGGAATCTTCACTCCATGAGCCAACCAAGCCAGATAAACTTTGATTTTGACCCAGACCACCTGAGCTTTCATGTCCAGCAGCAAAGTCCTCCCTGTGCTTGAATTCCTCCGGCCCTATCACGCCATCCAAGGGTGGGTCCTCCTAACAGCCTTCATCAACATGTAGATTAAATGAGAGCAAACCAGTTCCATGGATAGTGTGGATGTAAACCAGAGCCCTTTGGGAAAATCAGGACAACAGCACATGGGGTTCTCCAAGTGGGGTTCAAGGCCCAGCTGCAGTGGACCTGTTACCTGTGCACAGCCAGTGCCCACCACATACTCGGGAGGAGAACAAGAGTCTACCCGCCCCTTGTAGGAGTCCATTATTTTACTTTTTAAACGTTTCTATTTAAAATAATTTGACTTCCAAAAGTTTGCAACCATAGTACAAAGAATTTCCATATACCCTTCATCCAGATTCCCCAAATGTTAATATCTTACCTAACCACAGTACAATGATCAAATCAGAAAAGTAACGTTGCCGCAAGACTTACTATCTACACTACAGACCTCATTCAAATTTCATCAGTTATCCCACTAATTGCCTTTTTCTGGTCCAGGATCTAATCCCGGGTCACACGTTGCATTCAGCTGTCACGTTTCCTTAGTCTGGTGGAGCCCATGTTTGTCTCCGCAGTTTCTTGCTCTGTGGCCTCAAGGAAAGTGGACATTCCGTCTGCCCAGGGCATCAACAGCAGGAGGAGGTCTGTCTCAGTGCTGAGCAGGGCAAGTGCTGAAGCGAGAGAGACCTCATATCCAGTGGGTGGTCAGGATACCCTTCCCTGCAGACATCAAAGAGAGGGTCAATTTCCACTAACCACTCCCACCGCTACACCATACGGCAGTAAAATCCCAGTAAGGGACTCTGTATAGAGTGTGCCAAATCTGGGGAAAATCGTTAGGATTTTCATTCTCCTGCCTTTCAGAGTCCTTACAGAATATATTATTACATTTTTTGTCAAATAAATTGGATTTTCTACAGAGAAATTGCTCATCCTTTAGCAATTCTTTTTAACCAGTAAAGATTGCTTTTTCTCCATGCTTTCCTCAATCATAATCAGAATATGGTGGTGTCAAAAAGTTATACTTGCTCTCCCCACTCATACACACACACATAATCTTCTGAATGCATATTAATAAGTTTTAGTTATTGTTAAAAGGCAACATGGCAGAGTATTTAAACACCACATTCTGGAACCAGCCTTTCTGAGTTGAAAACCCAGCTCTGCCTCTTACTAGCTCTGTGACTTTGTGCCTCAGTTCTCATCAAATGGGGATAGTAATAGTGTAGATCAAATAGTCAATTAGAAGGAATACATGTTTGCACAGCATTTAAAACAGTTTCTGGGATATAGTTAACCCTATATGGGTGTTCGTTAAACACATGTTTTTTAAAACAGAGGCCAATGAGACTACTTTAACAAATTAGCACCCTTTGTAGTAACATGCTGTTGGATATAAATCTTCCTAAAATGTAAATGGATCACATCATTTACATCATTAAGGCTCTTTGGTTGTTGGCAGTGGTCTAAACTGGCAGTTCCCACATGGCATCCATTGTACAGATGTGTGTTATGTGCACGTGTGTTCTGCATGCACATTTTTTCATTTGTTTTGGGGCCAACATTAAAAATGAGAGATTTCACAAAAGTGAATTTCTGACATTTCTCAGAAATTCAGTCTTACCCACATAGAGGTTCTGTTCCCCCAGAACAACAACCTCCAGTGGAGCTCAAGAGAGGCAGATCCCCTTTATGGAGGGACTGGATGGTGCAGTCAGCCACAGTCCCCACCACTCCCTATAGTCTCCCTGACACTGAAGTGACAGTGACTTGCCATATATGATCCCATGTACACTATTGTTTTTCATAGAGTGAAGAAATAGTTCTCTTTACCTCTATCAAGAGTAGAACAGATAGAGAGTTTAAAGGGGCCACATGTAAAGAAAAACATGAGAATGCATAGTTCTTTTTAGTGACAAAATTTTTTCCTACATATATTATAAGCAAATTATGTCAGATTTGAAAGAGTATAATCAAAGATGCCATTTCTTATACTGGACAACTTCACTCTCTTGCTTCATTCATTGTGGCCTGGTCAGAGTAGGTATTCAAATTTGTGGCCCCTGATCCACGGAGTAAAATACCAATATTTGGCATAGGATTTCAGGCCTTTCATGACCTCATCCCTGTGGCCCCTCTCCAGTTTACCTCCCCCCACACACATATCCTATATTCAGCAATTTTGAACTGTTTTTGGTAATGTGACTCCATGCCTTTTATTTTTCACTGATGTGTTATAAAAGGAATATCTAGCTACAAAATAGAAACTTTTATCCTGGTGCTCAACCTTAAATCACCGGTATTCATCAGCGTTACACATTCCAAAATACCCATGAAAAAAAGAGACAATAACATTTGGTTTAATCACATAACCAAAGTCATTTTGATGATAAATCAAAGCTAGATCATCAAGAACAAAAAGTATCTACAAATCTTCAAGTATAATTCATCCTGACTACAATACAGTAAAAACACGCATAAGGAGTGCAAATACAATCCCATGTGCCACACAGCAATTTGATAAACTGACACAGACTATTATGAATTGGAAAATATATGTGACAGTATATATTTTGAATAGTATCAGTAACATGCTGACATTTCCTCCTGGAGGATCAGACTGTATATTACCAGAATCATCTTAACCCAAACAAAATTGATCCTGGTTTAGCAAAGATCTTTCCTTGGTGGAGAGTTCAGATAAGTGGAGAGGGTGCTGAAAAGAATTTTTTATTTAATGATATCTGTGGGAACAAGAGATGATTACTAATGCTGTTATCCACATGTCGGGTCCTTCAGGCAATGGAAGAGGCCCTGGATGAAGGAGGGGAGGGACAGAGGAGCGGTTTTTCACCTAGCCCCTGGCAGCTTGGTGGTTTAACAAAATAGCAGAGGATGAAATGAACAAAGCTTTGATAGGTCCTTGAAAGACCTGAGACCTGGGAAAACTTCATTCAAATTCATGCAAGTATTGATGGACATATATCATTTTTAAGTTCTTCTTTTTTTTCGAATGAGAAAACTGAGTCCCTGAGAGCTTGACTTGCCTGAAAACCAACAGCTAATAAGAGCTCTGATATTTGAACCCCAGGGGCCCTGATAACTAACCCACAATTGCTTCCTCTATTACCCTGCAGTGAAAGGGGACATTCAAAACTTCAGTGTTTTACTAATTTTTTCTCATATCTTAAAACCTATTTCAATGCTTAAAGTCTCTGCTTCCTTCATCCTTGGATGACAAATGATACAGATGTAATGTACATCTCACATATGTAAACAATTGCCACCATTTATTGGGCAGCTCCTACTGTATATATGATATCTCGTTTAATTCTCACAATACTATGAGGTAAATAGTACTATCCTCACTTTACAAGTAAGAAAACAGGTTTAGGGTGGTAAAATAACCTGTCCATGGGACATCGTAAGTGGTGAAGCCTTCATTTCTCAGGTTCTCTGGCTCCAAAACCTATGCTCCTCACATGACACTGAACTGCCTCTCCAGGTCGGAGCAAGATAATTATGACTCTTCACTGGCATGTACAGGCCAGGTTCTGGGCCAGATGCTTTACTCAGGTTCTCAGACAATCATTACCACAGTGCTATGAGGCACACATTATTGCCTGTTCATGTATAGGGGACAGACCTCCTGAGAGAGGCTGACTTGTCAAACTCCAGAGTCTATATTTGAACAAGGGTCTGTGAGGGTCCAAAGCCAGGCTTCACCCTAGAAGGGCTCCCAGCCTTTGTGGGACATTCCAAATGTAGCAAGCAGGTCATCTAGACGAGTGGTTCTCTTTCAAACTTGACTACATTTAGAACCAGCTGCATTTAAAATTGCATTGCCCATATTGTTTACTGGGTACAGAATTTCTGTTTGGGATGATGAAAAAGTTGTGGAAATTGATAATGGTTACACAACAATGTAAATATACTTAGTGCCACTGAATTGTACAATTAAAAATGGTTAAAATGGTAAATTTACATACAGCTTACCACAATAAAAAGAGAAAATCTGTGTCCCAGGCCCTAATTCCTAGAATCACAGAGGTTGACTGCTAGATAACAGGATTTTTTGAAACCTTTCCATTTGATTCCAATGTCCAACCAACATCCAGCACTGTGACTTAGAACAGTATCCCTCAAACTTAAATGTGCCTGTGAGTCCCCTGGGGAATTTATAAAATGTAGCCTAGATTCAGTAGGTCAGAGGTGGGACTTATAATTCTGCATTTGTAACCAGCTCCCAGGTGATGCTGCTGCTGGTCCGTGGACCACACTTTGAGTAGCAAGGCTTCAACCTGGCTGCACAGTTCATCACCTGGAGACCATTTATTTCCCCAGGTGTGCTGTGGAACTCCACTTCCCTGGGAAGCTGATAGTTTCACGTGATTTTAAAAAAATTCTATGGATAAATAAATTGGGGGAGAAACTGGGTTAAACAGAGCTAAGTGAGCACCTTCTAGGATGCTTCAGTACTCCACGCATCTTGTGAATCTCCCAGAAGGAGATGGATGGTGTACAGCATCTCCCAGTCACGTCTGACCCAGGAACACTGTGCAGAACAGAGCAGAGCCGAGCCGAGGTGGGTGGTGGCCGCTCTGTGGTTCCGTGCGCTGGGAGGAGCTGTCAGCACTGCTGAGAGCTGCAGGAGGATGCCCTGAAATTAGCTTCTGAGGCAGATAGACACACCTTGGGACAGGGACCGGGAGGTTGGCCTCACACTGACAGCCATGCAGGAGGCCGAGGGAAGCCAAGGCGTCCCCACGCCCTGGTGAGTGAACGCCTCTGGGCCCAGCCCTCATTTTCACCCGCCTTGAGGTCTGTGGCTTTAAACGTGCCTCTTGTACTGGAAGGGCCTCAGCTTCATCTGCACGAGGAGGAGGATGGACACTGCTCTGCGCTGTCCCTTTGCAGCGCTAACATCGAAGTGTGGGAGTGTCCAACAGCAGGGCCGTCAGATAGCAAAATCACAATGCGGGGGTCAGGTCATGTTGGTGCATTCGGAAGACTTAGTAGGTTTAGAACAGTGGGTTAATTTTAAACTGATCTAAAATCTTCAAAGAAAATATTTTAGTGCAGAGGTGGACGATGAAACTGAGGTGTCAATCTCTTGCTTTTCCCTCTGCCTCACTCCCAACCCCAAACCAAGTCCCGTTGGTCCTGCCTGGAATCCAGCTCTAGCATTCCTGCCCCAGTTCTGACCACCATTGTCTCTGGCCTGGAAAACTCCACCTGCTCCAGCCACTTCCCCAAAGCCGAGCTATCCTCATCCTGTCCAGAGTCCCCTTTCCAAAAGGCAAGTCTGACCAAGTCTCTCCCAGGCTTAAACTCGCCAGCAGGCCCCGTGCCCTCAGGAAAAACTTGATCTTGGCCTGACTACAGGGCACAGCCTCAGTTCCTGGATGCTGGGCTCCATCTCCACTCAGTGTCGTGCGGGTCGCCACATGGCCTGCCCTCTCACCACCTGGATGACACTGCTGGTCCTTCCACTCAGCCTGCCCTTGCCTTCCCCACTACCTTACCTGGGTAACTCTGCTCAGCCTCTAGATCTCAGCCTAGTCATCCTTTTCTTCCAAGTCCTTCCTGGCCATCCCCCTCCATCTGCATCCCTGAGCTCTAGTTAGGGACCAGCCATGCTCCCACACTGTGGTGGCAGCCGCCACCCTGTACTGCAGCCGCCAACACTCAACTCTTTCTCCCACTGGACTCGGAGATAGTAACTGAATCTCGTTCACAACTAAATCTCGAGCCCTGACCCCCCCGTGCCTGGAACAGAAAGGGTACTCAACGAAAGCTTACTGAATTGTTCGAATTCTGAGTTCCAAGACCCTGAGGAGGCATGATAAAGGATCTTCCCTGAGGCTGGTTGGCTGCCTTTACTGGCTACTCGTCCGTCAACATCCGCCAGTGAGTCCCATAAGGAAAAGGAAGGGAAACTATGGTATCCAGGGCTTGGACAAGGCATCAGAGGGCCTGTGTTCTACCCACAGCCAATATCATCGTACATCCGATTGTACCACTTCCGTGCTCAAACACTGTCAGGGACAAAGCTCCCCAAATGGTAAAGTCCCTCCTCCTTCCCCTAGATCAGATCCCCACCCCCACCAATTTGGCACCTATACATTTTTGTAAACTTTGCCCACTCTTCCCTTCATATACCCCATAGTCCAGCTAAAGAAATACCTCTGTTTTCTCCGTACACATCCCAACAAATTCCTGGCCTCTGAGCGTTCCACTGCAATGCCTTCCCTTTCCCCCAGCTTACTCTGCAAAAGTCTCACCTTTTTTATTCCTCGTCCCTGTGTTACCTCCACACATGATCCTCTGGGATTCCCCCAGCCAGAAGGAGCGGCTCCTCCCTGCTTGCCTCTCTCCCATGTGTCCCTTTCCATCTGCCTTATCGTTTTCTGTATATTTGTCCTGTCTCCTACTAGACCCTTGGTGGGAAAATGCTTTATCTGCTTCACAGCATGGAGCCTTGCACATGGCAGGCTCTAAGATATATATTGAATTAACTAATTAATTAGGTGAGCAAGCTAAATGGTAAGAGTATAGACTGTGAGAAGGGAGTAAATTACATAATGACCACAACTACAATCATGCCTTCTATTTGTGGAGACTTCATACCTTACACAGCGCCTTGACCAATATTAAGCCAGGCAAGTCTCATGAGTATGTTTAGGGCCAGCAGGGTAAATTCTCTTCTCCCTAACTTACAGGCTTGGAATAATTTTCTAGGGGGCTCAGTGGCTTGCCCAAGGTCCCACAGCTGGCCAGGGTACGACTGGGATTGGAATCAGGTCTTCTAAATTCAAATCTCACCCTGTTCCATTAAACCATGTTGCATAAATAATGACATTTTGGTCCACTCCTACCTTTTTAGTAAAAAAAAAAAAAAAGAAATCTGCAAGTATGCTTTTCGCAGTTCCTGATCCAAGCTAGCAGGAGGGCTCAAGGGAATGAGGAGGCCTTCACTGCAGGGTCTCTTGGTCCAAGGAAGCCCAAGCACCGTGGGCTGACTAAGCCTTTCTTTCCTGCCGTTGGCACTGCCAGCTCTGGCCCTGGGCCCAGAAGCATGCCAGCTGGGTAACTGTCCAACTCTGGACAGGATTATCCCTCTGTCTCCCACTTCCCCCAAAGCCTGCTTAAGACAGGTTTTTGCACTGTCTGTTTTCCATTCCACTTACAAAAAAAAAAAAAAAAGTTCTGTTTTTGCTTAATTTTAATCCTGGACATGAAGAAACACAGTTTGTTTTTGGTTTCTAACCAAAAAAGCTGTAGGAGTTTAAATCAGCTGAAACTTACTAGTAACCTAGCATTTCCTTCAATCGGTAATCCACTCTGCCCTGGCTTGTGTGCTGAGGCCCACAGGTCCAGCTCTCCTTCCAAGGCCCTTGTGAATTCCATTCAAACCCACCCGTCCCCACTCTCCTTCTCCTAGGAAGCCTACTTCCTTCTGAAGCTGGTGGAGTGAGGCAACACTGCCCATCTGGGAACCCACTGGGCCTTTGAGAAGCCCCAGGGGCCCTCTTTGGTATAAATGAACCCAGAAGTGCGTCCATCCCAGGGCCAGGGCCAGGTAAGGCGAGTGAGACATCCTCCTCGGGCAGAATTTAAGGGGGCACCAAAACAAAGTCAATCATCAAGACATATAATACTTAAATGCAACATCAAAAAATCAAAATTAATGAAAAAATCCATGAGGAATAAAATATCAAACTTTGAAACAAAACAGGAAAAGAAGTCCTGATTTTCCTTTTGCCTCAGGCTCCAATATGGCTCCGCATGGCACTGATACTGTTTTTGTCTTTATTTAAAGGTTTAATATTTTGTTCAGTGTGAATCATTTGCATTAACTTAGTTCTTGAAATATTAAAATATTATTTATGTTGATTACTGTGGTTTTGGGTGCCCCCCTAAATCTTGTGCACAAGGCTAATGCCCCACTTGCCTCACCCTAATCCCAGCCCTAGGCCTTCCTATACAAGAGTAAAGTGGCTCATGTTAGAAACGAGGCCACATCCCAGGTCAAGGCTCTGACAGTTACAGAAAACCTGCAAAGCCACCTCTTCCCACAGCTTACCCAGGAGCCCCTTCTATAGCATTTCTGACCATGGTCATTTGGTCTCAAGGTCAATGGTTCTAAACCTTGGCTGCACATTAGAATCACCTGGGAAGTTTTTTAAAATCCTAATGCTCACTTAAACCAGAATCTCTGGGAATGGAACCTAGCATTAGCCAGATGACAAAACATCTCAATTTGCCCAGAACAAAAGGGTTCCCTGGGACCTGAGACTTAGAGTGCTGGGACAGTCCCTGGAAAACTGGGACAGTTGGTCACCCTAGTTATTTCCTTCTCAGATGATCCCAATGTGCTGGATGATTGAGAACCACTGAACAAATACTCCTAATGACAAGTAGCTCACTACCTAAAGACAGTCACTGTGAGTTCTCAAACCTTGGGCATGATCTATTCCCGCCAACCAAAACGTAGACTGTAATAGGAATGGCAGGAAACCACTGCAGACTGAAGCCTCAGGAGAAAGCTGTGAGGAGCAGAAGCAAGGGAAACATAAAATCCAAGAACCAACCTAGTGTGAAGTCAAGTTTGGCAGCAAAATTACATACTGTGAGGGAGAAAAGGGTATGTAATAGAGACATTCCCACATCTTTGCAGTACTGATCTAGCTCATGTCACACCTGGGGGTGGGTCAAGCAAGAATGCAGAAGGGAGAGGGAAGGAGAGTCAGCTTATAGATTAAATGTCATAAGCAAAACCCTGGGTCAATATCCACATCCAAATATTACTTGGCCACAAACTCCAATCATCCCCTTTTTTCTGAAAACTCTGTCTTATTCTTCGACCTCATTGTCGTTTTCTGTGGTCTCAATCAGAGGGTTAATTGAATACAATGAAAGATATATTCAAGGAGACAGCAGTAAATTAAGTTAGGGGAAAACATTCCCACGGTTTTGATTTACTTCACAGGCAGAAGCAAAATATTGGACATGTTCTATTATTTCACTCTTGCCTGGAGGATAAATGCAAGATAAACTTGCAGAAAATTCTAGAAAGGTTGCTATAATCCCTACCCATCTCTGGGATGATGTTTGCATTAGAGGGAATAAAAGGTTGCCTTTAAAATGCAAATGTGCCCTTGGTAAACCTCTCAAGAATCTACTGTAAGGCCAGTAGATCTCACCTTTTTGATTCTGGGACTTCTGAAAGGAATTGCAAAGGTGAGTGTTGGTTTCTATTTTTTAATCGGGTGAGCGTTGGTTTTTATTTCTTAATGTTTTGAAAACCAACCTGCTTCCACTGTGGCACAGGGATGTTTGCTGTACTGCTGACATCTACTGAGGGACTGTGAAATAGCATTGCTCCAAGTAAAGGAAATTCAAGCTCCTCTTGAGAAAGCTCTGTCTCCAACAGGTAATGTCATCTGTAGCACATCAGGGGCCTTTGAGCAAGCACTCATCGATTTCCATGGAAGGTCAGAATCCTGGAACTCTTACCCAGGCAGCTTGTAAAAAGAGAACGGAGCTGCAGCCATTGTGGGGATAATGGTTCTCAGGGGTCTCTGCAAAGGGAAAGGAACCAACCTGTCTATAAGTGCTGAACACACACAGGTGCTGATACCAATTTTCACTGTTAGTCCTCATAACAGCCCTTCCAGGTTAGTATTCTTAACCCCATTGTCACGGATGTGAAAACTAAAATTCAAAAACAGTGCGTGGCTTATCTAAAACTACACAGCTACCCAGTGGCAGAACAGAAATGGACACTGGCTCCATCCCTTTGCCCTGGTCTGTTCTTCCTGTCCCTTAAGAGGTCCACTGTAGATCTAAACCAGACCCTAAAACTCCCAACCGTAGGAAATATTTTTGTTCCGCTTCATTCCCAGGAGATCTCTATGGATCTATGGAAGAAAGTGAGACAATAACCTAGCTACTTAAACTCTGTGGTGAAATCATTATAGGCCTCCCCTCCAAATTATTATTTTGTTAATGACAAAGATATGCCGCTAAAAAATGACCTATACACAATAACCTTTGAGACAGTCTGAGTCAGATGGCAATTATATTTGGAATATTAAGGGGTTGTAGGGGCCCATTTCCCCTTTACTCTCATTTCCTTCCCCCATGTGCCATTTTTAGAGTCGCTTTTATTCGTTTTATCATTCACCATATACCTTACCCCACTTCTGAGTACACTGTTTGGAAATAAGCTTATCCCT
The DNA here is from genome assembly GCF_965194805.1 of Balaenoptera borealis. Lineage (NCBI taxonomy): Eukaryota > Metazoa > Chordata > Mammalia > Artiodactyla > Balaenopteridae > Balaenoptera > Balaenoptera borealis. The sequence continues at coordinate 106,241,718 of NC_138866.1, read as the reverse complement.
CTGCAGGTGGATCCCAAACAATCAAGCACATCTTTCCAGACTTAGAGGCATCTGTTTGTAAACATTAGAAGCCGTCAGTCTAAATGCAAAACCGTTCTTGATATCTCGCATCCTGTTCAATTTTCTGTGGCATGATTGCTGAAATAAAAGGGGGAGGGGGTAAAGGGTTGGAAGATATTACTACTTTATTAAAAATCATGGTATTGGGGGATTTTGTTGGTTGGCCTGTCAGTGGGACAGAGAGCAGCTGGGGTAAAAATACTTGTTTCTATAAATTGTGTTGGCAAGTTTTCTTCTGAAAAGTTGGGTTTCAAAAGACTATAGAGAGTAGATAGAGGGCTCAGTAAGGAGTTATTTTTTCATTTATTGGCATTAACTATTTTGGGAGTAACAGGTAATGCGTGTACATCATCTGTGTTTCAAAAGATCCAAAGGCTCCGCAGTGAAAAGCAAGTCCTGCTCTGGGCCTAACCATCCGTCTTCCTGAATGCAATCTTGCCAGCTTTTGTATATCCTTCGAGATATATTCTATACTTACACAGATACAGATATTCTTAATTTTGTCACCATATATAGCATGCTATGCACACTGTTTTCCACCTTGCTCTTTTCTCTGAACAATACGTCTTGGAGATCCTTCCATCAATATGTAGAATTTAAACAAATGGGGCAGCCCACTGTGACTCTGAGAGCACCCGGTAACTTTATAAGTCTTTATAACTTGATTGCCAAAATGAATGTTCATCCTGGGGATTAAAAGATCTTTTTCTCTTTTGAGGCACCACTAACCTTTGGCTGGAATGCTCTGGGATTTTTCTCATCCAAAGTTTCTAATTCTATCTTAATTTATTAGACTGGACAATGCATTTCTATTTAATTTTCTTCTTCAGTGAACTTAAGAGAACACCTGTGAATCAACCACTCAGTAATGAAGTTTAGTTCAAAGTAGAATTGTATGAGTTTTTTTTCAATGTTATAAAAGCCTATGGCATTCTCTTGGGGTAAAGCAGGTGCTATGGAAAGAGGATTGAGAAGGGGTACGTGGGTGGCCATTCTGCAAATGTCCACACATCACTATATCCCTAAGGTTCTTAATGTCCAGGTTTTAGTTCCTCTCCACTAGTCTATGGGGTCCATGTTAGAAAGTTTTACTAACACTTTACAAATTTAAAAGAAAAAGAAAAATACATGAAATACGTGTAAACGGAAATCAGCATTTCCAATCAGGGAAGCTGAGTCTCTATTCCATCCTGTGGTGATTCGTAAGTGGGGACGCTCAGCCCTGGACCCATGATCTAGTACTGCTCTTAACGCTAACTTGCTGTGACCTTAACCAGGTCCCAGAATGTCCAGGTCTGAGATGCTGATGGCTGCCAGGTCACCTTGCCTCAATCCACCACACATCCTCAGCCCGAGTTCTTCCACGGAAATGGCACCACCACCCTACATTTTCATCAACCTAAATTTTACTTTCATGAGCACATTTTTTTTTCCTTAAAGCTGCCGACGGTGACAGTGGGCATCACTCTGCATATGACCAGGTCATTTTTGCCCATTTGCAAACAGGCCTGACCAAGTCTAGGGAGCAACTTGTCTTCCAAGCTCGGCATGAGCCAGCCTACTGGAAAATGGACTCTCGGGAAATAGACCTCAGCTTTTAAGTCCATTACAATCCAGAAAGGGTTGAAGGTCCCTTCAAAATACATTTCACCGCTCTATTCACAAAGTCCTTCAATTGCTTTGGTTCCAAGAACACTAATTGGAGGAGGCAAATCCTGACCTCTGACCTTAACCTGCCAATGTTCCTATGTAACAGCACCCAATGTGCTGGTTGTGGAGATTTGAAGTGAGCAGCAACCCTGCCCGGGGGGGCCTCTGGGTTAAAAGCACACACAGTGTTTCTACCAAACAAAGTCAGATGTCCTTGGAAGGATGTCAAAATATATTGCATAATCCCCAAAATACTCCCCCAAAGATGCACCCAAGGAAAGTTTCAGACAGGCCTGTGTTCCATGAAGATCAGGGCAGCTCAGATTAATATCAACATTTCATAGAGTCTAATAACAAAATGCTTTACACACACACACAAAAAATGTTGTCTATCAAAAGTACATGAAACAAAGACTTGCGAATATTGAGACCAGATGTCGGAAATACTGGAGAAGGCATTTACTTTCAGCATACCCAGTGAGATATAGAAAAACGTATGCAATATCAAGCTTTCACTGAGTTTTTTCTCAAATAGTGACCAGTAACAAAGCAATTTGTGCTTAAAAATTTAATCCCCAACGGGAGGTTTTTTTTTTTTTTCAGTCCTTGTCAGGAAGCCCTTTTAACATTAAGCCGTAATAGCTCAATAAATAAACAAAGCCACCTTTCATTGTCCAGTGTTCCAAATGTCAGGTGCTAGGGGAGGGCAAATAGTTCACCTTCTCTCAAGTACCCATAGATTTAAATTATAATTAATCCCCTGGTGACAGCGCCAAGGGTGGTGGAAATGTAAGCAGGGGAGTCCCCGGAGAGGTGTTTCTGTCTCCCTTAAAGAAAGATTCCATTAAGAGAGGGTAACCAGGGTTTAGCGCTTGGGACTTAACTCTGGGGAGTCTATTGCCTTCCCCGCTAACCCTCTAGGAGGGCAAAGGGGAGAAGGGGTCTGGGGCAGAGGGATCCTCATAAATGCCAAAGCAATACTGGGCAAAACGGCTCAGCCCACAGAGAAGCTCTGGGACCACTGACACCACCACGCCCTGAAGGTACCCCAGCCCAACCCAGAGAGATGACAGGCCAAAGCAAAGGCCTGTCAGTAGGGGAGCTTGGAGCCCTAAGTTTCCAATTTCCTGGCTGTTGTCTATTTGTGTAGTGGACTCCATATTATCTACACTTAAGAGACTTTTAATTTCCTTTCTTAATAATAAAAATCTGTCTGTGGTGGTTATAAAATGTGAATTTATCGACCTCTGGGACTAGGGCTGAGAGCAGCGTGAACGGACCGCGGGTTAGGGAGGAAGAAGGGGATGAGAAGAACCTCTGACTTCCTTTTGCCGAAATGTCTTCAGCCCTCCGGGCCCCTTCCTCCCTTGCTCTGGCTGATCTCAGGAACAGAGCTGTCAGAGGAGGAGCAGTGCTCCCCTTAGCACCCCAGGCCGCTTCAACACTCGCTGAGGCTGACTCGAGACCAAACAAGAAGGAAATAATCTGTTCCTGGGAAGAAGATCCTGGGAGGCTTGCTGAGCAGTTTGTCCAGCAGACTGGCTCTCATCTGGAGCAGGGTCGCCAAACTATAGCCCGCTGCCAAATCGAGCCCAGCCCCTGCTCTTATAAAGAAAGTTTTATCTGAACACAACCACCTATTGGCTCTGGCTGCTTTCTCAGGACAACAGCAGAGCTGAGGGTTTGAGGGTTAAGCTGTAGGCACATGGCCCACAATGCCTAAAATAGGTGGTATTTGATGCTATACCAGAAAGGGTTGTCAGCCCCTGATTCGAGAGGGTGCAAATGGCAGCTAGGAGGTTGTTCCCTAATACATGCAGGGGGTGACTGTGTTTTCATGTTAAATGCTGCCCATTTTAACCGCTTGTTTGAGGGAAAGGTAGTATATTTAGGGGGAGTCTACAAAGAACTGTTTTTAAGGGCCTTTCTTATATCTGTGATCCAAGCCCAGGTGACAGAAGTCCCTAGAAACTGGGGACATTACCTGCAGCTTCAGGGAACTGAGCTGGGTCTCACAGATGGGCAGGAGCGGCATAACCAGAGAAGCCTGGTGTCTCAGGTAGGGGTGTCATCATGGGAAACAGAGACCAAGTCCCCAAGGTCCATGAGGAGGCCTCTGCAGAGCAAAGGGCCCTTATGACTTGGAAGCAGTAGAAAGGAATAATAATAGCAGCTACCACTCAGTGCTTGCTATAATTTTTGCCTGTATTAACTCATTCTCTCCTTATAACTCTATAAGGTAAGTATTATTATTATCCCTATTTTACAGATGAGGAAACTGAGACATGGGAAGGTTAAGCAGTTTGCCAGAGGTCCACAGCGATTAACTGGCAGAGCTGAAATTCCAGTCCAGTGAGCATGACGCTAGAGCCCACACACCAATCAGTGTGTCGAAATCAGGCTACAGGGAAAGGATGGGGCCCCAGGGTGCATTTCTTTTTCTTGAGAATTGGCATAAACTGGTGACACTCGTAGTTTGGGGAAATTAGCTGGTGATGGAGAGAAATTCACAATTAAGGAGACAGAGAGAAGGCAGTTACAGTACTCTAGGTGTGAATGATGTGGGATTGAACCAAGAGGATGGCAGTAGGGATGGGGAGGAAAGTCAAGGCCAGCCAAGACTGAGAGGCTCCTCACCAAGAAACAGCAGTTGAATATTTCCGTGCAGAGCATCCTGCACACCTCTGTCTTCTAGGGATTGCCTGGAACTGTTGATGCATCTCTCCCTTCCGTAGACTGAGTGCCTTAAGATCTCTCGGTGACTTTTATTCATCCCTCTACCTCGAGCTTAAGCGTGCTGCCTGACACACAACAGGCATTTAACAGACTTTTGATAACTGACTCCAAAGTTTGTAGTCAGGAACTCTAGAAAGTCTGGCAGGAGCTCCGACTGAAATGGACACATGGTGAGGCACCTGCACATCTTGAATGGGGTGAGCAGGTGGAGAGGTGCGCTTTGGACACACTGAGGCTGGGGGGCTTCAGGGTGTGAGTGGAGATGTCCTGTCAGCAATTGGAAATGCAGTCTGGGGCACAGGAAAGGGTCATGGCTGGAAAGGTTGACTTGCACGTCATCTGCAGAGAGGTGCTAATGAAAGCATGAGAATGGATGAGCCGGTAGAGAAGGGCATGGCGGAGAGAAGGGCAGGGACTGAAAGCAGCCATTGTTGGAGGGCGAGTGGAAGGAGAGGCACCCACGGAGGAGCAGCCCTGGAGGTAAGAGGAGAAGAGCAAGGTCAGCTTGTGGGGCGTCCCTTTCTTTTGGAGCTGACAGACATACTTGTCAGCTGGCACAGGAACTCCCCCAGCCAGCGGGGCCCCAAGCTTCCCACCCTGAGATCTTTCTGCAAAAAAAAAGTATCCCTTAGGGAATAACAAAAATGTCCACACGAGGACAAACTCTGGTAGCCTCGTTGTAATTTCAGGGGGCTAAGCAATTTCCCCTTGCCTGGGGATGCCTGCAAGCCCTCCATCGATTCCTTACCTTAAGGCTCGGGTTCCAGTTCAAAAAGGTCACCTCCCAGGAAGAACACTTTCAGTTGGTCACTCCTGGGGGTGAATGAAGGCTCTGCAAGTAGGTTTTGATACCATGCCCAGGGGCAAGTGACAGGTCACTGGGCTTGCAAAGGCACACCTCGAAGAAGAGGTAAAACAAGCAACAGAGCAGACAGATGTTGCACATCTCATCATTTTTCCAAAGCACCATCATGCCATGGTTTTCCAGCCCTTTCTTATTGTTTATTTATTGACTGGTCAACATGGCGGCAACAAACAAGCAACCTAGCAGTAATAATTCAAAATGCCAGATCAACAGCCTACACGTGGTTAAGACTTTTTACCTCATCTGTGTCATGGGGAATGCGGCCTTGGGCAGAGGCAAGATTGTACACACACCCCCAGCGCCTTCAGTGTGCACTGCTCAGTGCTAGGAGTTATAGGAAGATAAACTGCTGGACAAGTGCTTGCAGAGCTGAGCCTTCAGATGGAGAGGCAAGACCTTTGAAGTGTTGCCAGAGAATCAGGGAGGTGAGGTCATGGAGATCATGGCAGAGACAGCACTATTCAAGCCAGGCCCTGGAGGCTGCAGGGGTCTTTGGCAGGGGGACACAGACCTCTGGCTGGTGGTGCAAGGGTGGAGAGCAGTCTGGGGTGAGTGAGAGGGAGAGGACAGGTGACTGCAGGGGGCTGGCTGGTCCCCAACTGTGGAAGGACTTGAATGTCAGACAAAGAGATAAAGCTTTGAATGGAACAGAACTTGAGCACCAGAAATGGCAAGAAGTGCCTGGGCCCCCAGCAGAAGCCACATGGAACAGAAAAGAAAGAATGTGAAACAGAATTCAGCCCCAGCTCTGCACCTGGCAAACTCTGGGATCTGGCCATGCTCCTTAGCCTTGGTAAGCCTTGGTTTCCTCATCTATAAAATCAGGATAATTATAGCACTGATTTCAAAAGTTGATAAGAAGAGTGAGATAATATATATCAAGTGCTTAGCGTAGTACTTCTCACATACTGAAAGTTCTATCAATGTTATGTGAAGTTTTGAAACTACTGTTTGTTAGTAGGAATATTAGGGAGATGGAGCTTCCCTAGGAACTGAGCCCGTTGGGCCCTACCTGAAGGTTACAGACTGACAGACCATATTAAGAATCTGTCAGACAAAGACAATTCTTGCTATGCCCTTTGTACCGTGCAGCTGGGCTGATCCACTTGGTAAGTGGCTCTGTACAGTCAAGGACCATAGCCTGAGTGTAATGGGGACCCACAGCAGAGAGGCGTCATGTAGGAATAGGGAGAAATGGCCCAAACTTCCGGCAGGTGGGGGCGGGGTAGAGCCAGGCAGGGAGTGAGCATCATGGGAAGGGCAGTGCATGTAGCCGGTAGAATAGAAGGGAAACTTCTGGACACCTTCAAGGCTGTGATCTGTTAGCTACTCTGTATCCTGCCTAACTGGAAGCTCCTTGAGGACAGGAACCAGCTCTGCTCACTCCCTGCGGCATCCCCAGGCTACGCGCCCAGCCAGAGCTCCGGGAAACTTCAGGAGAGGGCTTTGGTGAATGTCACCACCATCTCCCCGCCTTTCCAGCTCTGGCTGCCAAGGATGGCTCAGGCCTCCTTCGTGGTCACATACTCTGGCCACAAGCAGCCTTATACGGTGTCATTAAGTCAAGATCCAGGGGTCTCCATACTCTGGCCTAAGGCATGTGGATGTGGAGATGCAGGGGAAAGTGTTGAGGCACTATCACACCTGGTCACTTCCACCCAAATGTTGTTAATCACACTAAGAAGAAGAGCCAGTATTTCCTGTGACCCTAATAGTGCTGATCACTGCACTCAGTGCTTTGTATGCATCATATTATTTCATCTTCACAAAACCCATCTTACAAGTTAGAAGACTGAGACACAGAAAGACTGAGTAACTTGCCCAAGGTCCTCCAGCCAGCCAGTACCCATCTGGGACTTCTGATCTAGGAGCCCATGCTCTCTGGGGGCAGGACCCTGGGCCCATGGGAAGCGGGTCAGTGAGGGGCACTGCTGGGACAGACAGGCAGGCCCTGGGTGGGTGACCTTTGTGGCATCTGTGCTTTACCCGAGAAGGCAGGGGACACGGGGACACAGTGAGTAGTAACCCCAGGGCCTCCCTGCTCACATTGCTTCCTCACAGTTTTGCTCCAGTCCTGTTCTGGAAGTTGGCACCTCTCAGAGAGGTTTGGGGACTGTAGGGGGCAAACAAAGGGTCTTGCAGGTCCACCTCCTTTCACTGGAGTTTTTCTCAGTATTAGAAAAACTTAGGGCTAACATTTAAACGTTAAATGCCCAAGGGCAATTTTCAAGCTTTAAAATACTGTATTTGGCCTTTAGTGGCAGAGTTCTAAAAATGGAACTTAAAATGCATTCTGTCTACAGAGGAGCTGGGAGCACCCAGGCCAGGGATGACAAAAAACAACCATTTGTAAAACTCTACCCCTATTATTCTAACCTGCATCTCCCCCTCTTTTCCCTTTGGCTGTCAGCAATGCATGTAAGAGATCTGGGGGACAAGTTTGACATTCTGTTGACTAGAGTTATCTGTTCTATCTCTACTCCCTGTGAATATGGGAATATCATGATTGAAGGGTTAATCTCAGAGGAAAAATAGCCACCCCGGTGACAGTTAATATGAAAATCTACAGTTAAGGCCATTTCCAAAATTTCCTATGATTCAGGATGGAAAAGAAAATGGTTCAAGTACACTTGATGTCCATCTATGTGACGCTTTCTTTTTCCCCCTTAAGACGAGAATATATTTCAGGCTTCAACTTTAACATCAAAAACACTACAGAGTCCTCTCCTGGACTACATTTGGCCTTTGCTTCTGCCTGTCAGATTCCCCCCCTCACACCCCACCTCCCTGCACTTCACATATAATTCCTGGTGTTATAGGAAATGACATCAATATGGAGGTAAACATACATATGCTTTCAATATGTCATCGATCCATGTTACATTTGGGGAGCATTTAGCAGGAAGAACAACAAAATTGGAACCTTGAATTCTGGAGAAATTTAAACTGTGGAAACATTGCAACTTGGGGCTCACTAAGCCACATACATGAACCATCCATAAACTGACCTTCAGAGTAGAGCTCGGGGGTCTGCAAGTCAAAATGAGGGGTTGAGGACACTGATCAGAGCACTTCTACCCAGACACGAAGGAAACACGACAAGAAGTACAGGCGCGTGCATCTCTGCCGCAAAGAACCCGAGGTTCCCTCTCGCTACTGCAATTCTTAGAGAAGTAGGCTCTTTTTTTCCTCATTAGACTTGATAGTAGGAAAATGAGGATCTGAGTGAAAAACGCATCAGTTTATATTTTACTTAGTGGTTCCTTCAAAGACAGTAGAAGGGAGAGACCCTGAGAGTACTTCAATTTTGCAAAATGCCCAAAGAAATTGTACAGACATTTTTTTCCCCTTTGTTTCTGGCTGGAATTCTGTCAACTCTGTGAGTGAACGTGGATTATCACAGACTTAACTAGGGAAGTTGGTGGTTAATATCTTTGGGCTGATAATTAAGCTAGTCCCCACCAAGGAGATAAAGTTTGTTTCTGATGAAATCTTTGAAATCGTGGGGTCTCTGAGGGAAAATAACAGAGCTATTCCTGATCAAAAGATTGGGAACCACTGGGTGAGCCAGTGTCAATCTGGCCAGGGTCCAGCCCCTAATGTGGAGTAAATAAGGATTTTTCACGCCTTTCAGATGAACATTTGTTTTAATGATTTTTCAAGTATATTCCATTTCCCTGAAACCTTGCTCAAAGGTTGTGCATAGCATGGCTTGTTGTTTTGCAACCTGGATGCTGGAAAGAATCACAGAAGTAGATTTGGAAGTAAAAGATATTTAAGTGAATTGCCTTTTGTTTTGACAGATGTTTTATACAGTACTTTGTCTGTTAAGAACAAGATGTTCCAATAAATATTGGATAAGTGGGAGAGAAAATTTACTACAAGGCCATAAATCAGTTGGCAAGAGGTCATAAACTGCAAGATTGGTGCGCAAAGCATTTATTAGATTATCAGAATCTAAGATTGATCTGTAGCTTTATCTACTTTCCCCTATCCATCATTTTTATGGGACATGAAAAAGAGTTATAAAGGACAAATTGCATTTAAAAAATTATAATACAGGTTTTAGACAAAGCATTGCCAGATTATGGAACTAGATTAAAATAAGTGATAAATCAAGAAAGGTCTCCAAAATAGAAATATTTTTGTCACTTGGTAGGAGATAAGTGCCAGTTTAGTAGGGAATGAAATATTAAGATAAGAGAAATCATGGAAGTTTTAACATACAGAGGGGTCTAGAGATTGTCTCATCTGATCCCCATCACCTTACAAACAAAGAAACAAAGATCCACGAGGTTAAGTGACTTCTGCGATAACACAGCTGGTTAGTAGCCTCAAAGACCTTATTTCTGCTAAAGATAATGCAGAAAGTTTTGTGATTGATTTTTTCTTTTTGGAAGAATCTCTTTTATTAACAGTATATAAATTTAAGTTAGGATACTTAACACACCATGAACTCCTTGAGGACAGGAACTGATTCTCATTTTTACTACATATTTCCTAAATATTTGCCGTAGACCTCAAAGTTTGGGGGACTCTTCTGCATACCTAGACTGTGTGTTTTGCTCTCACAATGTGCTGGTGGCCCCACAGACCCAACCATAGGCCTGGTCCCAGCCTCCACATGTAGTGGATGAGGCAAGGGAGACACACATCTAGCAGCTGGGGTTGGGAAACACGCTCTGTTACTTGGGTGATCCGAGGCCTGCTTTCTTTTGGGGCCAGGCAGTAAGTGCTCCTTCCGTCCCCAAGAGGTAGGGCCAGACTAGGGGGGAGGCAAGTGAGGCTGAGGCACTGTGGTGTACAGTTTAAGGAGGCATTCACTCTCAGGGTCGTGCCAGTTCAGGGGCAGTACTTGCAAGACCCTGAGAGTGAGTCCCTCCTTACACTGTATGCCCTAGAGCCTGGCTCTCAGGGAAGAGGAGATTTGCCAAAGCAAAGACAGCTGGAAGCCTGAAGGAGGAGGGGGCAAGGAGGACTGCAACTGCCCAGCTTCCTAAGTGCCTCTGTGCCCGCTACCACACCCAGGAGACATAAGTGCTGAGGGGACTGGAATGTGAACAATACAAGGGCTCCGGCCTGAAGATGGTTTCAAGGACAAATCGAGGAAACAGACGTGCAACGTCTCACAACACACAGAATGAACTCATAAATTCATCTGTTCGTTGGTCTCAAACAAAATGCTGTGGAGACACAGAGGAAAAAGTGAGGAAGATAAACTGGAAGAAGTCATTGAGAAATATGAGTGTGGTATTTATAAAAAGAGGACGAGATGAGATGGGCACGTCAGGTTCTATCCAGCCGCTGAGTTCTACTATGGCAGGTGAGGTGGGGAGGGGTGGGCTGGTAATGCCAAGGGGAGCCTGGGGGACACAGAAGGCTTGAAGGCTGCCTGCTTCCAGACAGAAGGTTCTACCAACACTGAGTGTTCTGTAAACTGGAGCTCTAAATATAGGGTTGCCAGATGAAATGCAGGATCTTCCATTGAATTTGAATTTCCAAGAATCAACAAATAACTTATTAGTATAAGTATGCCACAAACATGAAATATTAGGCTAAAAAATTTTGTTGTTTATCTGAAATTCAAATTTAACTGGGTGTCCTGGGTTTTTTTATTTGCTAAACCTGGCAACCCTATCTGAATGGAGCTGGTGACAAAGTGAACGGGGTGGAAGGGATGGAGGGTAATGAAGGAAGGGACCTGAGGAGCTTTATAGGGAGGTCCAGACTGTCCCACTGCAGGGAAATCCTCTGCTCTAAAAGAAAAGTGGTAGAAAGAATCCTGGAGCTAGAGGAGAATTCAGAACAGTGGTTCTCAATCCAGGACGCACATTAGAATGTCCCGGGAGAGCTCTTAAAAACCATCAGTGCCTGAGTCCATCCTCAGAGACTCTGATTTAATTGGTTTCAGTGTGGCCTAGGTATTAACATTTTTTAAAGCTCCCTGGGTGGTTCTAATGTCAAACAGGGTTGAGAACCACTGCTTTGGAGACTACTATGTCCTGTCCTCTGAGGCAGAGGGTCAGACAGAGCTGGCTTTAAGATCCAACTCTATCACTTCCTGGCTGTGACCTAAACTACGCCTGTTTCACCCTGTGTAAGGCAGGGATAATAACTGTTTGTACATTGTAAGGTTATTGTATAGACTGCTGCAGACTTTCAGTTAAACATTGCAGATTGAGTGCATGCATTTAAATCCATTCTATTCTGAAGCCCGACTGAAATGGTAGCAGACCAGTAAAAACTATACCAACCCACACAGCCACTCACCTACTAGAGTAGGGAAAGCTGGTTTGTAACTCTCTGCAGATGGGGAGAAACCAATAAAAAGCAAGCCAAGGGGGGCTTCCCTGGTGGCGCAGTGGTTGAGAATCTGCCTGCCAATGCAGGGGACACGGGTTCGAGCCCTGGTCTGGGAAGATCCCACATGCCGCGGAGCAACTAGGCCCGTGAGCCACAACTACTGAGCCTGCGCATCTGGAGCCTGTGCTCTGCAACAAGAGAGGCCACGATAGTGAGAGGCCTGCGCACCGCGATGAAGAGTGGCCCCCGCTTGCCGCAACTAGAGAAAGCCCTCGCACAGAAACGAAGACCCAACACAGCCAAAAATAAATAAATAAATAAATTAAATAAAATTTTAAAAAAGCAAGCCAAGGGACTTCCTTGGTGGCACAGTGGTTAAGAATCTGCCTGCCAATGTAGGGGACTCGGGTTTGAGCCCTGGTCCGGGAAGATCCCACATGCTGTGGAGCAACTAAGCCCGTGCACCACAACTACTGAGCCTGCATTCTAGAGCCACATGCCACAACTACTGAGCCTGCGCGTCTAGAGCCTGTGCTCCACAGCAAGAGAAGCCACCACAATGAGAAGCTCGCACACCGCAACGAAGAGTAGCCCCCGCTCGCCGCAACTAGAGAAAGCCCGCACACAGCAAAGAAGACCCAACGTGGCCAAAAATAAATAATAAATAAATAAATAAATATAAGGGGAAAAAAAAAAGGCAAGCCAATTTACACCACCAAACCCCAGAAAGTTTCAGAAATGGAGGTAGCAGGATTCTCTGCAAGTCAGTCTGAGAGCTGGGCTAAAAACCGGAGGACTCAATAATGGTGTGCAGAGCGGGTCCCCAGACCCCTCCCTCCAACCCTTGCATGTGGTGGTCACCCGTCTAGAGAGAGAAACCAGAGAGGGATAGACTCAAAGACACTCTGTGCACACTGAAGGACACTCGTGGATGCACAGTGAAAGTGGGGGGAGGCAATTAATTAAAAATAAGGGGATGGAGTGAAAGATGGCAGCTTGAGCAGTGAGAGTCCAGTACTCTCCCCTGAATACTGGCAGCCAGGGGCACACCCCAAAGGCAGGAAACTTTCTAAAGAACTTGGCCAGCACGAGAGAATGATAGCCAAGTGCTGACATTTAGAGATCTCTCAAAGCAAGGCTGGGTGTCCCCATCACTCTAGGCCCACACGCAGATCCTCCCCTCAGCTTTTTAGTAACTCACTAGAAAGCCAAGATAGAAGAGATCAGAAGAGAGTCTCTAACATGATAAATCAAAAGCCAAATAGGGGGGAAAATAGACGCTTGAAAGAAACATAATTCAAAGAGCAGAATAAAACAAAAAAGAAAACTGTAATGAATATGAATAAGAACATAACAATTCTCCAAGAGATCCAATATCTGACTAATAGTTCTACAATGAAGATTTCCTAGAAACCAAGATATACTTTTCTGTATTGAACAAATCCAACCAGTAGCAACCCTTCCCACACCTCCACAAAAAAAAAAAACAAAGGGGGGGGGATGTCCAAGCTCATCATTATGGAATTTCAATATCCTAGGGATTTTAAGTAGCCTAAATGTTGAGAGAAGAAGAGAGAGAGAGCAAGAGCAAAAAGTCATATACAAAGGATTTGGGATCAGAATGAAACTAAAAAGCAGTAGAGTCATTAATGCCTTCAAAAACTAAGGGAAAATGATTTCCTGCTTAGAATTCTATACCCAGCCAAACTATGAATCAAGAGTGTGCTTTGTGACCACCTAGAGGGATGGGATAGGGAGGGTGGGAGGGAGACGCAGGAGGGAGGGGATATGGGGATATATGTATATGTATAGCTGATTCATTTTGTTATACAGCAGCAACTAACACAACAATGTAAAGCAATTATACTCCAATAAAGATGCTAAAAAAAAAAAAAGAGTGAGAGTAGACTAAAACCATCACACGTGCAAGGTATCAAAGCCTGCCTTTCTGCTGCTTCCATATTGGATGGAATATGAGTTATCAAAGCTTGAGAAAAAACAGGAAAGACAAAGACATGGGATCCAGAAAACAGATTACATACAAGAGTGAGTTAAAGGGAATTCCAGGACGAGAGAGAAGGGAAGGCTCAGGATGACAGGTTGTGGCAGACCAAGAGACAAGTCAGTCCACAGTGGAGCAGGACAGGGGGCTCTATCAGGGAGGGCTCCAAGTGAAAGCGAACTGAAGTTTATTTGATTTGTTTGACAATATAGAGAGGAGCTTAATGCTTCTGTTGGAAAGTTTGAGACTTCCTTTTCTAGGCACAACTAGGAAGTCAAGCAAACAAAGTGAGTATGGATTCCAAAGCAAATTCAAGTCATATAACAAAGGGCATGGAATCTTAGAATACTTTGGAAGTATTGTCAATAGAAAATACTGTTTACATTCATTAAAATGTAAACACTGAATATTTAATCAAAAATTGGGAGGATGAGAGGAGCAAAATGTGAGAGCGTGGATGGGTATAGGAGCTAAACCACACCTTTAATCAGTAGATAGTGTGTAGTAGCAGCTTTAGGAATGAGATAGGGTTGGGAAGGGGATTGCTGTTTTTCATTATAGACCTTGTAGTTCTATTTGACTTTTTATATTATACACATGTATTTAATGTAGCTCCTCATACATTACTTTGTATTGAGTAAGAGCTCAGTGAACGTGGGTTGCTATTATCACATCCTAGACTTAAAACTGGACAATGGAGATACCGTGGCCTGCCTAAAACTTTCTCCTCCCAAAATAACCAGAAGCAGAACTAGGACCTCTTTATTGAAAGCATTTTTTTTAATAGATCTTTATTGGAGTATAATTGCTTCACAATACTGTGTTAGTTTCTGTTGTACAACAAAGTGAATCAGCCATATGCATACATGTATCCCCATATCCCCTCCCTCTTGAGCCTCCCTCCCACCCTCCCTATCCCACCCCTTTAGGTCATCTCAAAGCACTGAGCTGATCTCCCTGTGCTATGCTGCTGCTTCCCACTAGCTAACTATTTTACATTTGGGAGTGTATATATGTCGCTGCTACTCTCACTTTGCCCCAGCTTCCCCCTCCCCCTCCCTGTGTCAAGTCCATGCTCTGTGTCTACGTGGTTCATCAGTACCATTTTTTTTTTTAGACTCCATATATATGCGTTAGCGTACAGTATTTTTTTTTCTCTTTCTGACTTACTTCACTCTGTATAACAGACTCTAGGTGCATCCACCTCACTACAAATAACTCAGTTTCGTTTCTTTTTATGGCTGAGTAATATTCCATCGTATATATGTGCCACATCTTCTTTATCCATTCATCTGTCAATGGACATTTAGGTTGCTTAAAAGGCACCCTCTGTGCCAGACTCGGGGATGAGCTAGTCCCAGTCTATGAGTTTGCAGTCTGGTCGGGTTGGGAAGGAACAAGTATATACATAACAACTTCACAAATATACCCTGGTAAGTGCCATGTAACAAGCTTCCAATAGCCATGAAGCCAGGCTCTAACCAAGATGACCCTCTCCACATCACACTCTTCATGCCAGAGTGGGTCGTAAGTATTGAGGGCTATCCACCGCAGATGCTAAATTTTAATACATGAGAGTTTAGGCTCTGGAGGTAATATATGCACTTCATCACATTTCTCTTTTTTATTTTCAACTTTTAGAGGAAAGCCTGTATTCATATTATAAAACGTATCACAGCAATCAATAGGACTATACCAGTAGCTTTGGTCATGGACTCCTTAGCTATTTTTACTTCAGTCAATTTTTTCATCAAGTTCGGTTCTCTTGAAGCATTACCAGCATGCTTCTGGTACCTTCCTGACTAACTCATGACCAAACAACTCCAAAGAATCAAGGAGCTTTGGTCAAGAGACCTAGGGCGTCCCTCTTCCCCTTTTACTACCACTGGCGTCTTCTCTGGAGCTGGCCATGCTGCACAAGTCCACAGAACAGCAGTGTTGAGGGCCATAAAAGAGTCTTTCCTGAAAATAAAATAATAAAAAAATCGAGCTCAGCTGGATTCTGATTTAATAGTATCTGGCAAGCTAACTATATTATTTTTGAACACACAGACATAAATTTGATATGAATAATAAAACTGAAGTATAACATGGACAAAGGAAATATAAAATTCACCTAATCTTCAAAAGAAATTCTATACTTGAATAATTAACCATGCTCTATTTATAAAACTAGAATAATTGAAAACAGGATTTTCAGTTGATTCATATAGCCTCTGAAATATTTATTATTGCAAGTCGAAAAGATCTGTCTGGGGTTTGTCACTGAAAATGTCTAAACTCAGTGTCCAGATGTTTAAGTTGCTCCCACAGAGTTCTAATGTCAATAACAGGGGTTATCAGAGATCATCGCTGTGTATCTTCCTTGACTAATATTCTCATTTCTTCTGCATCTTTGATGTTTTCTTTCATTAAAATTCCTGGCCCATATCCACAAAAATCTGCTGGGCTTGCATTAAAAATTAGTCGGCTGTCTTGACATATGATGATGCCCCATGTCTCCACAAAGATAATATTTATCAGCAGCTATCATTTTGGCATTACAATCAGCAGCACAGAGTCAATTTCAGAGAATAAAAAAGAATACAGAATCCAGATTTTAGAATGCCTAACTTGCAGATTCCAACTTCCTGCCTATTCTTTTTTTCCTAATGTTAGATAAGGCAAAATTAGAACAAGCAATGGGATTTCTCACCATGAACCATGTGCATTCCGTTCCTCTCCTTCGGTCTCTCATACCCTGTCTTTTGAAAACCTAAAGTAAGATGACTTTAAAATAAAGGAAAACAGACTCTCTGTCAAAACTCACTTCCTACAGTTTCTGCAGAAAAAGACACCTGGGAGAACATTTTAAAGACATTTGATGGCCTTTCCCTTCATGTGAAAGTGGCAAAAGACAAAATGAGTGTATTTTTGAGCTGATCAGATGGGGATTTTGTTTTTCATCAGCTGTACAAAAGAAACAACTTCTAGAAGTTCCTCCTTCCCAAAACTAACCGAATTTTACCCAAATTGTTAAAGCACCTAGAACCCAAAGAAAGGAGGCATGAGTAAACGAAGTCTATGTGAGCATTCCAAAAATATCTTGTGCATCTGAAGCCTCGTTCAAGCCTCTGGTAGGATCCAATGGACAGCTAAGACCAGCATGAGGTTAACACTACTTACCCACGGCTGTTAACTGTATTAATTTAAAAGAATTAAATCTGATTTGAACTCCAGTACAACATGGAGAAAATATTTGGCACTGGTGTGAAAAATCACTAATGATATTAAACAGTGCCCTCAGGAAGGTAGGAAATCACTCCTGAGAACTGCAGACAGATTAATTAGAAGGTCTTATCTGTGGAAAAATCACCATTTACACTGTTTATTTGATTAAATCATGAGATTCATGAACTCATGTAATACAGCCAGAGAGGTAACTTCCTAGCACAAAGTAGGCGCTCAATAAATGTCTATTGGCTTTTCAATGAACAACTAGTCTAACATTTCTGTATTAATAGGTATTACATAAAATTGGATCTCCAGGTAAACACATTTGGGAAATGCTGAGTTAAATAAGGTGAAGCAGGCTTTTTACTCTAGGACCTATCAAAAACTTTAATATGCTAAGGTGATTTTGAATTCCCATGGGATAGTGAGCGAGGAGGGAGAGATTATGCTGCATTTCCCAAACTCATTTGATCAGCAAATTGCCTTTTTCTGAGGATTTCTGTTTTAAGAGACATATTTTTAAAAGACTACCCAGGTGCAATGATTTCATTATAGAAACTGGACAATTCAAATCCCTAGCAGTTGTGACTTGACCAAGCACTCAATTTATTAATAGCAAAGCAGGAACTCTCTCCCCTCCCACTCTCACCTCCCCATCTCCGCTATCCCTGCCACCCAATATATCTTGATATGAGAGCCTAGGACTCTTCCTCAGAGCTCTTTTATTGCCCTCCTGCTAATACATTTATTTTTGCTTTAATTGGAGCCCAAAGAGAACACCCATATAAACCCAACAGTTGAGATAAAGCAGCATTACCTGGTGATGTACTACAATAATTTAAGCAAGATGTGGTCTCTTTTGAGTGGACGAGCATAAAGGGAGCAGTTAACACTTTTTCTGGAGGGAGGGTGAGTAGACTTCATGCTTCCATAGCACCCTTCCATCACACTTCCCACATAGGAATTGTTAGTATTCCCCACTAGACCGTGAATTACAAGAGGGCAAAAAATTAGTCCTATAGTCTGTCAGTGCCTAGTAGGTAATAGGTGTTAGTAAACATCAGCTGAATAAATGAAGGAAGGAAGGAATGACCAATGGGACAAACCAACTAGCTATTGTCTTAAAGAACTTCTCAGCTCTTTGAAGGAAAGAATGGCAAAACATCCCTCTGCCCACCAGCACCAGAAGACACCAAGAGAAAACTGTCTATTTCCAAAGAAGATCAAGGCAAGAACAAAGGGGCTGCCAGAGGAGGCCAGGCAGGATGGTCTCCAAGGGGCCTCTTGGAGTGCAGTTTACCTCTGTGATTTCACAAAAAGAGTTACCAAAACAGTGTGGTCAGTAACCACTTAGATCAAAGTTAGCAAACTAGTTTTGTGTCTTGTGTTGCCCATGCTTTTAAAGTATAGCATTTAGTTGAGAACGGGGGCACATAGAAGGGATGTGTATCTGATGTACCCAAAGTGAATAGTAACAATAATCTGTGGCAAGTTACCTTGTTGGGAAGCTAACTTGGCCTGAAAATCTGGAAATGGGTAAGGACTGTACTTGGAACCTTTCTCAGTGCATAATTCAGGCCGAGCCCTCTAGCGGTAGAAGTCCACAGTATTGTTCTTAAAAAGGGCCCTCTGAGTGAGGAGGGTTGCTTATGGAAATTTCTGGATGGCCAGTGTCTCTTCCGAGTCCTAGATTGTGTCAATGTGAATTTTATCTCAGACTTTTAAATGAAGGAAAAAAGTCCTCTTAACACAAATAATTTGCACAATGCTTCTGTATGCAAATTCATCTGGAAAGAAATGCATGGGTCCAATCTCAGGAGCTCTTCCATTTGGGCACTGGACATGCCAAGCCAAAATTCTTGAAAAATAGATGTGGTTAAGAGCATTTAAGCAATCTGCATATCATCTGTGCTATTCTCAATTAAGGGGCCAATATTAGGGTAGAAAGTTTTATCTTTCTTCTTAAAAATCAGTATAGTGCAAAGGGAGCAAGCAGTAACACACAGAGACACACACCCCTGAACTCAACCCAGGTATGTGTTTCTGGGATGCAGAGAGGGGGCAGTTCCACGGGAAGGAATGTGGCAGGACCCCCTGATGAAAAAGCCCATCTGGGACTTGAGAAATCTGGATTCAATTCTTGGCTCCGTCTCTAGCTCACCACATAATTAAGAGGGCAAATCGGCTAATCTCTCTGTCCTTCACTTTGTCCTCTTTAAAACGATAGTGTCTGGCCTCTCCCCACATCTCAGGAATGCCTTGTCAGCAGATGCTGGGAGTGGGGCCTGTGGAGCCAATTAGCTGTAGGCAGCAGGGACCTGTACCCAGCCCCAGCTGCCCCTCCTGCCCCAGCCTGTCTAGCAAATTAATGTCTTTGGTCACACGGAGTCTGCCTGTGAGAGTGTGAATGAATTTCAGACCACTCAGAGCTCTTCCCTTCAGATGACAAGGCAAAATAACATTTCTTTTGTGAAGCACGGATTTTGTTTCACTGCATAAAAATACTATCTGTGTCATGAAAAGAAGACTGGATTAGGCACATGCAGAGAGGGGACCTATTCCAGATGGAGGGGTGTTCTAGGTTCTGATTTGACAGCTATACGACCTTGAACACACCCCCTATAATAATAGTTACTTGTTTCCTGGGTGCTTACAATATGCTGGGCAACATACAAGTATAAACTCATGAATACGCGTGCTTGGCATATATACAGTAAATGCTCAGTAAATGTTAGCTGCTAGTACTGTCATCTAATTTTGTATCCCAGCAACCTTATGAGATAGGTCTTATTGTTATTCCTATTACATAGATGGGAAGACTGAAGGACAGAGGAGCAGCTGCTATAATGCATTGTCCAGATAGTTTTTCAGGAATGAAGAAAATATTCCCTGGGCTGCCGGGAGTGCTTTCAGACAAGGGCCTCTAAGGGGACTGCCCCTGCTGCAGCAGAGTGGCTCACCCAGGGCCAGGCTTGCTTCCAGCCCACATCCAGTGACTGATCGTACATGGTAAAAAGCTCTGGCCTCCCGTATTCGTTACCTAGGGCTGCCGTAACAAATTACTACAAACTAGGTGACTTAAAAAGTGGAAGTTTATTCTCTCACAGTTCTGGAGGCAAGAATCCTGAAATCAAGGCGGTGTCAGCAGGTTGGTTCCTGCTGCAGGCTCTGAGGGAGTCTGCTCCAGGTCTCTCTCCTAGCTTCTGCTGGCTGCAGGCAATCTGCGGCGTTCCTTGGCTTGTAGATGCATCACTCCAATTTCTGCCTCTGTTTTCACCTGGCCTTCTCCCCTGTATGTCTGAGTGCTGAATCTCCCCCTCTTTTCTCTTATGAGGATGCTGGCCATTGGATTTAGGGCTCACCCTAAATGCAGGATGACCTCATCTCAAGATTCTTAATTGCATTTGTAAATCAGGTCACAGGTCCCGAGGGATAGAACTTGGATATATCTTTTTGTGGCCACTACTCAACCCTCTAGATCCCGGATAGGGAAACTGCTCTGCAGGGCCAGCCAAGCTCCCAGCTCCCTGGGAGGTCACCTGAGGCCTTTGGTGAGATCTCAGCACCTGCCAGCTTCTCCCACGCCTGACCCTGCATCCTTCTCTTCCCTTCCACAGGTACTTCTTTCAGGAGGCTCCCTAATCGATGTCCTGCACACTAACCTCCATCTCAGCATCTGCAGCAATAGTGTTCATTTCAAAGTCTCCCCAGACTTCAACCTGTGACTCATATTTTTTTTTAAATGCTTTTGAACTCAAATCCAGCTCTGCATTATCCCATGAATTCCTCTGGCGAGATATTAACCACCTTCGCACAGTTTCCCAGACGTTCTGAATTCTCTTGCCTCTTGGCCTTTGCTATTGCTGCATCTGACTGTCTCCCCAGCCCACCAGTCCACACCCCACCCATGGGTCAAAGCCTAGTTCAAATGCCCTCCTTCAGAGTCTTTCTGGCCCCCATGCCTGAAAGGTCCTTGGTCTTCCTTAGTCACTTAGCCCTGTATACTTTGGATAAGAATTATTTATGCATGTGTCAGCTCTACAAGATCCGTGAGGGCAGGATTTGTGTCCATTTTGAGGCTGCTACCTGTCAAGCCTGCCCCTGCCCACCCTCTATTGCTCTTCCCACGGTTCTGTCACTGGTCCTTTCTCTTCCTGCTCTGTGCTCTCCCTGGGCATCGAATCTATGGTCTCCAACCACCTTCTCTATATGGAGGGGCCTCATCCTTGGTCTCCAGTCCCAACCTATCTCTCGAGGGTTAGGCCTGCTTTTCCAGCGTCCCACTAGGCATGTCTGTAAGGATCCCCACAGGTACAAGTCCAAAATTGAATGCTTATGCTATCATCCCTGGTCTCTTCCTGGAAACCAATTCCTCCATCCTGGCTCCCACCCTTAGGAACCACGATGTACTAGAACAACCTCCATCACTGAAGGGAAGTCTAGTTCTTTCTCTTTGGATGCTGCTACCTCTGTGATGTGTGAAATTAGGATCAGTTCTGGGGACAAAGAGCCAAGTCGTGCCCCATGGGTGGGCTCCAGGTGGGCAGCCTGGCTCTTCTGTTCTCTTCTACGAAGCAGTGACTCCACGGGCGGGGTGTGGAGCACAGCGCTCCTCAGAGGGACCGGCTGGATGCAGGGAGAACAACAGCTAACGTCGCAAACTTAGGACTATCTCATCTTCACCACAGGCCTGTGATGGTGGCATTATTTGTATTATTCCCCCTTTGCAGATGAAGAGGCTTAGAGCCATTAAGTAATATTACCCTGGGAGTACCTGGCGGGTCTGAGCGGCTGGCTCAGGCTGGTGTCTAGGTGCCGGGCAGCCCTCTGGGGAGGTGGTGGCTGTAGAATGTAGAATCCAAGACCTGGACGGGAATGAGCCAGAGAAGAGCTGTCGCCCAGACTGTGCTCATGCTTTTGGCCCTCTGTTTCCACCGTCATCTCTTCTCATTAAGGAAAATATCTGTGAAAGACACAGCCTGTCACAGCGCTGCTGTCAAGACCAAGGGAAGGGTCCACCGTAGTGATGGTAGGCTTGGTGACATCATCTTGCTTATTCCCCCGCCCCATCCTCGCCAGCCCCCCAGGAAAGCCAGGCACTGGCTGCCTGGAATTCAAGCAAACAGAGCAAATAGGCAAGGCAGCATGGGAAATCGAAAAGGGCACTTGACTTGGAGAAAAACAGATTCAGGTCTTAATAGTGCATGACCTTGAGAAAGCCACTCCCTCGCTGACCCTTCATTTTCTTCCCTGGAAAACGCTGGAATGATAATACCTCCCTCCCAGGATATGTAGGAAAAGCAAGAGAGACCACAGATGTGAAGCCCTATCCTAAACAGCACGTGGCCCCAGGGGTGTTGGCATCATGATCACACACGGCAGTGAGGGGGCCCTCGGGCTCGTGCAGAGGGCGGCTCTCAAGCCCCCCTTCCTCCTCCATCTGCTCATTTTCTCTCACTTCATTCATTCACTGTCTCATTCGGTTATCAAGATATTACTGAGTGCCCATGATGTCTGGCATTGTTCTAGGCCCCTGGGGAGGTAGCAATAAACAAAACATAAAAATCCCTAACCTCATACTCTAGTGGAAGAAGTCAGGCCATAAACAAACAGGAAAACATACAATTCTATGGAGAAAAATAAAGCAGCTAAGGGGGGTTATTTTATATTCATTGGCATCCGTGATCAGGAGACATTTGGGTAGATACTTGTAGGAAATGAGGAGCCAGGCCCACTGGTGTCTCAGGGAAGAACATTCAAGGCAGAGAGAACAGCTGTGCAAAGGCCCTTAGGTGGGAGCACTCTGCACACATTAGGGCAACAGCAAGGAGGCCCGGGTGCCTGCGTGCCCCTGTCGGATACCGAGGGCAGGGTCATGTGGGATCATGTAGGTCATCCAAAGGAATTTTGCTTTTATTCTGAGTGAGCTGGGAGCCACCAGAGGGCCTGGGGCAGAAAAATGACTTGATCTGATAACGACTTTAAAAAGTCATGCTGGCTGCTGCGTTGTGACACCTCTGTGACGTGGACAAGGGCAGAAGCAGGGACAGGAGGTAGGAGCCCCCAGCAACCATCAGGCAACAGGGCACGGTAGCTCACTGGACACCCAGATCCCATTTTCCTCAGGATTTGTGTTATAAGACATACATTTTGGGAGTTGCTAACCTGTTCTAACTCCCTCATTTTAGAAACTGGAACACTCAAGTCCCAAAAAGTTAAGTGACTTGGCCAAGAATATTCATTGTGTTAATAGCAAAGCTGCCACCACCACCACCAGCATACTCTCATCCCTAGTCTGAGAGTCCAGGACTTGCCCAGAGCACTCTTGTTGCAGCTGATTATGAGTCTGCAATTCAGAGCTGGAGATAAGAGCTTGGGAGTCATGATGTATCAACAGGATGTAAAACCACAGGTGGGATGAGGTCACCAAAGGAGCGAGCAAAGGTGGAGAAGAGGTTCAAGGAGAGAATCCTGGACATTTCAATGTTGCGTGACTTGTGCTGAGTTGGCAACATGAAGGCCTTTGGTGGCCTTGACAAAAGCTTTTTTGGGAGAACTTTGGGAGCAAACACTTGATTGGAGTAGGTTCAAGAGAAAATGGGAGGAGAGGAGCTGAAGACAGTGAGACCACTCTTCCAAGTAATGCTTCCTCGCTGCCCCTTGACTGTTCAGGGTCCATCCAGGCCTCTTTCTCATCCTTGTCCTTCTCCTCCATTTTCCATTTCCTCTCTTCCCTCCCTCAAAACTTGTCTCCCATTCCCTTAAGCCCTATTCTTCTCCAAGAAAAAGTCATCTAATAAATGGACATCCACTGAGAGATTAATTAATGAGTTTATTGATGTTTTGCTATCTTCAAGATAATATATATTCTAACATAGAAATCTGACAGATAAATAGTGTTTTTTTCCCCCCAGAGGAAATCATGGCAACCATAGATTGGAGGAGGGAAAAGACCCTGAACCATGAACATCATATTGTACCCCTGTCCATCATTATCCAGTACCTACTAAATTTAGCTGGCCACCTGCTATAGTCACAGGCGTTTCATTATAGTTTCAGAAGGTGGTACAAAACAGATCTCACAGAGGGCTGGTGAGAGGTTTGATGAGCCAGTGAAAGTCAACCTTCTGACCACCAAAGGGAGAGGAGTATGAGAGTGGAGGCATTCAAAACAGACCATCAGGCAGTGAAAAGGAAAAATAGGGTCACGCATATAAATAATGAGAAGTACATTATCTATTTTTAGTTTATTTTTTATACATTATCCACTTTTATTTCAAGAAAATTGTAGTCATTGACCCTAGTTGCCATAGTAAAATTTAACATTTCTGTAGTTTTAGAAAATAGATTTCTGGCACTGTACTTTTTCTATAATTTTATACAAATGTGCTAAGGAATTAATTATAAGTAGAATCCACAATAGGCCAAGAGCATGGATGGGGCAGAAAGAGTTGGCTCTGTCAGAAGCAGCTGCACAACCTTCTCCATGCTTCTCTGTGCCTCAATTTCCCCATGTATAAGATTTGGAAAAATAATACCTAATCTTCCTTCCTTCCCTAAGAACTAAAGATGCTAATTTGAGGTAAGATTTGCCTTCTATTGCCAGTTACAGTTTCCTAATGTGCTTCATTTTGACCCTGCTAAATGTAGCTGAAGGGGAGAAGAAATCTTTATAAAAATCTAAGTAATCAAGGGACTTCCCTGGCGGTCCAGTGGTTAAGACTCCACATTGCCACTTCAGGGGGTACGGGTTCGATCTCTGGTTGAGGAACTAAGATCCCACATGCTGCATGGTGTGGCCAAAAAAACAAAACAAAACAAACAAACAAACCAATATATATATATAGAACAGCTATTTAACTCAATACAAATATATGTGGTACTGATTAAGAGAACTGATGTATTTACTAGCAATATTTTCAGACAGAGTTTATAAGTACCAAGTTGAGTCTCCATCTTTCAAAGAGCTTTTCTGTATGCTCTAAGGAACTGATTTACAACTCTCATTCTTTTGCTTTAATAATGTGAAGTTTTTCCATACAAAGCTGGGTCTCTCCTTAGTTCAATGTCCTAATTTCCCCTTGTCAAAATAGCTTTTTTTAGGGAGTCTCTATTGTTTTCAGTTAATTTTAACACTAAATTAAAAGCTTCATATGGTGGTGATTTTAAAACATTTTACTTCAGATGCCAAAAGGTACCTCCTAAACTACTTCAATCATAATTGTTACCATCGTTACAATAAGGTTTTCATATAGAATCTCTTTTAGACCTCAAAGTGTTCTATAAAGACCACACTTTGAAATTTTGTTCTCTCAAAACATACCCCATACATTAGATAAGGGGTCACTGACCCCATCTTACAGACTAAAGAGTCAGGAGAGTACAGAACTTCCCACTGGATTCAAAGGAAATAGTGGCATTTAAATCCTAAATCTAATAATCTAATGCTATTCCAGTGGCTTACCCTCTTTTTTGCCTTTTCTTAATTCCAAGTTTTCTAAAATCATCTGGGACGTAATAGATCATATTTAATTGTTCAGGCTTTTATGCTGTGCTTTCAGAATCGCTTCTGATTTGTGGTCTGGCTCTAGTTCAGTATTATCCAACACGAGGTTTATTTCATCGGCCCTGTATCAAAGCTTCCTCACTTTAGCCAGAAATTAAAATAATAGCTTTAAGTTTCCCCTCCCTGTCAAAGAGCTAATCAATAACACAATTTGCCATATTTTGTAGATGACTCTATATGCTCCTCATAAAAGCGGGATGTGGAACCCTTTCATTTATTTAGCATAGGCACTCTCAACTTTTCCTACACAAAGACAGAATCTTTTTTTTTCTAACAATTTTACTTCCTTTTAGTGTTATAAATTGTCACAAAGCCTGCAAAGTGTCAACTGCAAGATTTACTGGGTCCTCTGAAGAAAGCCCATGATACCGGATGTCACTTTCACTGGCATCTCTTCTCCTAAAAATATTTATGCAGTCAACTACAGTACCAAGTGAGGAGGGAAGGGTCAAGATACCAGCAGTGGCCAAAATGGTCACACAGTTGTAAGATGCTGAAAAATAAAGCATTCCAGGTACAAAAATTATCAGAAGAAAAA
The DNA here is from genome assembly GCF_965194805.1 of Balaenoptera borealis. Classification (NCBI taxonomy): domain Eukaryota; kingdom Metazoa; phylum Chordata; class Mammalia; order Artiodactyla; family Balaenopteridae; genus Balaenoptera; species Balaenoptera borealis. Next base: position 106,215,785 of record NC_138866.1, on the reverse strand, counting down.
AAGCTCTTTTGTAGTGTAAGTCAAATACCGCCGGAGTAACCTGAGCTCTTGCTTAGCAGTAGCACTTTTTAAAGCCCACACGAGACCTTGATTTGTGGTATCCATGGGTCCAGCGCCCAGAAATCTCAAGTGCTGGGTTCTTTTCTTCGCTGCTCTTAGTGACCTTGAGCAAATGACTTCAATCCCTGTTACAGGAAACAGGGATAATCCCACAAGCTATCTACCTACACCTTGACTCACAGCTCCTGGCTCCCCAGAGAATGCGATGTTGATTAGAGCCAGGTCCTATGAAAATGAAAATTACCTTATAGATAACTATTATGTAATGAGATTAATCCTCATAACCTCTTCCACAGATCCGGTAAAGCCCCAAATTTTAGCACTTTACTTTCTTCTCTTAACATAATCCCTTGAAAATTGAAGGTAAGAGTTCATGACTGCAGATTCAGTCGATTTTTCCTGTTTAAACCCAACTTTAATATTTTTTAAAAAATTCTTTCTTACTTGCTAACTCTTCTCAATCAAAACTACACAATACTTTAGGTATCTACACTAAAACAGCATTGTGAATTTTCTATTTAACTTGTGTAGACTAATAATAGTCATCCTAGTTGAAAGAGTAAGTTAGTTCATAAATGGCAAGTGTCCTAATCTCCTAAGTCTCAAAATACAGAAATAAAAAGTTAATTAATATCAGAATATCAAGCAGTTTTTTGAAAATGAGATTTGTACTACCAAGGATATATATAGAGAGAGAGACATATAGAGAGAGACATATATATGTTATATATATGTTGTTTTGTTTTGTGGAACATGGCAAGCTGATTCTAAAATTTATTTAAATTTAAAAATGCAAAGGGCCAAAAATAGCCAACCCACTCTTGAGTAGGATGGCAGGCTTTACTCCAGCATTATCATAAAGCTATCGTAAATAAAGTAGTATAATATTAGCCCGAATAGATTAATGGAATGGAGAAACAGAGAGCACCCAGAAAGGACCAGAGGCTTATACAGGTGCTTGATGAATGGCAGAAGGGCACTGCATAGTGCCAGGACCAGCAGCTATACAAAGGACCCTTCCTCACACAGTCACAAATACATCCCAGGGGGAATCAAAACATAACATAGTAAGAATGGAAAATTGTAAAGCATTTATTAAATGAAAAGATTTTAAAAGATAATATTTTCATGACTTAAGGATAAGAAAAGATTCCTTAAAAAAAGACACAAAAGACACTAAACATAAAAGATGAATAGATTTGCCATTAAAATGAAGAATTTTTATTCATCAAAAAACCATGACGAGAATGAAAAATAATCAGAGAAGGAGAGGATATTTACAACAGATGTAACTCAATAATGATTAGTACCAAGAATATATACAAATCAATGAGTAAAAGACAGCTGACATGAACACAGCAGAGACAAGTTTTGAATGGGCACTTTTCAAAAGAAGAATTGCAGTGACCAATGAACGTAGGCAGATGCTCAAATTTGTTCCTCATTAGAGAAATGCAAAATAAAACCACAATGAATGTCTCAACATCACTCTGGCCAAAGTTAAAGTCTGGCAATATCAAGTGTTGGTGAACTGGAACTCATACACAGCAGGGGAAAAGGAGAGGGATATTAAATGTTAAAGATATGCCTACCTCATAATCCAGCAATTAAACTCCTAGGTAAATGCCCTACAGAAATGTGTTTATGTGCACAAAGATGCTCGTTGCAGCATTGCTTATAATAGCCAAAAACTGAAATCACTATAGAAGTGTCCGTCGCAGTAAAATAAAGTGGTACTAAGGAAATGGCACATCATACAGTAATGAAAATGAATAAATCACACCAACACGCGATGTGAATTGTATAAGCAATGTTGAGTGAAAGATACCAGACGCAACATACAGTGTGATTCCATTTTTATACGTCAAAAGTAGGCAAAACAAACTAATCATATTGTTGCACACATAACCAGTAAAACTATTTTCTAAAAGGGGAGTATTGCCATAAAGTCAGAATAGTAGTTACCTCTGGGAGACAAAGGTGAGGCTGGAGGGGACACCCAGGGAGATTTTGGAGTGCTGGCAGTGGCTTTTCTGCATCTGGTTTGTGATTACATAGCTTTTGCTTCACCCATTAAACTGCATATCTGTTTTACGTACATATCTGTTTTATGTACTTTTCTGTATATTTCACAAAATTTAACAGAATGAGAGAGAACTTGTACTACAAAATATTAAGTGATTACAGCCATAATTATTAAAATAGTATGGAAAACTAGAAGGCCCAGAAATAGGTCCAAGACACAAAAACACAGAGGAATTTAATATTCTATACCAGTACAGTGAAAATTTTTTAAAAATTAAATCTTACCTCATACAATATTCCCAAATAAATTTGAGATGGATTAAAAATTTCCTTCTGAGTTAAAAATAAGTATAAAAGTGAAATTTTTTAAGTACTAAAAGAAAATAAGGATAAATCTGTAACCATCCTTGGGATAGGGAAGGCAGGCTCTAGCACACCTGCAAAGGTAGACTCCTAAAGAAAACAACTTCTACACAGAAACACCATCAACTGTATTAAAAGGCAAGTAACACATGAAAACAGTAACAACACATGAAAAAAAATGGACGTCTTAATTCATAAAAAAACATATACACCAATAAAAATGGCAAACTCTCCAAGAGAATATAGGAAAGATATGACTAAGCAATGCTCAAAACAATGAATGTAAATGGTCAATAAACGTGAAAAAACTCTCAACCTTCGTTTGTTATCAAAGAAACACACATTTTAAAGGTAGTCCTTCTCTGTGATTATTGGCAAATATCTTAAAATAGCAATTTGCAGTTCTGGGAGTATGATATATTGCTGGTGGGAATGTTAAAGTAAACAGTCTTTGTGGGGAGTAATGGATATCAAGTCTCAAAAACTTACACTTTCACCTAGCAATTCACTTCTAGAAAGGTACCTTTTGGAAATAAATCACTTTTATGCAGATGTGATTATATTTTAAGATGTTGATCTCATCACTGTTTTCAGGTTACATTATAATTAACAAATTGTGAAACAAGTTGATTTTATTTTTATTTTTTAGTTATTTCTGAGATTTACATTTTAAAGTAATAACTAGAATTATGACTTATAACATTATACCAGAACATATAAGATTTTTAGAAATTTCATGTAATGTCTGAAACATTTATATTAACATATTTCCATACAAATAACCCAAAGAAAGTTTAGTATTAGTTGTTTTTTTTGTTTGTTTGTTTTTTTATACTACAGGCTCTTATTAGTCATCAATTTTATACACACCAGTGTATACATGTCAATCCCAATCGCCCAATTCAGCACACCACCATCCCCACCCCACCGCGGTTTTCCCCCCTTGGTGTCCATACGTTTGTTCTCTACATCGGTGTCTCAATTTCTGCCCTGCAAACCAGTTAATCTGTAGCATTTTTCTAGGTTCCACATACATGCGTTAATATACGATATTTGTTTTTCTCTTTCTGACTTACTTCACTCTGTATGACAGTCTCTGGATCCATCCACGTCTCAACAAATGACTCAATTTCGTTCTTTTTTATAGCTGAGTAATATTCCATTGTATATATGTACCACATCTTCCTAATCCATTTGTATGTCGATGGGCATTTAGGTTGCTTCCATGACCTGACTATTGTAAATAGTGCTGCAGTGAACATTGGGGTGCGTGTGTCTTTCTGAATTATGGTTTTCTCTGGGTATATGCCCAGTAGTGGGATTGCTGGATCATATGGTAACTCTATTTTTACTTTTTTAACGAACCTCCATACTGTTCTCCATAGTGGCTGTATCAATTTACATTCCCACCAACAGTGCAAGAGGGTTCCCTTTTCTCCACACCCTCTCCAGCATTTGTTGTTTGTAGATTTTCTGATGATGCCCATTCTAACTGCTATGAGGTGATACCTCATTGTAGTTTTGATTTACATTTCTCTAATAATTAGTGATGTTGAGCAGCTTTTCATGTGCTTCTTGGCCACCTGTATGTCTTCTTTGGAGGAATGTCTATTTAGGTCTTCTGCCGATTTTTGGATTAGGTTGTTTGTTTCTTTAATATTGAGCTGCATGAGCTGTTTATATATTTTGGAGATTAATCCTTTGTCCGTTGATTCGTTTGCAAATATTTTCTCCCATTCTGAGGGTTGTCTTTTCGTCTTGTTTATGGTTTCCTTTGCTGTGCGAAAGCTTTTAAGTTTCATTAGGTCCTGTTTGTTTATTTTTCTTTTTATTTCCATTACTCTAGGAGGTGGATCAAAAAAGATCTTGCTGTGATTTATGTCAAAGAATGTGCTTTCTGTGTTTTCCTCTAAGAGTTTTATAGTGTCCGGTCTTACATTTAGGTCTCTAATCCATTGTGAGTTTATTTTTGTGTATGGTGTTAGGGAGTGTTCTAATTTCATTCTTTTACATGTAGCTGTCCAGTTTTCCCAGCACCACTTATTGCAGACACTGTCTTTTCTCCATTGTATATCTTTGCCTCCTTTGTCATAGATTAGTTGACCATAGGTGCGTGGGTTTATCTCTGGGCTTTCTATCTTGTTCCATTGATCTGTGTTTCTGTTTTTGTGCCAGTACCATATTGTCTTGATTACTGTAGCTTTGTAGTATAGTCTGAAGTCAGGGAGTCTGATTCCTCCAGCTCCGTTTTTTTCCTTCAAGACTTCTTTGGCTATTTGGGGTCTTTTGTGTCTCCATACAAATTTTAAGATGATTTGTTCTAGTTCTGTAAAAAATGCCATTGGTAATTTGATAGGGATTGCATTGAATCTGTAGATTGCTTTGGGTAGTATAGTCATTTTCACAATATTGATTCTTCCAATCCAGGAACATGGTATATCTCTCCATCTGTTGGTATCATCTTTAATTTCTTTCTTCAGTGTCTTACAGTTTTCTGCATACAGGTTTTTGTCTCCCTGGGTAGGTTTATTCCTAGATATTTTATTCTTTTTGTTGCAGTGGTAAATGGGAGTGGTTCCTTAATTTCTCTTTCAGATTTTTCATCATTAGTATATAGGAATGCAAGAGATTTCTGTGCATTAATTTTGTATCCTGCAACTTTACCAAATTCATTGATTAGCTCTAGTAGTTTTCTGGTGGCATTTTTTAGGATTCTCTATGTATAGTATCATGTCATCTGCAAACAGTGACAGTTATACTTCTTCTTTTCCAATTTGTATTCCTTTTTCTTCTCTGATTGCCATGGCTAGGACTTCCAAAACTATGTTGAATAATAGTGGTGAGAGTGGACATCCTTGTCTCATTCCTGATCTCAGAGGAAATGCTTTCAGTTTTTCACCCTTGAGGACAATGTTGGCTGTGAGTTTGTTGTATATGGCCTTTATTATGTTGAGGTAGGTTCCCTCTATGCCCACTTTCTGGAGAGTTTTTTCATAAATGGGTGTTGAATTTTGTCAGAAGCTTCTTCTGCATCTATTGAGATGATCATTTGGCTTTTATTCTTCAATTTGTTAATACGGTGTATCACATTGATTGATTTGCGTATATTGAAGAATCCTTGCATCCCTGGGATAAATCCCATTTGATCATGGTGTATGATCCTTTTAATGTGGTGTTGGATTCTGTTTGCTAGTATTTTGTTGAGGATTTTCGCATCTATATTCATCAGTGATATTGGTCTGTAATTTTCTTTTTTTGTAGTATCTCTGTCTGGTTTTGGTATCAGGGTGATGGTGGCCTCATAGAATGAGTTTGGGAGTGTTCCTTCCTCTGCAATTTTTTGGAAGAGTTTGAGAAGGATGGGTGTTAGCTCTTCTCTAAAAGTTTGATAGAATTCACCTGTGAAGCCATCTGGTCCTGGACTTTTGTTTGTTGGAAGATTTTTAATCACAGTTTCAATTTCATTACTTGTGATTGGTCTGTTCATATTTTCTGTTTCTTCCTGGTTCAGTCTTGGAAGGTTATACCTTTCTAAGGATTTGTCCATTTCTTCCAGGTTGTCCATTTTATTGGCATAGAGTTGCTTGTAGTAGTCTCTTAGGATGCTTTGTATTTCTGTGGTGTCTGTTGTAACTTCTCCTTTTTCATTTCTAATTTTATTGATTTGAGTCCTCTCCCTCTTTTTCTTGATGAGTCTGGCTAATGGTTTATCAACTTTGTTTATCTTCTCAAAGAACCAGCTTTTAGTTTTATTGATCTTTGCTATTGTTTTCTTTGTTTCTATTTATTTCTGCTCTGGTCTTTATGATTTCTTTCCTTCTGCCAACTTTGGGTTTTGTTTGTTCTTCTTTCTCTAGTTCTTTTAGGTGTAAGGTTAGATTGTTTACTTGGGATATTTCTTGTTTCTTGAGGTAGGCTTGTATAGCTATAAACTTCCCTCTTACAACTGCTTTTGCTGCATCCCATAGTTTTGGACCATCGTGTTTTCATTGTCATTTGTCTCTAGGTATTTTTTTTATTTCCTCTTTGATTTCTTCAGTGATCTCTTGGTTATTTAGTAACGTATTGTTTAGCCTCCATGTGTTTGTGTTTTTTACATTTTGTTCCCTGTATTTCATTTCTAATCTCATAGCGTTGTGGTCAGAAAAGATGCTTCATATGATTTCAGTTTTCTTAAATTTACTGAGGCTTGATTTGTGACCAAGATGTGATCTATCGTGGAGAATGTTCTGTGCGCACTTGAGAAGAAAATGTAATCTGCTGTTTTTGGATGGAATGTCCTATGTATATCAATTAAATCTATCTGGTCTATTGTGTCATTTAAAGCTTCTGTTTCCTTATTTATTTTCATTTTGGATGATCTGTCCATTGGTGTAAGTGAGGTGTTAAAGTCCCCCACTATTATTCTGTTACTGTCGATTTCCTCTTTTATAGCTGTTAGCAGTTGCCTTATGTATTGAGGTGCTCCTATGTTGGGTGCATATATATTTATAATTGTTATATCTTCTTCTTGGATTGATCCCTTGATCATTATGTAGTGTCCTTCCTTGTCTCTTGTAACATTCTTTATTTTAAAGTCTATTTTATCGCATATGAGTATAGCTACTCCAGCTTTCTTTTAATTTCCATTTGCATGGAATATCTTTCTCCATCCCCTCACTTTCAGTCTGTATGTGTCCCTAGGTCTGAAGTGGGTCTCTTGTAGACAGCATATAGATGGGTCTTGGTTTTGTATCCATTCAGCAAGCCTGTGTCTTTTGGTTTGAGCATTTAATCCGTTCACGTTTAAGGTAATTAGCGATATGTATGTTCCTATGACCATTTTCTTAATTGTTTTGGGTTTGTTTTTGTAGATCCTTTTCTTCTCTTGTGTTTCCCACTTAGAGAAGTTCCTTTAGCATTTGTTGTAGAGCTGGTTTGGTGGTGCTGAATTCTTTTACCTTTTGCTTGTCTGTAAAGCTTTTGATTTCTCCATCGAATCTGAATGAGATCCTTGCCGGGTAGAGTAATCTTGGTTGTAGGTTCTTCCCTTTCATCACTTTAAGTATATAATGCCACTCCCTTCTGGCTTGTAGAGTTTCTGCTGAGAAATCAGCTGTTAACCTTATGGGAGTTCCCTTGTATGTTGTTTTTCGTTTTTCCCTTGCTGCTTTCAATAATTTTTCTTTGTCTTTAATTTTTGCCAATTTGATAACTATGCGTCTCGGCGTGTTTCTCCTTGGGTTTATCCTGCCTGGGACTCTCTGCGCTTCCTGGACTTGGGTGGCTATTTCCTTTCCCATGTTAGGGAAGTTTTCGACTATAATCTCTTCAAATATTTTCTCTGTTCCTTTCTCTCTCTCTTCTCCTTCTGGGACCCCTATAATGCGAATGTTGTTGCATTTAATGTTGTTCCAGAGGTGTCTTAGGCTGTCTTCATTTCTTTTCATTCTTTTTTCTTTATTCTGTTCCACAGCAGTGAATTCCACCATTCTGTCTTCCAGGTCACTTATCTGTTCTTCTCCCTCAGTTATTCTGCTATTGATTCCTTCTAGTGTAGTTTTCATTTCAGTTATTGTATTGTTCATCTCTGTTTGTTTGTTCTTTAATTCTTCTAGGCCTTTGTTAAACATTTCTTGTATCTTCTCGATCTTTGCCTCCATTCTTTTTCCAAGGTCCTGGATCATCTTCACTATCATTATTCTGAAATCTTTTTCTGGAAGGTTGCCTATCTCCACTTCATTTAGTTGTTTTTCTGGGGTTTTATCTTGTTCCTTCATCTGGGACATATTCCTCTGCCATCTCATTTTGTCTAAATTTCTATGATTGTGGTTTCTCTTCTGCAGGCTGCAAGATTGTAGTTCTTCTTGCTTCTGCTCTCTGCCCTCTGGTGGATGAGGCTATCTAAGAGGCTTGATGGGAGGGACTGGTGGTGGGTAGAGCTGAATGTTGCTCTGGTGGGCAGAGCTCAGTAAAACTTTAATCCACTTGACTGTTGATGGGTGGGGCTGGGTTCCCTCCCTGTTGGTTGTTTGGCCTGAGGCGACCCAACACTGGAGCCTACCTGGGCTCTTTGGTGGGGCTAATGGCAGACTCTGGGAGGGCTCACGCCAAGGAGTACTTCCCAGAACTTCTGCTGCCAGTGTCCTTGTCCCCACAGTGAGCCACAGCCACCCCCTGCCTCTGCAGGAGACCCTCCAACACTAGCAGGTAGGTCTGGTTCAGTCTCTCCTGGGGTCACTGCTCCTTCCCCTGGGTCCCCATGTGCACACTACTTTGTGTGTGCCCTCCAAGAGTGGAGTCTCTGTTTCCCCCAGTCCTGTCGAAGTCCTGCAATCAATTCCCACTAGGCTTCAAAGTCTGATTCTCTAGGAATTCCTCCTCCCATTGCCAGACCCCCAGGTAGGGAAGCCTGACGTGGGGCTCAGAACCGTCACTCCAGTGGGTGGACTTCTGTGGTATGTGTTCTCCAGTCTGTGAGTCACCCACCCAGTAGTTATGCAATTTGATTTTACTGTGATTGCGCCCCTCCTACTGTCTCATTGTGGCTTCTCCTTTGTCTTTGGATGAGGGGTATCTTTTTTGGTGAGTTCCAGTGTCTTCCTGTCAATGATTGTCCAGCAGCTAGTTGTGATTCTGGTGTTCTTGCAAGAGGGAGTGAGAGCACGTCCTTCTACTCTGCCATCTTGGTTCCTCTCCAGTCAGTTTGTTGATATCATTTTGTCTTCTGGGGGCCATTCTCAGGATAAACATTCATTGGTGAAGAGCATTGGCTTTGGGGTTGGATGACGGCTTGAGTTTGAGGCCCAATTCCTTCCCTGGCTAGATGTGGAAACCTACTGCTATGCCTCAGTTTTCCTCACTTATCAACAAGTTGATTTTAAAAGTTACGGTACACCCACAAAATGGAATATTCTGCAGCTATCTAAAATGCAAAATATTTAGTATGTGAAAATGTTTACAGTGTATAGAGCAGACTGTTAACCGGTGTATGGTTGTATTATTGAAAATAGAAATGTATAGCTATGCATAGAAAAGTATGCATATGTACACGTACCCAAATGTTAACAGAGGCCCCCTCTCAGTGGTAGGACTACAGGGGGACTGTGTGTATGTGCATGTGAGCCCTCCCATGATCCAGCTTTCCAGAAATAACATGTATTCATTCTATAAAGGAGCATCAAATAAGTTTAGGATGTGAAATCATTTACAATTAGTTTTAAAAATTAAAAATAATGGACTTGTTTGCTCAGCATATTTCTACATTTGCTTTTTGTTGGGAGGAGGGCAAAAGGGAGATGGAAAGCAGTAGCCGTTCCTGGAAGGACATGACACAGAACTGAGCCCTTCCTATCACACGTACATCTGCCTAAATGTGTTCTTGATCAAATTTCATAAACGAAAAGTCTCCTTTAAAGTTAAGTTACATTTAATTAAGCACCAGTAAAACATCACTATTAGCATCTTGAAGTTGCTCTAATTAATATTTTATTCTTTCAACACTGTTTAAAGGCGCCAACATATTAGACAAAGAAAACTTTGATAACATATGTGTTAACTTCTCTGGAGACAACCATAGTCCTTTAAAATTACATATATATGAGATTGAGGTTTCTGTAGCATACATAACCCTCTTTTGGGGGAGAAAAAAAGCAATATATTGATAACAAACCAATGGTAGCTTTAAAAAATTTTTTGGTTTTCTTATCAAACTGAACCTATCATCTGTTAGAACAATGAAGTCAAGTCAGGCCAGGCCTATGAACAGCTACTCCCTTCACGTACATCAATCATCTTAGACTTTTCCTGTTCCTCATGTTACTCCAGACAAATCTGGTCACCTAGAAAGACCATCCACCCTCCAGCATCAACTAAAAGTACCCCTTATTCCTAATCAGAAGAAAGAAGACATTTTTCCTAAGGGAAGACAGAAGGAAACAAACATTTTAAGCATTTTCTATGAGTGTCTTCCTTGGTATTTCACATCCAATACTGTAACAGCCCCATGCAACATGCACAAAATTCTCTAGATTGCTCCCTTCATTACTCAAAAAAGGAGAGAACTATATTTTCATAATTCATTTTAGGTGATGCCTGGGACAACTAAATAATTCACTGAAAGACATGTAATAAACGCTATTTGGTAGAGGTAAGTATAAAGAAAAAAGCAGTTAATCACCTGCTTTCATTTGGCTTAGAGAAAACAATGTGCTCTACTATATACTAAAATATCAGACCAACACACAACATACTGCAAAAGTTTAATATAATGTGATTAAACACAATATTCAAATATTAAACTTTTCAAGCACATGAAAGTTAACTTCTGAAAGTGGGCTATTTTTATAGCTTCCTTGTTGTAACTTGACAAAATTCTTTCTCTCAACAATGTCTGACACTGATCTTGATACTTGTTAGAAAGTCTGATGTAAGATAATGAGATCTCAACAGGCAGAGATTTAGGAGAAGATCCAAATGCCCATCTTCAGAATTCATCATCGGAGGACTGATCATCGCCTTCATCCTTTACTTCTCGGTATTTCCTCAAAGACTCCCCTTCTGGATTATAGCTCTGCATTTTAATATTCAGTCTTTCAGCTAATTTTTGTGCTGCGAGCTTGGCTTGCATCTCCTTTAAAACAAAAAATGAAGCAAAAATTACACACACCTTTTCCCTACAATTTTTCAATGGGAAGTCATTGGAACACAACCGGAAATAAAGGGGCATTCCAGCCCAGTCAGTGTTCTCTACCGCACTCTGACTGTGCCTACCACAGACACCACATGGCAGGGCTGGGGAGAACTACTACTAGCCTGCTATAGTGGTAGTGACAGACTTCCACTGATAAACAATGTGCACTGAAATATCCACCTCTACGTGAGAAACTGAGGAATCAGCTTAGCACTACGACAGTTATAAACATGAAAACATTTTCAAGTATGTGGGCACGTGCATGTGTATATACAACCCTGAAGAACAATCTGAGCTATCAAATGTCAAAAATCACTAATGCTGTACTGATCCTCCAACTGGAAGAATCTTCTTTCCTAGATTAAATCATGGCTTCCAGGCTTGAGCGTTACATTTCGATGCCACAATGAAAATCAAAGAATACTAAAAACTGATTATCCCTCTCCAAATTAACTCCCATGAAAAGTACTATGCAGTAAAAAGTCTAAGTAAATCTTAGACATTGGCAATGTGCTTCTATACATGCAAAGACACCATCACTGACTGATGGCAGGTGGCAACACTCATTCCTACTCTGGCTCTTCACTTTTCTCAGGCTGCCCGCACAAACCACTGGAACTTGTTTATGTCCCTCCCCTAAGGCCACGGATAGCACAGGTAGGTGGGACTGAAGTGGAACTTCTACTACCAAGGAAACCAATTCCAAACTGAATGGTTTAATTCAACCTAAAAATAACTTCGGACAGGCATTTAGGATCAAATAGACAACTTAAAAAATAATTCCTCAATGCTTAGTTACAACTAGGCAATAACTTGAATGCACTGAGAGGAAGAAAACTGGCTTTTAAAAAGGACTGCCTTGAAAATCCCAATCCATGCCAACGGAGCTTTTATGAAAAGCCAAGGCAGAATAACAAATTAATTTTGTAGTAACTGACATATATAGTACCCGATTAAAATCTACCTAAGCAAAACTAGGTTTGGCTGCTGTTTTCCTGGAGGCTCAAATTATTACTATCTGAGTGTATCAGACCCTTTCTTTCCCCCCAGTGGTCCTCACACTTAATTTTCTCCCATCCCATTATTTTATACCCAAACTGTCAACATACATATTTAAAGTTCTATGCAGAACACACAGATCTTTGAATAAAGTGCTATCCAAAATTAAGTGACCAAAAGTAGAAGATGCTTCAGTCTTCCCAAGGGCCTGCAGGCCTGTGTGTCCAACCCCAACTGTCTGTTCCTAACACACCACTACCTCCCCATCCCTCTCCTGCTCTCCCTGTATTGAAGGAGCTTGGAAACTGCACTTCCCCGATTCTCTCAGCAGGGTTCCAGTTAGATTCCACCACTGACAAGCTCTTGCATAGGTTTTTTAAGGTGGAAGACCAAGAAGCGATACTACTGCTACCTACAGCCTGGGCTTTCAGAGATGTGAAATTTTGCAGTAGTCTCCCCACATTTCCTGGCAAATACCACCTTGATGTCACAGGTAGCTGTGATCATCTCCAGCCGTTCCCTGCAGTTCCAGCAAACTTGAGACTCTGCAAGCTAGAGGCACACATCTGAGACCTGATGGCATCAGCTGACCATGTCTCTAGCACCTAATCCCTTCTACTAGATCCCGCTCTCCCTGAACCACCTGGAGTAAATTCTTACTCAAGCAGCGTCCAACATGCAGACAAGAAAGAAGTCATATCCTAAATACCTCATAACTCTGTTTCTGCTGTTTCTGAAGTGCCAGCGACTCCTCTGTGGAGAGCAGCTGTGTAGGCATGTGGTGGAGTGGCAGAAGCCGGGCTGCTGTGATGTCATCGAGATGCTTCCTGTCCCTGCGCCGTCTCTCTTCTGAGGAGACAGGAGACCCCCTCCTCTGACAAGGACTCACCAAATCACGTTGATGTGAAGGTAATCTGAAGGACGCAACACTTATGTTACATGACCAGACTACTTCCTTTTCATAGACACACATTTTGCAACATTCATACACACAAAAGTGGCCTTTAACCTTGGCAGTTAATCCTGCTACAAAAATAATAGTAAGCCCTTTACCACTATTTACATGTGTAGATAAAACGTTATTTTTTTTTTAACATATTTACCTCAAAAACAGAAATATTTAAATTGGCACCTTTTTGGCAAGTAATTTGACGTGTTGCTCTAACAGACAGTAGGTTTAGATAGACTCTTTGCCTTTCCCTTCTCTCTTCAAAGCTTATTCTTGAGCGGAAGTCTGTTTTCATTTTCTTCATTCAAAAACATTTGCAAAGGGGCTTACTGTCCAGCAGAGGGAAATAAACTTGTAAACAGTTTCAGTGCAGTATAATATCACAGGTGCTATGACACAGGCCCACACATGGTACACTGGAACAAAAAGGTGGCAACAGCCAGTTGTAATGGGAGACAGGGTGGTTGTCAGAAGCGCTTCAAAAGAGTGCAATTTGAGGAGTCTCAGAATAATAAGAATTCGGCATGTAAATGATGGGATCCCTGATGGTGTCCCAGCAGGGAGTGAGGAGTGACAGGGCTGCAGCACACAGGAAGCACAGGAAGTGGAGAGAATGGAAAAGGCAGCAAGATACAGCTGGGGGAGTAGGCTGGGTCCAGTCCACAGTGAAGACTTCTGTTCTATGTAACAGGTTCAGGTTTACATTTTACAAACTGCACTCTGGCAGCAGTGGAGAGGACGGACTGGTAGAGTTAAGACTAGGCCAGGACAGACCACAACCACAGCCCAAGAGAGCAATGAGAGTCTTCACTTTGGCAGGAGAAAGGATGAACATAAGAATGATTAGAGATGAAGGTCCAGGAAATATACTGTGAGGTTCCATGGCTAGCAGATATGGAAAGGAGGGAAAGAAAGGTGGTGGCACTACTGACTTAGGGAATATGGGAGAAAGCAGTTTGGGAAGAAATGAGTTCTACTTTGTACATGATAAACCTAAGGTGCCACAGATCACCCCCACATGGTCGGGTTTCACAGCTACACAAATCTGAAGTTCTGGGAAGATTTGGACTAGAAGTAGATGACGGGCAGCCTCCAGCATCCAGAAGAGCCAGAAGAGCATGTAGGAGGCCAAAGGAAGAGTAGAAAAGAAGCCAAAGGACACCCTCATCCCACCTCCCAACCTCCATTTGTCTACAGCCTGACTCACCAAGGCCTGGCCTGTTCTGATAACTGCATCTCTGTCTCTGTCTCTCGTAAACTTCCCTTGGGAACCCTCATTGATACTCCCTTACTCTCCTGCCACTTCCAGCTAAACGACCATAATACAGAACCAGGATCAGTGTATTCTCTGTTGTATATATTGACTAGATGATGCTTCTGGTCTTCTGACTCTCTAGAAGTGAGGAAAGATACCTCACCAAGCACAAGATGACCAACTACTTAATCAACGATTACTTTTTATTCCTAACTAAAAATTAATGTAACAATTCTGGTTTTCTATGCAGAAGAAATAGTTTTGAGGTTATAAAAATGAATGGTAAGATAGGACTAAACTTTAAAGTCTCTATAATAAAATAATTGGTTTTAGGTATTTTTACCTATATAGGCTTTCAGTTTTTCAAAGAAAGGCAGTAGTGGTTAGACTTTGTATCTGATGTCACATTCTTATAAATCTACTCCCTGGTTTGAATGTTATATTTGCATATGAATAAATAATACTCTTTGCAAAGAGCTTTTGTTTTTCTGAAGATCTCAGACACGAAACTATGACAAGGACCTTAGAAGCAGGGTTCATTTGCTCCTCCTGCCCAAATCTGTTTTCAGTTTTTTTAACCCCTTCTCAGCTCCCTTCCTCCTGACATTATTATACAGTTCAACGTTCTTCCAAGTGTGTAAGCCTCGAGTCCTCAACTAGGTCGTAAACTCCATAAGGAGCAGAATCTTTACTCTTGTATGGCCACAGCATCTCCTGCTTACATATAGTGAGCACACAAATATTTTTTACTGAGAAAGGCTATCAGCTCCTGCAATTGTTTTCCCCTTAGCTTACAGTCTAGTCAAAGGGGGAACTACATACCAGAAAATGGTTCTGGAAAAAACTGTAATAAATTCTCTAACTCCATGTTTTATATGAGACATTGCCAAAGTCTCCTGAAATTTAACACTCCATCTGCCATTGAAGACCTTTTCAATTATTTGGCTAAAAAAACTAAAGCATTTTTCAACAGGAATCCTCCACTCCAGCCAGGCTAGTTTCCCTGTTTCCACAACACCCTCATTCCCAAGTACAAGCAGTTCTCACACCAAGTCCACTGACCTTAAAGCATTCTCCCAGTTTTTTGAGTTTAACTGTGACAAGCCTGCTTCTGATGGTACTTACACATTGGTTTTAAATTTATGCTGTAGGGGCACGGGGTTTTTGGCTCGCATTTCTAGCACTTCCATGTAATGAGGCTTCTTCTGCAGCCCACTCCAAAGGCCAGCCAAGTTCTCAGGACTCTGGTTTTCTTCTGAGTGGTGTTCAACGGGGTCTGCAATGGTGATCCTTTGTAATCTATCAATAAACAGGTTGTCCAAGCTGCTAGGATGATCCTCCGCTTGACTTGAAGCAGGATGCTGAGTGAGGGGCCCACTAGCTGCAGATGAGGAAGGCGTGGCAGTTCTGATGCTGGAAGCTGGGCGTTCGCTCACTGTGTGTTCAGCCTCAGGGGCCTCAGCATCGCCTCTGAGAGTCGGATGTGCCAGTCCCTGTTTTAGTGAGGTTGTCTGAGACGACGTGATGTTTGCTACAGAGGAACAGCCAGGAACTGGTGATGAAGTATCAAGTATCTGGTCAGAATTCTGGGCCTTATCTGTGTCCCCATCAACAACTGTAATCGCTTTTTGCCTCTCCTTACAGTCTAAACTAACGGGATGAAAGAGTTCACTTCTTCCTCTAACTTCTTCACGTTCTGCAATGGCAGCTTTCAGTTTGGCGACGGAGTCTAAGATCTTTTTACCTTTGTCGGGCAATTTGCAAATGAATTTTCTGGCAAAAGGAAAAGAACAGGTATACATAAGATACAGCCGTGTTTTTAAACTTGAGATATACAGACAAAAAAGCATTGTTCTCAAAGGGAGAAGAATCAGTCTTTTAAGTCAAAAATCCAATTTCCAACTGCCCCAAAACAGGAATGAAATAAGAGAATCATTATCCAAATACCCCCCAAAAAGAAGGGGCTGCAGGAAGAATAGGGAATATGCCTCATTTGTCTCATCTAATTAGAATTTCTGCAAAAGTATTTTAAGCATTATACTAATATAAGACATCCCCCAAATCATCAGTTTTTAAAAGTGTGATCTCCAAGACCTTCGTGGGGAGGGGAGGTGGATGGATCTGCAAGATCAAACCTATTTTAATAATAACACTAAGATACTATTGGGCATTTTCACTCTCATTTTCTTACCATGAGTACAGGGGAGTTTGCCAGAGGCCACATGATATGGATGATATCATTGCTCTGATGGCTAATAGAATGTGTGTGCTTGTGTATTCTTGTGTTTTAAAGATTCTCACTTGTAATTCCTAAGACAGTGATAAATATGAGTAGATATGACACACAAGAGCTCTTCAGGATGCTAAGTCTTAACAGTAAAAGGGGTCCTAAGACCAAAAAGTGAACTCACTACTATAGATTAAAATCCCATTCTCACGAAGTCAGAATAGTTGTAAGAAGCCCCCCAAGTGATCATTTGCCCCTTTTGCTAAGTGGCAGAACTTCCTTTTCTGATTTCCTTTTCTTCAGCCATACAATAAAATGGGAAGGGAAGGTTACATCTCAGGCCCCCTATTCTTTATGACACTACATTCATTCCCCCAATTCTAACTTAACATCCGTCTGCAGTTGCGATGCCTATGTTTTCCCAACCTTCTCTCTCTCTCTCGAGCCTCCTGACCACTTCTCCAGCTTTTAATCAGATATAATTAACTCTTCCATCAACTCAGCTCTGGTAAATCCATCTCAGACCTATTCCCCTCCCCAAACTTTCCTATTTTTATTAATGGTGCTCCATACAGGCTGGAAACTTCAGCCATCTCTGTCGACTACATATTCAAATTATCCTACACCTAATGAAGTTTTCCCAATCCCACAACTACCCTTCTAGTTCACTTTCTTACAACCCCCCTATTGGGAACCTCTCTAAAAATATCCTCCTACTCTCTTCTGCCTCTTATTCCTTCAAACTATCCTGCACCGACCTGCTAAAATCAGCTTCCTAAAAAATCATTTTCATTATACCGATCCTCCGCTAAAATCCATTAAGTCTACCAGCTGAATGGGAGTCAAACTTTCTTTGCCTAATAAAACAACTCTTTTATCCCACTCTTCCCATTTCCTACAGTTCCTGTAAAAATAGGGATCTACAGATGAAACTGACTAGATGTTTGGGGCACTACTGGGGAGGAGTGGGGGATACAGATCCCCCCCTTCGGAGAACCGACACAGGAGCTGAGTAAAACCAACGAGGAGCTGATGACGAGCTGAAACTCTAGGAAGCCATCCCCACAGGCGCCCCGCACCTGGCTGGACGCGGTCGGCTCTGCGACTGTAGGCCGGCCACTCGCCTGTGCGCCTGGAATGGACCTGACTGAGGCAAGGTCACCTTCCAGGGACGGGATCGGGGTGGGGGCGGGGAGGGACGCGTCCCAGGGAGCTTGAACCAGAGGAGCCCGGCGGTGACTCGGCGGGACCCAAGCTTACACGTTGCGCAAAAGTCTCTCCTGGCGCTTCAACATCTCCCGCAGCTCCGCCAAACTCCGCTGCCCCAAGTCCTCGGGAGCTTGGGGCTCGAAGCCGCGGGGCAGCGAGAACATTCTGCGGGGGCTGAGGCTGGCGAGGCGGCGGGCACTCGGCGTCCTCGGCAGCCCCTGCTGCTGGCGCCGGATCCGCGGCCGGCGGGGACTCCGGCGAACGAGCGGGAGTCGCCATTTTCCCGGAAGAACAGTCTTCTTCTAGCCGAATCGAGCTTTATTGAAACGCCGGAAACAAACACGGACAGGGAGGAGGGGTGGCCGGAGGGGCGGGAAGGAACGGAAGTTGCAGGGTGACGTAACGCGTCGGCGGGGTGCGCTTTCGAGTCGCTTGTTCTTCCTCTGTGCATCCGCTCTCCGACTGTTACATTCAGAAAGTATTAGGTGAGTGCTCTGGGCCCTGCCCTTAAGGAGTCGACCGAGTGGGGGAGGGGGGCAGATATTAATCAAGTAACAGTCAAAAAATAGAATTATAAGACGGCCACAGGCACCAGGGAAGGTATCTCCGAGAAGTGAAATACATGTGGAAGCCTGAGTGATGAGTTGTTTAGCAGTTGGTGAGGTTGGGGGATGTGCCGGGCACGGGAGGCCCTGGCCTATGGCGTGGCCTTCCAAGTGCAAGGCTTAGTGAAGCCCTCAAATGTTAAAGTTGGAAGGACCCTTAGGGACCATGAGCGTTTCTCAATGGGGTTCTGTGGCAATTGGAGCAGGACTTTTCTTCGTTTGCGGGACTGCCTCAGGCATTGCAAGATATTTGGTGTCTGGCTTCTGCCCACTAGTTGCTTTGGCACTCCTGAGTCCTCGTAACAATACAAAACGCACCCCTCCCCGACACGCGCGCGCGCACACACACACACACACACACACACACACACACGATTAAAACGCAACCCTCCCCGACACACACACACACACACGATTGCAAAGCCCCACAAGAGGTGATGGGGGTGGGAGGTGCTGTACAAGCCAGTGGAGAACCTCTCACAGTTCCCTATTTTGCCTATAGAAAAACAAAGGCACAAAACCTGAGGTTTTCCCAGGGCACAAAACTATTAAGTGAGAACATCAGATTTTAGACACAAATGCCCAGGTGCTCTTTCTACCATACCAATTTGAAAATCTCCTTCCAAATTGTGAGAAAGTTTTTTAGGCTGTTGAAGAAAGCAGTATAATAAGCATCACACCTAGCTCTTACCTTCTCTTTATAGTTCAGCAAGGAGAGCTGTGTCCCAAAGAAAATAGTGGGA